>NC_092720.1:37942617-38542617 GCF_047496885.1 Scyliorhinus torazame | reverse complement strand
GCTGACCAACCTCCCTCAGGCAACTAGACGCGAACAACATCGTCTGGAGCCAGCGCAGGTAGATCCTTGGCATGAGCATCATGCTGGTCCCTCGATCGCTGCACTTTCTGCAGCACCGTGAGGCGGTCAAGGTCTAGAACATGGATGGCTGGAACAGTCGTTCTCAGGTTGCGGTTCATGAGCAGCTGCGCCGGAGACAAACCAGTCGACAGAGAGGTTGCCCTGTATGCCAACAGCGCCAGGTTGAAGTCAGAGGCTGAGTCTGCAGCCTTGCACAGCAACCACTTGACAATATGGACCCCTTTTTCGGCCTTCCCGTTTGACTGCGGGTAATGGGGACAGGATGTGTTGTGACTGAAGTGGTAGGATCGTGCAAAGTCAAACCTTGGCTGTAGAAACATGGGACGTTGTCACTCATTACTGTGAGTGGTATGCCGTGCCTGGCAAACGTCTCTTTGCAGGCTTTAATCACTGACTTGGACGTGAGGTCCGACAGTTTCACCACTTCCGGGTAGCTGGAGAAGTAGTCGACCAAGAGCACGTAATCATGCCCACTTGCGTGAAAGTGGTCTATCCCCACCTTGGACCACGGAGAAGTCATGATCTTGTGCTGTTGCAGTGTTTCCTTGGGCTGAGCTGGTTGAAACTTCTGGCATGTTGTGCAGTTGAGGACCGTGTTGGCAATTTCCTGGCTGATGCCAGGCCAGTAGACTGCCTGCCGAGCTCTGTGTCAACATTTTTCGACCCCAAGGTGACCCTCATGGATCTGTCTAGGCAGCATGGCTTGCATGCTTTGGGGAATGACGATTCTATCTAGTTTAAGAAGGATCCCCTCGACAACCGTTAACTCATCCTTAACGTTGAAGAACTGGGGGCACTGCCCCTTTTGCCAGCCATGGGCAAGGTGTTGGATCACTCGCTGCAGTAGAGGACCGTTGGCAGTTTCTTAGCGTATCTGGACAACTCGTTCATCAGTGGCTGGGAGGTTGCTGGCACACAACTGCACCTGTGCCTCGATGTGGCAAATGAAGTCGCCCGGTTCACACGGCATGGTGATGGATCGGGATAGGGCATCCGCGACGATCAGCTCCTTGCCCGGTGTGTAGACGAGTTCGAAGTCATATTGGCAGAAACGGAGAAGAATTCGCTGCAGCCAAGGTGTCATGTCATTTAAATCCTTCTGGATTATGTGGACTAAAGGCCTGTGGTCTGTTTCCACCGTGAACTTCGGCAGACCGTATATGTCGTCATGAAACTTGACTATTCCTGTCAGGAGACCCAGACACTCCTTTTCGATCTGGACATAGTGTTGTTCGGTCGGAGTCATGGCCCTGGAGGCATATGCCACTGGAGCCCAGGACGAGGAATCGTCTCGCTGGAGGAGCACCACCCCAATGCCGTCCTGGCTTGCGTCTGTGGATATCTTGGTATCCTTGGTTGGGTCAAAGAATGGCAGTACTGGGGCTGTGGTGAGCTTTGACTTCAGCTCAAGCCACTCCGCTTGATGTGCGGGAAGCCACTGGAACACTGTCGACTTTTTAATGAGGTGCCGCAGGGCCGTGGTATGGGATGCCATGTTGGGAATGAATTTTCCAAGGAAATTTACCATCCCGAGGAAGCGGAGGACCGCCTTTTTGTCCTTTGGTGTCTTCATTGATTGCCAGTACCTTGTTGGCGTCAGGTTGCGCACCTTGCTGTGAAATGTGGTCACCTAAAAACTTGATAGTGGACCGCCAAAAGAGCATTTGGCCCTGTTGAGCTGGAGGCCATTTTCATGAATCCTCTGGAAAACCTGTTTGAGGCGAGCAATGTGATCCTTGGGCGTCGTGGACCAGATGATCACGTTGTCCACATAGACTCACACCCCCTCGATGCCCTCCACTATGCGATGAAATACTTCGGAAGCTGATATGGTACCAAAAGGCATGTGATTGTAGCAATACCTGCCGAACGGAGTGTTAAAAGTGCACAGCTTCCGACTGGACTCGTCCAGCTGAATTTGCCAGAAGCCACGGGAGGCGTCCAGCTTGGTAAAGAATTTGGCGTGAGCCATCTCCCAGGTCAATTCTTCACGCTTCGGGATCGGGTAATGCCTGGGTAATGCTCTAGCATGATGTTGCGATTCAGGTCTCTGGGATCAATGCAAATGCTGAGTACACCAGAGGGTTTCTTGACGCGGACCATGGAGCTGACCCAGTCTGTGGGTTCCGTGACCTTTGGAATGATGCCCTGATCTTGGAGCTCTCGTAGCTGCGTTTTCAGACGATCCTTGAGAGGAGCCGGCACCCGACTTGGTGCATGGATGTCGTGGGTGGCATTCGGCTTGAGCAATATCTTGTAGCGATATGGGAGCGTGCCCATCCCATCAAACACACTGTGGTAATGTGTGAGAATGTAGTCTATCTCTGCCTGGAGATTCACATTGGGCAAGGCCGGCGCCGGTGTCGAGGACATGGCATGAACTCGCTGTACCAGATTTAGGAGTTTGCATGCGCGAGCACCGAGCAGGGATGCCTTGTCAGGCCAGACGATCTCGAATCTCAACTTCGCCTTGATTGCCTTGTGAGAGACACCTAGCTGACACGACCCACTGGCAGCTATGGCATTACCATTGTAGTCAAGGAGCTGGCAGGCTGGGGGAAGAATGCTAGGTTGGTGTCAGATTCTGTCGAGTTCTGACTGTGATACGAGGTTCGCAGACGCGCCAGTGTCCAATTTAAATCGGATGCAAGACTGGTTGACTGTGACAACGGCACACCACTCGTCGTCAGGATCCACACTGAGGATCGAAAGGCGGTTGGCAGGCACGGTAGAGACCAACTCACGTGTGGTGATGATGCCCACCTGATATGGAGACTCGAGGCGGTCAGCATCGGGGTCCATTGGGCTGTCTGGATTAGAATCCTGCATGTCTTGTTGTACGCAGCGGACACGTCTGCGCTGCAGCGGGGATCGCCGGCTGTTGTTTGGTGGAGCGGACCTGCAGAAGGCCGCGTAGTGGCCAGGCTTTCCACACTAGACATCGCCTGCCTTTGGCTGGATGTTGCCACTTTAAATGGGCGGAGCCACAATTCGGACACGTCATGACGCTGACGTCAGCGCGTTCTGTGCACCATCGCATATGCGCAGTGCGGTTGGCCAACGTTCGCGCATGCGCCTCAGGTTCTTTGGCCTCATCGTCCACCCAGTTGTGGCGCGCATACGTGGAGACCCGAGAAAAGCGTGCAAAACGGCCACACTCCTCGATGCTCAGGCCTTGCATTTTCGCTATGGCTTGCACCCTTTCTGCCTCGTGGGAGGCCAGTTTTGCAGTTTCTGCCGCCCTGATGCGGAAGTAGCGATTTCTGACATGCTCATGGACAACGCACGTTTCGATGGCAACGGAGAGAGTCAACTGTTTGATTTTGAGGAGCTGCTCCCGCAGGGAGTTGGATTGGACCCCGAAAACAATCTGATCCTGGATCATGGAATCCGTCATCGAGTCATAATTACATGACTGCGGGGGCAGCATGGTGGCGCAGTAGGTTAGCCCTGCAGCCTCACGGCGCCGAGGTCCCAGGTTCGATCCCGGCTCTGGGTCACTGTCCGTGTGGAGTTTGCACATTCTCCCCGTGTTTGCGTGGGTTTCGCCACCACAACCCAAAGATGTGCAGGGTAGGTGGATTGACCATGCTAAATTGCCCCTTAATTGGAAAAAAATGAATTGGGTAATCTAAATTTTAAAGAAAAATAAAATAATAATAATAATTACATGACTGCGCTAGGATGTGGAGATGGGTCAAGAAGGACTGAAAAGGTTCATCCTTACCCTGAAGCCTCTGTTGGAAGATGTACCGTTCAAAGCTCTCATTCACCTCAATGTCACAGTGGCTGTCGAATTTCAGCAGAACTGTCTTGAACTTGTCTTGTCTTCACCATCGGCAAACGTAAGCGAGTTATAGATATGGATGTCGTGATCCCCCGCAGTCAACAGTAACAGCGCAATCTTTCTGGCATCCGATGCTGCCTCGAGGTCGGAGGCCTCGATGTACAGGAGGAACTTTTGGTTGAAGACTTTCCAGTTGGCGCCGAGGTTGCCGGAGATACGGAGTTGCGAAGGAGGCTGGATGTTTTCCATGCCGCTGGATAGCTGCTTGCTGGTCGTTACAGATGCACTCGAGGTAGGCTCTTTGGGATTAATAGCACTCTGGTACCATGATGTGTTAAGTAAGTTGGTTCAACGTTGACTGAAACTGGATGCAGTGAAACTAGAAACAGGCCTCTGACACAGGAGATGGTCCAACACTGTTTTATTGAACTTCCTGATTGCTGTACATAGTCTGCTGTGAGTTGACACTCTGTCAATCTAACTGATAACCTCCTACTGGCTTGACCAGACTAACTCTCTACCTCATGGTGATAGTGCTCACTGGCTTGTGCACTCTTACTATCTCAGTAGATGTGTCCTGTCGAGAGAGAGAGAGTCTTAATGCCCTGTGTGCTTTTTAGTGGTGGTGTCCTGTCTGGTGATTGGTTGTTATGTGTCGTGTGTGTTCATTGGTTATCCTGTGTGTCAGTCACTGCCTGTCTGCATCTCATTATATACATGGGTGGATATTATGACAGAACCACGGGGAAAAAGCAGGGAAATGGGACACCATTTTCAAAGAGCCAGCGCTGATATGATGGGCTAAATGGCTTCATTCAGTCTTAACAATTCTGACACCCAAACAAGGAAGTATTAGGAGGTTTAACAGAAAACATGGTCAAGACTTCCGGGTGCGGCAATGACCAGCTGAGTCGCACGTTTCGGCAGCTCCCGTTGGAACGGACTTTTGGGCTCTTAATAGGAGCCCCAACGGCAATTTAAATGGCAAAAACACTGTGCGGTAAACCAGAAGGGAATCTCCCCGGACACGCATGGAAAAGGGAGAGGATAGCGGCCGGATTGCGGAGGATCCTCTGGAGCAGCGGCAAGGAAGGGAAGCTCAAAGCAAGATGGCGTCGGAAGGTGGCCGTTTGCTATGGGGCCCGGAGCAGCAAGAGTTCCTGTGGCGCTGTGTGGAAGAGCTGAAGAAGGAGTTGAAGAAGGAGCTGTTGGCCCCGATATTGCAGGCGATTGAAGGACTAAAAGAGGAGCAGAGGACCCAAGAGCTGGAGCTTTGGGTCGTGAAGGCAAAGACTGCTGAAAACGAAGATGAAATACAGGGCCTGGTGGTGAAGGCAGAAACGCACGAGGTACAGCATAAAAGGTGTGTGGAGAGGTTGGAAGCGCTCGAGAATAACTCAAGGAGGAAGAATTTAACAGTCCTGGGTCTTCCCAAAGGCGCAGAAGGGGCGGACGTCGGGAAATATGTGAGCACAATGCTTCACTCGCTAATGGGATCGGAGGCCCCGACGGGCCCTTTGGAGGTGGAGGGAGCTTATAGAGTTCTGGCGCGAAGACCAAAGGCTGGAGAAATACCTCAAGCTATAGTGGTGAGGTTTCTCCGCTACAATGACAGAGAGACGGTTCTCAGATGGGCGAAGAAAACTCGGAGCTGTAGGTGGGAGAACGCGGTGATCCGCGTATACCAAGATTGGAGTGCGGAGGTGGCGAGAAGGAGGGCAAGTTTCAATCGGGCTAAGGCGGTGCTTCACAAAAAGAAGGTCCAGTTTGGAATGTTGCAACCGGCGAGATTGTGGGTCACACACCAAGGGAAGCACCACTACTTTGAGACGGCAGAAGAGGCGTGGACATTCATTGTGGACGAGAAGCTGGAATAGTCTGGCGAGAGAAAGAGCTTTTGGGACAAAGTGGTGGTGTGATTACAGGGGACGGGGTGGGGGGGATGATTTTTCAATTTGTTAATTTTGTGATCCTGTAACTTTTCTCTCTTCCCCATGTCGGGGGGGGGGGGGGGGGGGGGGGGAGAGCAGGAGGAACTGTGGGCGCCGGCCATTAGGGGTGGGGCCGAGTGGGAAACGCGGGCTTTGTTCCTGCGCTATGGTAATTATGGCGGGAACAGGGACGCAGGAAGGAGGGGGCTTCGCACAGTGGGAGCCGAGGATAAGGGGGGAAGCCGAGGTCAGCCAGAGTTTGCTGACTTCTGGGAGCAACATGGGGGGTGCAACTACGCTAGAGGGGGATCTAGCGGAGGGGGGGGGGGGTTAACTGGGTTGCTGCTGCTAAGGAGAAGGGGGAGCTGTTATGGGATGGGGTGGTCGAGGCGGGAGGTCACCGTCTGGGGGATAAACGGGTACGTGGGAACCGGGTGAGGAGCTGGGTTAAAAAAGGGGATGGCTAATCGACAAGGGGGGGGGCAAAGAGCCCCCCAACCCGGCTGATCAGGTGGAACGTGAGAGGGCTGAACGGGCCGATTAAAAGGGCACGGGTACTCGCACACCTAAAGAAATTAAAGGCAGATGTGGTTATGTTGCAGGAGACGCATCTGAAACTGATAGACCAGGTCAGACTACGTAAAGGATGGGTGGGACAGGTGTTTCATTCGGGTTTAGATGTGAAGAATAGGGGGGTGGCTATCTTAGTGGGGAAACAGGTACTGTTTGAGGCAAAGACCATAGTGGCGGATAGTGGGGGTAGATATGTGATGGTGAGTGGCACACTGCAAGGGGAGGCGGTGGTTCTGGTGAACGTATACGCCCCGAACTGGGATGATGCAAATTTTATGAGGCGTATGTTGGGAAGTATCCCGGACCTGGAGGCGGGAAAGTTGGTAATGGGGGGGAGACTTCAATACGGTGCTTGATCCAGGGCTGGACCGGTCGAGGTCCAGGACCGGGAGGAGGCCGGCAGCGGCCAGGGTGCTCAAGGACTTCATGGAGCAGATGGGAGGGGTAGACCCCTGGAGATTTAGTAGGCCTAGGAGTAAGGAGTTTTCATTTTTCTCCCATGTTCACAAAGTATACTCACGGATAGACTTTTTTGTCTTGGGAAGGGCACTGATTCCGAAGGTGACAGGGACGGAATATACGGCCATAGCCATTTAGGACCACGCTCCACATTGGGTAGACCTGGAGGTAGGAGAGGAAAAAGAACAGCACCCACTCTGGAGAATGGATATGGGCTTATTGGCGGATGAGGGGGTATGTTTAAGGGTGAGGGGGTGTAGTGAAAGGTTCTTGGAGCTTAATGACAATGGGGAGGTTCAGGTGGGAGTGGTCTGGGAGGTGTTGAAGACGGTGGTCAGAGGGGAACTGATATCCATAAGGGCACATAAAGGGAAGCAAGAAGGTAAAGAAAGGGAGCGATTGTTGAAAGAACTTTTGAGGGTGGACAGGCAATATGCAGAGGCACCGGAGGAGGGACTGTACAGGGAAAGACAAAGGTTACATGTGGAGTTTGACCTGCTGACCACGGGTAAGGCAGAGGCACAGTGGAGGAGGGCACAGGGTGTACAGTATGAGTATGGAGAGAAGGCAAGTCGGCTACTGGCCCACCAATTGAGGAAGAGGGGAGCAGCGAGGGAGATAGGTGGGGTGAGAGATGAGGAGGGAGAGATGGAACGGGGAGCGGAGAGAGTGAACAGGGTGTTCAAGGCATTCTATGAGAGGTTATATAAGGCTCAGCCCCCAGAAGGGAAGGAGGGAATGAGGTGTTTCCTGGATCAGCTGGAATTCCCGAAGGTGGAGGAGCAGGAGAGGGCGGGACTGGGAGCACAGATTGAGATGGAGGAGGTGGTAAAAGGGATTGGGAGCATGCAAGTGTGGAAGGGTTCGGGACCGGATGGATTCCCGGTGGAATTTTATAGGAAATATATAGACCTACTGGCCCCGCTTTTGACGAGAACCTTTAATGAGGCCAGGGAAAGGGGGCAGTTGCCCCCGACTATGTCGGAGGCGACGATATCGCTCCTTTTGAAGAAGGATAAAGACCCGCTGCAGTGTGGGTCCTACAGGCCCATTTCCCTTATAAATGTAGATGCTAAGCTCCTGGCCAAGGTGATGGCGACGAGGATAGAGGACTGTGTCCTGGGGGTGGTCCACGACGATCAAACTGGGTTCGTTAAGGGGAGACAGCTGAACACGAACATACGGAGGTTGCTAGGGGTAATGATGATGCCCCCACCAGAGGGGGAGGCGGAGATAGTGGTGGCGATGGACGCCGAGAAAGCATTCGACAGAGTGGAGTGGGATTATCTGTGGGAGGTGCTGAGGAGATTTGGTTTTGGAGAAGGGTTTATTGGATGGGTACAGCTGCTGTACAGGGCCCCGGTGGCGAGTGTGATCACGAACAGGCAGAGGTCTGATTACTTCCGTCTTCATAGAGGGACGAGGCAGGGGTGTCCCCTGTCTCCGTTACTGTTTGCATTGGCGATTAAGTCCCTGGCCATAGCACTGAGGGGCTTCAGGAAGTGGAGGGGAGTACTCAGGGGAGGAGAAGAACACCGGGTATCTTTGTATGCAGATGATTTATTGCTGTATGTTGCGGACCCAGTGGAGGGGATGCCTGAGATAATGCAGACACTCAGGGAGTTTGGGGAATTTTCGGGGTACAAATTGAATATGGGGAAGAGTGAGTTGTTTGTGGTGCATCCGGGGGAGCAGAGCAGGGGAATAGATGATTTACCGCTGAGGAAGGTAATAAGAGATTTCAGGTACTTAGGGATTCAGATAGCCAGGAGTTGGGGAACCTTACATAGGCTTAATTTAACAAGATTGGTGGAACAGATGGAGGAGGATTTTAAGAGATGGGACATGGTGCCCCTGTCACTGGTGGGTAGGGTGCAGGCGGTCAAAATGGTAGTCCTCCCGAGATTCCTTGTTGTGTTTCCGTGCCTTCCGGTGATGGTCACGAAGGCTTTTTTCAAGAAAAGTGTCATGAGTTTTGTGTGGGCTGGGAAGACCCCGAGAGTGAGGAGGGGGTTCTTGCAGCGTAGCAGGGAGAGGGGGGGAGCTGGCACTACCGAGCCTAAGTGAATAAATACTACTGGGCCGCCAATATCTCAATGGTGTGTAAGTGGATGGGAGAAGGGGAGGGAGCGGCGTGGAAGAGATTGGAGATGGTGTCCTGCAAAGGAACCAGCCTACAAGCACTGGTGACGGCGCCGTTGCCGTTCTCCCCGAAGAAATACACCACAAGTCCAGTGGTGGTGGCAACGCTAAAAATTTGGGGGCAGTGGAGACGACATAGCGGAAGGATGGGAGCCTCGGTGCGGTCCCCGATAAGAAATAATCATAGGTTTGCCCCGGGGAGAATAGATGGGGGATTTGGAGCATGGCAGAGAGCTGGGGTTGTGCAACTGAGAGATCTGTTCGTAGACGGGACGTTTGCGAGTCTGGGAGCGTTGACGGAAAAATATGGGTTGCCCCAAGGGAATGCATTTCGGTACATGCAACTGAGGGCATTTTCGAGGCAACAGGTGAGGGAATTCCCGCAGCTCCCGACGCAGGAGATTCAAGATAGAGTGATCTCAGGGACATGGGTGGGGGATGGTAGGGTGTCGGATATATACAGGGAAATGAGGGACGAGGGGGAGATCATGGTGGATGAGCTGAAGGGGAAATGGGAAGAAGAGCTGGGGGAAGAGATTGAGGAGGGGCTGTGGGCTGATGCCCTATGTAGGGTAAACTCGTCGTCCTCGTGCGCCAGGCCTGATACAATTCAAGGTTTTGCACAGGGCGCATTTGACCGGAGCAAGGCTCAGTAAATTTTTCGGGGTAGAGGATAGGTGTGGGAGATGCTCGAGAAGCCCAGCAAACCACACCCACATGTTTTGGTCATGCCCGGCACTGCAGGGGTTCTGGGTGGGGGTGGCAAAGGTGTTTTCGAAGGTGGTGGGGGTCCGGGTCGAGCCAGGCTGGGGGTTGGCTATATTTGGGGTTGCAGAAGAGCCGGGAGTGCAGGAGGCGAAAGAGGCTGATGTCTTGGCCTTTGCGTCCCTCGTAGCCCGGCAAAGGATATTGCTTATGTGGAAGGAAGCCAAACCCCCGGGCGTGGAGACCTGGATAAATGACATGGCAGGGTTTATAAAACTAGAACGGATAAAGTTCGCACTAAGGGGTTTGGCTCAAGGGTTCACCAGGCGGTGGCAACCGTTCATTGACTACCTCGCAGAACGATAAAGGAAATGGGAAGGCAACAGCAGCAACCGGGGGGGGGGGCAGGTCCTCAGGGGTGTATTTGTATAGATATTTGTACTTGGTTATGTATATTGGATTGTTTGATTTTATCTCTGGAGAGTTATTATTTTTGTTATGGCAGTTGCCATTTAGTTTATATATTATTTATTTATTTGTTAAAAAGGTCACTGTTATATATATTGTTTTATTGTTGTAAAAAGGTAAACCTTTGTATTTTGTTTGACCGGAAAAAATTTGAATAAAATATATTTAAAAAAAAAAGAAAACATGGTCAAAGAGATGTGTTTCAGGTTGGCATTTAAAGAAGGAGCTGGAGCTAATGAGGAAAGGGATTAATGACAGGAACTCTATAGGCCTGGGCTCTAGTTAAGAGTAAGGCTGTACAAAAGGTGAAGATACCAAGTGGACTTAAAAACACAATATCTGCTGGCATAGTATGTGATTGGAAGGAAGATGTTAAACAGAATTGCTGGTACCAATGAGAATGTGTTTTACAAAAGTATTAATCCATAAACCCAAAGAACGTGGACAACAGCACTTGGCATGTTTGGATTTTGTAAGGGTTTATCTATTCTAGTTAAACTTTTAGCTTCCCAATATTTAATTTATATCTTTTGGCAAAATATTGTGATCAGTGAAGTGATGGAATATTTGTTATAATTCCGTTAGCCAGCATCAAAGTTGTGCAGCAAACCCAGCCATAGAGTAAAACTCTCTCTATTTTTGCTTTAACCCCAAAATACTTCCTACATGGCCAATTTTATGGCTTCTCTGGGATTCTTAATTTGTGGACAATGTTTTGCTGCTGCCTGCTGGATTGAGATTACTGAAAACTCATTTCACTTGGAGCCGTTCAATCGCATTAAGCTGCACTGCATTCAAAATGAAAGTCATCGATCTATGAGTACTAATTCAGGTCAAGTATTGGAGGACACCTAGCAATCATATTTCAGTATTTTTAGGAGGGGAGAAAATTAGCAGAATCTTCTCAAATAAATAATGCCTCTATTGTAAAGAGGACTGGAAGGTAAACTCGGATAATATTGCCTGAATTACAAATTTAGCCCAAAATGAAGGAATTAAAATCACCTTTGTCAATGAAAGGCCTTTTTAGTAAAATGAATTTGGATTGTTCTGTTGTCAGAAGGAGATAGTGGGTGGCAGGCAATGGGGAAATCAGAACCAAAACCTATTGGATCAGTCATGGCACATGGAGGGCTCAGCTTGAGGAGTTCCTGGAGCCCTGTTGCAGATTTATTCTAATGTACAGATTTACATATTTGTGTCTGTCACTATATTAAACATTATTATTAGTACAACTGGATAGTAAATGTGCAGATTCCCCTCAATGCCAAGAAGTAAATTCCAATTCTGCGTCTGACTTTGCCCTGGATTTTTAGTATGATTTACAGTACATCTGTGCAGAGCAAAGCTGCTTCACACTGGCAAGGTAGTTATACATGTAGGCTCAACTAACCAGTTATGAGGAGTGGTTGATTAGGTTAACCTGTACTTATTGGGAGTTTAGCAGAATGATAGGCAACCTTATTGAGACATAAAGGATTCTTAGGGGATTTGACAAGGTAGATGATGAGAGGTTATTTCCCCTTGTGGGAGAGTCTAGGACCAGAGGGCATAACCTCAGAGTAAGGGGCCACCCATTTAAGACAGATGAGGAGGAATTTCTTCACTGATGGTAGTGAATCTGTGGACTGCTTTACCACACTGCTGTAAATGCTCAGTTGTTAAATATGTTCAAGGATGGGCAGCACGATTGCACAGTGGTTAGCACTTCTGCATCATGGCACCGAGGTCCCAGGTTCAATCCCGGCTCTGGGTCACTGTCCGTATGGAGTTTGCACATTCTTCCCGTGTTTGCGTGGGTTTCGCCCCACAATCCAAAGATGTGCAGGATAGGTGAATCGGCCACGCTAAATTGCCCCTTAATTGGAAAAAAAGAATTGGGTACTCTAAATTTAAGAAAAAAAAATGTTCAAGGCTGAGATTGACAGATTTTTAATCAGTAAGGGAATCAAGGGTTATGGTGATAAAGTGGGAAAGTGGAGTTGGGGATTATATCTGATCAGCCATGACCTCATTGAATGTCGGAGCAGACTCTGGGCCGAATGGCCTACTTCTGCAGCTACATTTCGTGGTCTATCTTTGCAGTTTATCAGCACAGGACCTGGTTAAATTGCCTGGTGCCTGTCCAGCTAAGATCATCCTATAAATTAGGGATTTGGCTTTCATCTATATATTGTTAAATTGAAAGAATTCCATCTATATTGTTAAATTAGAACATAGAACCTACAGTGCAGGGGACTTCCGGTTGCGGCTATGCCTAGGTAGGTCGCACGTTCGGCAGCTCCCGCCGGGAACGGACTTTTGGACTCTTCAGAGGGGCCCCAATGGCAATTGTTCGACGGCTTCCAGTGTGGGAAGGTGACAGCAAGGCCCCCCCCCCCGACATTATATGGATTGGACCACGAGTGAAGCAGCTAAAAAAGTGATCCTGGTGCAGCGAAAAGTGCGAGGGAGGAAAAGCAAGATGGCGGCGGGTGGAGACCAAGCAGCGTGGTCGCAGGAGCAGCAGGAGTTTCTTAAACGCTGCTTTGAGGAGCTGAAGACACAAATGCTGGCGCTAATGAAGGCGGCGATTGAGAAGCTTGTGGAGACCCAGAAGGTCCAAGGGGCGGCGATCTGGGAGGTGCAGCAAAAAGCTTCGGAGAATGAGGACGAGATCTTGGGCCTGGTGGTGAAGGTGGAGGCGCACGAGGCGGTGCACAAGAGGTGGGCGGAAAAATTCGAGGACCTGGAGAATAGGTAGAGGAGGAAGAATCTTCGGATTCTGGGTCTCCCTGAAGGAGTGGAGGGGCCCGATGCCGGGGCATATATGAGCACGATGCTCAATTCGCTGATGGGCGCGGGAGCTTTCCCGAGGCCCCTGGAGCTGGATGGGGCTCATCGGGTCCTGGCAAGGAGACCCAAAGCCAACGAGCTAAAGTCAGGCTGCTATATAGAGCCCCAGTGGCGAGTGTGGCTACGAACCGGCGGAGGTCGGTGTACTTTCGGCTGTACCGGGGGACGAGGCAGGGGTGCCCCTTATCCCCCTTGTTGTTTGCACTGGCAGTTGAGCCTTTGGCCATGGCACTGAGGGAGTCCAGGTAATGGAGGGGACTGATCCGGGGGGGGAGAGGAACACCGGGTGTCGTTGTATGCTGGCGACCTGTTGTTGTATGTGGCGGATCCAATGGAGGGGATGGCGGAGGTCATGCGGATCCTTAGTGAGTTTGGGGACTTTTCGGGGTATAAACTCAATGTAGGGAAGAGTGAGCTCTTTGTGGTGCATTCAGGGGACCAGGGAAGGGGGGTAGACGAGCTACCGCTGAAGAGGGCGGAAAGGAGCTTTTGGTACCTAGGGATCCAGAAGCTAGGAGTTGGAGGGCCCTGCACAAGCTCAATTTGACGCGGTTGGTGGAGCAGATGGAGGAGGATTTTAAAAGATGGGATATGCTGCCACTCTCACTAGTGGGTAGGGTGTAAGCAGGAGCATCAGGGGATTTGTGTGGGTTAATAAGACCCCGAGGGTGAAGAGGGTGTTTCTGCAGCGTAGCAGGGACAGGGGGGTGCTGACGCTGCCGAATTTGTGTGGCTATTATTGGGCAGCCAATGTGGCGATGATCCGTAAGTGGGTAATGGAGGGAGGGGGGGCGGCGTGGAAGAGGCTAGAGATGGCGTCCTGTGTGGGCATGAGCCTGAGGGCGCTGGTGACGTCACCGCTGCCGCTTTCGCTAACAAGGTACACCACGAGTCCGGTGGTGGCGGCGACGCTGAAGATCTGGGGGCAGTGGAGGCGACACAGGGGCGAGGTGGGATCCTCGGTTTGGTCCCCGATTCGGGAGAGTCATCGGTTTGTCCCGGGAAGGATGGATGGGGGGTTTCGGAGCTGGCATCGGGCTGGGATTAAAAGAATGGGGGACCTGTTCATCGATGGGACGTTTGCAAGCCTAGGGGCGCTGGAGGTGAAGTTTGGGCTACTCCCGGGAAACGCTTTCAGGTATGTGCAAGTGAGGGCGTTTGTGAGGCGGCAGGTGAGGGAATTCCCGCTGCTTCCGGCACGTGAGATTCAGGGCAGGGTGATTTCGGGTGTATGGGTTGGAGAAGGCAAGGTTTCGGCGATTTACCAGGAGCTGAAGGAAGAGGAGGAGGCCTTGGTGGAGGAGTTAAAGGGCAAGTGGGAGGAGGAGCTTGTGGAGGAGATAGATGAGGGTCTGTGGGCTGATGCCTTGAGTAGGGTTAATTCTTCCTCCTCTTGTGCCAGGCTCAGCCTAATACAGTTCAAAGTTACTCACAGAGCGCATATGACAGGAGCGAGTTTGAGTAGGTTCTTTGGGGTGGAGGACAGATGTGGGAGGTGCTCGGGGAGCCCGGCAAATCACAGCCATATGTTCTGGTCGTGCCCGGCGCTGGATGGGTTTTGGAGGGGTTTTGCGAGGACTATGTCCAAGGTGGTGAACGCCCGGGTCAAGCCGAGCTGGGGATTGGCATTGTTTGGGGTATCGGACGAGCCGAGAGTGCAGGAGGCGAAAGAGGCCGGTATTCTGGCCTTTGCGTCCCTGGTAGCCCGGCGGAGGATTTTGCAACTATGGAAAGATGCAAAGCCCCCTAGTGTGGAAGCTTGGATTAATGACATGGCAGGGTTCATCCAGCTGGAGAGGATAAAGTTTGCCTTGCGAGGGTCTGTGCAAGGGTTCCTCAGGCGGTGGCAACCGTTCCTAGACTATCTCGCAGAGCGTTAGGAGGAGATCAGCAGCAGCATCCCAGCGGCGGCGTGGGGGGGGGGGGGTTCTTTTGGGGTGGTGTTAGGGTTAAGGTGGGGGGGTTTCCCTTTTTGTGTTTTCTATTATATGGGGGCTTATTGTATTTGGGGGAAATCCAATGTACAATTTCTGCTTGTGTTTTTGTTTCTTTTTCTTGTGGGGGGGGGGGGTTTGTTGAAAAATTTGAATAAATATATATTTTTTAAAAAGAACGTACAGTGCAGAAGGAGGCCATTCGCCCATCGAGTGTGCACCGACCCACTTAAGCCCTCACTTCCACCCTTTCCCCATAACCCAATAACCCCCCCCTAACTTTTTTGGTCACTAATGGCAATTTTATCATGGCCAATCCAACTAACCTGCACGTCTTTGGACTGTGGGAGGAAACCCACGCAGACACGGGGAGAACATGCAGACTCCGCACAGACAGTGACCCAGCGGGGAATCGAACCTGGGACCTTAACGCTGTGAAGCCACAGGGCTATCCACTTAAGCTACCGTTGAAAGAATTCCAGTCTCACATCAGATTGCTCTTGTTGTCTTTACTCAATGTACTACTGCAATTGTGTATAATTTAACCTGGTGCTGGAAGTAAATCTGCTGTGCAATAGCGGATGTTATTTTTGACTTGTTATGTGAAAGCATGGTATCATATGCTTTTGTTCTGTGTGACTAATTATTCAAATTATTTGTGAATGTGTAATAACCATTTAACAGCTCCTGGACTGTTTGCTTCTGCCTTCACTTTTGAATAGAGTGTCTGACTCTAAAATGTGTTTTGTGATTTATTGGTCTCTTATAGGACTTCCTAATTACACAACTTATTGGTAAGGATCTGTTTGAAATCTGGCCTCTTGTTAATCCCATGGGACTATTGGTGGAAGAGCTGAAGAAGAGGAATATGTCTCTTCCTGAATCCAGACTGACGAGGCAGTCCGGAGCCAGCACTGTGCTCCCCGTGTATTTCGTTGGACTATACAGGTACGTGACAACTGTTGCTCAACGTGTTGCAGAGTAGCTATGAACTGTAACCTTATTGGGTTAAATATTCACAAGGAACTGTTGTAAAAATGCATGGTATTAAAATCATTACATTTCTTATTCAATTCCATACGTTCATATTGTTTCTGCCATTAGTGCAAACCTAAAATACTCGATTCAGTTCACTGAAAAGCTAGTGAGAAATTTGGAAATTGTTGCTTGACATTGAGTAAAGACACAATTTACTGTTTAGAAAAATGGGAGAACCCTTCTAATTGGTAATGAGAAGGATTTGTGGGGTGTTGGGAGAGGGGTGGGAGGCTTAAGATTTGTTGCTTGTTTGACGCAAGATTTATGCATTATGTAGTGGAAAGGCAATTTAGTAGCTGCTGATTCGAGGTGCTGGTGAGAGTTGCTGATTGGATGAGGGGGTGGCTATGGTGAGAGTTGCTGATTGGAGTTGCTGAGGTGGCAAGTTGTGTAATGAGGGGGTGGCTATGGTGAGAGTTGCTGATTGGATGAGGGGGTGGCTATGGTGAGAGGTGCTGATTGGAAGAGGGGGTAGCTGTGGTGAAAGTTGCTGATTGGATGAAGGGGTGGCTCTGGTGAGAGTTGCTGATTGGATGAGGAGATGGCTATGGTGAGAGTTGCTGATTGGATGAGGTGGGGTGGTGGTTATGGTGAGAGTGCTGATTGGATGAGGGAGTGGCTGTGGTGAGTGTTGATGATTGGATGAGGGGGTGGCTATGGTGAGAGTTGCTGATTGGATGAGGGGATGGCTATGGGGAGATGTTGCTGATTGGATGAGGGGTTGGCTCTGGTAAGTGTTACTGATTGGATGAGGGGATGGCTATGGGGAGATGTTGCTGATTGGATGAGGGGTTGGCTCTGGTAAGTGTTACTGATTGGATGAGGTGGCTCTGATGGAAGTTGCTGATTGGATGAGGGGGTGGCTCTGGTGAGAGTTGCTGATTGGATGAGGGGGTGGCTCTGGTGAGAGTTGCTGATTGGATGAGGGGGCGGCTCTGGTGAGAGTTGCTGATTGGATGAGGGGGTGGCTGGTGAGAGTTGCTGATTGGATGAAGTGGGGTGGTGGCTGTGGTGAGAGTGCTGTTTGGAAGAGGGGGTGGCTATGGTGAGAGTTGATGATTGGATGAGGGGGTGGCTATGGTGTGTGTTGCTGATTGGATGATGATGTGGCTATGGGGAAATTGCTGATAGGATGAGGGGGTGGCTCTACTGATTGGATGAGGTGGCTCTGATGAAGTTGCTGATTGGATGAGGGGGTGGCTCTGGTGAGAGTTGCTGATTGGATGAGGGGGTGGCTCTGGTGAGAGTTGCTGATTGGATGGAGGTGGCTCTGGTGAGAGTTGCTGATTGGATGAGGTGGCTCTGGTGAGAGTTGCTGATTGGGTGAGGTGGGGTGGTGGCTATGGTGAGAGTTGCTGATTGGATGAGGGGGTGGCTCTGGTGATAGTTGCTGATTGGATGAAGGGGGTGGCTATGGTGAGTGTTACTGATTGGATGAGGTGGTGGCTATGGTGAGTGTTGCTGATTGGATGGGTGGTGGCTATGGGGAAAGTGCTGATTGGATGAGGGGGTGGCCATGGTGAGTGCTGCTGATTGGATGAGGTGGCTCTGGTGAGAATTGCTGATTGGATGAGGTGTGGTGGTGGCTCTGGTGAGTGTTGCTGATTGGATGAGGTGGTGGCTCTGGTGAGTCGCTGATTGGATGAGGGTGTGGCTATGATGAGAGTTGCTGATTGGATGAGGTGGTGGCTATGGTGAGTGTTGCTGGTTGGATGAGGGTGTGGCTATGGTGAGAATTGCTGATTGGATGAGGGGGTGCCTATGGTGAGAGTTGCTAATTGGATGAGGGGGTGGCTCTGGTGAGAGTTGCTGACTGGATGAGGTGGCTCTGGTGAGAGTTGCTGATTGGATGAGGTGGATTGGATGAGGTGAGGTGATGGCTATGGTGAGAGTGCTGTTTGGAAGAGGGTGTGGCTAAGGTGAGAGTTGCTGATTGGATGAGGGGGTGACTCTGGTGATAGATGCTGATTGGATGAAGGGGATGGCTATGGTGAATGTTACTGATTGGATGAGGTGGTGACTATGGTGAGTGTTGCTGATTGGGTGAGGCGGTGGCTATGGGGAAAGTGCTGATTGGATGAGGCGGTGGCTATGGGGAAAGTGCTGATTGGATGAGGTGGTGGCTATGGGGAAAGTGCTGATTGGATGAGGTGGCTCTGGTGAGAGTTGCTGATTGAATGAGGTGGCTCTGGTGAGAGTTGCTGATTGGATGAGGTGGCTCTGGTGAGAGTTGCTGATTGGATGAGGTGAGGTGGTCGCTACGGTGAGAGTGCTGTTTTTAAGAGGGTGTGGCTATGGTGAGAGTTGCTGATTGGATGAGTGGTGGCTCTGGTGAGAGTTGCTGATTGGATGAGGTGGCTCTGGTGAGAGTTGCTGATTGGATGAGGTGGCTCTGGTGAGAGTTGCTGATTGGATGAGGTGAGGTGGTGGCTATGGTGAGAGTGCTGTTTGTAAGAGGGTGTGGCTATGGTGAGAGTTGCTGATTGGATGAGGGGGTGGCTCTGGTGAGAGTTGCTGATTGGATGAAGGGGATGGCTATGGTGAGTGTTACTGATTGGATGAGGTGCCGGCAATGGTGAGTGTTGCTGATTGAATGAGGTGGCTCTGGTGAGAGTTGCTGATTGGATGAAGGGGATGGCTATGTTGAGTGTTGCTGATTGAATGAGGTGTTTGCCATGGTGAGTGTTGCTGATTGGATGAGGTGGTGGCTATGGGGATAGTGCTGATTGAATGAGGTGATGGCTATGGGGAAGTGCTTATTGGATGAGGGGGGGGGCTAAGGTGAGTGTTGTTGATTGAATGAGTGGGTGGCTATGGTGAGAGATGCTGATTGGATGAGGGGGGTGGCTCTGGTGAGTGGTGCTGATTGGATGAGGGGATGGCTCTGGGGAGAGTTGCTGATTGGATGAGGGGATGGCTCTGGTGAGAGTTGCTGATTGGATGAGGTGGGATGGTGTCTATGGTGAGTGTGCTGTTTGGAATAGGGTGTGGCTATGGTGAGAGTTGCTGATTGGATGAGGGAGTGGCTCTGGTGAGTCGCTGATTGGATGAGGGTGTGGCTATGATGAGAGTTGCTGATTGGATGAGGTGGTGGCTATGGTGAGTGTTGCTGGTTGGATGAGGGTGTGGCTCTGGTGAGAATTGCTGATTGGATGAGGGGGTGCCTATGGTGAGAGTTGCTAATTGGATGAGGGGGTGGCTCTGGTGAGAGTTGCTGACTGGATGAGGTGGCGGCCCTGGTGAGTTGCTAATTGGATGAGGGGGTGGCTCTGGTGAGAGTTGCTGATTGGATGAGGTGGCTCTGGTGATAGTTGCTGATTGGATGAAGGGGATGGCTATGGTGAATGTTACTGATTGGATGAGGCGGTGGCTATGTGGAAAGTGCTGATTGGATGAGGGGGTGGCTATGGTGAGTGTTGCTGATTGAATGAGGTGGCTCTGGTGAGAGTTGCTGATTGGATGAGGGGGTGGCCCTGGTGAGTTGCTAATTGGATGAGGGGGTGGCTCTGGTGAGAGTTGCTGATTGGATGAGGTGGCTCTGGTGAGAGTTGCTGATTGGATGAGGTGGCTCTGGTGAGAGTTGCTGATTGGATGAGGTGAGGTGGTGGCTATGGTGAGAGTGCTGTTTGTAAGAGGGTGTGGCTATGGTGAGAGTTGCTGATTGAATGAGGGGGTGGCTCTGGTGAGAGTTGCTGATTGGATGAAGGGGATGGCTATGGTGAGTGTTACTGATTGGTTGAGGTGTCGGCAATGGTGAGTGTTGCTGATTGAATGAGGTGGCTCTGGTGAGAGTTGCTGATTGGAGGAGGGGGTGGCTCTGGTGAGAGTTGCTGATTGGATGAGGGGGCGGCTCTGGTGAGAGTTGCTGATTGGATGAGGTGGCTCTGGTGAGAGTTGCTGATTGGATGAGGTGGATTGGATGAGGTGGGGTGATGGCTATGGTGAGAGTGCTGTTTGGAAGAGGGTGTGGCTAAGGTGAGAGTTGCTGTTTGGATGAGGGGGTGACTCTGGTGATAGTTGCTGATTGGATGGAGGGGATGGCTATGGTGAATGTTACTGATTGGATTAGGTGGTGGCTATGGGGAAAGTGCTGGTTGGATGAGGGGGTGGCTATGGTGAGTGTTGCTGATTGAATGAGGTGGCTCCGGTGAGAGTTGCTGATTGGATGAGGGGGTGGCCCTGGTGAGTTGCTAATTGGATGAGGGGGTGGCTCTGGTGAGAGTTGCTGATTAGATGAGGTGGCTCTGGTGAGAGTTGCTGATTGGATGAGGTGGCTCTGGTGAGAGTTGCTGATTGGATGAGGTGAGGTGGTGGCTATGGTGAGAGTGCTGTTTGTAAGAGGGTGTGGCTATGGTGAGAGTTGCTGATTGGATGAGGGGGTGGCTCTGGTGAGAGTTGCTGATTGGATGAAGGGGATGGCTATGGTGAGTGTTACTGATTGGTTGAGGTGTCGGCAATGGTGAGTGTTGCTGATTGAATGAGGTGGCTCTGGTGAGAGTTGCTGATTGGAGGAGGGGGTGGCTCTGGTGAGAGTTGCTGATTGGATGAGGGGGCGGCTCTGGTGAGAGTTGCTGATTGGATGAGGTGGCTCTGGTGAGAGTTGCTGATTGGATGAGGTGGATTGGATGAGGTGGGGTGATGGCTATGGTGAGAGTGCTGTTTGGAAGAGGGTGTGGCTAAGGTGAGAGTTGCTGTTTGGATGAGGGGGTGACTCTGGTGATAGTTGCTGATTGGATGGAGGGGATGGCTATGGTGAATGTTACTGATTGGATTAGGTGGTGGCTATGGGGAAAGTGCTGGTTGGATGAGGGGGTGGCTATGGTGAGTGTTGCTGATTGAATGAGGTGGCTCCGGTGAGAGTTGCTGATTGGATGAGGGGGTGGCCCTGGTGAGTTGCTAATTGGATGAGGGGGTGGCTCTGGTGAGAGTTGCTGATTAGATGAGGTGGCTCTGGTGAGAGTTGCTGATTGGATGAGGTGGCTCTGGTGAGAGTTGCTGATTGGATGAAGGGGATGGCTATGGTGAGTGTTACTGATTGGATGAGGTGCCGGTAATGGTGAGTGTTGCTGATTGAATGAGGTGGCTCTGGTGAGAGTTGCTGATTGGATGAGGGGGTGGCTCTGGTGAGAGTTGCTGATTGGATGAGGGGGCGGCTCTGGTGAGAGTTGCTGATTGGATGAGGGGGTGGCTCTGGTGAGAGTTGCTGATTGGATGAAGTGGGGTGGTGGCTGTGGTGAGAGTTCTGTTTGGAAGAGGAGGTGGCTATGGTGAGTGTTGCTGATTGGATGAGGGGGTGGCTATGGTGTGTGTTGCTGATTGGATGATTATGTGGCTATGGGGAAATTGCTGATTGGATGAGGGGGTGGCTCTACTGATTGGATGAGGTGGCTCTGATGAAGTTGCTGATTGGATGAGGGGGTGGCTCTGGTGAGAGTTGCTGATTGGATGAGGGGGTGGCTCTGGTGAGAGTTGCTGATTGGATGGGGGGGGTGGCTCTGGTGAGAGTTGCTGATTGGATGAGGTGGCTCTGGTGAGAGTTGCTGATTGGATGAGGTGGCTCTGGTGAGAGTTGCTGATTGGGTGAGGTGGGGTGGTGGCTATGGTGAGAGTGTTGTTTGGAAGAGGGTGTGGCTATGGTGAGAGTTGCTGATTGGATGAGGGGGTGGCTCTGGTGATAGTTGCTGATTGGATGAGGGGGTGGCTCTGGTGATAGTTGCTGATTGGATGAAGGGGATGGCTATGGTGAGTGTTACTGATTGGATGAGGTGGTGGCTATGGTGAGTGTTGCTGATTGGATGGGTGGTGGCTATGGGGAAAGTGCTGATTGGATGAGGGGGTGGCCATGGTGAGTGCTGCTGATTGGGTGAGGTGGCTCTGGTGAGAATTGCTGATTGGATGAGGTGTGGTGGTGGCTCTGGTGAGTGTTGCTGATTGGATGAGGTGGTGGCTCTGGTGAGTCGCTGATTGGATGAGGGTGTGGCTATGATGAGAGTTGCTGATTGGATGAGGTGGTGGCTATGGTGAGTGTTGCTGGTTGGATGAGGGTGTGGCTATGGTGAGAATTGCTGATTGGATGAGGGCGTGGCTATGGTGAGAGTTGCTAATTGGATGAGGGGGTGGCTCTGGTGAGAGTTGCTGACTGGATAAGGTGGCCCTGGTGAGAGTTGCTGATTGGATGAGGTGGATTGGATGAGGTGAGGTGATGGCTATGGTGAGAGTGCTGTTTGGAAGAGGGTGTGGCTAAGGTGAGAGTTGCTGATTGGATGAGGGGGTGACTCTGGTGATAGTTGCTGATTGGATGAAGGGGATGGCTATGGTGAATGTTACTGATTGGATGAGGTGGTGGCTATGGTGAGTGTTGCTGATTGGATGAGGCGGTGGCTATGGGGAAAGTGCTGATTGGATGAGGTGGTGGCTATGGGGAAAGTGCTGATTGGATGAGGTGGTGGCTATGGGGAAAGTGCTGATTGGATGAGGGGGTGGCTATGGTGAGTGTTGCTGATTGAATGAGGTGGCTCTGGTGAGAGTTGCTGATTGGATGAGGGGGTGGCCCTGGTGAGTTGCTAATTGGATGAGGGGGTGGCTCTGGTGAGAGTTGCTGATTGGATTAGGTGGCTCTGGTGAGAGTTGCTGATTGGATGAGGTGAGGTGGTGGCTATGTTGAGAGTGCTATTTGTAAGAGGGTGTGGCTATGGTGAGAGTTGCTGATTGGATGAGGGGGTAGCTCTGGTGAGAGTTGCTGATTGGGTGAAGGGGATGGCTATGGTGAGTGTTACTGATTGGATGAGGTGGTGGCTATGGTGAGTGTTGCTGGTTGGATGAGGGGGTGCCTATGGAGAGAGTTGCTAATTGGATGAGGGGGTGGCTCTGGTGAGAGTTGCTGACTGGATGAGGTGGCTCTGGTGAGTCGCTGATTGGATGAGGGGGTGGCTCTGGTGAGAGTTGCTGATTGGATGAGGTGGTGGCTCTGGTGAGTCGCTGATTGGATGAGGGTGTGGCTATGATGAGAGTTGCTGATTGGATGAGGTGGTGGCTATGGTGAGTGTTGCTGGTTGGATGAGGGTGTGGCTATGGTGAGAATTGCTGATTGGATGAGGGCGTGGCTATGGTGAGAGTTGCTAATTGGATGAGGGGGTGGCTCTGGTGAGAGTTGCTGACTGGATAAGGTGGCCCTGGTGAGAGTTGCTGATTGGATGAGGTGGATTGGATGAGGTGAGGTGATGGCTATGGTGAGAGTGCTGTTTGGAAGAGGGTGTGGCTAAGGTGAGAGTTGCTGATTGGATGAGGGGGTGACTCTGGTGATAGTTGCTGATTGGATGAAGGGGATGGCTATGGTGAATGTTACTGATTGGATGAGGTGGTGGCTATGGTGAGTGTTGCTGATTGGATGAGGCGGTGGCTATGGGGAAAGTGCTGATTGGATGAGGTGGTGGCTATGGGGAAAGTGCTGATTGGATGAGGTGGTGGCTATGGGGAAAGTGCTGATTGGATGAGGGGGTGGCTATGGTGAGTGTTGCTGATTGAATGAGGTGGCTCTGGTGAGAGTTGCTGATTGGATGAGGGGGTGGCCCTGGTGAGTTGCTAATTGGATGAGGGGGTGGCTCTGGTGAGAGTTGCTGATTGGATTAGGTGGCTCTGGTGAGAGTTGCTGATTGGATGAGGTGGTGGCTATGGTGAGTGTTGCTGGTTGGATGAGGGTGTGGCTATGGTGAGAATTGCTGATTGGATGAGGGGGTGCCTATGGAGAGAGTTGCTAATTAGATGAGGGGGTGGCTCTGGTGAGAGTTGCTGACTGGATGAGGTGGCTCTGGTGAGTCGCTGATTGGATGAGGGGGTGGCTCTGGTGAGAGTTGCTGATTGGATGAGGTGAGATGGTGGCTATGGTGAGAGTGCTGTTTGGAAGAGGGGGTGGCTATGGTGAGAGCTGCTGATTGGATGAGGGGGTGACTCTGGTGATAGTTGCTGATTGGATGAGGGAGTGACCCTGGTGATAGTTGCTGATTGGATGAAGGGGATGGCTATGGTGAGTGTTACTGATTGGATGAGGTGGTGGCTATGGTGAGTGTTGCTGATTGGATGTGGTGGTGGCTATGGGGAAAGTGCTGATTTGATGAGGTGGTGGCTATGGGGAAAGTGCTGATTGGATGAGGGGGTGGCCATGGTGAGTGCTGCTGATTGAATGAGGTGGCTCTGGTGAGAATTGCTGATTGGATGAGGTGTGGTGATGGCTCTGGTGAGTGTTGCTGATTGGATGAGGTGGTGGCTCTGGTGAGTCGCTGATTGGATGAGGGGGTGGCTATGGTGAGTGTTGCTGTTTGGATGAGGGTGTGGCTATGGTGAGAATTGCTGATTGGATGAGGGGGTGCCTATGGTGCGAGTTGCTGATTGGATGAGGGGGTGGCTTTTGGTAAATCATTTCTTTGAAAAAGGAGCTGGCAGTAGTTTGTTTGCCAATTTGCTGTGATGTATTTGGAGAGGAATTCACGGTTGCTGATCAATATAGTAAGCAGTCGAAGAACATGGTGAAAATTCTTGTACCAGCAGCTGCGTTACTTTTATGAAATTCTGATTTAAAGATGTCATGTCTTCAAAACACGAATTAAACATGTGCAAGAGCTAATCCTGTTGGTGGGGTGTCATATTGATTAACTGACCAGAGAGCGATAAGAAATAAAGTCTTCATCAAGAGGGTGGGTTTCCTCTGGGTGCTCCAGTTTCTTCCCACAGTCCAAAGGTGCGCAGGCTAAGTGGATTGGCCAATGCGAAATTGCCCCTTAGTGTTCATAGTTTGGGTGGTGTTACAGGGAAAGGGTGGGGGATTGGGCCTTGGGAGGGTGGTCTTTCGAAGGGTGCAGACTCGATGGGCCGAATTACCTTCCTCTACACTGTAGGATTTCTATAATTCTGCGGGGATTCTAAGAGACAAACTCTTAAACATCAAGGGAACTGCTACAAAATGGATGTGTTTTTTTCTACAAACGTTAACCAGTATATATCAGTGAGCCTTAATTTCAGATGGAAATTGTCTCAATTTATGAGAGTTAGCATGTCTGCCTTGTTTTTTCTCAAGACATAAGTTCGTTCACAATAAAAGAACAAATCATCTTCTGCCATTGCCAGTCACATATTGTACAGTCTAAATTTTCTACAATATCACTATTATGGAAACGGTTTGTTGTCTTTTTAATTTGTTCTCTAGATGTAGACATTGCTGGCAAGATCTCAATGATGGCCCCATTCATGTTTTCTTAATACTTATTCATGGGCCACCTTCTTGAACAAGTGCAGTTCTTGTGCTGATTGTCCTGCAATGGTGTGGACAGGGGAGGATTCCAGACTCTAGATCCAGCAACAATAAATAAGTGATGGTATATGCCCAAGTCAGGATGCTGTATTACTTCTCCATGATAGATCTTTTTTTTGACTAGCTAGTGTTAATGTAAGCTCAGTGACTGGCTGCAAATCATCTTGCAGATGGTGCGTACTGTAGTTCCAAATGCCCCAGTGATGGGAATGGGTTCAGTCATGGTATTTTGAAGATCTGTAGAGCTGTTCGTTGTACCTCCCATTTGTTCGTCCAAGTTGGGATCCTGTCTGGATCCTGCAGTAGTCTGGCGGGATTGTTTCCCATTTTAGGGAAGCTACAAATGGAGCAGAATGTTGCACAGTGGCTAGCATTGCTGCCTCACGGCGTCAGGGACCCGGGTTCGATTCCAACCTTGGGTGACTGTCTGTGTGGAGTTTGCATGTTCTCCCCGTGTCTGCGTGGGTTTCCTCCAGGTGGTCTGGTTTCCTCCCACAGTCCAGGGATATGCAGGTTAGCTAAATTGCCCCTTAGTGTCCAAAGATATGCAGGTTAGGTGGCATTCCAGAGAAAAGGTGGGGTGCTCTTTCAGAGGGTCGGTGCAGACTCAATGGACCGAATGGCCTCCTTCTGCACTGTAGGGATTCTATGGGATTATGAATCAGTCGGTGAATAACTTAACTCAAAATCTTGCACAGTGAAGATCACTGGTGAAGCAGCTCAAAGCTTTTTGGGCCGAGGGTACTTCCTTGAGCTTGTGCAATGATTTATTGTGTTTAGCCTGTGATATGATGAGTGCCTGGTATAAATAACTTAAAAATAGAGAGAGAGAGAGAAGAGCTGACGAATAAAGATTGAGGGAAGTGACTAAACTGGATAGAAGACCAGAGTGAGTACAGCTGCTGTATAATGTATTCGGGCAAAGTGATCAACTCCTAAAAGCATCATGACTATTTAAAAGGAAAAGACTGTTCTCTTGAGTGATTCAATAAAATTGCATTTATTAAAGATTTCTAGATTTGTCATTTATTTTGGATAAATAAATATTTGATTCAAAACTGAGATGCCCTTTGGACTTTTAACTTTCAGCCAGGGGTATTCATTTAATGGTCTTGTTCAACTTGCCTAAATAACTAGGTTTTTCCATTTCACTGGTTTGATGAAGGGAGTGAGTCAAATAGTTTGTGAAATGGTTAGCTAGTGAAGTTTCATATGACATGCAACTCAGCAATTTGCTGGGATATACTTGGTTTTAAATCAGTAATAGCACCTGTCATGCATTCATATAGGAAATGACAAAATTCTGACCTGGAAATGCTGGAAGTAACAAATGCCCAATGTCTTGTTGCAGCGATAAGCAGCT
Source organism: Scyliorhinus torazame (assembly GCF_047496885.1). Taxonomy (NCBI): domain Eukaryota; kingdom Metazoa; phylum Chordata; class Chondrichthyes; order Carcharhiniformes; family Scyliorhinidae; genus Scyliorhinus; species Scyliorhinus torazame. The sequence continues at coordinate 38,515,997 of NC_092720.1, read as the reverse complement.
AATTGCAGAAGGACCTGGTGAAACTGTGCTGTCAGCTGAAGAAGAGGCAGCGCGAGTAGCGTTGCGTAAAATTTATGGCTATACAGAAAACAGACGACCTTGGGATTATTCCAACTTCACAAAGCAACCTGTGGCAACCAAGGCTCTGAGCAATTAATGGGCTGAACTCGTCCTATGTGACGTACATCATCCAAGTATTACTTCTGGCTATGGGACCCTAACCATTGTGCAAATATTCATCATTTTTCAGCTGTAATAAAGACATTAAAAATCAGTTTTTAGTATTTATTGCAAAAGTATTTGGGGGAAAGTTGTATCCTAATAATGTCTACCGTTCCAGTCGCCATTTTATACAAAGGATATAGAGGCACTGGAGTGGGTATAAAAATAAAGATTTGCAATGATTATACCAGAGCTATGGGGTTATATATTTCATGGGAGGATTAACAGGCCGTCCTTTTGTGCTCAAAAGAGGTGATTGAGGTCTGATAGAGGTTTTTAAATTACGAATGGTTTGATAGCATAGACATGTTTCCATTTAGTGGGGTGGGGGAGAGAGACCAAAACCAAGTCCATAATTATAAGATCGTCGCCATTAAATCAAATGGAGAATAGAAGAAACTTCTTCAGCCAAAGAGTGGTGAGAGTGTGGATCTCTACCCCAGAGAATAATTGAAGTAAATAATACAGATGAATTAAGGTTTCAGTTTATAAATAAATGTCTTGTCACTGGATGATGTGATATCACTACTGAATCAGCCACTTGCTGTAAAAATGTTAAGGATAGTAGCAGTAGCTAGATAAACATATGAAGGAGAAAGAAAGTGAGGGTTAATCTGATAGATGAGGAAGCTTGAGGGAAGGATGCAATGGTTGGGTCAAATGGTCTGTTTCTGTGCTGTATATAATATACTATTTTTGGATATCACTTCTAATTGCCTTGCATTGTTAACTGACATTTAATTTAAAGCTGTCCGGTGATGTTATGGGCCAGGGTTTAGAGAACTCCAAAGTGTATCATGGAGTTCACCTGACCCACAACTTTTAATAGATTGTGGTATGGGGAGCACATGACCCACTCTACAGGTGTGGTGCAGCAGACATCTAACTGTAATTTTTAAAGCAAAACAATGTTTATTCTATGAACTCAAGTTAACCTTTTTAAAAACATACAGTGAACATCTTAGCAACCATTAATTCAAATACAACCCCCAAAGAATACAACACTACGTAATCCTTAATAAATTCCCAACACATCCAGAAAACAAAAGACCCTTTTAACACAAGAGATCAGGTTTAAATTCTCGAATGAGAGCAGTTATCCTTTTGAAATCACCCAAATGAACACTTTAGCTTGTGGAGAGATCCATGCACATCTGTTGACTTTCACTACAGCTCTTTGAAAACAAAACTAAAAACTCACTCTATAGCAGCCTGCTCAAAAACGAAAGTAAAGCAGATAGACAGCCCAGCTCCACCCACTCTCGGACATTACTGCAGTAATAAACACCCATTTCTTAAAGGTACACCCACTACAGTTATTCTATAAAAGACACCCATTTCTTAAAGGTACTCTCACATGACAGTGAAACGCAAAGATCATTTCAATTGCCATTTATTTTTTTAAAATAAATTCCTCCTTGATTTAATGGATGATTGGTATAGAAACCCTCATCAGATTGACCCTTTTAATTCATTCAGGATTAATTTTTGGATTTGGGTTTATTGTCATGTGTACTGAGATACAGTGAAATGTGTTGTTCTACGTGCAGTCCAGCCAGATCGTTCCATACATGAATGATAGATACACAATGTAAATACATAGACATCGGGTGAAGCATATGGAGTGTCGTACTACTCAGTAGAGAAGATGCGTGGAAAGATCAGTTCAGTCAATAAGAGGGTCATTCAGGAGCCTGGTAACAGCGGGGAAGAAGCTGTTTTTGAATCTGTTAGTGCGTGTTCTCCAGACTTTTGTATCTCCTGCCCAATGGACCAGGTTGGAAGAGAGGGTCTTTGATTATGCTGCCCACTTTCCCAATGCAGCGGGAGGTGCAGACAGTCAATGGATGGGTTCATGTGAGGGACTGGGCTGTGTTCACAGCTCTCTGTAGTTTCTTACGGTCTTGGGCCGAGCAGTTGGCACACCAGGCTGTGATGCAGCCAGATAGGATACTTTATATGATGCATCTGTAAACATTGGTAAGAGTAATGTTGGAATGAGTAATGATATTGCTCGGATATCTTGTGGTTTTTTTTGTCCTCTTTCTTGCTGTACAATACAGAAAATATTTTTGAGCCATTTTGATGCCATGGATTCAGGTTTAATTACATTAGCATACTCTTGTCAAAAAAGGTTACGGTAATGTTTGACGTATGTTTTAAATTACATTTTTATTTTTACCATTTTCAGACTAGGATTCTGAGCAGCAAGAGATGGAGAATAGGATATGGATAGCTGGGGATTATCATTGACCAGAAACTGAACTGAACTGGACTGTCATATAAATATTGTGGCTACAAGAACAGGTCAGGGGCTAGGAATCCTGCAGTGAGTAACTAACCTCCTGACTCTCCAAAGCCTGTCCAGTATCTACAAGGCTCAAGGCTGGAGTGTGATGGAACAATCTCCACTTTCCTGGATGGATGCAGCTCCAACAGCATTCCAGAAGCTTGACACCATCCAGGACAAAGCAGCCCATTTGATTGGCACCCCATGCACCACCTTCAATGTTCACTCCCTCCACCACTGACGCACTGTGGCAGCAATTTGTACCACCTACAAGATGTGCTGCAGGAACTCACCAAGGCTCCTTCGGCAGCACCTTCCAAACCCATGACCACTACCATCTAGAAGGACAACGAACAAGAGCAGCAGATCTGGGGACACCCTGACCGGAGATTCCCAAGGTCAAGGATGGCAGATGCATGGGAATAGCACCACCTGAAAGTTTCCATCCAAGCCACTTACCATTCTGACTTGGAAATATATCGCTGTTCCATCACTGTCACTGGGTCAAAGTCCTGGAACTCCCTCCCTAACGACAGTGGGTGTACCTACACCACGGTGACTGCAGAGGTTCAAGAAGACAGCTCACCACCACATACTCTGGGGCAGTTATTGATGGGGAATAAATGTTCACCTAGTCAGTGACACCCAGATCCCATAAACAAATGAAAAAAAACATTGGCAGGGTGTTGCACAGAGATCTGTATTGGTGCCAAGATCCCTTTAAATTTTTTTCATTCTGCACAATCTTGTTACTTGCATGGTGCCTTTTACGTTTTCTTGCACAGCTGCAAATGTTTGTATCATTTAAGGCAGAGGGCCTGTCCGGTACCTACCCAACATACGTGCAACTTAATGGAAAATTGATCAAACCCTTGACTAGTCACCTCATTTTTTAACAAGATGTGACAAAAGAGCCGAATATCCCTGTTTGCCACTGAAACAATGATTGGCAGCATTGTAAGCGTTGATATAAGCATAACATCGCACATTAAAGAATGAATGTAGGCAAATATTGAGTCATCTACTTCACACCTAAAAACAATAGTGTGCTTTCTAAATAGTGAAAAGTTAGAAACAGTAGTGGTCCAAAGGATTAAAATGCACAACTTGCTGAAATGTCATGGACCGGTGCAGAAAATAATCAAAAAGAGAATCGAATGCTGTACTTTATGTTTAGAAGATTGAAATGCAACAGCTATACAAAGCCATGAAACTAGGCCTGGTGGACCATTTCAGTTCCGGACACTGCATCATAGATTATTTTTACCTTGGTGAGTGTGTGACATAGAATTACAGAATGATACCCAGATGCCAAGTGTTAAAAACAGAATACAAATAATTTGGAATTATCAGCATTTTTTTTTTTTATATATATATTTTATTAAAGTTTTCAAACACAATTTTTCCCCCTTACAAAAACGGGAACATGATAACTGATAGATAACATTGTTTAAATAAAATAGTGAACTAACAAAATAACATGAAATAGTGCTCCCCCCCCGCCCCTTCACCCCATCTAGAACACAATTTACCCTTCCCTCCCCCCCCCCCCCCCCCCTCTGGGCTGCTGCTGCTGGCTATCTATTTTCCCCCTAACGTTCCGCTAGATAGTCGAGGAACGGTTGCCACCGCCAGGTGAACCCCTGAGCCAATCTTCTCAGCGCAAACTTCATCCGCTCCAGTTTTATGAACCCTGCCATATCGTTTATCCAGGCCTCCACGCCGGGGTGTTTCGCTTCCTTCCACATGAGTAAAATCCTACGCCGGGCTACTAGGGACGCAAAGGCCACAATATCGGCCTCTTTCGTCTCCTGCACTCACGGCTCATCCGCTACCCCAAATATAGCTAACCCCCAGCTTGGCTTGACCCGGACCTTCACCACCTTCAAGATCACTCTTGCCACTCCCCTCCAATACCCCTCCAGTGCCGGACACGACCAAAACATGTGTGTTGTTCGCCGAGCTTCCCCCGCACCTCCCACACCTGTCCTCCACTCCGAAGAACCTGCTCAACCTCGCTCCTGTTATGTGTGCTCTATGTAGCACCTTAAATTGGACCAGGCTAAGCCTGGCACACGAGGAAGAGGAATTTACCCTACTTAGGGCATCAGCCCACAAACCCTCATCAATCTCCTCCCCGAGCTCTTCTTCCCATTTTCCTTTCAGTTCTTCTACCTGCTCCTCCCCCTCTTCTCTCATCTCCCGGTATATTTCGGACACTTTGCCCTCCCCGACCCACACCCCCGAAAGCACTCTATCCTGGATCCCCTGTGTCGGGAGCAGCGGAAATTCCCTCACCTGTTGTCTTGTGAACACCCTCACCTGCATATACCTAAAGATATTCCCCGGAGGCAGCTCATACTTTTCCTCTAGCGCTCGCAAACGTCCCATCTATAAATAACTCTCCCACTCTCCTAATTCCTGCCCGGTGCCAGCTCTGGAACCCTCCGTCCAACCTCCCTGGGGCAAACCTATGGTTGTTCCTGATCGGGGACCACACCGAGGCTCCCAGCACACCCCCTGTCGCCTCCATTGCCCCCAGATACTTAATGTTGCCGCCGCCACTGGGTTTGTGGTAAACCTTTTCGGGGAGAGCGGTAGTGGCGCCGTCACCAGCGCTTTTAAGCTCGTTCCTTTACAGGATGCCATCTCCAGCCTTTTCCACGCCGCCCCCTCTCCCTCTATCATCCACTTACGGATCATCGCCACATTGGCGGCCCAGTTATAGTCGCCCAAATTCGGCAACGCCAGTCCCACTCTGTCCCTGCTACGTTGCAGGAACCCCCTCCTTACCCTCTGGGCCGTCCCTGCCCATACGAAGCTCATGATGCTCCTATGTATTTTTTTGAAAAAGGCCTTAGTGATCAATATAGGGAGACATTGAAACACAAATAGGAACCTCGGGAGGACCATCATCTTAATCGCCTGCATTCTGCCCGCCAGTGACAGCGGCTGCATATCCCACCTTTTGAAATCCTCTTCCATTTACTCCACCAGCCAAGTCAGATTGAGTCTGTGTAAGGTTCCCCAGCTCCTGGCTATCTGAATCCCCAGGTATCGGAAGTTTCTTTCCACTCTCCTTAGCGGCAGGCCATCTATCCCTCTACTCTATCCCCAGGGTGTATCACGAAAAGCTCACTTTCCCATGTTAAGCCTATATCCCGAGAAATCTCCCAACTCCCTCAATATCTGCATAACCTCTGTCATCCCCCCCACTGGATCCGCCACATACAGCAGTAGGTCATCTGCGTAGAGTGATGTTCCTCTCCCCCTCTAACCACCCCTCTCCATTTCCTGGAGTCTCTCAGCGCTATGGCCAGTGGTTCAATTGCCAGCGCGAACAGTAATGGGGACAGCGGGCATCCCTGTCTTGTTCCCCTATGTAGTCGAAAATACTCCGACCTTTGCCGATTTGTGACTACACTTGCCATTGGGGCCCCATAGAGGAGTTTAACCCAGCTGGCAAACCCCTCCCCGAACCCCAACCTCCTCAGCACCTCCCATAGATACTCCCACTCTACCCTATCAAATGCCTTCTCTGCATCCATTGCTGCCACTATCTCTGCCTCCCCCTCTGCTGGGGGCATCATTATTACCCCCAATAGCCGTCGCACGTTGACATTCAATTGTCTCCTCTTTACGAACCCTGTCTGATCTTCATGCACCACCCCCGGGACACAATCCTCTATCCTCATTGTCAGCACCTTTGCCAGCAACTTGGCGTCCACATTCAGGAGCGAGATAGGCCTATAAGACCCGCATTGCAGCGGGTCTTTATCTCGCTTCAGGATTAGTGATATCGTCGCCTCCGACATTGTCGGGGGTAGGGTCCCCCCTTCTCTGGCCTCGTTAAAGGTTCTTACCAGCAGCGGGGCCAACAAGTCCACGTATTTCCTGTAAAATTCCACCGGGAACCCGTCAGGTCCCGGGGCCTTCCCTGCCTGCATGTTCCCCAGCCCTTTGGTCACCTCGGCCACCCCAATTGGCGCACTCAAAATCTCCCCCAGTAATCTTTCCCTCTCTTTGGCCTCTGTTTTCCCCTTGTGAGCCCTGATGGAGATCAACTCTCTCCTGACCAGTTCCTATTCTAATTTGATCCAGAAAGGTTGAATCTTTTTTTTTTGTTGGTATTTTAAAACAAAACTTTATTCTGAATACAGTGTTAAACTCTTTAACTTCGCACCCGAAAAGAACAGCTTACAACTACCCCTTAACACTACTACTCAATTCCCCATTGAACAACAAGAAAAGAAACATACAGCTTGCAATCCCGCTTAAAAATCAGCAAGGCATGTAGTTATACTTGCTTTACAGAACAGATTTGCGCCCCAGTTAGAACCCCTGCAGACTCTAGCCCTTCAGACTCTGGCTGAATATCTTCACATAGCTGCTTCAACTGGGTTGTTTCAGCTTCTTCCTTGTCTTCAGACAAGATTGCTCTGCTTTAAAATATTATTGCTCTTTTTAAAACTATCCTTCTAGGAAAGAAAAACTGCCTTTACTTGTGGTTAAAAAGAATTAGGGTTGCCAGATCAGACTTCAACTCCTCTCTCCCAAAAGCTATGTCAAAATATCTCGCTCTACCTTAGCTCCACACAGTACTGACATCATCTCTCCAATCTAAAAAACAAATTAACTTTCCAGGGACTGAAAGTACATGAACTCCCCAGGGTCTATCACCGGTCCAACCACAGTGCATTAACCCGGACTGAAAAACACGTTCTTCTGTCAATTTCACCTTCTGGCTGCTAAAAGCTCCAAGGACCTGCAAAACAGAATCCTTAAAAAAAAAACAGGACCACTGCAGTCAACCACACTCTAACTCTCAGACTTAAGGCCGGGATTCTCCCAGAATTGGCAGGGCGGCCCATACCGGCGCCAAGAGCGGCGTGAACCACTCCGGCATCGGGCCGCCCGGAAGTTGCGAAATCCTCCGCAATTCTGGGGGCTAGGCCAGCACGAGTTGGCGCATGCGCAGAACCGCTGGCGTGTTTCCTTTTTATAAATTTTTTGATTGGATTTTTGAACAGAGTATATTTTGCCGTTATGTACACAGGATATGATATATATATATATAAGTAGGCATCCGTTTGTGCCGGCGAGTCACTTCTGGAGGGCAATCCTCGAATGAGTCTGGTGCTGTTGTTGCCCCTCGCTTCTCCCAGCCGGATTTTGCCGCCGTTGTCTTCTCGTGCACACTGCCACTTAAGCCGGCCCTTCCGTCTTCCGCTTGTATTCTCATTTTTCTCTGTTCCTGTGGATGTCAAGTTTGTTAATGTTTCCCTGCCTCCCTGGCTCTCCTCTATTGTTCCCTGTCTCTACTAGTGATAATTTACCAAAGATTCACTAGACTCTGGGGTGGTCCCGGCGGATTGGAAATTAGCAAACGTGACACCACTGTTTAAAAAAGGAGGTAGGCATAAAGCGGTTAATTATAGGCCAGTGAGCTTAACTTCGGTAGTAGGAAAGATGCTGGACTCTATCTTCAAGGAAGAAATAGCGAGGCATCTGGATGGAAATTTTCCCATTGGGCAGAGGCAGCATGGGTTCATAAAGGGCAGGTCGTGCCTAACTAATTTAGTGGAATTTTTGGAGGACATTACCAGTGCGGTAGATAACAGGGAGCCAATGGATGTGGTATATCTAGATTTCCAGAAAGCCTTTGACAAGGTGCCACACAAAAGGTTGCTGCATAAGATAAAGGGCATTAAGGGTAAAGTAGTAGCATGGATAGAGGATTGGTTAATTAATAGAAAGCAAAGAGTGGGGATTAATGGGTGTTTCTCTGGTTGGCAATCAGTAGCTAGTGGTGTCCCTCAGGGATCAGTGTTGGGCCCACAATTGTTCACAATTTACATAGATGATTTGGAGTTGGGGACCAAGGGCAATGTGTCCAAGTTTGCAGACGACACTAAGATGAGTGGTAAAGCAAAAAGTGCAGAGGATACTGAAAGTCTGCAGAGGGATTTGGATAGGTTAAGTGAATGGGTTAGAGTTTGGCAGATGGAATACAATGTTGACAAATGTGAGATTGTCCATTTTGGTAGGAATAACAGCAAAAGGGATTATTATCTAAATGATAAAATATTAAAACATGCTGCTGTGCAGAGAGACCTGGGTGTGCTAGTGCATGAGTCGCAAAATGTTGGTTTACAGGTGCAACAGGTGATTAAGAAGGCGAATGGAATTTTGTCCTTCATTGCTAGAGGGATGAAGTTTAAAACTAGGGAGGTTATGCTGCAATTGTATAAGGTGTTAGTGAGGCCACACCTGGAGTATTGTGTTCAGTATTGGTCTCCTTACTTGAGAAAGGGCATACTGGCACTGGAGAGTGTGCAGAGGAGATTCACTAGGTTAATCCCAGAGCTGAAGGGGTTGGATTACGAGGAGAGGTTGAGTAGACTGGGACTGTATTCGTTGGAATTTGGAAGGATGAGGGGGAATCTTATAGCACCATATAAAATTATGAAGGGAATAGATAGGATAGATGTGGGCAGGTTGTTTCCACTGGCGGGTGAAAGCAGAACTAGGGGGCATAGCCTCAAAATAAGGGGAAATAGATTTAGGACTGCGTTTAGGAGGAACGTCTTCACCCAAAGGGTTGTGAATCTATGGAATTCCTTGCCCAGTGAAGCAGTAGAGGTTCCTTCATTGAATGCTTTTAAGATAAAGATAGATAATTTTTTGAAGAATAAAGGGATTAAGGGTTATGGTGTTCGGGCCGGAAAGTGGAGCTGAGTCCACAAAAGATCAGCCATGATCTCATTGAATGGTGGAGCAGGCCCGAGGGGCCAGATGGCCTACTCCTGCTCCTAGTTCTTATATTCTTATGTTCTCTTCTCCCCCCCTCCACCCCGCCCCTGTGGTTCACCTTTCCTTCCTCTTAGATTGAGTTGTCCCCCCCCCCCACACTCCCGGTCTATCTCACCCTCTCATGCTTTGGCTGCTTTCCCCTAGTTCCTGGCTACCTGGCCAAATTTTCTCCATTTGGAGAGATTCTGGAAAGGTTGAATCATAACCGTTACAACTGGATTCCAAACTATAGCTCAAATCCTTAATATGACTTTAAAAGCCGTACTATGCAGGGAAATGCATTGGCTATTAATAAATGTCACCATTTAATGGCAGCCCCCACCATTCCAAACCTAACTTTTTTCTCCTCCCTCCATCCCTGATTCCTCGTTCGGTGAGAGATCTGACTTCTTTTAATGGATGCTAATATGATGAAAGATGATGGGCCACCTCCCCATGTAACCGAAGGGACGCAGGGGGGTGGGGGGAGGTGGAGGTGATGGTGAAAGAAAAATACTTGAAGGTGCAGCAAAGAGAGCAATGTACCAATGATATTTGCATTCACTGGCAAGATTTTAAAAATAACCTATATTATAGATTAGGCAGTGTGGACCTGCCAGGTAGAAGTATTGAACAGTATATTCAGCTTTAAACATGGTGATATAATGCAGGCAACCTGCAATCAAATTTAGAAGGATCCAAACATTATAATTTCACTTACCAATGCATGTAAAGTAAAAACCATAAGATGTAGGACAGAAGTAGGCCATTCGGCCCATTGAGTCTGATCCACCATTCAATGAGATCATGGCTGATCTGATTATAATCCTCAACTTCACTTTCCGGCCTTCTCCCCATAACCTTTAATTCCCTTACTGATCAAACATCTGTCTATCACAGCCTTGAACATAACGACCTAGCATTTACGGCTCTATGATAAAAAATTCCACAGATTCATTACCCTCTGAGACACTGATCTCCAAATAATCAATCGCGATCGACAGGTTGATCCCGGGATCTTGAACAATAGATTGACATTGCCTGCCGATCTGTGCCAAATTGCACGAGGCTCGAGATTTCTTGTAATGATGAACAAATCAGCTCATTGATTTGTGTCGAACAATGCCAAAAAAATCTGTGGGACTCGGGCAATGTGTTTCTTGCAGGTGCCAAAACTTGGAATAAGCTGGTTGAATACAAAATGATAAGCGAGGAGCCAGGAATGAGGCCAAAAGCTTACCATTTCCACCAGGAATGGGAAAACAAATTTATTTCCGCTAATGTCAAAGGCAAGATCATTTGTCGCGTTTGTCAACAGTGTAGCCTTGTGTAAAAGAGGTAATTTGGAACTGCATCACAAGACAATGCACATTAAATTTCCCTTTAAACAGCGTGATTTGGACAAAGTTGGGGAGTCAAAGGGAATTTTGAAAGCTCAAGTCACTCAAAACCTTGGCTCAAGGCAAGGCTAGCAAAGAGGCGTCTTATCACATTGCATAAACCATTCACCGATGGCAAAGTTATCAAGGAGGCTGATGTTACTACCAACACTTCATTCAAAGTCTTGAAAAACATGAAATTACGTCAAGCATCAAGAGCATGCCACTTGGTGCTTGAACAGTAGTCAGAAGGGTGGACATGTCTCAGCAAATACACTAAGACTTATCTAGCTGTAAAAGTTTCTCACTGCGGTTTGATGGATCAGTAAACATGACGGATACGGCCTAGCTGATTGTTTTTGTTCACATGGCATTCAGAAACTCAACAACAAAGGAGGACTTTCTCACTCATTTGCCACTTAAAGAGACAACAGACCAGAATGTTTACAACAAATTCAAAAAGTACATTGGGCAGCACGATGGCACAATGGTTAGCACAGTTGCTTCTCAGTTCCAGGGTTCCAGGTTCGATTCCCAGCTTGGGTCACTGACTGCGGATCTCCCCGTATTTGCGTGGGTTTCCTCCGCGTGCTCCGGTTTCCTCCCACAGTCCAAAGATGTGCCGGTTAGGTGGATTGGCCGTGCTAAATTGTCCTGAGTGTCCGAAAAAGGTTAGGTGGGGTTATGGGGATAGAGAGGACGTATGGGGAGAGGGTGGAGGTATGGGCTTGGGTAGGGTGCACTTCCCAAGGGCCGGTGCAGACTCGATGGGCCAAATGGCCTCCTGCACTTTAATTCTATGATTCTGCATGACCGAGAAAAACATTCCAATCAAGGAACTGGTTTCAATAGCAACCGATGGTGCACCGTCAATGCTGGGTGTCAATACAGGCTTTAATAAAGTTGAGTTTTTAAGAGTAGATCTTGTGCTGAATTTGGATTCTAAACGTAATCTTGTGCTTAAAAAGGTTGGAGATCACGGGTCTGAGAGAAGAAAATCCTCCTAATCGCTGTCTTAAATGGACGACCTCTTACTCTAAGATTATGCCCTCTGGTCCTAGACTCTCCCACATGAGGAAACATCTTCTCGACATTTACCATGTCAAGCCCCCTGAGAATCCTATATGTCTCGATAAGGTCGCCATGCATTCTTCTAAACTCCAATGAGTACAGTCCCAATCTAATTAACCACACCTCATTAGAAAAATCCCTCCATACCCGGGATCAACATAGTGAACATTCTCTGGACTGCCTCCAAGGCCAGTATATCTAAGACAAGGGGACCAAAACTGTTCATGGTATTCCAGGTGTGGTCTATCTAGTGCCTTGTATAGTTTTAGTAGGATTTCCCTATTTTTACACTCCATTCCCTTTGAAATAAAGGCCAACATTCTATTTGCTTTCCCAATTACCTGCTGAACTTGCATGCTAAATGTTTGTAATTTACACACGACGACCCCCAAATCTCTGCGCTGCAGCTTTCTGCAGTCTTTCTCCATTTAAATAATATTCAGCTCCTTTATTCTTCCTACAAAAATGCATAACTTCATATATTTCTATGTTATATTCCATGCAAGCACTAGATTCGAATAGAATGTAAAGTAACTTTAAAATTATATTTTACATTTTCCCCCAAAACATAATTTTATATTAACCTGAGGAGTAAATGAGATGTATCCGCTGTTGGCAGAAATCAGTTTAAAGACACATTGTTGAAAAAGGACAGGCTCCAGTCAATGGATGCAGTTTCACTTTCTTGTTACATTCTGGCATTCTCTGATGTTTTATCAAACTTAAGAGGAATCTTTGATGACATATTAGCCACCTGAATATTTTCTTAATTTAGAATCCTGGAATGAGATGAAATAATTGCAAATACAATCTGCAATTTGCAATGTGATATAAGGGAGCCAACATATATCATCAGATGGAAATGGAATGTGTTTTAAAATGTAGTGGAAATGCCGGCGTTGGACTGGGGTGATCACAGTAAGAAGTCGTACAACACCAGGTTAAAGTCCAACAGGTTTGTTTCAAATCACTAGCTTTCGGAGCCCTGCTCCTTCCTCAGGTGAATGAAGAGGTAGGTTCCAGAAACATATATATAGACAAAGTCAAAGATGCAAGACGATACTTTGAATGTGAGTATTTGCAGATAATTAAGTCTACAGATCCAGAGAGTGGGGTAGCCCCAGATTAAAGAGGTGTGAATTGTCTCAAGCCAGGACAGTTGGTAGGATTTCGCAAGCCCAGGCCAGATGGTGGGGGGTGAATGTGATGTGACATGAATCCAAGGTCCCGGTTGAGGCCGTACTCGTGTGCGGAACTTTGCTATAAGTTTCTGCTCGGCGATTCTGCGTTGTCGCGCGTCCTAAAGGCTGCCTTGGAGAACGCTTACTCGAAGATCAGAGGCTGAATACATTTTAAAATGTAATGTAGGAATCCCTTGGATTGCTGGATTTCTATTTTTCCCCATATATGAATGTTAATGTCCCAAGAGCCACTTTCTGGTAAGAAGCTGCAGTCTTGGTATTGTTGCCTCGTGATAAGGTCTCATTGCTGTATGGTTGACCTCCCCAGCAGGTAGGTTAAAGATCAGTCCTTTTACATATTTGATCAAAATGACAATATTTAACCAGCAATAGTAAATCATTGATTCTTCGTTAAAGTGTGAGAGCAAAGATCATCATCAAGCTGTAATCACAGAAAATGTTGCATTGTGTCTGACAGAGATTCTTCTCATTCTTTCTGATGAAAGCCGATGTAACTGCTGCTTTCCAACAGATTCTACTCTGGTTAGAATCTACCAGGAAAAGTGGAAAGTTGTCCGTGCGTCTTGTTCATGAAAAATGACAACGCCAATCTGTCAACTTACCATCCCGTCAGTCTATTCTTAGTCAATGGCAAAATAATGGGAGGTATGCACTTAGCAATAACCTGTTCACCAATACCCAATTTAGAATCTGCCAGGATCATTTGGCTCCCGACCTTATTATTGCCTGGTCCAAATCCGCACAGAAAAGCTGAATTTCAGAAGGGATATGAGAGTGACTGCCTTCGACAGCAATACATTTGATCAAAGTGTGGCATCAATGAGCCCGAGAAAAATCAATGGGAATCGATGAAACTTATTACTGGTTAGAGTCATACTTAGAGCAGAGGAAGATAATTGTGATTATGGGAGGTCAATCATTTCACCCAGGATGTTGCTGCAGGAGATCCTCAGGGCAAACGTCTTCAGCTGCTTCATCAATCACCTTCTCTCCAACTTAAGGTCAAAAGTGCAGATGTTCATGGGTGATTGTGTAATATATTCTAGTCTATTTGCAACTGCTCAGATGATGCCTCAGTCTGCCCCCACGTGAATCAATCGAGAGAATATGCAAACTTGGGCTGAACATTCAGGCTGCACAAGTGCCAGGCAATAACCACCTCCAAGAGAAAGTCTAACCTCCTCCCCTTGACCTTCAACGGCATCACCATCGTCACATTTTTACCAGAAATATCCAGGGTGTCACCAGTGACTGAAAAATTAACACAACCAGCCTCATAAATACTGCAACTACAACAATGTGTCAGAGACAGTATTGTGCAATGTGTGATTAGCCTCCTGACTCTCCAAAGCCATTCCATCATCTGCAAGGCATAAGTCATTAATTAGCATGATGTAATAATCTCCACTTGCCTGGATGAGTGCACCTCCAAAAGCACTCTCAAGAAGCTCAGCTCCACGCAGAATAAAACAGCCCAGTTGACTGGCATCTCATCCACCAAGAGTTCGGGCCCTCCGCCATCAGTGCACAATTTTCAGAGGGTGTTCCATTTGCAGGATGCCCTGTACCAACTCTCTAAAGCTTCTTCGATAGCACCTGCTTCTACCACTGCCTCAATCACTTCAGAGCAGCAGCTATGTGTGAAGGACACGACCTGCATGTTCCCCTCCAGATCCCAGAACCTTGGAAATATATCACCATCACTGAGTCAAAATCCAAGGAATTCGTACTTAAAAGCACCGATGGATTATTTTCAGAGCACCAATAGTTCAAGAAAGTGGTTCACCACCACCTTCACAGGAGCAGTTAGGGATTGGCAACAAAATGCTGCCAGTGATGCCCAAATTTCATGAATCGTTAGTAGTTTTTAAAAAAAACATGTATTTTTAGATTATTCTCGAGTTGGCACTTGTTGTTTGAGGTCCAACTTGCATATATTAATGGTACTTCTTTGCAGATGGATCCTGACCATAAAGAAGCAGATCAGGTCAGAGGAGAATATGTCCGGTTTGTGTATCCACTTAAGATAAAAGCAAATCGCTGTGGATGCTGGAATCTGAAACAAAACCAGAAAATACTGGACAATCTCAGCAGGTCTGACAGCATCTGTGGAGAGAAAAGGGGGAACGAACGTTTCAAGTCTGGATGATTATCTCTCCACAGATGCTGTCAGGCTTGCTGAGATTGTCCAGCATTTTCTGTTTTTGTTTGTGCGTCTACTTGTTCAGTTCTGTCCACATCTGTTGGCTTCAGAGGGTAGTAAAATGGGATATGGGTTAAATTAAACTCTGAAGAAGTCAAAGACAACAGTCCTTTTTGGAACCTTTAGTCTCAGGCGTAGAGGATGTGAGTTGTCCAGCTTGCCCTCAAGGTGGTCAGTCTTAACGCTGTTGCTTCACAACGCCAGGGTCCCAGGTTCGATTCCCGGCTTGGATCACTGTCTGTGCGGAGTCTGCACGTTCTCCCCGTGTCTGTGTGGGTTTCCTCCGGGTGCTCCGGTTTCCTCCCACAAGCCCCGAAAGACGTGCTTGTTAGGTGAATTGGACATTCTGAATTCTCCCTCTGTGTACCCAAACAGGTGACTAGGGGCTTTTCACAATAACTTCATTGCAGTGTTAATGTAAGCCTACTTGTGACAATAAAACTTATGATTAGTAGTATTATAAAGATTATTGATTAATTACATTATAATTCATGGTAAGGTTTTTCATTATTACACTGCTGATAATAAAGTCAGTATAAATTATTATCTTCTATCTGCCAACCAAAACTCTTGGTTTATATAAAGCACATAAGGGATTTATGACATTGAATTCAGTTCTAAATAAGTAGTATTAAAACCGCTGCTTTATCCTGCTTTAGAAAAACTGTGTGAAAAACTACCACAGCCGAAAACCAGATTTCCTCCCACCGCGGAAGCTAAGAAATATCTTTCACACAAAGCGACAATCTAGTTGGTACTCGAGATTCTTCTCGGGTCAACACTCATTATATATGGATTCTGTTAAATTTACACATCTAAACAATTAGATACATTCCCAGTTGGAATAATGTGTTACCAATCAAAAATTCAGCACGGAAGATGTTTCAATGAAGAGGAAGGAAATCC
The DNA here is from genome assembly GCF_047496885.1 of Scyliorhinus torazame. Lineage (NCBI taxonomy): Eukaryota > Metazoa > Chordata > Chondrichthyes > Carcharhiniformes > Scyliorhinidae > Scyliorhinus > Scyliorhinus torazame. The sequence continues at coordinate 38,499,932 of NC_092720.1, read as the reverse complement.
GCTAGATTATGGCTTTTCTGTACAATGCAGTTCAGACAAATATTATTTAGAGAACATTCGGAATAGCGGCGCCAACATGATTTTTTTTCCATACCAGAAACTGTGCTTCCTTTCATTGGGGACTGTGGGCAGTCATGAGCTGACTGCAGGTCAACTACACGGCTCTACTGCGCCTCCTCCTGGACGTTCCGCAGATACAGCCGCAAACTCCAACGATTATTTGCATCGCACTGACCATCACTTCCAGTACTCCAACCAAAAAGAGTCCACTGAATGTGATCCTGTGAATCATCTTTTGAAACCTTACATCCGTCTCTAAGGTGGGAGCAGTCGGTGTGGCTTTCACGCTGGAGACTGTTAATTTATTGATAGGGGCGGTAGAAAAGTTGGTACCTGTTGGATCCGTTGGCACAAATGGTACAATGTGAGAGCCAGTTTGATTAATTCCGCAATTGGCTTCCATAAACCACTTCAAATCAATATTGACTTTTGAAAGAGACCTGGAAAAAAAAGATTTTCAATAAATTCAGTGCATACTTTTTGTGTATAATTCAATTTTTCTCCAGCTTTTCTATCAGGGTGCAGAATAGACTGGGCTGAGATTGTGTGTAGATCTCTGTCAATGTCAGTAGCTGGTGCACAGATTAGCAAAGAAGGATTTTTTGTGATATTTCTTTAATGCCTTAATGGGGAGCATCTGGATAGATAGATGCAAGAGATAAATTAAACTGTGATGTGGAGATGCCTGCGTTGGACTGGGGTGGGCACAGTAAGAAGTCTTACAACACCAGGTTAAAGTCCAACAGGTTTGTTTGGAATCACTAGCTTTCGGAGCTCAGCTCCTTCATCAGGTGCGACTCACCTGATGAAGGAGCTGTGCCCCGAAAGCTAGTGATTCCAAACAAACCTGTTGAACTTTAACCTGGTGTTGTAAGACTTCTTAAATTAAACTGGATCAACTGCAACACATCTGTATAAAACAGTCGCTGGGTCACAGCTAGAAAGTTCTGGTCGCCACACTCGTGATTGTACTTGAAAGGGTGCAGAGGAGATCCACCAGGATGTTGCCTGGCTAGAGCGTTTCAGCTAGGAAGAAGGGCTGGTTAGGCTGGGGTTGTTCTCCTGAGGGCAGAGAAGGCTGAGGGGTGACCTGATCAAGGTGTACAAAATTATAAAGGACATAGATAGGAATAACCAGGGTGCATTGATTAAGATAATGGGCAGGAGATTGAGAGGGGATTTGAGGGGAAAAATTCACCACAGGTAACGGCAATCTGGAACTCACTGCCCGAAAGTGTGGTAGAGGAGGGAACCCTCACAACATTTACAACGCATTTAAATGAACACTTGAAACGCCATAACATACAAGGCTACTGCAGACCGCCACAGACACCATGGGCCGAAGGGCCACTTCCTGTGTTGTAAAACTCTCTGACTAACTAAATCAAGGCGGACCACCGGGCACATCACCTTAGTCAAAAAAAACTTACAGCACCAGGTTAAAGTCTAACAGGTTTGTTTCGAACCTCGTGTTGTAAGACCTCTTACTGTGCCCACCCCAGACCGATGCTGGCATCTCCATGTCAAAAAAACCTGTTGCTGTTAATTTAAGATTTGAAGAGCTTGCGGTCCCAGAGAACATTCTTCACTCAACCTCAAGAACAAAGTGACTTTGTCTCTTCACCTTGTGTTGTTGGAGACCTGCTGTCAAGCTGCCAGGTAGGAGGTGGTTTCCTAGATCAGCTCTACTGTACGATTCTCTCTTCCTTGTGGTAGAACAACTAACCACGTGGAATTCTTCTCACTGCCTCCAAAGTGCTCGGAATCCCATTAGTTTCCTGAGAACCAGAACTGGTCTCTTACACCCCAATCTTAATTTAAGCGCTTTTAAAGATCAAATCATTGGTTTAAATTATACGGAGACTATAATAACCAGTGAGCCAAAAGTCCAATAAGCCAATCGCTATGCGGTGTTGTAGAAATCTGGACTAAGTAATTGTTTAACGCAGTATCAATGTTCTGTCTGGATAACTCTTTGTCAAAGAGTCATCCAGACTCGAAATGTTAGCTCAGTTCTCTCTCCACAGATACTATCAGACCTGCTGAGATTGCCCAGTATTCTCTGTGTTTGTCTCAGATTCCAGCATCCACAGTAATTTGCTTTTTATCAATGTCCTGTTGCAGTGTAATGTACCGCCGTGCAGTGCAGGTGTCCCTCCCCACACCAATATTTTGGTTTGTCCATTGTTTTGATATATGTAAACAAATACTTGCTTTATGTCTTCTATTGAGAAGCTGCAGTTTTCCAGACTGTGGCTCTCTGTATTGCAGACCAGTGGTCCCTTAATAAGTGAATGAAGTGAGACCAATGCACAGTACAGGGCTCCAAGAACACTGACCAGACCGAAGAGTGCAGACAGCAGCAGCTGCAGTAAGAATAAAACGTTTATGCGGTGATCACATGCAAGGAATTTTTTTGTTTTGGTTATCGACGTTCAAAATAAAACTCAATTCAGATGTCAGTGTTGATTTGATTGTTGCACCTACCCCCGTTCTGGTATTGCACTTCTGTCCCTTCCTTGCTGCCAATGACATGGACACTGTTGGAATAACCTGTATCAAACGGGAGCCAAAAAAAGTGATCAGAGAAATAACTGCTCTGGAGTTAGTGTTATTTTAGAACAGACCGTCTCAAAAAAAAAATTCAACAGGAATAAACAGATGTATGTTAAGCAGAAACCGCACAGGAAATGCTTTGACATTGGGGGTGAACATCATGTTTAAAAACAAAAACCTGAATGTGTGTGTGGAGATTGAATTTTCAATGTTTCTATGTTAGCCACACGGTAGCAACACACCAGCAATATTCCATTATGTTGCAGATTAAATTTAAAACAGTTTTTAGCTAAATGTTTCTTTCTAATGGCACAAAGTGCTAAATTGAATTGGGCTGCGACCACATGTCCTTTAGCTTGGATCTTCCAGCCAATCAAACAAAATTGAATCATTTTATTGCCTTATATCTTAAGAAGTTGATGGACCCAAAGGGAAGCAAATAAAAGCAGAGCATGCTGGAAATACTCAGCAGGTCAGGCGGCATCTGTGGAGCGAGAAAACGTGATCAATCCTGATGGAAGGTCATGGACCAGCGTGTTTCCAGATGTTTTGCTTCCCCACGGGAAGACACCACAATGTTCCAGTCTTCAGGGCTGAATTTTCACCAGGCGTGTTTTATTGTTACAACATGAAGCGCTGTGCTTGAAACATCAATAGGTGCTCTGGTAAAACAGAAAGTGCTGTGGAAGCACTCTGACGAGTCGAGCAGTATCTTGGGGCGGGGGGGGGGGGGGGGGGGGGGTAGAAATTCAGGTCAGTGACCTTCCTTCAAAACAATTCTTCATTGCTCCTTTCTACATGCTGCCTGACTTGCTAGGTGTTTCCACGCAAGATTTTCTGGTCTCTGTTTCAGATTTCCAACATTTGCAGTAATTTATTGTTTTACAAAGTTATTTTTTTTAAAAGATGGAAATGCGCCAGACTAAAACATACCTTTGGCATTCCTGTTTGGGAAATATGGACACACACCTTAGAATTTCTGACCCCCAGCACGGTGGCGCAGTGGGTTAGCCCTGCTGCCCCACGGCGCCGAGGTCCCAGGTTCAATCCCGGCTCTGGGTCACTGTCTGTGTGGAGTTTGCACATTCTCCCCGTGTTTGCGTGGGTTTCACCTCCACAACCCAAAGATGTGCAGGATAGGTGGATTGAACACACTAAATTGCCCCTTAATTGGAAAAAATTAATTGTGTGCACTAAATTAAAAAAGAAGAATTTCTGTCCCTCCAGGGCAATTATATAATTATCACCTACTTCCAACTGAATAAGAAAGAGAAGGGCAGCGGGGTGGCACAGTGGTTAGCACTTTTCCCTGACCTGTTTTTTTGTAAATCACATTCAAAAGACAATGCTCATGAACAGTGGTTAGCACTGCTGCCTCACAGCGCCAGGGACCCGGGTTCAATTCCGACTTCGGGTGACTGTCTGTGTGGAGTTTGCGCGTTCTCCCCATTCCTCAGGGTGCTCTGGTTTCCTTCCACAGTCCAAAGATGTGCAGGTTACGTGGGGATACTGGGATCGGGCTGGGGATTGGGCCTAGGTAGGGTGCTCTTTCAGAGGGTCGGTTGCAGACTCGATGGGCCGAAAGGCTTCCTTCTGCACTGTAGGAATTCTATGAATACCAGGCTTGACATTTCCATTGTAAATCATCTTATTCCAGAACAAAATTATTATCCTAGACTGGTCAGCCACTATCCAGTCACTATTAAGTTGGATTGGATTTGTTTATTGTCACGTATACCAAGGTACAGTGAAAAGTATTTTTCTGCGACCATCTCAAAAGAGATAATTTAGTGCATGAAAATAAAATAAAAAGAAAATACATAATAGGGCAACACAAGGTCCAGATTGTAAATACATAGACACCGGCATCAGGTGAAGAAGTCGCAGAATTCTTGCTTTTTAAATATGCACTACTCCCAGTCAAGAATCTACACCTATGCGGTTCTGGCCCCTGTCCAAGTCCTCGTCTAATACTAGAACATTTCTAATTCCATTACTCTATGGAAGAAGTAAAGTCTATTTTAACCCTGCAGGAGGGCTCCCTAGCTGGCTGTGCGCTGCAATATCTTACCAAGATCCCGCCTCCAAAAACACCAGGTAGCCACCATTCATAACACGATATGGAGCTCTGAAACAACCGGCCATCCTGGCAGTTCACGATGAGAGGTATCATATTCAGGACAATAGCCAAAATGGTCAAAGCAAGGAGGCAAGACCCATTGAACAAGGTGAAGCACGGCATTCCCGCTCTCTTGCAGATACGACAGCAAAAGGCAGCTGGAAGTCAAAGATTGATACATTACTACCGTTCCAGGGCGATTGGTCTTTAAAATGTGGTGGTTAAATATTAGCTCAAAGTTTAAGCCCATATTGGGGGATTTTTTGACTAAAGTTGTGATGCGGGTATGTTTGTGACAAACTTTAATTCTGACTCACTAAATTGAATTATTAACATCATCAGGTCGTCCAAGCAGTAGATAAATATACGTTACATATCGATTAGCCACGGGTAAGAAAATATAAAATACGGTTAGAAGATACGGTATTTTGTATAAAATTAAATATGCTGGTGTTTGAATGTACCAGTGAGAACTTTACACTGGGATTAACTTGGTCTATTATTGCACGGCAGTGATCTCATGATTTTCATGTAATAATCGTTTCAATTTCAGTGCAATAAAATCCTGCCAGTCCTTCCTTTCCCTATGTTACATGGGGGACACCACAATAGTTGGTCACCTTCATCTTAACCCCATTTACCTGGGCTAAGTGAAGACCAACATCACTACACGCAGGCTTGCCGGCACCTGTGGCTGGGTTTTTTCATTGTCAACAAACCTGAAACAGGGGTTTGGAATACGCTGGCTCAGAGGCAGGAGAGATAGGCACTCAGTCACTCAGGTGCCCGACACCTGTCAACAAATCCTGCTGGTATCGCATAGAATTTTTTGAACAACTTTTAAACTTGTTCTAATTTCCTCTTTTTATCCCCCTCCTCTCCTGAAGCTGTTGCATGTTGTACAATGGTATAGCTCTTTCATTTGCTGCTGGAATGTGGGTGTCATTTGCAACGCCAGCATTTATTGTCTATCCCCGCCTGTTGGAACAGTTATATTCCAGTCCTGGTAGCGAGGGTGTTCCAGGATTTTAATTCAACAATAGAAGGGAAGGTGCTATAGTTTGCTAGTCGGGGGGTGTAGATTGTGGAGGAACTTGCAGGTGGTGATGTTCCCTTGCGTCTGCGGTCCTTGTCCAGGTTGCAGATTTGGAGGCTGCTGTCAAAGGAGGTTTGTCGTGTTGCAGGCAGTGCATCTGGTAGATGGGTACACACTGCTACCATGGTGCACCTGTGGTGGAGGGAATGAATGTTTAAGATAGTTAGTGGCTGGGGTACCAATCAAGCAGACTGCTTTGCCCTGGATGGTGCTGATCTTTTTGAGTGAAAATGAAACTGCACGCAACCAGGCAAGTGGGGAAAATCCCAACACACTCCGGTTGTAGATGGTGGACAGGCTATAGGGAGTCAGGAGGCGAGTTACTCGCTACAGGATTCCTTGCCTCTGACCTGCTTTTGCAGCCATAGTATTTATATGGCTAGTCCAATTCAGTTCCTGGTCAATGATACCCCTAGGATGTTAATAGTGGGGAATTCAGTGATGGTAATGCTACTGAACTTCATGGGGATATGGTTGGATTCTCTCTTGATGGTGATTGTGTTCAAATATTCAATTCATGTTTCATGTATTTTGGAATACACCTTTTACTTTTCAGAATTAAAATTTTATTGTAGAAAATGGGATAAATATATTTTAAGTCAGAATAGATAGAGCTATTAAATAGCATACGGGCTTACTTAGCTAGGTAACTGTAGATCTGCTGTCTACGCAGCTTGCAGTGCAGTCCAGAGAGATGGCTTTTTTTTTTAAGAGCTGGAGGTAAGTTGGTTTAAAAGCATTTAATCAACATTGAAATGTTATAAAACCCATTTATTTCACCCATTTACTTAAACCAAGTTTTTAAAAAAATTAAAGTTGGGACAATTAACTTAAAGGTTAGTTGGAGGATAGTTCAGGGTAGGCTGCATGGTTATAGAAGTGGAGTGGAGCTTCAGAAGGTTCTTTGGTTCCAACTGATCGGAGTGTTTGCTGAGAGAGCTTTTAGCTGCAGTTTGGACCTTGCATGATGTGCAACTCACTGAAAGACGTTAGCCAAAATAAATTACAGTTCGATAAATTTGCACTGTAACCAGGTTAACTACATAATTGACTGTGTGGAAGGTGGGTGAGACTTAATCTCAGTTTGAGTCTTGTGAGGAACATAAGATGGAAGATTGCCTACATTGAAGCTCGTGGGAGAATCAACAGACTTCAGTGTCTTATTGAAAAAGAAAGTAACCAGAAAATTGGCCTGTAAGTATTAGAAAAGTCAGGGCGGCACAGTGGGGCAGTCATTAGCACTGCTGCCTCAAGGCACCAAGGACCCGGGTTCAATACCGGCCCTGGGTCACTGTCTGTGTGGTGTTTGCACATTCTCCCTGTTTCTGCATGGGTCTCGCCCCCACAATCCAAAGATATGCAGGGTAGGTGGATTGGCCACGTTAAATTGCCCTTAATTGGAAAAAAAATAATTGGGTACTTTAAATTTTTTTTTTTTAAATATTGGAGAAGTGAACAGAACAAGAGACTGTGACCTTCATAATTAAGAGAGGGTAAATTAAAGTTTTACCTCTGAGAATAGCTGGAGCTCAGGAAAACTCTGCAAAAGATTGTGGCATACATATGGATGGTCCTACAAAAATATATAACTTTAAGATTAATATGCTTTATAAGAGAATTCTTGGGGGATGTAGGAAGTAAACGTGAGTCCATAACATACATAGTTATAAAGCAGATTGTTAAGTTAATAATGCTTGTTTTGTCTTATATACAATAATATTTGTTTCATTTTTTAAAAAGTGAAATATTGTGATGGTTAAATATTGGTTAAAATTAGGTACTTGGATTTAAGTGTTAACCGCATTGCAACAATGAGCATAACCTGGCACATGCATTCTGCATGTGTCAAAAGTTAGTAAGTGTTAGATATCATGAGTGATCTTTTAAAAGCATGTTTAGTTTTAAAAATGCCATAATAAACACAATCGTACAAAATAATTAACTACACTTACACAATAAAATAAAAGAATGAGCCTAACAAGCAAAAGCATACATTTACGCCCCCCCCCCCCTCCCAAAATTAAACCCCCCAAGGAGCTGACGGTGACTAGTCGATAGTCGATACAACCCACACTCTGTTGGGTCAATGTCTTTCTTGAGAATCAAGAAGATAGATGCCTGTGTGAGGGTAGAAGGTTACGAACCTCGGCATAAGGAATTATTAAACATATCCAGAATTAAAGTTGTCGCAGCTGGCCCACCGTTCTGTCTGTTAACAATAGCTCGAATTGTGTCTGCAGCTTATTCCTACTTGCCAACAACTCTGGGCTTAGGGCAATGAGCACTGGTGGCCTACCTCAAGAATGGAGTCCAATATGGGCCAGCAGGGTGGAGTGGTGGTTAGCACTGCTGCCTCACGGCGCCGAGGTCCCAGGGGATTTGGAGGGATGCCATTTACGGTAGCGAAGGATAGGTTTAGGTACTTGGGGATTTAGGTAGCAAGGGAATGGACGGGGCTCCATAAGTGGAACTTAACAAAGCTGGTGGAGGAGGCTAGGGAAGATCTTAAGAGGTGGGATACATTGCACTTAACGTTGGCGGGGAGGGTCCAAGTGGTGAAAATAAATATTCTGCCGAGGTTCTTGTTTATCTTTTAAGTTCTCCCGATCTTTATACCAAAGGCTTTTTTTCGGAAAGTTGACACGATCATTCCTGACTTTGTATGGGCGGGGAAGATGCCGAGGGTGGGAAGGACCCTGCTACAGAGGCAGCAGGGGGGGTTGGCATTGCTGAACTTGCTTCATTATTATTGGGAGGCGAATGTGGGCAAGGGGCGGTGGTGGTGGGAAGGAGAAGGGGTAGAGTGGGTTAGAATGGAGGAGGAATCTTGTAAGGGGTCTAGTTTGAGGACTATGGTGATGGCAGTGTTGCCAATGGCTCCGAGTAGGTATTCAGGGAGTCCGGTGGTGCAGTCCATGGTGAAGATATGGAATCAGCTGAGGAGGCATTTTAGGATGGAAGGGATGTCGGTGCTAACGCCGCTGTGCGAGAATCATGGGTTTGAGCCGGGGGGGACGGATAATGTATACAGGAGGTGGAGGGAAGTGGGGCTGGTCAAGGTGAGGGATTTGTATTTGGAGGAAGGGTTCGCATGTCTGGAGGAGCTAAGGGAGAGGGTAGAGCTGCCGAGGGGTAGTGAGTTCAGGTATCTACAGGTTAGGGACTTTGTGCGAAAGGTCTGGAGGGGGTTCCCTAGGTTGCCGGGATACACCCTGCTGGAGTGATTGCTGCTTCCGGATGTGGAAGGGGAGGGAAGAATTAGGGATACAACCAAATGGCTGGTGGAGCAGGGAGGTGAGCGGGTGGTGAAGATCAAGGAGAAATGAGAAGCTGAGTTGGGCGGGGAGATCAGTTGGGGAGTATGGAGTGAGGCACTTGCGAGTATGGAGTGTAGGGTAAACGGGACCCACACTTGTGCAAGGATGAGCCTGATACAGTTTAAGGTGGTGCACAGGGTGCATATGACTCAGGCGAGAATGAGTGGGTTCTTTCAGGGGGTAGCAGATGAGTGTGAGAGGTGTGGGCGGGGGCCAGCGAATCATGCGCACATGTTTTGGGGTTGCAAAAAATTGGGAAGATTCTGGACGGGAGTGTTCGCGGTCCTGGCCAGGATAGTGGAGGAGGGAGTGGACCCTTTGGTGGCAATATTTGGGGTTTCAGAGAAGCTGGAGCTCATGGAGAGGGGGAAGGCCGATGTCTTGGCCTTCGCCTCTCTGATTGCATGGCGGCGAATTTTGCTGGAGTGGCGGTCGGCATGGCCACCGGGGGTAGCGGCTTGGTTGGGTGACCTGTCTGACTTCCTGCGATTAGAGAAGATAAAGTATGAGTTAAGAGGCTCTTCAGGGGGGTTTGAGGAAAGGTGGGGGATGTTTGTGACCGTGTTTGAGGAGCTGTTCGTTGCGGGGGAGGGGGTGGTGTAAAAGGGGAAAAATCTGTACACACTGTATAGTTGATTGTAAGTTTCCCGGGGTGTTTATTCGCTGTAACCTGTTTTCATACATGTTTGTAATAAAATACATTTAAAAAAAACAAAATCACAATCGCTAAGTAACCAGCCGCCACCTCCAAAAGGGAGGAGAGACCTACTGTGGTAAACCACTGTTGAACCTGTATTAGTTGTTGTACGGTAGGACCTGTACTACAGGTTCGCCCGTAGCCCCTGCCTGCTGGCTCCGCCCAGGAGGCGGGGTATAAATATGCGTGTCCTCCAGCCAGCAGCCATTTCGCCAGCTGCTGTGGGAGGCCACACATCTGATAGCAATAAAGCCTCAGTTGGATTCAACTTTTGTCTTTGTCCAATTGATCGTGCCTCAATTTATTGCTATCAGTTTCTAAGGATGGACCTTCATATTAAACCGGATTGCCTGCAGCTGGATCCGCACTCAAGCGATGCCAGAAAGGACTTCCAGCACTGGCTAGCTTGCTTCGAAGCGTATATCAACGCAGCACCAACCCCTGTTCCGGAGGCTCAGAAGATTCAGATTTTATATTCCTGATTGAGCTCCAAAGTCATTTCCGTTAATCCAGGACGCGCCAAACTACGCCAAAACCATGACTCGACTCAAGGACAACTATGCACAGAAAACGAACACGCTCTTCGCCAGGCACGCACTTGCCACTCGCTCTCAACTTCCTGGTGAGTCCATAGAAGACTTCTGGCGGGCCCTAATCCCACTAATCCGGGACTGTGACTGTCAGGCCATTACGGCCAAGGAACACTCAGACCTCCTTATGCGGGACGCTTTCGTGACTGGAATTGGGTCAGATCTCATACGCCAGCGGTTCCTAGAAGGGGCCACGCGTGACCTCGCAGAGACTAAAACGCTAGCACTCTCCATGACGGTTGCCCTGCGCAATGTCCAGTACTGCACCCCCAATCGCGCGGCCCAGCCCTCCTACGCGCGTGGACCCCACAGACAGCCGCCCCAGCGGGGGCGCTGGCCACCCAATATGCCTGTGCTGAACGCCAGCCAGCGAACCCCGGGGGGCCCCGATGCTATTTTTGCGGCCAACAGAAGCACCCCCGCCAACGCTGCCCGGCCCATGCTGCCCTTTGTAAAGCCTGCGGGAAGAAGGGCCACTTCGCCGTGGTGTGTCAGGCCCACTCAGTAGCCACTATCGCCCCCAACCCCCTCGGTCACGGACAATGCGCACCGCCATCCCCCCCCATCAGACCACGCGCGGCCAGTGAGTGCCACCATCTTTCCCTCTGCGCAACACGTGCATTTCATGGGCGCCACCATCTTGTTCCATCCCCGCAACATGCATTCCATGGGTGCTGCCATTTTGTAACCCTCAAGATCTTCGGGCGCCGCCATCTTGTCTACCCCTCAACGCACCATCACCAGCATTCCAGGACCCGGGCTCACCAGCCGCCCCATTACCCGATGACCAACCAAGACTCGCCTCCATGTCAATCGACCAGTCTCGTCCGCATAACCTGACCAACGCATCCACCAGCGTGAAAGTCAACGGACATGTAACCTCCTGCCTGCTGGACTCCGGGAGCATCGAAAGCTTCATATACCCGGATACGGTAAGGTGCTGCTCCCTCACGATACACCCCCGCCAACCAGAAAATCTCCCTGGCCTCCAGATCTCATTACGTAGCGATCCGGGGGTACTGTACGGTCACGCTCACGGTCCAGGGCGTAGAATTTACCAGCCTCCGCCTCTACGTCCTCCCTAACCTCTGCGTTACACTAATCCTCGGCCTGGACTTCCAGTATAACCTCCAGAGCCTAACCCTGCAATTCGGCGGGCCCCTACCACCCCTTATTGTGTGCGGCTTCGCGACCCTAAAGGTCGACCCACCTTCCCTCTTTGCCAATCTAACTCCAGATTGCAAACCCGTCGCCACCAGGAGCAGACAGTACAGCACCCAGGACAAGACCTTCATCAGGTCCGAAGACCAGCGGCTGCTTCGGGAAGGCATCAGCGAGGCCAGAAACAGCCCCTGGAGAGTTCAAGTGGCAGTGGTTAAAACTGGGGAGAAACACCGACTGGTCGTGGACTACAGCCAGACCAGCAACCGGTACACTCAGCTCGACGCGTACCCCCAGACATGGTTAACCAGATTGCGCAGTACCGGGTCTTCTCAACGGTAGACATGAAATCCGCCTACCACCAGCTCCCCATCCGTAAATCGGACCGTCCATGCACCGCCTTCAATGCAGACGGCCGCTTATACCACTTCCTTAGGGTCCCCTACGGCGTCACAAACGGGATCTTGGTCTTCCAAAGGGAGATGGACCGAATGGTCGACCGGTACGGGTTGCGGGCCATCTTTCCGTACCTAGACAACGTCACCATCTGCGGCCATGATCAGCAGGACCACGACGCCAACCTTGCTAAATTCCTCCACACCGCTAAACCAAGGAGAAGTGCGTGTTCAGCACGAACTGCTGAGCCATCCTGAGTTCTGGGGCCCGATCCCGACCGCATGCGCCCCCTCATGGAGCTCCCCCTCCCCCATTGCCCCAAGACCCTCAAACGCTGCCTGGGGTTCTTTTCGTACTACGCTCAGTCGGTCCCAAACTATGTGGACAAGGCCCGCCCACTCATACAGTCCACCCAGTTTCCCCTGACGGCCGAGGCCCAACAGGCCTTCGCCCGGATCAGAGCTGATATTGTCAAAGCCACAATGCACGCTGTAGATGAGACACTGCCCTTCCAAGTAGAAAGCGACGCATCAGAAGTCGCCCTTGCCGCCACCCTCAATCAGGCAGGCAGGCCCGTGGCATTCTTCTCCCGCACCCTTCATGCCTCAGAAATTTGGCACTCATCCGTCGAAAAGGAGGCCCAAGCTAGCGTTGAAGCTGTGCGGCATTGGAGGCATTACCTGGCCGGCAGGAGATTCACTCTCCTCACTGACCAATGGTCGGTAGCCTTCATGTTCAACAACACACAGCGGGGCAAGATCAAAAATGATAAAATCTTGCGGTGGAGAATCGAGCTCTCCGCCTATAATTACGAGATTATGTATCGCCCTGGCAAACTCAACGAACTCCCAGACACCCTATCACGAGGTACATGTGCCAGCGCACAGGTAGACCGACTCCGGGCCCTGCACGACAATCTTTGTCACCCAGGAGTCACACGGTTGTACCACTTCATTAAGGCACAAAATCTGCCCTACTCCGTCGAGGAAGTACGGACAATCACCAGGGACTGCCAGGTCTGTGCGGAGTGCAAGCCGCACTTCTACCGTCCGGACCGCGCTTGCCTGGTGAAGGCCTCCCGCCCCTTTGAATGCCTCAGCATGGACTTCAAAGGTCCCCTCCCTTCCACCAACCGTCACACATATTTTCTCTGTGTGATCGACGAATACTCCAGGATCCCCTTTGACATCCCATGCCCCGACATGACGTCTGCCACCGTCATTAAAGCCCTCACCACAATCTTCGCTCTGTTCAGTTTCCCTGCCTACATCCACAGTGACAGGGGACCCTCATTCATGAGTGGTGAGCTGCGTCACTTCCTGCTCAGCAGGGGTATCGCCTACAGCAGAACGACAAGCTACAACCCCCGGGAAAACGGACAGGTAGAAAGGGAGAATGGGACGTTATGGAGGGCAGTGCAGCTGGCCACACGGTCCAGAAACCTCCCGAAGTAGTGATGTCTCTCCTGGTACGTGACCCATAGTCGTGCCGGCTGCAGCATCCCGAACTTCACCTTCTTCTTGTGTAATACCTCCTTGGCTCGATTAAAACTCGCCCTCCTTCTCGCCACCTCCGCACTCCAATCCTGGTACACCCGTACCACTGCAGTCTCCCATCTACTACTTCGTACCTTTTTGGCCCATCTCAGAACCACTTCTCTATCATTAAAGCGGTGAAATCGCACGATTGTCGCCCTGGGTGGTTCTCCCGCTTTTGGTCTCCTCGCCGGGACCCGATGAGCCCCCTCCACTTCTAAGGGGCCCGAAGGGGCCTCAGCTCCCATCAGCGAGCTTAGCATCATGCTCACGTAAGCCCCGCAGTCCGCTCCTTCCACTCCCTCAGGGAGACCCAGAATCCGAAGATTCTTCCTTCGTGCTCTGTTTTCTAGGGCCTCAATCCTTTCAATGCACTTTTTGTGGAGCGCCTCATGCGTCTGTGTTTTGACTGCCAGGCCCAGGATCTCGTCCTCGTTATCCGTCACCTTCTGCTCCACCACGTGGAGCTCAGTCTCCTGGGTCCTTTGTGCTTCCTTAAGCCCCTCAATTGCCTGTAGCATCGGGGTCAGCACCTCCTTCTTTAGTAGCTCCACACACCGTCTTAAAAATTCGTCTTGATCGGGCCCCCATGTCGCCTGGGCTTTCTCCGCCGCCATCTTGTTTCTTTTTCCTTTCTGTCCCTATCTTCAAGGATTCCTCGCGCTGCAGCCGCCACCACCGATATTTTCCTCTTTCGTTGGGGGGGACTCCCTATTAACTCACCCCACACCGGATTTCGTCGCGCGAAAATTTCCCGTTGAGGCTCTTAAAAGAGCCTGAAGGTCCGTTGGAGCTGGAGCCGACGAAACGTGCGGCTTAGCTGGTCATCGCTGCAACCGGAAGTTCTCATCATAATAATATTGAGTAGCCTTCTTAGGTTGGCTTCCAGTTGCCTGCCCTTTACAAACCCCGTTTGGTCCTCCACAATCACGTCGGGTACACAGTCTTCGATTCTGGACGGCAGGATCTTGGCCAGTAGTTTAACGTCAACATTAATCAAGGAGATTGGCCTATAGGACCCACAGGCTTCCGGATCTTTATCCCGTTTTAATATCAGCGAGATGGTGGCTTGCGACAACGTCGGGGGTAACACCCCATTGTCCCTCGCCTCGTTAAACACCCTAACCAGCACCGGCCCCACTATCCCTGAGAACTTTTTGTAGAACTCCACTGGATACCCGTCCGGCCCCGGGACTTTACCCGACTGCATGGCCTTCAGGTCCCCCATTACTTCTTCAGCCCTAATCGGGGCCCCCAGCTCCTCTACCAACCCCCTGCCCACCTTTGGGAAGGTCAGCCCATCTAAGAAGCGCTGCATCCCCTCCGGCCCTGTGGGGGGTTCTGAGGCATACAGCTTGCTGTAAAAGTCCCTGAATACCCTATTCAATCCTGCCGGGTCTCCAACCCGATTCCCTGCCCCATCCACTACCGTCCCTATTTCCCTAGCCGCCTCCCTCTTCCTAAGTTGCTGTGCAAGCATTCAGCTGGCTTTCTCCCCATACTCATACACCGCGCCCCTTGCCTTCCTGAGCTGCTCTACGGCCTTCCCAGTGGATAGCGCCCCCAGCTCCGCCTGCAGTCTCTCTCCGTCATTCCCTAAGTAGCTCTGCCCTCGGGGACTCCGCATATTCCCTGTCCGCCCGTATCATCACCTGAACCAGTCTATCCATCTCCACCCTGTCCGTTCTGTCCCTATGGGCTCGGATTGAGATCAGTTCCCCTCTCATCACCGCCTTCAGCAGGCATCCTCCGCGCGTACCCACTCGGCTTCTGGCTCCTTGATCCATCCCCTTATTCACTCGGCTGTCGCCGCCCAGTGGTAGAATTGTGTATCTCCAAATTGTTGGTTTCCTTAGCCTCCAAGGGTCTTGGGTGTCTCCAAAGCAACAGAATAGGGCTGCTGCTGGTTCTTGCCCGTGCTAAACATTTTTTGGCTTATTTTCTCAGCTGACTTGCTTTCGCAGGGGATGGACGTATTGCCGTAGACACGTGTGCCTCCTTGGGTAATTATATTTTAGCTTGACGGATATAATGCACATGAGTTTGGTCTGTTGTTACAGCTCATTATTTTGCTGCTACTTAAAACCTCTTGTGAAGTCTAATAGGGATGATTATAAATACAGGCTTTTAATTTAAGCAGAGACTTTTACCATCAGGGCCCCCTTTTAATCAAGTATTTACAAAGTTCTATAATTAATTCAAACTTTTGTTTTATGTTTTTAGTCTTTTTCTCGTGTTGTTTTTAATCGTACCAAGATCACATAGATGAAGGCCATTTGGCTCCTCTAGCTCTTTCTTCTATAGACACACACAGTATTTCAATCATAGTACCTCTTGAATTATTTCAGTGTATTAGTGTCTTCCTGGAAGACTATTCCAGTGTTAGTATTTGCTGTGTATTTGAATCCGTCCTGTAAATAATGGCAGATAAATTGGCAGCATCAAATAACAAGCTACATCGCCAATGCTGGGCAAATAATGGCCGAGTTCGTTACTATCTCATCATTTTGCACATATCCGTTTTTCAAAGCTCAGTCAACAAGTAGGGGACACTCATACATTAGCATTCCTAGACGTCTGTGTGAATGTTCAGTCTAGATTGCTAAGCCCTAGTTAACTGTGCCCACAGAACCAAATTATACAGTGCAGTAGGCCATTTAGACGGTAGGCCTACACTGGCTCTCTAAAAGAGCTATTCATTTAGTCCTAATATCTGCCATTTCTCCATAGTGTTTAAAGTTTTTCTTTCTGACATTCACTTCTAAA
The DNA here is from genome assembly GCF_047496885.1 of Scyliorhinus torazame. Lineage (NCBI taxonomy): Eukaryota > Metazoa > Chordata > Chondrichthyes > Carcharhiniformes > Scyliorhinidae > Scyliorhinus > Scyliorhinus torazame. The sequence goes on along the minus strand of NC_092720.1, from coordinate 38,483,639 downwards.
ACCATTTCTCTCGACCCTTCTGTTGCTAATTATATTATCAAACATTCACAGGATGGGAATGGGGCTGGTTTAGCACAGGGCTAAATTGCTGGCTTTGAAAGCAGACCAAGGCAGGCAGGCCAGCAGCACGGTTCAATTCCCGTACCAGCCTCCCTGAACAGGCGCCGGAATGTGGCGACTAGGGGCTTTTCACAGTAACTTCATTTGAAGCCTACTTGGTGCAATTTTCATTTTTCATTTCATTTTCATGTCACTGGCTAGGGCAGCATTTTTTGCCCATCTCTAAATGTCCTTGAGAAGGTTGTGGTGAGCCGCTTTCTTGAACTGTTGCAACTCATGTTCTGTAGGTACACTCACAGTGCTGTTAAGAAGGGAGTTCCAGGATTGTGATCCAGCGACAATGAAGGAATGGTGATGTAGTTAAAAGTCAGGATGATGTGTGACTTTGAAGGAAATTTGCAGATAGTGGTGTTACCATTCATCCGCTGCCTTTGTCCTTCCAGGTGGTAGAGGTCATGGATTTGGAAGGTGCTGTTGCTGCAGTTCAGCTTGTATGGTACACACTGCTGCCACTATGCATCAGTGGTGGAGGAGTGAATGGTTAAGGTGATGGATGGGATGCCAATCAAGTGGACAGGTTTGCCTTGATGGTTTTGAGTTTCTTGAGTGTTGTTGGAGCTGCACTCATCCAGGCATGTGGCGAGTATTCCAAAAGAACCCTGATTTGTGTCTTACAGATGATGGACAAGCTTTGGGGAGTAGAGTCATTCACCATAGAAATGCTCGCCTCTGACCTGCTCTTGTAAACTCAGTATTTATATGGCTGGTCCAGTTTCAGTTCAGTTTCTTGTTAATGGTAACTCAGAGGATGTTGATAATGTGAAATTGAGTGATGATAATGCCATTGAATGTAAAGCAGAGATGGTTAGATTATCTCTTGTTGGAGATGGTCATTACCTGTCACTTATGTGGCATTAACGTTATTTACCACTTATCAGCCCTAGCCTGAATACTGTCCAGGTCTTGCTGCATATGGGCATGGATTGCTTCAGTGTCTGAAGAGTCTTGAATGGTGTTGATCATGTAGAAATCATCAGAGAACATCCCCACTTCTCACCTTAAGATGGATCAAATGTCATGGATGACGCATCTGAAGATAGTTGGGTCTAGGTCACTACCCTGAGGAACTCGTACAGCGATGTCCTGGGACTGAGGTGATTGACCTCCAACAACCACAACCATCTTCCTCTGTGTTAGGTATGACTCCAACCAGTGGAGAGTTTTACTCTTGATTTCCATTGACTTAGTTTGACCAGTGCTTGATGCCACACTTGGTCAAATACTGCATTGATACTGCATTTCATCTCTTGAGTTACCTCTTTGGTCCAGCATCAGGCTAAGCTGTAATGGGATCAGGAGTTGAGTGGCTCTAGCGGAACCCAAACTGAGCGTCAGTGAGCAGGTTTTGCTGTTCATTCGAGGAGCAGAAATTTCCTCCAATTAACATACAAACATATGAACTTACAAATTAGGAGCAAGAGTGGACCATTCGGTCTCTCAAACCTTCTCCTCCATTTCATAAGATCAAGGCTGATTCCCAACTCAATATTGAGAAGACTGAAGCTATTGTTTTCTATCCCTGCTCCAAACTCCATGCCGTAGCCTCTGATTCTACCCACTGCCTGCCAAAAGATTGAGATTAAGTTAACCTGTTTGTAACCTTGGTGTCACATTTGTTCCAGAGATGTACTTCTGACCTTATATTCATACCATCACGAAGTCCACCTTTTACCACCTCTGTAATGTTTTGTCAGTAGGCTCTGTTGTCATGTGATCTTACACAACTGATGATGCACTGTCTATTTACGTATTGAACATTAACCCTTTACACAGCATGCAACATTTCTCTTCTTCAGACCCAACTCAGCTCATCTGATGCAGAAATCCTCATCCATGCCTTTGTTATCTCTAAACTCGACATTTCCAACACACTCCTGGCTGATATCCCACATTCCACCCTCCATAAATTTGAGCTCTTCCAGAACTCTGCTGCCCATATCTTAACTCACAGCAAATCCCATTCCACCATAACCCCCATGCTCGCTAACGTCTCGGTCAAGAAATATCTTGCTTTTAAAATTCTCATCTTTGTTTGCAAATCTTGCCATGGCCTTGCTCATCTCTATCTCTGTAATCTCCTCCGGTCCCACAAACCTCTGAAATACCTGTGCTCCTCTAATTATGCCATCTTGTGGATTTGCAACCATAATTGGGATTAGAATAGATAGATGCTTGATGGCCAGTGCAGACACAATGGGTTGAAGGGTCTCTTTCTATGACTCTAATTGCTTCACCATGGATGGCAATAGATAGGAGGCTGTCATTTCAACCAAATTTAAAGGTATTGTCTGATGCATTCAAGTAAATCACTGGTCATTTTAATTTGATTACCGTTGCTTTCTTGGGGATCCATGGCTGCTGGAACAGTAACTAATTAGGTGGGTCTACAAAGGATTTTTGACTGTGGCTCTGGCAAACTTCCATTTGGATTCAATGCATGTGATGATTGAGATGCCATTGTGACCTGAAGCAGATGAAGAGCCCAAGGATCTGTTGCTGCAGAGTAAAGGGGAAGCAGTAGACAAATTTTGCAGGAAGTCTTTGTCCACCTGTGTATAAAGTAAGAACTTCATGCATACAGTTTGACGAGAAACAGTGTGTAATAAGCCCTTGATTATCGGGGAAGCCACAAATCTAAAGTACCTGCTGCAGCATCACCTGCAGCCTGGCCACAATGGCATTACATGCATCACAGCTACTGACTACAAGGATGGTCCCGATCACTTGCTTGAAGCTCAGGTTTTCACAATTGGATTCATCTTCCAACCAATGTTATAAAGAATGGGGATCTCTATTTCTCCTGTGGCCAACACAAAGGCTACTACCCTGAGCAGAACAATAGAATGGGGGGCTCACTCCATGGTGTCAAGATGGGTAACAGATGGAAATAACACCACGTAAATGAAGAACGGAATATCCCTGAGCAAATCAGTACACATGCTCCAAGTTGCATTTTGCAATCTCTGCATGCTCGCATCATGCATGCACAAGCCCCCCAAAAAATCATATGAGCCAATTATTGTCTATGCACATATTCAGATTAAATTCATGATCCATGTTCTGTACAAAATTACTTCATTGCGGTTAGTTGAGGTTGTAATGGGGCACCTAAATTGTCTTCAGCAACAAAGTGTGCTCAAGAAAATCAACAGCATGTTTCTGTACAGGCGTTCAGTTACAGCTTTTGTGCCTTATACATAGAAACATACATAGAAAATAGAAGCAGGAGGAGGCCATTCAGCCCTTCAAGCCTGCTTCGCCATTCATTATGATCACAGCTGATCATCAAGTTCAACACACTGACCCAGCCTCCCACCACGCCCCCCCCACCCCCCCCCCCCCCCCCCCCCCACAATTATCCCTTGATCCTTTTAGCCTCAAGAGCCATATCTAACTCCTTCTTGGAATTACACAACTTTTAGCCTCAACTACTTTTTATGCGAGTGAATTCCACAGATTCACCACTCTCTGGTTGAAGAAATTTCTCATCTCAGTCCTAAAAGGTTAACCCCTTATCCTCAAATTATGACCCCTAGTTCTGGACTCGGCCACCATTGGGAACATTTTTTCTGAATCTTTCCTGTCTAATCCTGTTGGAATTTTATAAGTTTCTACGAGATCCCCTCTCACTCTTCTAAACTCCAATGAATATAACCTTAACCGACTTAATCTCTCCTCATATGACTATCCCGCCGTCCCAAGAATCAGCCTAGTGAACCTTTGCTGCACTCCCTCCATAGCAAGAATCTCCTACCTCAGATAAGGACACCAAAACCTATACCCCTTAAATAATGAAAATTTTATAACATTTGTGTTTGGGATAATATTTTAAGTTGTGTAATAACTACCACTGACTGGTCCAGAAATTTCAGGCAGGTCATCGAGTGAATATTATGCAGAAAGCAGCACAGTGCAACTGTAATGTGTAAGACAGATAATATATAAAACAGATTATTTGATATCAACTTATTGGTCCTGGAGACAAGAGCAATACTGTGAGTTACCATAAGAAATGGGAAGAGGAATAGACCATTCAGCCCCTCAAGTCTGCTCCACCATTCAATAGGATCATGGCTGATCTGACATCCCTCACATCCTCTTACCTGGGTAGGTCGTGCCTCACAAACCTTATTGAATTCTTTGAGAAGGTGACCAAACAGGTGGATGAGGGTCAAGCAGTTGATGTGGTGTACATGGATTTCAGTAAAGCGTTTGATAAGGTTCCCCACGGTAGGCTACTGCAGAAAATATGGAGGCATGGGATTCAGGGTAATTTAGCAGTTTGGATCAGAAATTGACGAGGGTGGTGGTTGATGGGAAATGTTCAGACTGGAGTCCAGTTACTAGTGGTGTACCACAAGGATCTGTTTTGGGGCAACTGCTGTTTGTCATTTTTATAAATGACCTGGAGGAGGGCGTAGAAGGATGGGTGAGTAAATTTGCAGATGACACTAAAGTCGGTGGAGTTGTGGACAGTGCGGAAGGATGTTACAAGTTGCAGAGGGACATAGATAAGCTACAGCGCTGGGCTGAGAGGTGGCAAATGGAGTTTAATGCAGAAAAGTGTGAGTTGATTCATTTTGGAAGGAATAACAGGAAGACAGAGTACTGGGCTAATGATAAGATTCTTGGCAGTGTGGATGAGCAGAGAGATCTCGGTGTCCATGTACATAGATCCCTGAAAGTTGCCACCCAGGTTGAGAGGGTTGTTAAGAAGGCGTACGGTGTGATAGCTTTTATTGGTAGAGGGATTAAGTTTCGGAGCCATGAGGTCATGTTGTAGCTGTACAAAACTCTGGTGCGGTCGCATTTGGAGTATTGCGTGCAATTCTGATCGCCGCATTTTAGGATGTGGAAGCATTGGAAAGGGTGCAGAGGAGATTTACCAGAATGTTGCCTGGTATGGAGGGAAGATCTTATGAGGAAAGGCTGAGGGACTTGAGGCTGTTTTCGTTAGAGAGAAGAAGGTTAAGAGGTGACTTAATTGAGGCATACAAGATGATCGGAGGATTGGATAGGGTGGACAGTGAGAGACCTTATCCTCGGATGGTGATGTCTAGCATGAGGGGACATAGCTTTAAATTGAGGGGAGATAGATATAGGACAGATGTCAGAGGTAGGTTCTTTACTCAGTGTAGTAAGGGCGTGGAATGCCCTGCCTGCAACTGTAGTGGACTCGCCAACACTAAGGGCATTCAAATGGTCATTGGATAGACATATGGACGATAAGGGAACAGTGTAGATGGGCTTTAGAGTGGTTTCACAGGTCGGCGCAACATCGAGGGCCGAAGGGCCTGTACTGCGCTGTAATGTTCTATGTTTCCCCATAATCCTCGATTCCCTTACTGATCAAGAAGCCATCTTAGTTTTAAATAGGAACAATGACTTTGCCCCCACAGCTCTCTGTGACAAGGAGTTCCAAAGACTTTCAACCCTCTGAGAGAAGAAATTCCTCCTTATCTCAAATCTTAACTTGGCACCCTTTTATTCTGAGACTATGCCCTCTGGTCTTAGACTCTCCTACGAGGAGAAACATCCTCTCAGTATTTACCGTCAAACCCCTTAAGAATTTGAAATGTTTCAATGAATCACCTCTCATTCTTCGAAATTGCAAAGAGTAGAGTCCCAACCTGTTTAATCTTTGCTCATAAGATAATCAATCCCTCCATACTGGGGATCATCCTAGTGAACCTTCTCTGAACCGCCTCTAATGAAATAATATCTTTCCTTAAATAAGGGAACCAGAACTGCTCTCAGTACTCCGCAGAATATGGTTGTTCTGGAGAGAAACTAGCCTTCTGAGGAAAGAAAGAAACTAACACATTTCTGAAGCAAAAGACTCCCTTGTTTTAAACAAAACAAAGTTTGAAGCACAGTGAGTCCCACATGTGCCTGGACTGGTCCACCTCTAATCCCTCCCCCAGTCAGTGTGCCGGATGTTATGTGTGGCTTCCGGCTGGGCGTGTGTCCGCCCCCAGTCCCTCCCCCCAGCTCTCTGGTGGTAGTGTGTGTGTCCTCTTTGGGTATCTCACTCAATCTGGTCTCCATGGCGGCCAAGCGCAAGCAAGAGGAGAAGCACCTGAAGCAGCTGCGGGACATGACAACGCTGCAGCACAACAGGAAATGCTTCGACTGCGACCAGAGAGGCCCGACCTATGTCAACATGACTATCGGCTCCTTCGTCTGCACGTCCTGCAGCGGCATCCTGTGAGTATGAGAGCCCGGGGCGGCGAGGCCTCCCTGTCAGCGCCCCGCCCCGCCCAGCACAGCCCGCAGCATCACACAAAGCGAAGGAAGAGATGGAGCATGTCAGGGAGCCAGAGAGAGAGACACACACACACACACACACACACAAACCAGCCCACACGACATGAGGGGAGATGGAGGATTGCAGAAAGGAGAGGTAGAAAATAGAGATGAAATATTCCGTGGGGAATTGGGCAGAGGCAGATCCTCAGGCAAGGGAGAGAATGCGGGACTTTCGGGAGAGTAAGGGAGTAAGCATGCAAAGTCATGTCTCATCGAGATCAGCGACGGGGAGGGAATCCGTCCCAAGAGTCGCCCCACTTCAGAACAGGGAGAGAATACAAGGGAAAGTGATGAAAAGGAAGGGATGGCCATGCTGCAGAAAGCACAGAGTGGGTTTGATCATGATCCCAGAGATGTTGGGAGAGAGAGAGGCTGTCAAATAATTTGATCAAGAAACCCTTGGCACAAGAGAGAAAAATAAAGCGTTCTAAGTAACTAATGAAGGGGGGGGGGGGGGGGGGGGGTGGTAAGTGACCAGTGCAGATGATGAGGTCCATGGAGTCCTTGAAATAATGCACAGTGTGCAGTCAAAATGCACCGTAGAATCGGCAAATGCAAAATGTGTTGATGTCAACCAAGTGAAAGAGATAGAAGAATACATTGGAAAATAATTTGCGTTTATTCATGTCATTCAGGTTGTTCCAAAGTGCTTCACAGCCAGTGGAATACTTTTTGATGTGCACTTACTATTGTAAGTAGTAGCCTTGAATGTAGATACATATGGTATATGAATGTTAATTATAGTCACCAAGGGAGAGCTATTGAGCTTACCAGCCTTTTAATAGATCTTATGTGTGCAAGAAGGCTTAAATACTTTGCAAAGATCGTGTCAGTTAACAACCTGACAAGTGAGAGGATGAGTTAGATGTGACCATAGAATAGTAAGGGAGAGAATTTTCAATAGGAGAAACCAATAGGTGTTTCAGGTAGTCAGCGAAAGTGGTTTCTAGGTGTTCAGATTTCAAGAGTGTCCGTATGGGTTATTTGGTTGATGCAATCTGGGAAACCAATGATTGAAAGGTTGGAATGAGATAGGGATGAGAAGTTGAAGTGCCAAACCAGAGAGTCATTCTTGCAGATAGAGTTATGATGTTTAGAGATGCATGTAAATTATTCTCATGTGGTGGGGGTGGATTCCTGTGTAACAGTAGGAGAAGAAGTGAATTAATCGGTGTGGCAACTGCTGTCATTGCACTAGAAGATCTATGAAGAAGGGCTGAGAGGAGAGTGAATGTTGCAGAGACAAAGCTCCCACCAGGTATCAGAGGAGAAAAGAGGTGTAGTTGGTGCTTAGATCATGTTATAGGTAGTGGAAATGATCTGGTAGATTGAGAAAAAAGAGAAAGGTTGGGAACAGAGACACAGTAATGGATGTGATCATCGGCTGCGTTCTCAACAGATTAAGATGATGCATAGCAAAGGAAAAAAATTGCAACCTTCCGGTACAGAAAATTAATTTTGTTAAAGGTGTAAAGGGAGAAAATGAGTAAAAGGCAATGTATCTTCACAGGAAGAAGATTGATAAGTAATTATAGCAGACTTGTAGGAAGTGTGGTTTCTGTGAGAAGCCTATCAACAAGATTTGTAGAGACCTGACCTGGCTTGTTTTGCGTTTGATTTTCAGTGGGCTGTGCTCTTCCCCTAATTATATATCTGTTTCTGTTTATCGTGAAGCAGTTTCCAATTTACCAAGAAAATGCAATTTTTAAAATGTGGGTCTGCCCTAGTAGATAATTTGCCTGGGTGTATCATCTAGGGAAGGTGTCTAGGATTGTTGTTTACATTTGACTTTTATTGTTTAAACCAGTCCCTCTAGAAATCAAAAACCATGCCTCTGTTTGGAGGAACACTATTGTGTCGACTAGAAATAAATTGAATAAAACAGGACTTCTTTTCTGTTGTTGATGAGTTCAGTCACAGGCTGTCTAGAGATATTTTGTCTTCCGTTTTCAAATATGGGCAGCAGTGAAAAACAAAATGACCTCAATGTAAAGACTTGCAGAATGGGCTCAAATTGAACTCTCAGAAAAGGCAAAAACCATTCAAATGAGATTACATTTTATTGAAGATATAAATCTGTTCTCAATATTGTTAAATACCCAGAAGTCCCAGAAGACGTGCTGTTAAGTGAATTGGCCATTTTGAATTCTCCCTCAGTGTACCCGAACAGGCGCCGGAGTGTGGCGACTGGGGGATTTTCACAGTAACTTCATTGCAGTGTTAATGTAAGACTATTTGTAACAATAATAAAGATGATGGTGATTATGATTATCTTGTTCTTGGCACCATATTATGAGCTTTGTAGAATGACATGGTGTTTGGTTCCAGCAAGTGTCATACCTAGTACAGAACACCTGTGCAATGTGGACGACGCCCCTGAGTGGAGCCACGACAAGCTGGCTCAATGCTGTGAACATTGTGTCCTAGTGGAGTCTGAGGACAGGTATCTCTACAACCTACAAAATGTCTCAATGGAGATAGAGGACAGGCCAGCCTTGCAGTGCATCCCTTGTACAATGTGCCCCTATAGGCAAGTTAGCTGTGTACTGTTTATGACATAGGGATCAGGGGTGAGCTGGCAAGGTGGATACAGAACTGGCTAGGCCATAGAAGGCAGAGAGTAGCAATGGAAGGATGCTTTTCTAATTGGAAGGCTGTGACCAGTGGTGTTCCACAGGGATCAGTGCTGGGACCTTTGCTGTTTGTAGTATATATAAATGATTTGGAGGAAAATGTAACTGGTCTGATTAGTAAGTTTGCAGACGACACAAAGGTTGGTGGAATTGCGGATAGCGATGAGGACTGTCGGAGGATACAGCAGGATTTAGATTGTTTGGAGACTTGGGCAGAGAGATGGCAGATGGAGTTTAATCCGGACAAATGTGAGGTAATGCATTTTGGAAGGTCTAATGCAGGTAGGGAATATACAGTGAATGGTAGAACCCTCAAGAGTATTGAAAGTCAAAGAGATCTAGGAGTACAGGTCCACAGGTCATTGAAAGGGGCAACACAGGTGGAGAAGGTAGTCAAGAAGGCATACGGCATGCTTGCCTTCATTGGCCGGGGCATTGAGTATAAGAATTGGCAAGTCATGTTGCAGCTGTATAGAACCTTAGTTAGGCCACACTTGGAGTATAGTGTTCAATTCTGGTCGCCACACTACCAGAAGGATGTGGAGGCTTTAGAGAGGGTGCAGAAGAGATTTACCAGAATGTTGCCTGGTATGGAGGGCATTAACTATGAGGAGCGGTTGAATAAACTCGGTTTGTTCTCACTGGAACGAAGGAGGTTGAGGGGAGACCTGATAGAGGTATACAAAATTATGAGAGGCATAGACAGAGTGGATAGTCAGAGGCTTTTCCCCAGGGTAGAGGGGTCATTACTAGGGGGCATAGGTTTAAGGTGAGAGGGGCAAGGTTTTGAGTAGATGTACGAGGCAAATTTTTTACGCAGAGGGTAGTGGGTGCCTGGAACTCGCTACCGGAGGAGGTGGTGGAAGCAGGGACGATAGTGACATTTAAGGGGCATCTTGACAAATACATGAATAGGATGGGAATAGAGGGATACGGACCCAGGAAGTGTAGAAGATTGTAGTTTAGTCGGGCAGCATGGTCGGCACGGGCTTGGAGGGCCGAAGGGCCTGTTCCTGTGCTGTACATTTCTTTGTTCTTTGTAAGAGTAGGCCATTCAGCCTCTCGGGCCTGTTCTACCATTCAATGAGATCATGGCCTATCTGTATCCTGCCTCTACCCAACCCCCTTGACTTCATAATACCTTTACACTTCCGGTAGACAAAAATCCATCAACCTTAAATTTAAAATTAATTGAACCAGTATCTACCTCTTTTTGTAAGAGTAAGTTCCAGCTTCTATCACCCTTTGTGTGAAGAAGTGTTTCCTAACCTCTTTTCAAGTGGCCTGACTCTAATTTTAAGGTTCTCTTCCCGGGTCTTAGACTGGTGGAAGAAATGTATTTCTTTTTACTCTATCAATCCCATTCAAAATCCTAAAAGCCTGAGTCAAATCACCCTTAACCTTCTAATTGCAGGGAATGCAAGCCGAGTTCATGTAACTTGTCCTCACGATTTAACCTTTGAAGCACTGGTAACATTCCGGTGAATCTACATTGCACTTTGTTCAAGATCACTACATCCTCTCAATGGAGCAGTGTCAAGAACTGTACACAGTATTCCCAATGTAATTTAATCTGTGCTTTATTTTTTCTTGAAAAATATTTTATTGAGGTATTTATACAAGAACTAGGAGCAGGAGTAGGCCATCTGGCCCCTCGAGCCTGCTCCGCCATTTAATGAGATCATGGCTGATCTTTTATGGACTCAGCTCCACTTTCCGGCCCGAACACCATAACCCTTAATCCCTTTATTCTTCAAAAAACTATCTATCTTTATCTTAAAAACATTTAATGAAGGAGCCTCTACTGCTTCACTGGGCAAGGAATCCCATAGATTCACAACCCTTTGGGTGAAGAAGTTCCTCCTGAATTCAGTCCTAAATCTACTTCCCCTTATTTTGAGGCTATGCCCCCTAGTTCTGCTTTCACCTGCCAGTGGAAACAACCTGCCCACATCTATCCTATCTATTCCCTTCATAATTTTATATGGTTCTATAAGATTCCACCTCATCCTTCTAAATTTCAACGAGTACAGTCCCAGTCTACTCAACCTCTCCTCGTAATCCAACCCCTTCAGCTCTAGGATTAACCTACTGAATCTCCTCTGCACACCCTCCAGCGCCAGTACGTCCTTTCTCAGGTAAGGAGACCAAACCTGAACACAATACTCCAACTGTGGCCTCACTAACACCTTATACAATTGCAGCATAACCTCCCTAGTCTTAAACTCCATCCCTCTAGCAATGAAGGACAAAATTCCATTTGCCTTCTTAATCACCTGTTGCACCTGTAAACCAACGTTTTGCGACTCATGCACTAGCACACCTAGGTCTCTCTGCACAGCAGCATGTTTTAATATTTTATCATTTAAATAATAATCCCTTTTGCTGTTATTCCTACCAAAATGGACAACCTCACATTTGTCAACATCTGCCAGACCCTTACCCATTCACTTAGCCTATCCAAATCCCTCTGCAGACTTTCAGTATCCTCTGCCCTTTTTGCTTTACCACTCATCTTAGTGTCGTCTGCAAACTTGGACACATGGCCCTTGGTCCCCAACTCCAAATAATCTATGTAAATTGTGACCAATTGTGGGCCCAACACCGATCCCTGAGGAAAACCACTAGCTACTGATTGCCAACCAGAGAAACACCCATTAATCCCCACTCTTTGCTTTCTATTAATTAACCAATCCTCTATCCATGCTACTACTTTACCCTTAATGCCATGCATCTTTATCTTATGCAGCAATCTTTTGTGTGGCACCTTGTCAAAGGCTTTCTGGAAATCCAGATATACCACATCCATTGGCTCTCCGTTATCTACCGCACTGTTAATGTCCTCAAAAGATTCCACTAAATTAGTTAGGTACAACCTGCCCTTTATGAACCCATGCTGCGTCTGCCCAATGGGACAATTTCCATCCAGATGCCTCGCTATTTCTTCCTTGATGATAGATTCCAGCATCTTCCCTACTACCGAAGTTAAGCTCATTGGCCTATAATTACCCGCTTTCTACCTATCTCCTTTTTTAAACAGTGGTGTCACGTTTGCTAATTGCCAATCCGCCGGGACCACCCCAAAGTCTAGTGAATTTTGGTAAATTATCACTAGTGCATTTGCAATTTCCCTAGCCATCTCTTTTAGCATTCTGGGATGCATTCCATCAGGGCCAGGAGACTTGTCTACCTTTAGCCCCCATTAGCTTGCTCATCACTACCTTCTTAGTGATAACAATCCTCTCAAGGTCCTCACCTGTCATAGCCTCATTTCCATCAATCACTGGCATGTTATTTGTGTCTTCCACTGTGAAGACCGACCCAAAAAACCTGTTCAGTTCCTCAGCCATTTCCTCATCCCCCATTATTAAATCTCCCTTCTCATCCTCTAAAGGATGATATATTCACACAACAAACATAATCACAAATCAAACCAAGCGCTGCAAATAACAAACTCAACAAAATACCTAACAACCCCCCCCCCCCCATCCCGCCCCACCCCCAATTCCCCTGCCTCCCCATTTTAAACCCCCACTGCTGACATCTTAACTTTTCTCGAAGAAGTCGATAAATGGCTGCCATCTCCGGGCAAACCTCTTCACAGACCCCCTCGGGCTTTTCACAGTAGCTTCATTGTAGTGTTACTGTCTACTTGTGACAATAAAGATTATTATTATCAAGGGAAACTTTTTTTTTTCTAACCTGAGAAACTGCCAGGTCACTCACCTGCACCCCCCTGTTTCAGGGGCCCTGAGTCCCTCCATTCTAATAATATCCGTATCAGGGCCGCAAAGGCCAAGACATCGGCCTCTGTCGCCCCCTGGACTCCCGGGTCTTCTGCCACTCCTTACATCGCAACTTCTGGACTCGGGACCACCTTCACCTTCAGGATCTCCGACAACGCTGGCAAACCTTTGCCAGAATCCCCCAAGCTTCGGACATGCCCAAAACATTTGGACATGATTTGCGGGCCCACCCACACACCGCCCACACCTGTCTTCCACCCCTTCAAAAAACCTGCTCAACCTGGCCACTGTAACATGTGCCCTGTGGACCACCTTAAAGTGGATAAGCCTATCGCACAGTGAGGATGCATTCACCCTCCTTAGGGCCTCCTCCCACAACTGAGCCTCCAACTCCCTTCCCAACTCTTCCACTTGCACTTCACTACCCCTATCACAGCTCCCTCCCAATCCATCAGCTCCTTGGTAAAGTAAATTTTTGACACCTTCCCTTCCCCTCCCCTACCCCTGTTCTTGACACCACCTTGCCCTGAAGCCCCTGGGGTGGCAGATGAGGAAAGGACGGTATCTGCCTCCGAACAAATTCCCTCGCCTGCAAATACCGAATCGCATTCCCGACGGGCAGCTCAAATTCCTCCTAATCTGTGCTTTCTATAGTTATAGAAAAATTTCCTCCTTTATATTCCAAGCATCTAGTTATATAGGCTAACATTCCATTAGTCTTCTTGATTATTTTTGTATGGGTATCAGTAGAGTCTGAGGCGGGGTCTTCAGTGGAGCCTACAGTAAGGTATGACATATCTCAGTGGAGGGCAATAACAAGACCATGATAAAATTGATGCTAAAAGAAACAATTTAGTTATTGTTAATTCTCGTTAGTATTCTGTAGTTTCTTTAAATATCCTTGCCTAAATGTTGGTGATGATAAAGATGGAATTTATTGTTCATCACTTATTGGCCTGAGAAGGCACTGGTGGTCCTTGAAACACTGCCGTGCATGTTTATAATGGGTTTACAAAATTGAGACATTTGATGGGCTGCTTCAATAGGTCATTAATAGTCAACCACATTTGGGGTGGGAAGGAGGAGAGTGGGTAGTTTGTTGGAGACACGTCCAGGCCAGACTGGATAAGGATAGTAAATTCCCTTTTTTCAGGGACTCTTTTGAACCAGTTTATTTTTCTAATCAAGTTGCTTCATGGTCAAATTTACTGAGTGTGATGGATTGGGAAAAGGAAATATATATGGCAAGCAGGCTGTTTCTCTGAGGTACCAGAAAATGCTAAATGATTTTCTCCAACCCCCTATATTCTAGAATGGTCCCAGTAGATTGGAAGTTAGCAAATGTAACACTGCTGTTCAAGAAAAAAGGGAGAGAGAAAACAGGGTGTGACATGAAATGCTGGAATCTATTTTTTAGGAAGACCTAACAATGCTCATAGAGCATCGTTGTCGGATCAAATAAAGTCAGCATGGGTTTATAAAAGATTTTATCAAGAGTTTTTTTGTTGAGGATATATCTAGTAAAGTAGATAAAGGGGAACCAGTAGATGTAATATACTTGAATTTCCAAAAGGCAGTCAATAAGGTGCCACACAGAAGATTTATAGGCAAAATAAGGGCTCATGGCGTTGGGAATAATATATTAGCAGAGATAGAGGATTGATTAATGAACAGAAACTGAAAGTAGGGATAAAAGGGGGCATTTTCAAGTGCCAGGCTGTAACTAGTGGAGTGCTACAAGGATCCAGTGCTAAGGCCTCAGCCATTTACAATCTCCATAAAACCTTGGACGGATAGAGAGTAATGTATCTAGGTTTGGCGATGGTACAAAGCTAGGTAGGAATGTTAACTGTGAGGAGGACACAGGTTTCAAAGAGCTATAGATAAGCTAATCAAGTGGGCACCAAGGTGGCAAATGGACTATAATATGGGAACGTATGATACTATTCACTTTGGTAGTAAGAACAGCAAAGGAGAATATTTTTAAATGGTGTGAAACGTCTAAATGTTGATGTTTAGAAATACATGGGTGTACTCTTACAAGAAACACAATGCAAGTACAGGAAGCAATTAGGGAGGCAAATGACACGTTGGCCTTTATTGCCATAGGCTTGGAGAACAGGAATTAAGAAGTCATGCTGAAGTTGTAGAGTGTCATGTGAGAGTACCTTTAAGAAATGGATGTTTAAGCAATGTACCTTTAAGAAATGCAGTGATGTCAGAGTGTGGGTGGAGCTTGCAGCCATTTTGCAGTTTTTTAGTTTCCGTTTGAAAAGAGCTTGGGTGCGTGTTTATGTTTGCAGTGAGCTGGATCTGCTGTGATCTCTGCCATGAAAGACTAACTCTGGATCATTTGGGTGATTTAAACTCAAAAGTAAAGCCTTTAACCTGATGTGTTCCTGTTTAAAGGTGTTAAGTCTCTCTTGGATGTTGAAAGGAATAACTGAAGGATTATTTAGTGTTGTAATATTTTCGGGGTTATCTTTGAAGTGAGGGGGTGTTAAGAGATCCAATGTTTATTTAAAAGGGTTAAGTTGAGTTCATGGAATAAACATTGTTTTGTGTTTAAAAACCATTTGTCCATAATTGCTGTATCACACCGGGAGAACAAGCCGTGTGCTCGGAAAAGCAACAAAATACATTAAAGGGGGAGGTTGTTTGAACTCCTTGATACATTTTGGGGTTCTGAAAACGCCTCACCCATAACAAGAGATTTGCTGAGACCACACCTAGAGTATTATGTGCTGTTTTTATCTCCATCTCTGGAAGAATATGCTTGCATTGGAGCTGGTACAGCAAAGCTTTACTGGATGGTTCCTGAGCTGAGCAGCTAGCCCCATGATGAGAGGCTGAGTAAATTGGACCTACACTCTGAAGTTTCGAAGAATGAGAGGGGATCTCGAAACATACAAGATTCTTAAGGAACTTGATCGGCGAGAGACTGAGAGGTTGTTTCCCCTGGCTGGGGAACTTAGATCAAGGACACTGTTTTGTGATAAGGTGTATATCATTTAGGACTGAGATTAGGAGAAATACTTCACCCTGTGTTTTAAAAAAAATATATTTTTATTCTCCTTTTTCTCATTTTCTCCCGCTTTTACACCCATCAACAATAACAATAATCAGCAAGATATGTAAATCCCCATAACAATAACAACGATCCCTTCCGCCCACCAACCCCCAAACATCAGCCCGCATGTTTACATAAACAAATGACAAAAAGGAATCAGGGATTACCCATAGCCACCCTTAATCTACACTGCCCCCCCCCCCAAACTAATGTTTGATGTTATCCAGTTCTTGAAAGTGCATAATAAATAGTGCCCATGACTTGTAGAACCCCTCCGAGCTTCCCCTCAGTTCAAACTTAACCTTCTCAAGGGTCAAGTATTCCAACAGGTCCCCCCGCCACGCCAGGGCACTGGATGGAGAGACTGCTCTCCATCCCAGCAGGATCCGCCTTCGGGCGATCAACGAGGCGAAGGCTATGATATCTGCCTTCGCTCCCGTTTCCAACCCTGGCTGGTCCGACACCCCGAATATGACCTCCCGGGGACCCGGGTCCAGTTTCACACGCACCACCTTGGAAATTACCCTAAACACCTCCTTCCAGTACTCCCCTAACTTTGGACAGGGCCAAAACATATGAACTTGATTAGGCCCCCCCCCCCCCCCCCCCCCCGCAACGCTCTCACACATCCTCTACTCCTTCAAAAACTCGGCTCATCCTCGCCCTTGTGAGGTGCGCTCTATATACCACCTTCAGCTGTATCAGTCCCAACCTCGCACATGAGATGGAGGCATTCACTCTCCGGAGCATCTCACACCAGACCCCCTCCTCTATAACCTCTCCCAGCTCTTCATCCCACTTTGCTTTGATCCCTTCCAGTGGTGCCTTATCCTCTTCCAAAATAGCTCCGTACACCGCTGACACTGCCCCTTCTCCAGTCCCCTTGTTGTCAACGCCTCCTCCAGCAATGTGGAGGCCGGTTCCTCTGGGAAGCTCTGTATCTCATTCCTGGCAAAATCCCGAACCTGCATGTACCTAAACACTTCTCCCTGCTCTAGCCCATACTTCGCTTCCAGCTCCCTCAATCCTGCAAACCGACCCCGAAGAAACAAATCTTTTAGCGTCTTAATCCCCCTCTCTTCCCACTTCCGAAAACTTCCATCCCACCTCCCTGGCTCAAATCTGTGGTTCCCCCGAATCGGCATTTCCCTTGACCCTATCCCCAACCCGAAGTGTTGGCGAAACTGCCTCCAGACTTTCAATGAAGCTATTATTACCGGACTCCCTGAATATTTCCCGGAGCTATCGAGAGCGGCGCTATTGCTAGTGCCTTCAGCCCCGACCCCCTGCACAAACTCTCCTCCATTCTGACCCACTGAGAATCAACCCCTCTGACCCAGCTCCGCACTTTCTCCACATTCGTCCCCCAGTAGTAGTACAACAGGTTCGGGAGACCCAAACCCCCTGCCTGTCTTCCCCTCTGTAGCAGCACCTTTCACTCTGGCCACCTTCCCTCCCCATATGAATGAGGTAATCCTTCCCTTAATCTCCCTGAAAAAAGACTTTGGCAGGAAAATCGGTAGGCATTGAAAAATAAACAGGAATCGCGGCAACACATTCATTTTAACCGCCTGTACCCGACCTGCCAGTGACAGATCGGCTTTCACTCTCCCCACCAAACTAGTGATGTTGTACCTGCGAAGCCTCCCCCACTCTCGGGCAACCTGCACTCCCAGATACCTAAACTGAGTCCCTGCCCTACGGAATGGCAGCCCCCCCACCCCTGCCCCCACCCCCGGCCGAGACACCACAAAATACTCACTCTTGACCAGGTTCAGCTTGTACCCCGAGAAAGACCCAAATACCCGCAGTAGCTCCAATATTCCTCCTATCGACGCACTCGGTTCCGACACATACAGCAGCAAGTCGTCGGCATATAAGGACACCCGATGCTCTATCCCCCCCCCCCCCCCCGCACTATTCCTTTCCATGCTCCCGAACTTCTCAATGCGATGGCCAACGGCTCAATCACAAGTGCAAACAGCAGGGGGGACATAGGACATCCCTGTCTCGTCCTACGGTGGAGAGAAAAGTATCTCAAAAGAATATTATTTGTGCGGACACTCGCCTTCGGCTCCTTATATAATAGCTTTACCCAGTTCACAAATCTTGGTCCAATCCCAAACCGCTCCAGCACTGCCATCAGGTACCCCCATTCTACCCGATCAAACGCCTTCTCGGTGTCCAATGCCACAACTACCTCTGTTTCCTTCCCTTCTGCCGGTGCCTAACAATGTTCAAAACCCTCCTAATGTTCGAAAACAGCTGCCTCCCTTTCACGAACCCCGTCTGATCCTTCCCTATCACCTTCGGGAGGCACGCCTCCAGCCTACCCGCCAACCTTCGCCAACACTTTTGCGTCCACATTCAGAAGTGATATGGGCCGATACGACCCACACTCCATCGGATCCTTATCTTTTTTTAGCAACAGTGAAATCGATGCCTGCCCCAAGGTTGGCGGCAACACCCCCTTCCCTATCGCCTCCTCAAACATCCTCACCATAAGGGGTGCCCTATCCTTGAATTTTTTATAATATTCCACCGGAAACCCATCTGGCCCTGCCACCTTCTCCGACTGCATCCTCCTAATCGCATCCTTTATCTCCTGCTCCACTATTGCTCCTTCTAATGTAGCCCTGTCCCCCTCCCCTAGCCTCGGGTACTCCAACCCATCTAGAAATTCCTGCATCTCACGGTCTCCCCCGGGTGGCTCTGACTTGTACAACCTCTCATAAAACTCCTCAAAAACCTTGTTAATCAGCACTGGAGCCACCACCAACTTCCCTGCCCTATCCCTCACCTGAAGAATTTCCCTTGCCGCTGCCTTATCACCATGTTCATAAACTGCACCCCTTGCTCGTCTCAGTTGGCGCACCGCCTTCCTGGTGGACAGTTGGTCGAAGCTCGCCTGTAGTTCCTTCCTCTTTTCCAGCTTCGCCGGGTCCCCATCCTCTGCATACCTCCTATCTACCTCCAACATCTCATCTATTACCCTCTGCCGCTCCAACCTCTCTTTGTCCACCCTGGCCTTAAACAAAATTACCTCACCCCTCACCACCGCCTTTAGAGCCTCCCAGACGACTGCCTTCGACACCTCACCCGTACAATTGAAACCTACATATTCCTTAATTACCTTTTCAATTTTCTCACAGAACACTTGGTTCCCCAAAAGCCCCACATCCAGTTTCCATCCCGGTCTCTGCGCTGCCCCCTTCTCCAGCACCATATCCACCCAATGTGGAGCGTGATCTGACACTGCAATTGCAGAGTATTCCGACCCCTTGACTCCAGCCAGCAAAGCCTTCCCCGCCACAAAAAAGTCGATCCGCGAGTATACCTTATGGACCGCTGAGAAAAACGAGTACTCCCGTTCCCTTGGGTGCAGGAACCTCCAAGGGTCCACCCCTCCCATTTCCACCATTAGCCCAGCCAGCGCCTTCGCCCCCCCCTGATGGGACCAGCGAGTGCGGCCGTGATCTGTCCAACCTTGGCTCCTGCACCAAGTTCCAGTGCCCCCCCCACAATCAGCTCATGCATGTCCAAGTCGGGAATGGCCCCAAACACATTCCTCGCGAATCCCACATCGTCCCAATTGGGACCGTATACACTTAACAGCGCCACTAATCTCCCCTCCAGCACCCCTGCCATAATCACATATCTACCCCCCTGATCTACCACCACCTTCTCCATCTGGAAGCGTACCCTTTTGCTGACCAACACCGCTACCCCTCGAGCCCTTCCATCAAATCCGGAGTGAAACACTTGGCTAACCCAGCCCTTTTTAAGTCTCACCTGGTCCTTCACCCTCAAGTGAGTCTCCTGCAGCTTTGCTACATCGGCTTTCAAACTTTTAAGATGTGCAAGCACCCTTGACCTCTTGACCGGACCTCCTAGCCCTCTCATGTTCCATGTGACTTTCCTTACTGGGGGTCTCTCACCCCCCCCCCCCCCCCCCACCTTTCTTATCCACCATCACCATACCACTGGGCCCTGCCCCATAAGCCTGTCCATTGTTAACATCGAACCCCTCCCCCCCCCCCCCCTCCCAAGAATCCCCCCTACAAAAACATCCCCCAACATCCATCCCTTCCACCCCCCTCTCGCTCGCCTCATAGGCCCCTTGAAGCCTGCTATCCAGGCTCCAACGTACGCAGCCCTCCTCTCACCTCACCCCCGTTCACTAACTAACTTTAGTTAGCTAGCGCGGGTGGCTCCCCCCGCCAAGACCTCTCAGCCCCTTCCACCCAGTCCCAGAAAAAGAAACGCCAAAACAAACCCAACAATCCAACCCCTACAATTCACTAACATAACATTTAACCGTCGCAACACAGAACGCCATTGACTTGAACTCTGTAACAATGCAAAGAGAAGTAAATTTCAATACAAATCAGTAAAAAGAAAGTTGTAACATTTATACATTTTCTGGTCGCTCAAACACAGTCCACAGTCTCTCTTCCAGTTCCGCCCTTCACATCTGTCCCAAGCCTTCTGCTCTCATGAACGCCTCAGCCGCCTCCGCTGTCTCAAAATAAAAGTCTTTGGCGTTATATGTTACTCTCAACTTCGCTGGGTACACCACACCAAATCACACCCCCTTCTTGGACAAAGCCGCCTTCACTCGCCCAAACGCCGCTCGTCTTTTTGCCAACTCCACCGTCAAGTCCTGGTAGATCCGAACCGCAGTACCATCCCACAGCACCTCACGCTTCTGCTTCGCCCAGCTTAATACCTTCTCCTTCATGCAAAACTTATGGAAGCAGATGATTACTGCCCTTTGCGGCTCGTTCACTTAGGGCTTCCACCTTAATGACCGATGAGCTCGGTCTAGCTCGTACAGGGTGGGGCTCTCACCCCCTCCATCAGCTCCGCCAACTTCTTAGCGAAGTATTGCGTGGCCTTGGGCCCTCTGTCCCTTCGGGCAAGCCCACAATTCTCAAATTGTGCCGCCTTGAGCGGTTTTCCAAGTCTTCCAGCTTTGAGAAATACTTCACTCAGTGTTGTGAATCTTTGGAATTCTCTATCCGAGAGGCTGTGGATGCTCCTTTGCTGTGTATATTTAAGGTTGAAATTGACAAGTTTTTGGTCTCTCAGGAATCAAGGAATTTAGATAGTGGGTGGAAAAGCGTTGAGACTGAAGATCAGCTGTGATTGAATGGTGCAGCAGGCTCGAGGGGCAGTTGGAATACTCCTCATATTTCTTATGTTCTTATATGCCTGTGTTTTGTCAAATGGGACAGATTGGAAATTGTCTCCTAGAGAGAAAATTAGAATCTTGTGATTTACTGTGTTCTTGATTTTTCCTCTGCCTCCCCCTCTAAACTAGTTCTAGCAGTAAATTATGCCCTCTGGCCAGAGATAAATGATTTATGAGGGAATTATTGTCTTGTAAAACTTAATGTGTCTACGACTGGAAGTGTAGTCCATCCATGAACTAAAGTTATTTAAAAGTTTCTGGATGCGTGAAGTGCACAATTTGTAACGGTTGGAAATATAAATTTTGTGTTTACATTTCTAGACGTGGGTTGAATCCTCCGCATAGAGTCAAGTCAATCTCCATGACCACCTTCACACAGCAGGAAATTGAGTTTCTCCAAAAACATGGCAATGAGGTAAGTGTGTTTGAGAACTTGTTTCAAATGATTTAATTTACTTATTGAGGTGACACAAGATAATGTTGATTGTCGGCATGGTTTTGATTCCTTTCGCCTGACTTCAGATTTGATTCTTTTGGATGGAACTATATGGAATGAACAACCATTTTTTGGTAGAAATGTTCTGGCTCTTTACCTAGGATCACCTTGAACTCTTCAGGTTTATTGGTAAAGCTGATCAGTCTGAGATCAGTCCATTTGTGACAAATACCCCAGAATTTCAAATATTAACAATGGGAATGCAGGCTAATCTAGCAAAAGACTTGGATCTCCCTGGGTTGACTATTTTCAAAATACATCCCACTCACAAACTGTACCTTGCAAAGTGACATGTTTTTTGAGCCTTGGTAATGGGGCTGGTTTAGCACAGTGGCTAAACAGCTGGCTTGTACTACAGAACAAGGCCAGCAGCACGGGTTCAATTCCCGTACCAGCCTCCCCGAACAGGTGCCGGAATGTGGCGACTAGGGGCTTTTCACAGTAACTGCATTTGAAGCCTACTTGTGACAATAGGCGATTATTATTATTATGAGTGTAGTTAAATGATTCACGTTAACAACACATCTAACTGAGCATAATCTTTCCCTCATCTGATGTTTCGATACACATTCTTCAAACAAAATGGTGACCGGGATTAAGAACAATGCCTCTGTCCCATAACCAAGAAGTTCACTGTTGCTTGAGAGCCAATATTTTTAAAGCCTTGTATGTTTAATGTGTTGAGGGACATTGGAGGGAGTCAAATATTAATTCCAAAATTTCACTTATTACCTGAATTGAAGTTGACACTAACCTTCAGTGGAAAAGGGAAGCTTAGCCTCCTGGTTATTTTGTAGTTCACACCTGAGCTCATGCTTGTTTTGCATAGTTGAGTTTACCTGTCCATTACTAGTAGTGACATTTTAAGAGTTACCAACTTTGGAAAATGAGCTTTAGAGATTGCCTAGTGCAGTGTTAAAATTCTGATAATGTGGTTTGGATGCTGTTTACATATTTTAAGATTAATTCTTAGTGGTAATTGGTAAATTTCTGAATTTTTTAATTCATTCATGTGATGTATGTGGGTGTTTCTGGCTAAGGCAGCATTTATTGCTTATACCTAATTGATCTTGACAAGGTTATGGTGAGCTGACTTCTTGAACTGCTGCAGTCCAGGTGGTACAGATATACTCACAGCACGAGTTACAGTAAGTAATTTTTTAGCGGTCTGATACACTGAAGAGAGTCCATTTTAGAGAACATTTTTTATTTTTTTTATTAAATAATTTTTATTCAAGGTTTTCATAAAATATCAATAACAAAATGAGAAAGAAAAAAGAACCCAACAGGGTTAAGTACAAACTCAATCTAAAAAAGCAACCCCCCAAACCCCCCCCCCCCCCGGTACATAAATAATAAATTAACATTAACACCCCGACTTAACACAACAGGTGTATACACCCCCTCAGACCCTCCAGTGTAAATAACATAAACAAAAATAAAGTAAACTCCTCCCCCCCCCCGAGCTGCTGCTGCCATTGACCAATGTCTATCATTCTGCCAGAAAGTCTAAGAACGGTTGCCACCGCCTAAACAACCCTTGTACCGACCCTCTCATGGCGAATTTCACCCTCTCCAATTTAATGAACCCTGCCATATCGCTGATCCAGGATTCCACGCTTGGGGGCCTCGCATCTTTCCACTGAAGGAGAATCCTTCGCCGGGCTACCAGGGACGCAAAGGCCAGAATTTCAGCCTCTTTCGCCTCCTGCACTCCCGGCTTCTCTGCCACCCCAAATATTGCGAGCCCCCAGCCCGGTCTGACCCTGGATCCTACCACCCTCGACACCATCCTCGCTACGCCCTTCCAAAATTCCTCCAGCGCTGGGCATGCCCAGAACTTATGGGTGTGATTTGCTGGGCTCCCTGAGCACCTAACACACCTGTCCTCACCCCCAAACAACCGGCTCATCCTTGTCCCGGTCATGTGTGCCCTGTGCAGCACCTTAAACTGTATGAGGCTGAGCCTCGCGCACGAAGAGGAAGAATTCACCCTCCCAGGGGCATCTGCCATTTTAGAGAACATTTAAGAGTCAACCCTATTGCTATGCATCTGGGGGGGTCACATGTAGGCCAGACAAGATAAGGATGGCAGGTTTCCTTCTTGAAAGGACATTTTTACAACATCATTAATTCAAATATTACTGTCTACTGTGGTGGGATTTGGACCCGGGTCCCCAGAGCATTACCCTGGGTCTCTGGATTACTAGTCTGGTGACAATGTCACTACCGCCCCCCCCCCCCATTGTTATTTATTTTGCCCTTACCAAGTGAAATACTAGTGCAGTGTTTGCTATTAGCTAGTTGAACAGCTCAAAGTCCAGCAAAGTCTAATTCGTTTTTAAAAAATAAATAAACATTTTATTGAGGTATTTTTGGTATAGTAACGACAACAAAATAAACAATATACATGAAATCATAAACATAGTGCAAAAGCCATTTACCTTTCCCACCCTTAGTGACCCCCTACTCGAGTGAACCCTAACAGTGAACCTCTCAAGGCAAACTTGATTTTCTCCATACAGAGAAAGCTCGCCATGTCCGATAGCCAGGTCTCCGACTTTGGGGACTTTGAGTCCCTCCATGCCAATAGTAACCGTCTCCGGGCTACCAGGGAAGCAAAGGTCAGAACATCTGCCTCTTTCTCCTCCTGGATGGATTCCCAGATCTTTCGACACCCTGAAAATCGCCACCTCTGGACTCAGCGCCACCCTTGTTTTTAAAACCTTGGACATGACATCCGCAAACCCCTGCCAAAATCCCCGAAGCTTCGGACACGTCCAAAACATGTGGACATGGTTCACTGGTCCTCCTGCGCATTTCGTGCACCTGTCCTCCACCCCAAAGAATCTGCTCATCCGGACCACTGTCACGTGAGCCCGGTGAACAACCTTAAATTGTATCAGGCTGAGCCTGGCACATGTTGCGGACGCGTTGACTCTACTCAACGCGTCTGCTCATAGACCATCCTCTATCTAACCTCCCAGCTCCTCCTAATTAGTTATTTCAATAATGTTCATGTCCAGCAATTGATTGTTCTCCTATTTAAAGCTCTTCTCTTTTCCTTTCATCATCACCCCTCCCACCAACTGATTGGATCTTGGCATTGTGTCTGTGATATTACCACAAAATGCTTTGTGCTCTGCAATGTAGAGTCTTGGGCTGATGTAATAGTAAAGTTGCCATAGTCCCAGATGACCGCTGGCTGTTTTCCTCTTTTGTGGGGGAGAGCAGACTGGTGGTGATTTAACTTGAGGATTACCACACCTCAGGCAAAGGGCAAGGTTGAAAAGGCAGCGTTCATGAATAACCTCAGCCGGTACTGGAATTGAACCCGTGCTGTTGGCCTCATTCTGCATCATGAACCAGCTATCCAGCCAACTGAGCTCAACCGGCCCCCTTTCAACATATAAGTACCTCTAATTGCTGACATTTGGTGTTCTGACTTAGGATTTATTCAGCAATGGATGCAACAGCACCAGGAACAACAGGTCAGCATCTTTGGAGAGAGAAACAGAGCCTGTCGAGTGGTCAATGGAGCAGTTGGTGGAGTTCCTGAATAATAAGCTTTGGCAACAGAGGAAAGAGGCCCTGGAGGATCTCACCAAGGTGGTGGAACTGCGAAGATCTGCAATCGAGCGAGTGGAGCAGAGGATCAGTCCCTGGGTCTGGCAATCCAGAAAGTGGAGGAGGCAGTGGGCGAGCACGAAGAGCTGTTGGCCTCATTGGTGGCGGAGGTGGGAGTGATGCAGGAGAGCCAGAAGAGACTGAGGGAGAAGGTGGAGGATCTGGAGAGTCACTCCAAGAGCAAAACGTAAGGATTGCCGGGATGCCTAATGGAATTGAAGGTTCGGAGGCCGTGGTGTATGTGGCAAGGATGCTGAGGAAATTGATAGGGAAGGGGCCTTTGATCAGATCCTGGAAGTAGACCGAGCGCACAGGGCGCTGAGGAGGACGTCGCAGGCGGGCAGACCACCGAGGGCAATGGTGGTGTGGTTGCACCGCTTTTTGGACAAGGAGAAGATCCTCCGCTAGGCGAGGCAGACCTGCAAATAGGATGGAGATGCCGGGGGGGTTGGAGTTGGTTGTTTTGTTCAGGGGAGAAGGGTTGTTGACATAGGTGCCGTTGGCGTAGTGCAGTTGGGAAGGGATCGGTGATGGTGGACATCCAAATGAGGGCTTGGAGGTTGCGTGACGTGGGCCGGGAGATGGCCCAAAAACGGATATGGCTGATCGGCAGGGGTAGCGGGTGGGAATCTCCCTCCAACCAGGCTGGTCACGTGGAACGTGAAGGGGTTGAATGGGCCCGTTAAACGGTCACGTGTGTTCACGCATCTGAGGAGTTTGAAGGCAGTCGTGGCATTTTTGCAGGAGATGCACCTGAAGCTGGGGGAACCAGACAAGGTTGAGGAAGGGATGGGTGGGGCAGGTGTTTCATTCGGTGCTGTTTTTGAAGATGAGGGGGGTGGCGGTGTTGGTTAATAAGTGGATTGTGTTCGAGGTGGGGAGAGTTGTGGCCGATCTGGGGGGAGACGTGAAGGTGAGTGGAAAGCTGGAGGGGATGCCGATGGTTCTGGTAAACGTTTGTGCCCCGAATTGGGACAACGTAGATTTTATGAGGCAGGTGTTGGGGAAGATTCCGGACTTGGACTTCCATTGGTTGATTATGGGGGGAACTTAACACGGGTCATAGATCCGAGCTTGGACTGGACGAGTCCAAAGTCGTCTAGGTGTTGGCAGTGGCTAAGGAGCTGAGGGGGTTTATGGAACACGTTGGGAGGGGTGGACCTGTGGAAGTTTGAGAGGCCGAGGGACATCTCCCATGGTGTACTCTGGGATTGAGTTTTTTGTGTTGGACAAGACGTTGCTGGTGGGGGTGACTCGGAGTATTCAGCGATTGTGGTTTCTGACCAAACGCCACACTGGATGGGTTTGCAGGTGACCCGCAGTGGAGGCTGGATATGGGGTTGTTGGCAGAGGAGGAGGTGCGTGTGTGGGTGTGTGCTGCCTTTCTGGGCTACGTGTGAACTAAATGAAATGAAATGAAAATCGCTTATTGTCACAAGTATGCTTCAAATGAAGTTACTGTGAAAAGCCCCTAGTCGCCACATTCCGGCACCTGTTCGGGGAGGCTGGTACGGGAATTGAACCGTGCTGATGGCCTGCCTTGGCCTGCGTGACATGGGGGAGGGAAGGTCACAGCCGCCATGCGGTGGGTGGCACTCAAGGCGGTAGTCAGGGGGGAGTTCATATCAATTCGGACACATAGCGAGAATCGGAATGGGAGGAGAGGGACGAGATTCCTTGGAGGCCGGAAGGCAGGTCTGTAGAAGGAGAGGCAGAGGCTCCAGATGGAGTTTGGGTTAGTTTCTATGGGGAAGGAAGTGGGGCAGCTCCAGAGGGGCAGTGTATGAGTATAGGGAAATGGCGAGCAGGATATTGGCTCATCAGTTGAGAAAGCAAGAGGTGGCGAGGGAGATCGGTAGAGTTAGGGTTAATAAGGGCAAGGTGGTGATGGGCCCGGAGGGGGTGAATGGGGTATTTGAGGCATTTTCTAGGAGGCTTTACGAGTCGGAGCCCCCAACCAGGGAGGTGGGAATGTGGCGGTCCCTCGATGAGTTAAGAGTTTCCCAAAGTGGAGGAGGGGCTGGATCAGAGACTGGCCGCCCAATTGGGCTGTAGGAGGTAATGGACAGTATGGGGACGATGCGGGCAGGGAAGGTCCTGGGGCTGGACAGGCTCTCGTTAGGGTTTTATAAAAGGTTTGGAGTGCATGTGAGGTCACTGCTGGTGAGGGCGTATGATGAAGCAAGGGAGAGGGGGGATCCCCCTCTACATTGTTGCAGGATTCCACCTCTCTGATTTTATAGAAGGATAAAGATCCGGAGCAGTGGGGCGTACCGCCCGATATCACTATTGAACATGGATGCCAAGTTATTGGCAAAGGTGTTGACATCGTAAATTGAAGACTGTGTCCGGGGGGGTGATAGGCAAAGATCAGACTGGATTTGTGAAGGGGAGGCAGTTGTCGGCGAATGAGAGAAGGCTACTCAACGTAATTATGATGCCTTCGGAGGGGCAGGAGGTAGTAGTGGCGATGGACACGGAGAAGGCCTTTAATCGGGTGGAGTGGGTGTATTTGTTGGGGGTGCTGGGATGGTTCAGGCAACGGTTTGTAGATTGGGTCCAGCTGTTGTATAAGGCTTCGGTCGTGAGTGTGCGGACAAACTGAGTGAGTTCAGGCTGCATCGTGGAACGAGCCGGGGTGCCCGCTATCCCTGTTGCTTTTCGCCTTGGTGATAGAGCCACTGGCAATGGCGCTTAGGGCGTTGAGGGGCTTTGTTTGGGGGGGGGGGGGGTGGGGGCGAGCGAGCACAGGGTCTCATTGTACGTGGCCGACCTGTTACTGTATATTTCAGACTCTGAGGCATCATGGAGATCCTGGGGAAATTTGGCCAGTTTTCGAGATACAAATTGAATATCGGAAAGAGCGAGGTGTTCCCGATTGAGGCTGGAGGGCAGGAAAGGAGACTAGGTGAGTTGCTGTTTAGGGTGGTGGGGCGAGTTTCAGGTATTTGGGTATCCAGGTGGCGTGGAGTCAGGCGCAGTTGCATAAACTAAACTTAGCTCGACCTGTAGAGCAGATGAAGGTGGACTTCAAGCGGTGGGATGTGTTGCTGCTGTTGCTGACAGGGCAGGTGCCGACAGTGAAAATGACGGTGCTGCCTAGGTTTCTGTTTTGTATTGCAGAACCTCCCAATCTTTGTTCCCAAGTCATTTTTTAGGAAGGTTAATGGCTTGATTTCCAGGTTTGTGTGGGCGGGAAAGGCCCCGCAGGTGTGGGGGGCTTTCTTGGAGCGGGGGCAAGGGGTTGGGGGTGGGACTGGCATTGCCAAACATGATGTACTATTATTGGGCGGCGAACATCGCTTTGGTAAGGGAAATGGGCCATGGGGGAGGGGTCGGTGTGGGGCCGGGTAGAGGCGGCATCGTGAAGGGGTACGTGTTTGAGGGCTTTGATGTTGGTGCCTTTACTGTTTTCGCCAGCCAGGTACTCTGCGAGCCCAGTGGTGACGCCGTCTCTAAGGGTGTGGGGGAAGTGGAGGCAGCATTTGGGGCTGGAGGGTGCCTCGGTGTGGGCGCTGATCTGGAATCATCGAATAGAATCCCTACAGTGCAGAAGACCATAAGACATAGGAGCAGAATTAGGCCACCCGGCCCATCGAGTCTGCTCCGCCATTCAATCATGGCTGATACTTTCTCATCCCCATTCTCCTGTCTTCTCCCCGTAACCCCTGATCACCTTATTAATCAAGAACCTATCTATCTCTGACTTAAAGACACAGTGATTTGGCCTCCACAGCCTTCTGTGGCAAAGAGTTCCACAGATTCACCACCCTCTGGCTGAAGAAATTCCTCGTCATCTCTGTTTTAGAGGATTGTCCCTTTAGTCTGAGATGGTGTCCTCTGGTTCTAGTTTTTCCTACAAGTGGAAACATCCTCTCCACGTCACTCTATCCAGGTCTCACAGTATCTTGTGAGTTTCAATAAGATCCCCTCTCATCCTTCTAAACTCCAACGAGTACAGACCCAGAGTCCTCAAACATTCCTCATACGACAAGTTCTTCATTCCAGGGATCATTCTTGTGAACCTCCTCTGGACCCTTGCCAAGGCGAGCACATCCTTCCTTTGATACGGGGCCCAAAACTGCTCACAGTACTCCAAATGGGGTCTGACCAGAGCCTGTTACAGCCTCAGAAGTATATCCGTGGTCTTGTATTCTAGCCCTCTTGACATGAATGCTAACATTGCATTTGCCTTCTTAACTGCTGCCTGAATCTGCACATCAACCTTAAGAGAATCGTGAACAAGGACTCCCAAGTCCCTTTGTGCTTCTGCTTTCCGAAGCATTTCCCCATTTAGAAAATAGTCTATGCCTAAATTCCTCCTTCCAAAGTGCATAACCTCACACTTTTCCACATTGTATTTCATTTGCAATTTCATTGCCCACTCTCCTAGCTTGTCCAAGTCCTTCTGCAGCCCCCTTGCTTCCTCAATACTACCTGTCCGTCTACAAATCTTTGTCTCAGCTGCAAATTTAGCAACAGTGCCTTCAGTATCTTCTTCCAGATCATTAATGTATGTTGTAAAAAGTTGTGGTCCCAGCACAGACCCCTGAGGCACACCACTAGTCACCGGCTGTCTTCCTGAAAAAGACCCCTTTATCCCCACTCTGCCTTCTGTCAGTCAGCCAATCCTCTATCCATGCCAGGATCTTACTCTGAACACCATGAGCTCTTAACTTATTTAACAGTCTCCTATGCGGAGCCTTGTCAAAGGCCTTCTGGAAATCTAACTAAATCATGTCCACTGCTTCTCCTTTGTCTAACTTCCTTGTTACCTCCTCAAAGAACTTTAACAGATTTATCAGACACGATCTCCCTTTGACAAAGCCATGCTGACTCAGTCCTATTTTACCATGCACTTCCAAGTGCTTCGCGATCTCATCTTTAATAACAGACTCTAAAATCTTACCAATGACCGAAGTCAGGCTAACAGACCTATAATTTCCCACCTTCTGCCTCCCTCCTTTTTTAAATAGTGAGGTTACATTAGCCACCTTCCAGTCCAGTGGGATCCTTCCTGCCTCCAGTGATTCCTGAAAGATCATCACTAATGCCTCCACAATTTCCTCAGCTATCTCTTTTAGGCCTCCGGTGTAGTCCATCCGGTCCAGGTGACTTATTCACCTTCAGACCTTTCAGTTTCCCCAGAACCTTCTCCTTAGTAATGGTCACTGCACTCACCTCTGCCCCTAGTTCTCCTGGAGCCCTGGCATCCCACTGGTGTCTTCCACCGTGAAGACTGATGCAAAGTAACTATTCAGTTTGTCTGCCATTTCTTTGTTTCCTATTATTACTTCAGCCACATTTTCTAGTGGTCCAATGTCTATTTTTGCCTCTCTCTTACCTTTTATATATTGAAAAAAATCTCTTCTTATCTTCCTTTATATTACGAGCTAGTTTGTACTCATACTTCATTTTTTAGTTGTCCTTTGCTCGCTTTTAAAGGCTTCCCAATCCTCTGGTTTCCCACTCAGCTTTTTCTTTAGCCGTTATGCTGTCCTTGACATCCCTCGTCAGCTATGGATGCCTTGTCCTCCCCTTAGCCTGTTTCCTCCTCGGGATGAATTTCTGTTGTGCCTCCCTAATAACCCCCAAAAACTCCAGCCATTGCTGTTCCACTGTCTTCCCTGCCAGGCTCCTTTTCCAATCAATTCTGGTCAGCTCCTCCCTCATGTCTTTGTAGTTACCCTTATTTAATTGTAATACTATTACATCTGATTGCAGCTTCTCCCTCTCAAACTGCAGGGTAAATTCTATCATATTGTGGTCACTGCTCCCTAAGGGTTCCTTCACCTTATGTTCCCTAATCAAGTCTGCCTCATTACACATCACCAAATCCAGAATTGCCTGTTCCCTCTGTCACTAGCTGCTCCAAAAAAAATCTTAGACATTCCACAAATTTGATTTCTTGGGATCCACTACCAATCTGATTTTCCAAGTTCACCTGCATATTGAAGTCCCCCATGATTGTTGTAATATTGACTTTTTTTATATGCCTTTTCTGTCTCCTGATTTATTTTCTGCCCCACATCCTGACTACTGTTAGGGGGCCTGTACATAACTCCCATCAGGGTATTTTTACCTTTGCGATTCCTCAACTTTGCCCACAGAGATTCTATACCTTCTGATCCTATATCGCTCCTTGCTATCGATTTAACTTCATTCCTTACTAACAATGCAACCCCGCCCCCTTTGCCCATCTGCCTGTCCTTTCGATAGGACATATATCCTTGGATATTTAGATCCCAGCCTTGATCCCCTTGCAGCCACGTCTCTGTAATGCCCACAACCATCGTACCGGCCAATTTCAATGTGCGCAATAAGCTCATTTACCTTGTTCCGTATACTGCGTGCATTTAGGTATAACACCCTCAATCCTGCCTTGGCCACCTCCCTTTTCACACTCCCCTCAGTCACTGTAAGGAGGCCATTCGGCCCATCGAGTCTGCACCAACCCTCTGAAAGAACACCCTACCTGGGCCCAATCCCGCACTCTATCTCCAGAACCCCACCTAGGGCCAGTTTAACATGGCCAATCAACCTAACCTGCACATCTTTGAACTGTGGGAGGAAACTGGAGCGCCGGGGGAAACCCATGCAGACACTTGGAGAATGTGCAACCTCCACACAGACAGTCGCCCAATGTCGGAATCGAACCCGGGTCCCAGGTGCTGTGAGGCAGCAGTGCTAGCCACTGTGCTGCCCTGTAATCATAGATTTGTGCCAGCGGGGCTGGATGCAAGGTTTAGGGGGTGGCGCCAGGTGGGGATTGAGCGCTTTGGCAACTAGTTCATAGGGGGCAACTTCACGATGCTGGTGGAAGTGTATGAATTGCCCAGGGGTAATGGCTTTAGGTACCTTCAGGTTCGGGACTTTGTAAAGAGAGAGGTGCCATCCTTTCCTAGGCTGCCCGTCCTGGGGTTGCAGGATAAGGTGCTTTTGAAGGACGAAATAGGGGAGGGGAAGGTGTCGGATGTATATTAGGAGTTGATGGAGTGGAAGGGAGCCCTGATGGGAGATATTAAGAGGAAAAGGGATGAGGTGCTGGAAGAGGAGGTGAGGGCTGAGATATGGGTGGAGGCCTTGCGGAGGGTGAGCACATCCTCATCATGTGAGAGGTTAAGCCTCATCCAGTTTAAGGTGGTGCATAGGGCTCATATAACAGTGGTGAGGATGAGTTTGTTCTTTGAGGGGGTAGAGGATAAATGTGGATGGTGCTTAGGGGACCCCCGCAAATCAGGATCACATGTCCTGTGCGTGTCTGAGACTGAGGGGGTTCTGGCAGAGGTTCTAGTACGTGATGACAGAGGTGCTGGGTGTGGAGGTGGTTCCGAGTCCAGAGTTGGCGATATTTGGGATGTCGGTAGGTTGGTGGGACTCGGAGCCGGCGAAAGCGTGAGTGTGGTGAGGCTGGAGAAGGTCAAGCTCGCGATGAAGGGGTCGGCAGATGGGTTCACCTGGAGGTGGAAGGCGTTTATTTATTTCTTTAAGGAGGTTTGGGGGGGTTAGTAAGGGGTGGTTTGAGGAGTCAGTAACGGGGTTAAAATGGGGACGGTAAGATGTGAGGGGGGTAGCATCAGGGGCGCAGGTGGGGCTTGGGTGTTGGTTATTTACTCAATTATTTGGTTGTTCTTCTGATTCTTTTTGTATGTATGAAAATGCCTTGAATGAAAATATTTTTTTTTAAAAATAGATATATGCCTTTTGTTTCTTTTTGTGTCCTGCTGCTACTCCCTTTTTGCCTTCCACATCTCTATTTTGGAATTTTTTTCAGACCTGTCTTCC
The DNA here is from genome assembly GCF_047496885.1 of Scyliorhinus torazame. Lineage (NCBI taxonomy): Eukaryota > Metazoa > Chordata > Chondrichthyes > Carcharhiniformes > Scyliorhinidae > Scyliorhinus > Scyliorhinus torazame. The sequence continues at coordinate 38,450,659 of NC_092720.1, read as the reverse complement.
ATTCAATGCCAAGCCTTCCTTTTCTGATGTCACAGACCTTAACTCTGCTTCTCACTCCATAGATGTTGCCTGACCTGCTGAGTACTTCGAGCATCTTCTGTTATTTCAGTTTCCAGCATTCACAGTATTTTACTATAGAAATCACCGTTTCGAAACCACCAACCTTGTCCACAAAATTCAAACAAGGCAAAGCATACAATAAGTAATATAAATACAGATAGAACTTGGCTGCTTGGTCTCTGGGGGTCAGTCAGACAGTTAACAGTTAGTAAAATTGTAGCATGCAACATCTTCCACAGCCTTTTGCAGTTCGTTCCTGGTGTACACTATTCAATCATTTTGGAATAGTCCCTCATGGAGCACTTCATAGCTTGTATCACTCAGCTTCAGTTCAAGAGTGCTTCTGTATTACATTTTGTATCATTTGCTTTTGAATATCCTACAAGCGAGCCATGCTGTAGATCTTACTCAACACTATATCCACATGGAAGCATGCAACGTCCTCTGCTCTACTGCCATTTTTAGTGTCCACCCATCCAAAGTCATCATTACCTTCTATTCATATAACACTCATTAATACCACTTTTTCAGTTCTGTTTTACTGGTGATCTAGTTACAATTGCATTTACCATTTTAGGGAAATGCTTGAAATAGTTTTAGTTGAGTTAATGAAGACTGGTGAGGACAGTAAGGCAGAATTATTGTCGAAAAATATTAACTGTTCTCCAGAATGAATGCTGTGGAAACCACAGAAAATGTTACGATGTGGCAACAATTGGTGTGTGAGTCTCTGCAGATCAAACTTGGCACTAATTGAAGATCGCAGGTTAAAAATAGATTTGTTCTGAGCATGAAAATTGTTTTGTAAGCAAATTTATAAATAGCTTGAATCATGAAAGTATAGCTGCAATTATATGAATATCTGTTAATCTCACATTTGTCTGTAATTGTCTTTTCTTTGTCCACAATTACTATCTCCTTTATGAGGAGCTTGCATCAACCAGGAAAGTGTTGAGATTCGCTCAGTCTATTTTAATTGTTTACTCAGTTGAGAAATACATCCAATTCCATTTTGAATCATCCAGTCTGTAGTTACTGCATTATTTTGTTTTCTTTTGGTTCAGCAAGTTTTACCCCTCAGCTAATAGTTTACCCTAAAATAACTTGGTTAAAATATTTTCTTTACCTCTGCTTAAATGACTGAAACCTTGTGGAATGTAACCACCACACTTTTTGTTTTTATTGGGCTGTTTTATTTTCAGTTGGGTGTATTGTTTTGCTCCCCAGAATATGTGACCTACATTCAGCACAGTTGAAAATCTCTTTTAAACCAAATGTTTTTCAAATTTTCCAAATATTATTACAATCCCAGACCAGACGCCAACAGTGTCCAGGATATTGGCAGAAATCCCAATATTTTAATTTTGTAAGACTATGAGGAAAGGATACTTTGATCCAGGAGTGATTGCACAAAGAAATAGGGATATGGTATATTAAAACAAACTTTATTATTAACACAGTATTAAAATCTTTAATATCACACCCGAAAATAGCTTATAATTAATTACCACTGAAACAATACTACTCAATACAGTGAATTGCTATCTTTATTCCCATTTAAACACCAACAAAACAACCACCTCCGCTCTCAATCCACCTTAATTGCCAATGACACAGAGGAATACTTGCTTTCCAGAATTATTATTTGAGAAAGAGATCTCTTGACACTGCTTTACAGAAACGATCTGACTCCGGTCAAACCCATCCAGAAACTCTGGCTGTATGTCTTCAAAAGCTGTTTCAATTGGCTTGTTTCAGTTCTCCCTTGTCCTCAGGCAAGTCTGCACTGCTTTAAAGACTGTTAGTCTCTTTCGGACTAAACTGCAGAGAACAAAACCTGACTTGCGGTCCCAGCCTCATCCAGAATTGAACTGAAAATATGCTCTCAAAAAGCCTGATGCTATAGCTCCATCCAGCAATTACATGATCACCAAGCTGAAAACTAATTAACTTCCCAGGGAATCCCCTTAATCAAAACAAAATTGCATTAGCCCAAGCTTTTTGCAGTGGCTAATTGCACCCTAGCTCCTAAAATATGCTACTTAATAATAATAATAATAATAATAATACTATTTATTGTCACAAGTAGGCTTACATTAACACTGCAATGAAGTTACTGTGAAAAGCCCCTAGTCGCCACATTCCGGCACCTGTTCTGGTACACAGAGGGAGAATTCAGAATGTCCAATTCACCTAACAAGCACGTCTTTCAGGACTTGTAGGAGGAAACCAGAGCCCCCAGAGGAAACCCATGCAGACTCTGGGAGAACATGCAGACTCCACACAGACAGTGACTCAAGCCAGGAATCGAACCTGGGACCCTGGCACAGTGAAGCAACAGTGCTAACCACTGTGCTACCGTGCCACCTATAGCAGCATTACAGGCTCACGTGATGTCAAAATTATTCTTCTCTGTTGACCTGCAAAACATGACAGCATCTTTCCCTTTTAAAAAAAAATCTGTCTGTTATAAAAATCAAAAACTTTGCAGCTGGAGATGAATTTTTCTTTTACTGGGAATTGAACATTCATCCTGGGATATTGAAAAAAATTCCTGAATTTGATCGTCAAGAGTTACTTGCCTTTCAAACTAGTATTTATTTTAAAACTGTCAAGAGCCCGCTGCTGTTACCTGAGTGTCTCAAAGTCCCAAAGGATAACTTGAATCACTGTTTTTTAGTGGTGTACTTTTGTTTGGAATAATGTGAGGAACCGTGTACAGCCCAGGGAGGATTCAGTCCAGTCATTGTGGTATCAATTAATAAACAATATTTATTAAAGTAAAAGAAAAGAAAATAACGACAAAAAACTGATATACACTATGACACTTAAGTATATTAATAACTAAACAAACTGTTTTATCTGAAGTTACCTCTTGTTATCAAAATATATCCACGTTCCCTGAACTCACTTCCCAAGCAACATCCAATTTTAGTCACTCTACAGGTGAAAACTGTTAACAGTTACCACACAATGCCACTTAGGTGACCAAGTCTGGGAAAATGTCTCTTCCTGGTTCAACAAAGGCACAAACTGCATATTTTAGAGGATAATATCTGTAATCTGCCATGGATCTAAATGTTAGCTGGGACAGGCCTCCATGGCTCAGATCACAAAGGGAACTGGCTTGTGTGACTGTTGGATGGAGAACTAGTCTGCTTCCCCAATGATGATGTTAGCCGTTACACTGATCAGTCTCTTTGATAATCCCTTCTGTGGATTCTACTGTCCAGTTCTCTCAAATTCCTTGCCTTTAGAAGTTAGATATGGTGCTGCCTCACAGCGCCAGGGACCCGGGGTCAATTCCAACCTTGAGTCTGTGTGGAGTTTGCACGTTCTTCCCGTGTCAGCGTGGGTTTCCTCCGGGTGCTCCGGTATCCTCCCACAGTCCAAAGATGTGTAGTTTAGGTGGATTCGATATGCTAAATAGCCCTTAGTGTCCAGGGATGTGCGGGTTAGGGTGGGAGCCTTGTTAGGATGCTCTTTCAGAGGGTCGGTGCAGTCCCAATGGGCTGAATGGCCTACTTCTGCAGTGGTTCTATGGATAGCCCCCTGGTCTCTGGTAAACAATGTTTCTGATCTAGCCATTCACACCGCAATGTCTCTAAAATCCTGCTAATCTTGTTACTTTTCTGTTATTTTATTTTCATCTCAAATTCACTGTTAATCTTGTTAACTTCCCACATTCCTGACAAGAAACATTGTGGGTTTTTTGTAACTGGATTCACTGGAGATTGTTGAATGACAGAATGAAGGAAAATCAAAAATGCAGGGGACCGGATTCTCCGCTTCTGCGGCTAATTGTAGACGGAGAATCCGTGGACTTCTACAACAGAAAAATCGGCGCAGCATCTGCACCAATTCCGCTACCAGTGAGGGGCTAGCACCAACGGCGCTTGGAACACCATCGAACCCCATGCAAAATGGAGAGAACTTGCCAGGTCCGTGATGAACACTCGCAGGGCTGAGATACTGCAGCCACGCATGAACAATACACTCCCCACACACACACACACACACACACACACACTGATTGAGGCCGAATAGATTGGACAGGTTGTGCTGGAGTGCCCATACAGCTGATGGGTCGACTGGGGCCAGAGGGTACCCGGGGAGTGACCTAAACAACCCAGGGGACCAGGTTTAAAGCAGGCTGTTGGCAGCATGCGCAGCTGCATGACTCGTAATGGTGTTGAGTACCCATCCACCCCGCGCCACAGCCCATCTTCTGGCCACCCCTACTACCCCCCAGGCCCTGGCAGAAGCCCCCCAGCCTGCGGCAAGACTGTCGGCGAAGTATGGCAATGCTGGACACTGTCCGTATGCTCGCTCTCTCTCTTCCCAGGTTCACGATTTCCGGGAGCGCACGTGGACCGTGCTTGACCCTACAGAGGCGGAGAAGCGGGTGGGCCCACTAATGATATGCAAACGGTGTTTAGACTACGCGCCGTGTGAGTCGCATTGACGCCGTTTTCGAGGAGACGGAGCATCGCGATTCGGCATCAAACCGGTGCCTGCCGTGATTTTGGCGTCGGGAGCTATTCTCTGCCCGATCGCACGCCCTGATCTCGCCGTCAGCTAACGGACAATTCTGCCCAGGGTATTTCTTAAATAGTGAGAGATTGGAACGTGTAGATTTTCAAAGGAACCTGGGTGTCCTTGTTCATAAGCCAATGAAAACTGATATGCAGATGAAGTAAGCAAATAGGTAGGCAAATGGTATGTGGTACTATTATTGCAAGAGGATTTGAGGACAGGAGTAGTGAAATTTTGCTGCAGCTGTACAGAGCACCGGCAAGACTGCATCTGGAGTATTGTGTACAGTTTTGGTCTCCTTGCCTAAGGAAAGAGGTACTTGCCATTGAGGGAGTGCAACAAAAGGTCACTAGACTGATCCCTGGATTGAGGATTTTGTCCTATTAGGGGAGATTGAGCAGACTGAGCCTATAATCTCGATGTTAGAAGAATGAGAGCTGACTTCCATGAAGCGCATAAAGTTCTTACAGGGCTCGAAGGATACAGGAAGGATGTTTCAGCTGGCTGGTGGTTCTAGAACTAGGGGATACAATCTCAGAACAAGGGATAGACCATTCAGGACTGAGATGAGGAGAAATTTCTTCATGCAGAGAATGTTGCATCTTTCGAATTCTCTAGTGCAGAAGGCTTTGGAGGCTTAAGTCATTGAATATATTCAAGACAGATCGATAAATTTCCAGATATTAAAGATGTCAAGGGATATGGGGATAGTGCGGGAAAACGGCATCGAACAGGGTCAGCCATGATCCAGTTGAAAGGTGGAGCAGACCCCAGGAGCCAAATAACAATTTTGTAATCGTGGGGGGGTCGTGGGGTAGAAAATACTGTGGAGGGGGGTGTCAGTAAGTCTTCACTATTCCTGTCCTCAAATTCTCTTGGGATAACACTGTAACATACATTTACCTTCCTAACTACTTGCTGAATCTGTCCGTTAACTTTCAGTGGCTTATGAACAAGGACATCCAGATTCCTTTGGACAGTGGCGGGGGATCTGTGTGGATGTTTAAAATAGTTAGCAATTTAACCTTTTTGGATGGTTCGCAGCGCATTTGTCCAGGGGAAATTAGCGCTTCTGGACAATTCCTGTGCAAGTGCTTACCTAGGAAATCCGAGAGGGATTCTCCAATGCATCTTTGGGGTAGCCCCACCCCCAATCCAACGCCTGAAAGTTACGGCCCTTTGAACACCTCTGTCAAACCTCTCCTCACCCTCTCTTTAAGGAGAACAATTCCTGAGTCAGGTTGTGGGTTCAATCCCTGCTATAGGAGAAGCCGAGGCTGATGCATCAATGAGGTACTGAGGTGTGTATTATGAAGAATTAAACCTATTCAGCTGGATATAAGGGGCGTCATTCTCCGACCCCCCCGCCGGGTCGGAGAATGGCCATTGGCCGCCGTGAATCCCGCCCGCGCCGAAGTCTCCAGTACCGGAGATTGGGCGGGGGCGGGAATCGGGCCGCGCCGGTTGCCGGGACCCCCCCCCCCCCCCCCCCCCCCCCCCCCGCTCAATTCTCCGGCCCAGGTGGGCCGAAGTCCCACCCAGAAATTGCCTGTCCCGCCGGCGTAAATTAAACCTGGTATTTACCGGCGGGACAAGGTGGCGTGGCCGGGGTCCTGGGGGGGGGCGGCGCGGGGCGATCTGACCCCGGGGGGTGCCCCCACGGTGGCCTGGCCCGCGATCGGGGCCCACCGATCCGTGGGCAGGCCTGTGCCGTGGGGGCACTCTTTCCCTTCCGCCTCCGCCACGGCCTCCACCATGGCGGAGGCAGAAGAGACTCTCCCCACTGCGCATGCGCAGGAAACTGTCAGCGGCCGCTGAAGCTCCCGCGCAGCATTTCCGCGCCAGCTGGCAGGGCAACAAACGCCATTTCCGCCAGCTGGCGGGGCGGAAATCCATCCGGCGTCGGCCTAGCCCCTCAATGTCGGGGCTAGGCCGCCAAAGATGCGGAGCATTCCGCACCTTTGGGGCGGCGCGATGCCCGTCTGATTGGCGCCGATTTGGGTGCCAGTTGGCGGACATTGCACCGTTGGGGGAGAATTTCGCCCAAGGTTCTTGGTACTATTCAAAGAGTGGGGAATCCTATATGTCCAGGTAAAAGAACATCGGAGTGAGAATAGACAATTTGCTCCCTTGAGCCTGCACCACCATGCTGATGTGATTGTGGCCGTAACTCCACATTCCACCTGCCCTCATAACCTTTAATTCCCCTGCAGATCAAAAATCAGTCAAATTCAGTCTTGAATATATTCAGTGACCATAGTTGCTACACATCTCTCGGTAACATCACCAAAAAGACCGATTAATTGGTTATTTTGCCCAATCCTCTTTATGGATCTTGCTGAATGCAAATTGGCTCCTGCATTTGCTTACAGGGTAACAATTGCTGTACTCCAAAAGCACAAGTGGCAAACCCAAAGGACATGAAAGATGCTATATAAATGCAAGTTTTAGTTATTTTCATTTGTTCAGGTGCTTCCCCCTTTTATCAGAACTTTATCCACTGCCATTGGTGTTCTGTATGTCTGCTTTTCTTTATCATAACTTTGAGCCCGCATACTAAAACATTTTGAGATATAATTCTGGATCTTTAATTAATGAATTGCATCCAGTTTGTAATTAATGCACTGGAAAGTCAGAAGAATGTTGGGCTTTTGGCTACGTGGCTGTCCAATAAAGAAGGCTGGCGGGGTGGGGGGGACACAGAATAGAACTGAGACCTCACAAAAGTGCTCTCCTTGACAATTCCTCACTTTCAGGCATGCGCAAACGTCTTCCGCTGTGAGCTTGAACTATGTTCAGTCTCCTATAAGTTCTTTGCAAACTCCTCTCTGGCATGTTTGCTTCCAGATCAAAAGATGGCACAGAAAACATTCATCCTGGAATGGAGAATTAGATCACCAGTTAAATGAGGAAATGAAATGAAAATCGCTTATTGTCACAAGTAGGCTTCAAATTAAGTTACTGCGAAAAGCCCCTAGTAATTGTAAGAAGGAGGAAAAGGCTGTCACGACTACATTTGCAACAGAATGTAGGAGGTTCAGTTCAAAGTAATGCCTTGTTACCTCTAGACTTAAAAGTTCCAACACACACCTTGCTGATCTCTGTAAATTTGAGGTCATCCATAATTCTGCTGCCCATGTGTTAACTCACAGGAAATCCAGTTCCCCTGTCACTCCTGTGCTTGATGACGTACATTGGCTCCCGGTAAAGTAAGCCTTGATTTTTAAATTCTTACCTTGTTTTCAGATCCCTCCATGGATATACCCCTCCCTATGTCTATAATGTCCTCCATCTGGGATATTTGCGCGTCTGGCCTCTTGTGCATTCCCGATCATAATTGCTCTACATTTGGTGACTTGGCACCAAGCTTTGGAGTTGTCTCCCTATCTCTACCTCCTTTTTGTTGGAAAATATTTTTATTGGTATTTCAATTATCAGTTACAGAATTTTTAAAAAGAGTCATAGAATCTGTGCAGAAAGAGGCCATTCGGCCCATTCGAGTCTACACTAGCCCCTGAAAGAGCACCCTTCCTAAGCCCACACCTCCACCCTATCCCCGTAACCCAGCTACCTCACCTAACCTTTGGACACTACTGGACAATTAGGGTGACCAATCAACCTAGCCTGCACATCTTTGGACTGTGGGAGAAAACCAAAGCATCCGGAGGAAACCCACGCAGACACGGGGAGAACATGCAGACTCCGCACAAACAGTAACCCAATCCGGGAATCAAACCTGGCATCCCCGCGCTGGGAAGTGCCACCCAGAAGAAAAAGAGCTGGGGTTTCATACGTAGAGTGTGTTATGGGCCAGGGCTTAGAAACTCCAAAGTATATTATGAAGTTCACCTGACCTATAACCTTTATGTTGAATTTGGCTAGGATGAGCACAAAAGCCTTCGCTTCAGGTGTGAGTCATCAGATTTCCTGGGCGCTTTGATCAAAACAAGGTTTATTCTAAGAATGGATAGTTAGCATATATATCTTGATATATTTATATAAACACAGCAAGAATTTTTTTTATCAATTACAAACATAAAGACAGCACAACAGCTACAGTAATCTATGTATATAACACTTAATGAATACCCGCTTAGCTGTTCCAATTCAATAACACAATCCAATAAACCAAAATCCCTTTCAAGGGTGTGGCCCAGCACACTGTATTCTCACTTGACTGGGACTGGCCCTTTCCCTGAGACTCTGTTCCTGTTTCAACCAGCAGTTTCAAACTCCTTCCCGAAAACAACTCTACCTTTAAAAATTAACAAGGCAGTTTGCCACAACCATGTGCTTTTCACTGGAACAGCTTTTAAAATGAAAAGAGAGAAAAATAGGGAAAACACTTCTTTCCCCTTCTACAGTCCAAAGCAACCAAACGAAAACTGAAACCAAAAAAAACCCTCGCCTGACAGCCACAGTCCAGCTCCACCCACAAAATGATATCACTGAAGCTGTGCTACAAGTCACATGATAAGAGACCAAACCTTTCTTAAAGGGACACTCGCATGACAAGTGTCATACAACGGCAAAGAAAAAAGCTGTACATGGATCTGACCAACCGGCCTCAGGCCCTTCATTGTCACTATAGTCGCGACTGTGGCTTTACCGCTGGATAATATTTACATTTTTACAACAATGTTTGATTTTCAGAACGGTTTGTCGGGTTCCGCTGGGGCCCCTGTCATTCGGATCTCTACCTCTTTTGAGATGCCTCTTTGACCAGGTGTTTGGTCATTTGACCTAATTGCTTCTGGTCATTTGACCTAATATCATCATATGTGATTTGTTGTCATGCTTTGTTGTGTAATACTCTTGTGAAGCGCCTTGGGATATTTCATTATATTAAAAGTGTTATACAAATATAAGTTATTAAGTTTCACCCTGACCTGATAGACAAATGTTGGAAGTTCTGTGGTCAAAATTATTGATTGGTGCATACCTTCTGGCCTCCCACTGGTTTGTTAGGGACTGCAATCCAAAATGCCATAGGAACTATGCCGTGCTGTTTAATTCAAGTAACTGGGTTTACTCGCTGTAGAACAAATATTTGTTAAAAAATACGCACATTGCATTGTAGCACAATGTTTTCCTCTAACTATACACTGAATTCAAAAAGTGTTTGCACCTCTTGCAGAGAATCAATTTTTAAAAAATGCATAGCTAGGGGCAGCACGGTGGCACAGTGGGTAGCACTACTGCCTGTTGGTGCCGAGGACTCTGATTCAATCCCGGCTCTGGGACACTGTCCATGTGGAGTTTGCACATTCTTCCTATGTTTGCATGGGTTTCGCCCCCATAACCCAAGGATGTGCAGGGTAGGTGGATTGGCCACGCTAAATTAATTGCCCCTTAATTGAAAAAAAAAAATGGGTACTCTAAATTATATATATTTTTTTAATGCATAGCTTAACACACACGATGCAGCCAAATACAAAAATTAATATTCCCCATCTCTTCACCACCCACCCAACCTCAACCCCCAGCTTGGCTTGCCCACACTAGTCAAATATGGCAGTCTCCTCCGCATATACCAATCAGAAAGAGGGATATACAGACCCAGCATGGAACCCAGGAAGTAACAAGCAATCTGGAGCCAATGCCTGGATCCCCACATGACCTAAGCACCACATGGACTATTGCCTGAGAGAAGCAAACAGAAACCACAAAATAATATCTCCTTCCTAATGTGTCACAAAGGCTGGTAACCCAATCTTACAAAGCTCATTGTCACATCTGTAAAACCTTTAATCCTCCTACGTAATACCAAACCCCAAAGTCTGCCATAAAGCTACCTCGACCTTCCCCTTGACACTGTGCATGTATTTGGAACAGCACATTGTATACAGACTACCCTAATGTATTCCTTTAGTTATCTCATGTCCTGTTCTACAATGCCTTCATAAAATGTGTTTCTATCTTTTCCTTGAAGAAAATTGATTTAAAAAAAATAATTGTACCTAACTTTCAAAACATTTCCATAGCTTGACCCCTGACTGCAGCATATATAACCAATTAAATTTGTTGACCCAATCAGAGATTCTTCAGTTATGTAGCATTTGAATATCAACTCTCGTCCCTAAACTCGATAAATAAAAAATCTGGCATGTCTATATCCAACCATTGTTCATTTTTCAATTGGTGAACTGTAAAGCCTTGATGCCTATCTGGTGCCCCAACCTGAATTGGATGGAGGGCTGTGACCTTTGGAAGGGTGTTGCTTGCTTCTGGGGTCTAACAGGTTGTGTACCGCTGGCTCAGCTGGATTATTCATCTCCCTCTTATCTATCCATCTCATAATTATACATTCTGATTTATTTTATTGATGGTGCAGTTTATATAGAAAATAAGACACACAGGTGAAGTCACATCCTTTTAAATAAAAGGACACCATGAAGGAATGTACAATCTGCACTTTTAAATGTGAATTTCACTGAAGGCATGAAGTTAGATTTGCATCCTCGGAGTAAATCTGTGCAAAATTAGTGAAGCACTAATACAAAGATAAATCCTTAAAACTGGTACATTTGGTATGTTTAACAGGATGTCATTTTCTGCATTTTATTATTCAGGTCTGTAAACAGATTTGGCTGGGATTGTATGATGACAGATCATCAGTTTATCCAGATTTCAGAAATCCTCAGAAAGTCAAGGATTTCCTGCAGGAAAAATACGAGAAGAAAAGATGGTAAATGTTAAATCTCTGGTTGTTTATGTGGCCTGGTTAAACAGTGAGATGTACCAGTCATTCCCTTGTGATATTCACTCAAAGCAAATTCAGCTCATCCGCTGTCACACCTTGGTTCAAAATCTATAAGTAGAACATGAAAGCATGAAAGGATTGTGCACGTTCATGCCAATGTCACAAGGCAGTGAGCTTTGTGTTAATAATGCAGGGAAGCGCATAAGGAAGTACAACATGCAAGACAAAGCACCATGATGGCAGGGAGAAAGTGGAACGGGAGGTACATATAGGATGTTATAAAATGGGAAATGTAGAACTTTTACGGAATGACACAAAGCCTGGAAGTAAGTAGGGAGATGCTTTGGGGGGAAAAAGGAAATATGAAGACATAAAAAGTGTCAGCGCACTCTTTTTAGTGTCATGTAAAAACAGAGGAGGTGCATAGAGAATGGCGAGATGTATGATGAGGTGTGCCATGTGGAAGATGAAGAACTGTCATGGAGAAGGAATGGGAGCTAACAGACATGACTTCTGATGGTATGTTATGGCCCAGTGAACAAAGTAGAAGTCGAGTTGTAGGCCTGTTGTGAATTAAGGTTATTCTATTTGGGGACATTTCCATGAGAATCCCCAAATAATGAAAGCATTGTTCATGCAGTGTCAACTTTCCAATATTAATAGCCATATAGGAAATAATCTGATCTGGTCAGCGTGATGTGCAATGGTGGTTCACTTTGGATTCCTACGGCTGTTATGTCTGGAACATAAATTTTATTATTTTTAATTATTCAGTAGCTCAAAGATTCTAACCCAGAATCCTTTAACTTTAGGACCTCCAAAACAGATGACCTAAAGTACCTTGGCTTTCAGCACATCTCCACAGGTACCACTTTGTCATAATCCCACTTTAATTACTGTAATGGGTGTGACGGAGGCACTATTAAGAATCTTAAATTGGAGTAAACAGAAGTGATCATAATTGTTAAATAATAAATGCTTTTGCATAACATTCTATCTCTCACACATAGCCTTTATCTGCTGGCCCTTTGCACATTTTCAGAACTTGATCCTAAATCTTTAGGACTACATTTATTAAAGAATTGATGTGTCGGAAGTTGCAGCAGGGTGAAGGGATTGTAAAGTATGAATCTGGAAGATCCATTGCAGTTAAATTAGTCAGAATAATCTTCACCATAAGGCTGAGCTTGCTATTGTTGCAGTCCAGCTAGCTGATTATCTGACATGTAATGAAAGATATCAAGGAAACCAAAATTATTTCCTGGGTCAACCTTGCTAACGTATCTGATAATTTGTTGGCATGTGTTCAAGTGCAGACCTCCAGATTTAATTACATTGTCTTTCACTTCAGTAATGTAGGAATAAAACCAAAGGAGTAACCAAAGGACACATGAAATTTTGCAGTAGGGAAAATGTCATGCCAAGGTGCCCATTAGTCCATCATTAACAAAAGGGTTACATTCCCATTCTGGAATTGGATGTAAATAAATGGGAGTAAGACCATCAGTTTTTCAGTCAGCATGTGTTCAGATAGGGTGGGTGAAGCTGGTAGATAAGGGTAATCGTGTTGGATGAGAGGGTGTGGAACACAGGAGAAGTTACGCCATACAGGATTGGTTGGAGCCAACAATTGAGGGGTGGGGGTGCATCTGGCACCTAGGAAAACGAGAATGTGGAAGCTTTAATCCTCTTAACCTTTCCTGCTGCATGGTGAGAAATTATCACATTTTATTTCAAAATAGTATTTCGTCTCGCTTTGGAAAGGAGGACCATTGTGAATGTAATGCTAAAATGTCAACATCCGCAAAAGTAATTACAATATCAGAAGAAAAAGGTAAGACTCACATGTAGCCCATCGAGGCTCATGTGCAGGACCTGTTCATACCATTTTCATCTCCTATTTTATTGTAAAGCTCATAATCTTGTACTGTTGGTGAAATTTGGGGCATGTGCTTGTCTTTTTTAAATGATTAAATATTTCAACTGAGGTTTACTGTCGGTGGCAACTTCTTCCAGGAGCTAGCAACTCTTGAGACTTGATAAAGTATCCTAAATAAAAGTTGCAGGTTATTTTGCACTCCTCTGCTCTCTGAGGAACCCAGAGTAAATACTCAATATGAGCTATCATTTACTTCTCTCCCTCTCCCTGCTCTCTCCGCTCTCCCCCACCACCTCCGCCCTTGATTTACAGAAACTGGTTTGAAAATGCATATATTGATAAAGTTAGCTGTGATGTAACTTTTAATAAATACTATTGATGGAAAGCGAGGAGTGACTTGAAGATTGTTTTTGCTTCACAACAATCTGAGTGACTAATCCGTATTTTATCATTTTCAATAACAATATTTCTAACTTATTTAAGGATGAAATAAGCTGGGTGTTGTACTAGTAATTTTAGCACTTGCAGATTTATTTACTATCTCCAAGGATTTGATTTAATTTTATTTCCAGTTGGGTGAATTGATATAGTTCAGAATAGTATACACTTACCATGGTGGAAATAAATTAGGTTGTGGTGGACTATAGCTTACTTGTCGCATTACTTCATCCATGAGTTTTCATCAATATCTTTGTGACAATGATGATTTTAATAAAATGGGATAGTTATAAAAGCTAATGGGGTTAGAATAATGGTTTTCTCAAAATTAATAGGAGAAAGCCAATGCCCCTTGCAATGTTCAGATTCATTATTTCAATCAAGTAATCATGACGTTTCTTGTTAAACATCCAATTTTGATGGAACTTCAGAAGGCTAGAGAGTTCAGATTCAGCATTCAGAGCAACAGTGCTGTCCTTGTATCAATGCCAGCCACACTGCCTACACAATTAAAAGTCAGTATTTCTGTGATTTGATTGATCAGGCACTCTGGCATTCCCACATGGTGTAGAAGTAAAATTGAACATACTTTGAGACATCATCTACAAAACTGCACTCTCAGCATATGGGAAGCAAGAGTAGAAAAGTGGTTTGACACTAATATTACTGTGATGGAACCTGTCACTAAAGCCAAGCAGTCCATTATCATTCATTAAATGAGAGATCTGAGTAAGAAAACTCATGCACTTAGAGCCACTCAAAGTAGCGCGGCAATCATTGGCTACAACTTTGCCAGTATATCATTCAACAAGGGAATGTCGGAGTATGTATGAAGGGATCAAAAAGGCCCATCAGCAAAGAAAATGGCTCAATTGAATACTGAGGCAGGGGAAGTAATCACTGACTGTAATAAACAATAGGAAAGATGGGTGAAACACTACCTTGAGTTGTACTCCAGGGACCACACTCACCGAGGAAGTTCTGAACGCCATGGATAGTCTGCCTGCCATGGTGAAATTCGACTAGCTTGGCAAAGCTATTGACTTGCTTGCCATGGGTTAAGTTCCAGGTGATGCCATACTGCCTGAACTCGAGCATTGGAAACTGGCACTCCTGCTGAATCTCGGTCTCTGTTGGTGGGAGGGGGCAGTGCCCCAAAGTATGTGTGATGCAAAGATTGTGAGTCTGCACAAGAACAAAGGTAACCTCAGTGATTGCAATAACTATGAAGACATCTACCAGCTGAATATTTAGGGCAAAGTGTTTGCCTGTGTTCTTGTTCGACTGCCGATTTAGGTGGAACACACCTATTCCAAATCCCACTATGATTTCAAACCTGAAAGATCTACAAAGAACATGATTATTTTCTGTCGGGCAACTGCAAGGGAAATACTGTGAACAAGGCAGACCACAATATATTGTCCTCGTTGATCTCACCAAGCCATTCAATCACGTGAGCAGAGACAGTCTATTCAGCTGCTGGAGAAAATTGGTTGTCCATCAAAGCAACTCCACATGCTCATCTCTTTCCATGACAACATGATGGGTAAGGTCAGCTATGATGGGGTAACATCGGAACATATTGAGATCCACAGTGGGATCAAATAGAGTTGTGTTCTTGTACCAAAACTCTTTGGCCTATCTTTCTCTTTGCTGTTGTCATATGACTTACAGGGTGTCTACTTGGATACCGGAACTGACAGAAGGCTTTTGAGCCTTACTCATCTGAGATTCAACACAAAGGTGCACCAAGTCCTCCTCATAGAGTTGTTCAACGCTGACGATCCCAAGCAGACATTCCATATTGAGGAACACCCTGCATTAGTAAGAACAAGAACAAAGAAATGTACAGCACAGGAACAGGCCCTTCGGCCCTCCAAGCCCGTGCCGACCATGCTGCCCGACTAAACTACAATCTTCTACACTTCCTGGGTCCGTATCCCTCTATTCCCATCCTATTCATGTATTTGTCAAGATGCCCCTTAAATGCCACTATCGTCCCTGCTTCCACCACCTCCTCCGGTAGCGAGTTCCAGGCACCCACTACCCTCTGTGTAACACTTTGCCCTAAATATTCAGCTGGTAGATGTCTTAAGTGGTCATACTCTCTCATGCCTCTAAAGGGTTTGACGATCAGCATCAGGAAGACAAATGTCATGGTCCAGGATATTGAAATACTGCCATCCATCAGCAATGACAATGTGATGCTGGAGGTTGTTGATAGTTCTGCCTATCTAGGCTTCACAAACACCAGCAATCTGTCACTTGATGCTGAAATCAACACACACATTGCAAAAGATGCAGCTGTTGCATCCAAGCTGAGTAAGAGGGTGTGAAACAACAGCAACCCAACTGAGGAAAAAAATACTACAAGTCTACCAAGCCTCTGTCCTCACAGCACACTCTACAGTGACAAGACCTGGACAAATGTGTGCTAGGCAGGAGAAAATTTCCGACTTTGCTGTCTCTGAAGTATCCTCGCCATCTCTTGGAAAGACAAGGTCACCAACTCCGAGATCTTGAAGCATGCTAATTCCATCAGCATACACTCATTACTAAGCTAACAATGTCTGCGCTGGCTTGGCCACAATCATTGGCTGGATGACAGCCATATAACCAAATACCTTTTTGTACGGTGAGCGCGGGTGACCTCCTGGATATCCATCTCTCTGTTACAAGGACACCTGCAAGCGAGAAATTAAAATGGCAGGCATTGACTCTGACAACTGGGCGATAACCTCTGGCAGCTGTGGTCTTTGCAGCCTGACTGTTTGAAAGGACATTGAAAGGGGTGATTAGAAATGAAAAGCTGAACTGGCTGAGAAAAGGGCCCAGAGGCGATCAAATCGTGCACCTTCTCAAAGCACTATCTTCCTCTGCAGCAAATGCAGTGGAGACGGAGAGGGGCCCCGGAGCCACACCAGACTACACTTAACACCGAGTTGACAACCAAGACACAAACTATCATCTTACAAGATGGAAGATGCTACATCCCATTCCCAAGCCCCCAGTTCAACACACCAGAAATGGGGAAAGCTGTCCCTTTTACAGATCAGACCTGCAAGTGATTTTCTTTTAATTTTGTCTCTTCAAAATATTTGGTTAGCTCAGATCTTTGCCCTTCACCAAAGTATGAAACACGTTATACAGTCAAAATCAGACATGGAACTGTGAGCTTTAAATGTATTTCTTCATACTGTTGAGTCACTCCCCTGCCATTGATGCAGGTTATTTTCATTCTAATGGGAAGAGAACTTACCTAAACCACTCCGTGAAATTGCCAGTGGGATTGCTGAGCCATATCTCCATTAGTACAAATCAGTCCCTCTCGAAAGTTCTTTGAAATGTAATGGGAGATACAATCAAAGGTTATAAAACAAAGAATACAAAAATAAATATAAGATAATCAAAATTAGTACATTGCATATCATGCAGCAATGCTATGTTTTGCTGAAATCATAGTAATAACCTAACCACTTGATGAAGACAATTTTATTTCCATCTGTAACAAGGCAGCAGCAGGAACAGCACATCATAAAAGCATGTTGCTACTTGAGGCAAAAAATCTCTTCAATACTTCCATCTTTTAATGTCTGCATTTACTGATATTTTAAAATACACATTCACCTTCATCCCACTCAGCAGAATGTCATACAGAAAATCCACAACATTGCTGTAGCTGATAATTAGTTTTCTTGGTAAATCTTCAAGTGTTGACAATTTGTGTTGTATACTCGTTAGATAACTGGAATCTCGATTGGACTGTTATCAGATTAACAATTTTGCACATAGGCGTATTCATAAATTAATTCTGTAGCATTCTTGAGTACTACGAGTAGTTGAAACACAACTAGAGAATAAAATGGTCTTTCGTTCTTCCAGAGTGCTGCAGAAGCCAGAGCTGAATCATTGTCTTTTTTAAAAAAATATTTAAATTCACCATAGAATTTGCGAATCCTCCCCCAAGAAATTAGTCCTTCCTTTTCTTGATCCCCCTCTCATACCACCTCCAAAACCTCGCACTTTTACCTCCGCCGTAAAAGTGGGTTTACGGCTCGAACCCACGATTCCCCCTAATCGGCATTTCATCCTGACCCGGCCCTCAGCTTAAGGTTTTGCCAAAACTGCCTCCAGATCTTCAAAGTGGCTACCTCCACCGGACTCACCGAATACTTTTCTGGAGCCATCGGGAGTGGCGGCATTGCCATCGTCCGTAACCTCAACCCCCTACACGAGCCCTCCTCCATCTTAACCCATCGGGCCTTTCCCTCCTTAGTCGAGCCCCGCACCTTCTTCACATTCCCTCCCCCGCATATCGCCCTCTCCGCAAGACCACCCTCCTAATCCTGGCTTCTCTCTCTCTCTCTCTCTCTCTCTCTCTCTCTCTCTCTCTCCAACCCCAAGGATAGATGAGGAGATCAATTTGAGAGCAAGGAACACATTAAAAATCACTTTCATCACCTAGTCATTGTCATTATGGCATGGAAGGAGGCCATTCAGCCTATAGAGTCTATGCTGACTCCTTATAGCGCAATCCAATTAGTCCTATTCCCTTGCTCTATCCCTGGAGTTCTGCAAAGTTATTTCCTGCCTACTGTCCTTTTGAAATCACCATCAATCATTTTCACTTCCTACTCATTTGAAGGTAGCAAGTTCCAGGTTGTTCTCACTTGCTGCGTTTTAAAACAAAGTTATTCCTCATGTTTCTCCTGCATCTCAAATTTTGTGTCCCCTAGTCCTTGTACCATCAGCTAATGGGAACAGCTTTTCTTTGTCTACCTTACCTAAATCTGTCATAATCCTGTGCATGAGGTTCCAGGTCCCTCTGTCCTGCACATTCTTTAGAACGGTGCCATTGAATGTGTATTGGCTCTCCCTATCCCTTCTGTCAAAATGCATCATCTTGCGTTTCTTGACATTATCCATCTACAACTTGTCTGCTTATTTTGATAGTCCATCTGTGTCCTCTAACAGTCAGTTGGTATCATCCTCACTGACTGCCCCACCTCCAAATTTGGTATCACAGGCAGACTGTCTGTCACCCCCCTGTTTGAAAAATATCCATTTACGATAACTCGCTGTTTTCTGGCCTTGCGCCAATTTTTTAACAAAGATGACACTGCTTCTCCATGAACCTCAATTTTGTTAACCACCTTTTCATGTACTTTGTCAAAGACTTTCTTAAAATCTATATGGACAACATGCGTTGCTTTCCCTTCACCAACCTTCTCTGGTACTTCATCTAAAAATTCAATTTGTTTAGTCAAGCACGATCTGTCTTTTCTAAATCCATGCTGGCTCTCCTTATTTATCTCCAAACTCTCCCAACTGTCTTGATTTTTTTCTGCTGATTACTGTTACTAAAACCTAGTGCTTATGATAAACTGACCTTATACTTGAAATAGGATGTTATATGTGCCATTCTCCAAGAGTAAATCTATAGCTTTTATATAACTACTAAATCATAATTGGGAGTCCAATTATTCTCTAGAGTCTGAATTGAGTGATTTGCCATCACATACCTTCATTCCAGATCAGCATATTTACTACTACTTCTAACAGAATCCCCTTTTCTACAGCTCTTTAGGAATAAATAGCGCAATTTTAAAATTATATTTAGATGAGCGTTTTCCCCAAAATGCCTTCTAATTGCCTTCCAATAGATATTGGTTTCTGGCAATATTCATTAAACTCATTCTTCTAGAGTGTGATCTGGAAGGCTCATGGTGTTGACTTAGATACTTGGGGATAAAATACACCTTTTGTATGCTCTGGCACTTTGGTCTAAACTCCTATGTAATATTGTGATGCTGTCATGGACAGTAAGCCCTCTGTATTGATGAACAGTGAATGAGTAATTTTAATTTGGTCTAGAGCAAGGTATTTAACAAGATTGCTTTCTGCCACATCGAAGTTTGCCCTCATTGTAATCACTGGTAGAGGCCTCTGCAGTATCAGGGGTTAATAGCAGAACTTTGGGCACTTATTTATGCATTTAAGGTACATTGCATGGAAGTTATTACTTTTTACATCAAAGCAGCATTTCATTCGGTGTGGCATCAAGAACTAGTAAAACTGAAATCGATAGGGATCAGGGGTGTACTCTACAGTAGATGGTACAAAGGAAGATGATCCTTGAAAGCCAGTCATCTCAGCCCAGGCCATCAAGGCAGCTGTCCTCAGCTGCTTCGATGAAGACCTTTCATCCATCGTAAGGTCTAAACTGGAGCTGTTTGTTGTTGATTGTATACTGTTACGATTTGCAACTCCTCAAGCCATGAAGCATGAGCAATATTTATATGACATCCAGACTTGAGCTGCTAACTAGCAAGTAACATTTGCACCATACAGGTGCTAGGCAATGACCATATGCAACTAAAGAGAACCTAACCATCCACACTCCCTTAACATTCAGTAGCATTACCATGAAGCATCCTACTTTCAATATCTTAGGGTATCTCCATCAACGAGAGACTCACCTCGACCAGCACAAATGCTCAGAGACTGCAGTGGGTGGCTCATCTGAGTCTTAAAAGCCTCTCCACAAACTGCAAATGCGTAATCTCACAGAATGCTGATTACTAGCCTGGACAGTTGCAACAAAACTGAAGAAGCTCAACCCCATCCATGTCAAAGTTTTGTCTGATTGACACTGATAATCTAGAGATCTAGCTCTTTCACTGTAGTTGCGATGTGTCTACAAACCTTTACAACAGCACCACTCCAACCCATATTAGTGACGACCAGGATAAACTAGATGTACCTTGGTCTTTTTTTCTATCTTGCAGTTCTTGTGCTCCTAAGGGCAGCTAGTGAACCTGAAAACAGTCACCTTCAAGTTCTTCTCCCAAGTCATATACCATCTTGACTTGATAAGTGTCCTTCACAACTGCTAGGTCAAGATGCTGGCCAGTAAAGTTGTTTTAGGTGTTCAGTAAAAAATGGAAGGAGTAACCAGGATGAAATATACAAGATATCAGCTCCCTGTGTGTGTGTGTTATTGGAAAAAAAAAATCCATAGATCCATGGGGTGGGGAGAAAGAGATGCATGTATTTCCCCATTTGACAAGATATTTATATAATTAAAATAGAATATATTACCAGCTGTAATAATTAAGATCGTGTTAGGTTTTTTATTCTCAGCCAATGATTACTGTTGTATATATTTCTAATAATGATTCAGGGTTTATCTGATTTCTTTTTGGCTTCCCATTCATTAGCTACCAAGTTGCCCAAAATAATAAGGCTCACAACTCGCCTGCACGGAGGTATGCACCTCTACAATCCTTGTTTTTATCGAGCTCCACCATCCCAGATTTCTAACGTTAAGATTCTTCCCTTTCCCTTCAGATTTCCCCACATTATTGCTCCTCCTTACCTCCGTGGTCTCCTCTAGCTCTATGCCCCTTTGTGCACCTTCCAGTCTCCAACATGGCCCTCTCTCTTCCATTAATCCACCAATGGCAGCTGCCCTTCAACCACCTTGTTCCTTTTCCCTGTGCAACACCTCTTAATATTGCAGCCTTGTTTCCTTTTTCCCTGCTTTAAACATCCATTTCCCTAAGATCATGTTATTTTCATGCTCTTAACATTCTTTCTTTTGACTCCAACCTCTGCGCACTGTCCACTTGCTATTCTTCAGCCTATGTCTTTTTGACGGTACTTTGGAAATCTAACTTGCCAATTACAAAGTATACTTAAACTTTTTTTTGTTTGCATTTGTATGTTCACATAAGTTTTATTCCAACAACGAAAGAAGATGGTTGGGTTCATTCAGTGGTTGGGACACTGTCATTTCGCCTTTTTCTATGCCTTCTGCAAGAGTCGTAAATGAAACTGCACATCGTCAATCCAGGGCCTACAACAGAAAAGCCACAATTCAAAACTGATTGATCCTGACTTTGTAGGCATCCTCACTTATGCAACGAAGAAAGCTAATGGGCTGGATTCTCCGATCCTGCGGCTATGACCGCAGGATCCATCTGGTCTTACGATCAGAAATTCAGCGGTGCTCCCGCATCGATCCTCCATCCGGTGAGGAGCTAGGCCCCGGCTTTACCTGCGGATACGGCAGGAGAATGGCCGGGTCCGTGCTTGCACATGCGCACGGCGGCGGCCTGCAGCGGATGCACCATGCAACATGGTGCCGGCCGCGTGCGGACCCGGCCTGCCAAAAGCTGCCCCCCTGTAACCAGTCTCGCCACAACTTGACCACTCCCCACCAATCCCCCCAGCCCCTGTTGAAGTCCCTGCAACCAGCGGAACGACTGTCCCCGACTGTGGCGGCGCTGGACTCAGTCTGCAGCTGCCACGCGAGGTCCCTGAACGGTGTGAGCATACCCGAGCGACGCCATCGGGGACTCGGCCCATTGGGGGCAGAGCATCGGAGGAGGGCCTCGGGTGACGTCCTGAGGCCGTCCATACGGTGTGCGGTGTACTCCCCGAGTATGCCGTTTTTGAGGGGGCGGAGCTTCGCAAAAACAGCGATGCCCCCGATTCCAGTGTAAACGGGGATTCTCCGGCCGATCACCGTACGCGATTCCGGTGTCGCCAATCGCAGAATCCAGCCCAATGTGTGGGATGTATAAAGTCACGCTGAAATAGTGAAATTTGTTCTCCTGAATTTAAGGTTGGACAGAATAACTAGAATTGTATCTGTTTTGCACATGCCTGACTCTGACACTGAGGCAGAAAATGTTTTCTTTTCCAGTAATGGCGCCACTCATCTTGACTTAAAATTTTCCAACAATTATAATTATGTCTTAAATGATGGAAATAATCTATCCGCCTTGCTGTAGGATTATTTTTGTTTCCGGTCGAATATGACACTTTTAAGTGTCTGGAAGATTGCGATAATGAAGGAGTGATAATGTGCTGCCTTGCAGCAAAACACCAATAAACACCAGGGTGTGTGACTGCTCCATGACTGCCCAGATAACCAGAACAAAAAGCATAAAACTGGGAAATGACAGGTACTGGCCAAACTGGTCTTGTATACCTGAACATGAAACTCCAGTAGTACTTGTGCACAGATGAAATTGTGCTAGACATAACAGAATTTTAAACGTAAGTCAGTTGTTCCATTAATTAACCACTTCATTCTGGAGCAATATTATAAGCCGGTACAAAATTCTATTAGTCCGAAGCCCACAGAACTGGCTTCACCTTCAAATTAAAATGGTGTAATTTTCTCCAATAGCATTTGTTCAGGGATCTTAGCAGGATTTGAAGCTGGAGCCAAGTTTGTTTCTCCAGTTGCTGCTGCAATTAGACTAAATTCAGTTTAAATGAGTCTAAATTCTGTCCATTAAGTGCTTGTATGGCTTCCGTTGACTGCCAGTCACAGGTTTGCTATACCAAGGATAGATTGAGCTGTCGGTTAAAGCCAATTGAAATGAAAATTAAAATCGCTTATTGTCACAAGTAGGCTTCAAATGAAGTTACTGTGAAAAGCCACTAGTCGCCACATTCCGGCGCCTGTTCGGGGAGGCTGGTACGGAAATTGAACCGTGCTGCTGGCCTGCCTTGGTCTGCTTTCAAAGCCAGCAATTTAGCCCTAAGGTTGAGAGCATTAGATCAGTCAGTTGAAGAATGGCTCATTTCCTGTCAACCTCAAAGCACTGCTGAAGAATGCCTTGTTCCAGTCCGGCTCACATTGTTTCTGTGTGCTGATACCTGAGAAATTTAATGTTCAGGTTTTTACACTAATGCGCTTGCATGGAAATTTGCACACGTCCTGTCCTCACTATGGCAAAACTACCATAGCAGATTTTGTTGATTGCCCGCCCTAGCGGAAACTCCACACTCCCATATATCTGCAAGGCACTGCAAGCACAGTGTTATTTTGGCAACTTCTCGCACTGCAGTCACTGTGAAAATTACAGAGGCTCAATGACAGAAGAAGCATTGATGGGTGCAAATGCATACAAGTGTTGCATTGGTGCGGCTCTGATTGACTTGGTGTCTATCAGTGTACTATTATTTTAATGAGCAGTCCTGCTTTGAATGGTTTCTTGGTCCAGCATGATTCATTTTGTGCATTCTTTTCCTCTAGGTTTGTGCCAGCAGAACGGGCCTGGGCAGTGGCAGCAGCCCATGCTTCTATCTCAGGGTCCTCTGCTAGCAGTGCAAGTAGTACTCCTGAAGTAAAACCAGTAAAGTCACTCTACGAAACTGCATCAGCATTGCCTTTGAGCAAAGGAACACCAACTCAAGTAAGTAAAGAACAAGTGTATTTAAATATACCGTATCACAGTGTTTTTCAAAGTGGGGGTCGCGAGATGATGTAAAATGGGTCCCCAAAAGGTCTCCAAAAATGATCCCCGGGGATCCCCTGACCTTTTCCTCCATTTTCTCCCTGGGTGAATTCTGGTTACAGTGCAGTGTGTGCAGAGTACCTCCAGAGTAGGCTGAGGTAGAGGTTGGTGCCGTGGACTTTCTGCCTCCCTAGGCCACTCTTATAGTAACCGCCACAGATACAGCCTCCAGCAGCCACTCCCGTTTCTGCAGCAGCTGATCAGCCAGGTTAGTCAGCACCTGCACCTCCAACTAAAGAGTTTAAAATAGAAAAGTCAATCATCTTTAAATTTATTTCCTGCAGATACTCCTTCTGCACAACGTTAGTTTCCAGCAGTGCTTTGCACTTTTTCTTCCAGTCCTTCACCCCCACCCAAAAGCAACTGACCGTGCGGACTAGAATATCTGTCCACAAGTACCCCAGTCAGTAACTCATAGCCAGAATAATCCCTTTTACAGGATCTAGCTAGAGCAGATAATTCCTGTGTCTCCTGTGGGGTTCTCCCCACCTTTCAATTGGTCCATTTTCACAAAGCTGATTTATATTTGCCCCATTATGAACCCGCTCTGGGACGATGGGTGTGGGCTTGGGAACTCCAACTATCCCAGTCAGGGGAAAATACAACCGTTCAAGTGAAGCTCATAGGAAGTACAGAGTCAATGATCACACAAAGAGACCGACTTCATGGTTAACGTTTTGAATCGGATGCATTATTAATGTCTGACTTTGTTACCATTGTCAATGAATCTTGAATTTCTGTTACCAATAACGTTGTCAGTGTTGGTTCAATTTCAGTGAAAGTTAACCTTGTTGCTGTCTGTTGAGCTTCTGTTACTCTTAACCTTATCACTCAGATCTATGTTTAATGTTGTGCTGTGTTTACATAAGGGGTTTGATGTATATTTAAAATGGGCAGAGACACTCTCCGCTCACTCTCTCAGTGAGACTGACTTTGCGATCAATAGTGAGTCTCCTTCCTTCCCCATCAGCCTAAATCCAGGCGTGTTTCCAACAATTCCCGCATTCCCGCTTCAAACACCTCAGGAGTCTGCGACCAAAAGACTCGAACACTGAAATATCACAGTGCAGATATTTTTATTACAAGATATTTAGATCTCCAACAACAAAAATAGAAAATATGTTTTCATTCACAATTTTTTACATTTAATAATACAGAAGTGCCAACAATGAATGTGATGTTTTAAAAAGTAACTTTGGAGAATCTATTGTTTATTGAATCCATAACGTGGCGTGGGTCGTGAGAGGTGGCTATTTTGCAAAAATGGACCGCCAGAAAAAAAGTTTGAAAAACACTGTTGTATCAAGTTTCTGCAGTATCTAAATTACTGTGAATGGACTCTCTGTGGGGATACAAGCAAATGTGAAAATAAAATCCCCAGTAGTAAAAGAAATGGCCTGTTAAATCCTTCTATGTTGGTTGCAGAAGAAACTTAAACAAGAGCTCCCTGCTATCTTTTAAATCTACCTGGCGTAATGTTTCAACTCTGGACGCAAATTGTGCTAGGTTTTCCAAGTGAATTTATGGTTCGAGTTACTGCTCAATTTTCTTTCCATAATCACTGCTTAATGGTTTCCATAAACCAGTGCATTTCAGCAGCATTTTGGAACATGATTGTGTATTCTTTTGCATTAAAAAATAATCCCTTATGTGTTTAATATGGGAATAGGAGTGGCCTATTGAGCCTGTACCTCCAATCAATGAGATAATAATATAATCTTTATTGTCACAGGTAGGCTTACATTGCAATGAAGTTACTGTGAAAATCCCCTAGTCGCCACATTCCGGCGCCTGTTCCGGTACACGGGGAGAATTCAGAATGTCCAAATTACCTAACAGTACGTCTTTTGGGACTAGTGGGAGGAAACCAGAGCACCCAGAGGAAACCCACGCAGACACGGGGAGAACGTGCAGACTCCACACAGACAGTGACGCAAGCCGGGAATTGAACCTGGGACCCTAGCGCTGTAAAGCCACAGTGCTAACCATTGTGCTACTGTGGCTGATAAGCGACCTATTGCCATATACCTGCCCTCGGCCCTTATAGTTTAATACCTTTGGTAACAAAAATGTATCAATCTCTGTTTTTAAATTAACATGTGATCTAGCACCAATTGTCATTTGCAAAAGAGAATTCCAAATATCTACCATCCATTGCATGAATAAGTATTCCCTATTTCACTCTTAACTTTTGACTATTCTCCCAGTCCTAGACTCTCCAATGAATGGAACTTGTTTCTCACAATCTTACCCTATCCGCTCCCCTTTAATATCTTGAACATTTTGATCAAATCACAACTTAATTTTCTAAACTCCAGGGAATACAGCTCTGATTTGTGTAATCTCTCCTTGTAATTTAACCATTAGTGGCCATCTATCATTCTAGTGAATCGATGCTGCGTTCCATCCACTGCTAGTCTATCATTCCAAAGAAATGTTGCCCAGAATTGCACACTGTACTCCAGGTCTAACCAGGTTTTTGTACAAGCTGAAGCATGACTTCTATCCCCTTATACTCTATTTCTCTAGATATAAAGACCAGCATTCCATTATGCCTTTTGATTATTTTCGATACCTATTCATATTTTAATGATCTATGTACCTTGTTTCCCAATTTCTTCTGATCTCCACTGCTGCTAGAATTTCACCATTGAGAAACTACCCCCTGTTCTATGTTTTCGATCCAAAATAGATCTCCCTTAAACCTTCCCCCTCTCACCTTGAAATCGTGACCCCTTGTAATTGACACCCCACTCTTGGAAAAAGCTTGTTGCTATCCACCCTGTCCATACCTCTCATAATTTTGTAGACCTCAATCAGGTCCCCCCTCAACCTCTGTCTTTCCAACAAAAACAATCCTAAAAACAATCCTAATCTACTCAACCTTTCTTCATAGCTAGCACCCTCCATACCAGGCAACATCCTGGTGAACCTCCTCTGCACCCCCTCTAAAGCATCCACATCCTTCTGGTAATGTGGCGACCAGAACTGCACGCAATATTCCAAATGTGGCCTAACCAAAGTCCTATACAACTGTAACATGACCTGCCGACTCTTGTACCCCGTCTGATGAAGGCAAGCATGCTGTATGCCTTCTTGACCACTCTGTCGACCTGCATTGCCACCTTCAGGGTACAATGGACCTGAACTCCCAGATCTCTCTGTACATCAATTTTCCCCAGGACTCTTCCATTGACCGTATAGTCCGCTCTTGAATTGGATCTTCAAAAATGCATCACCTCGCATTTGCCTGGATTGAACTCCATCTGCCATTTCTCTGCCCAACTCTCCAATCTATCTATATTTTGCTGTATTCTCTGACAGTCCCCCTTGCTATCTGCAACTCCACCAATCTTAGTATCATCTGCAAACCTGCTAATCAGACCACCTATACCTTTCGTCCAGATCATTTAGGTATATCACAAACAACAGTGGTCAGAGCACGGATCCCTGTGGAACACCACTAGTCACCCTTCTCCATTTTGAGACACTCCCTTCCACCACTATTCTCTGTCTCCTGTTGCCCAGCCAGTTCTTTATCCATCTAGCTAGTACACCCTGAACCCCATGCAACTTCACTTTTTCCATCAAACTGCCTTGGGAAACTTTATCAAAAGCCTTACTGAAGTCCATGTGTATGACATATGCAGCCCTTCCCTCATCAATTAACTTTGTCACTTCATCAAAGAATTCAATTAGGTTTGTAAGACATGACCTTCCCTGCACAAAACCATGCTGCCTATCACTGATAAGTCTATTTTCTTCCAAATGTGAATAGATCCTATCCCTCAGTATCTTCTCCAACAGTTTGCCTACCACTGACGTCAAGCTCACAGGTCTATAATTCCCTGGATTATCCCTGCTACCCTTCTTAAACAAAAGGACAACATTAGCAATTCTCCAGTCCTCCGGGACCTCACCCGTGCTCAAGGATGCTGCAAGGATATCTGTTAAGGCCCCAGCTATTTCGTCCCTCGCTTCCCTCAGTAACCTGGGATAGATCCCATCCGGACCTGGGGACTTCTCCACCTTAATGCCTTTTAGAATACCCAAAGCGTCCCCCTTCCTTATGCCGACTTGACCTAGAATATTTAAACATCCATCCCTAACCTCAACATCCGTCATGTCCCTCTCCTTGGTGAATATCGATGCAAAGTACTCATTAAGAATCTCACCCATTTCCTCTGACTCGACGCATAAATTCCTTCTTTTGTCTTTGAGTGGGCCAACCCTTTCTCTAGTTACCTTCTTGCTCCTTATATACGAATAAAAGGTTTTGGGATTTTCCTTAACCATGTTAGCCAAAGATATTTCATGACTCCTTTTAGCCCTCTTTATTGCGCATTTGAGATTTGTCCTACTTTCCCCATATTACTCCAAAGCTTCATGAGTTTTAAGTCGCCTAGATCTTATGTATGTTTCCTTTTTCATCTTAGCTAGTCTCACAATGCCACCGTCATCCATGGTTCCCTAATCTTGCCATTTCTATCCCTCATTTTCACAAAGACATGCCTGTCTTGCACTCTAATCAACCTTTCCTTAAAAGACTCCCACATTTCAAATGTGGATTTACCCTTAAACAGCTGCTCCCAATCCACATTCCCTAGCTCCTGCCGAATTTTGTTATACTTGGCCTTTCCCCAATTTAGCACTCTTCCTTTAGGACCACTCTCGTCTTTGTCCATGAGTATTCTAAAACTTACGGAATTGTGATCGCTATTCCCAAAGTAATCACCGACTGTAACTTCAACCACCTGGCCGGAATCATTCCCCAATACCAGGTCCAGTATTGGCCCTTCCCGAGTTGGATTATTTACATACTGCTCTAAAAAACTCTCCTGGATGCTCCTTAGAAATTCTGCTCCATCTACGCCTCCAACACTACATGAGTCTCATTCAATGTTGGGGAAGTTAAAATCTCCCATCACGATCACCCTATTGCTCCTACATTTTTCTATAATCTGTCTACATATTTGTACCTCCACTTCACGCTCGCTCTTGGGAGGCCTGTAGTAAAGTCTCAACAATGTTACTGCACCCTTCCTATTTCTTAGCTCTACCCAAATTGCCTCTGCTCGAATCCTCCATAGTGCCCTCCTTAATCACAGCTGTGATATCATCTCTGACCAGTAATGCAACTCCCCCACCCCTTTTCTGAATGAGCCTACAATGGGGAATCTTATCAAATGCCTTACTGAAATCCATATACACCACATCAACTGCCCGACCTTCATCAATGTGTCTCGTCACATCCTCAAAAGAATTCAATGAGGCTTGTGAGGCATGACATGCCCCTCACAAAGCCATGCTGACTATCTTTAATCAAACTATGTTTTTCTAAATAATCATAAATCCTATCTCTCAGAATCCTTTCCAATATTTTGCTCTCCACAGACGTAAGACTGATGGGTCTGTAATTCCCAGGGATTTCCCTATTCCCTATCTTGAATAGGGGAACAGCATTCGCCTCCCTCCAATCATCCAATACTACTCCAATGGAGAGTGAGGACGCAAAGATCATCGCCAACGGCGCAGCAATCTCCTCCCTCGCTTCCCGTAGTAACCGTGGGTATATCCCGTCAGGCCCAGGGGACTTATCTATCCTGATGCTTTTCAAAACTTCCAGCACATCCTCCTTCTTAATATCAACCTGTTCGAGTATATTAACCTGGTTCACACTGGTCTCATGGGCAACAAGGTCCCTTTCTCTAGTGAATACCGAAGCAAAGTATTCATTTAGGGTCTCTCCCATCTCTTCAGACTCCAGGCACAAGTTGCCTCCACTATCCCTGATTGGCCCTACTCTCACTCTGATCATCTTCTTATTTCTCACATAAGTGTAGAACGCCTTCGGTTTTTCCTAATCCTTCCCGCCAGGGATTTTTCATGCCCCCTTCTAGCTCTCCTCAGTCCATTTTTGAGTTCCTTCCTGGCTACCTTGTAACCCTCTAGAGCCGAGTCAGATCCTTGCTTCGTCAACCTTCCTTCTTCCTCTTGACTAGAAGCTCCACTTCTCTTGTCATCCAAGGCCCCTTCACCTTACCATTGCTTCCTCGTCTCAGTGGGAAAAAACAATTCAGCACTCGCAGCATATGCTCCTTAAACAATCCCCACATTACTGTTGTGCATTTCCCCCAGAACAATTGTTCACACTTTATGCTCCTCAGCTCCTGTCTAATAGCAGTACAATTTCCCCTCCCCCAATTAAATACCTTCCCATACTGTGTGTTCCTATCCCTCTCCATGACTATGGTAAAGGTCAAGGAGTTGTGATCACTGTCACCGACATGCTCTCCCACCGAGACATCTGACACCTGGCCTGGTTCGTTGCCAAGCATCAAGTCCAATATGACCTCTCCCCTAATCGGCCTATCTACATATTGGAAGAGAAATGCTCTCCCACCGAGACACCTGACACCTGGCCTGGTTCGTTGCCGAACACCAAGTCCAATATGGCCTCGCCCCCTAGTCGGCCTATCTACATATTGGAGGAGAAAGGTCAAAATCTAAAGTTGTCGAACTCAACAAGTCCCGAGAGCTGCAACATGTTAAATCAGAAGATGGATACCTTTGTTACAAACAAGAAGCAGTTTTCATAACTTTCTGATGCACCGCATGTGAACAACATAATTTTAAATAACTGAAAATGACTTTAAAACAAGAAAAAACTACGCAGACTAGTTAGTTGGTGTAATGATAGACAGTTTCCTCGGAAACAAAATACTTAATGCTTAAAACGGTTGGAGGGTGCCTTTGGTACCTTGAAAAATAACAAAAAGCTTGCTTAGAAGCACCTTTTCAATGAGCCACAATTTGGCCCAATTGGCAGAAAGCTGCTGTGCTCATTAATTCGATTTGGCATGGGACTGAATTCAAAGTTAGTGAAAAGATCACAAAAGCTCCATTCATGCTGGACATGGGCTTGAAGTTCTCTGAACCTTGATATTGGTTTGTCTGATGTCAGGTGAATTCAATCTAGCAGAAACTTTATCCCTGGACTAGTGTAGGACGCCAGGAACAGAGAGACCAAAGCAGGAGTAGAGCGGAGGATTAAAATGCCAGACAGCTGGATGCTTGGGGTCATGTTTGCAGACTGAATGGAGGTGTTCTTGCAAAGTGGTCACCTGGTCTGCATTTGATCTTCCCATTGCAAAAGAAATCTCATTGTGAACATTGAATACAGAATGCCAAATTGAAATGAGCACAGGTAAATCATTATTTCAATTGGAAAGTGCATTTGGGACATTGGGCGGTGAGCAGAGAGACGAGAAGAAGGGAGGTGTTGAAAGAAAGGAAAGGGAGGCAGTTAAACCCTGCTTGTGTGGGAAGGTACCATGGGAAAGGGAGAGAGTGATGGTGATTGAAGAGGGGACAAGGGTGTCTAGAAGGAATGCCCCTTTTGAATGCTGAAAAGAGAGGTGGAGATGTGTATAGTAGTTTTATTTCATTCATCTAAATGGAATAATCTTAATTACCTCATATTATCTTAACCAATTTTTCAAATCTTTTATACTGAGCTAGTAATTTACCGATTCCTTGAGCTACATGTGACTGATCAATAGTATTGTCTGCGTGTGAGTGTAGATGACGTAGAATTCATTCATGATCTATTGGTGTTGTCTGGTGTGGTCTGAAGATGGACCTTATTGAAGCATTATTATTAATTAAATTTGAATAAAACTTGAACTATCTTGGCTCATATCTAGTGTATTCAGCCCCCTCGATCAGTCAAATCTCAATTCAAGGCCACAACAGATCATTGCTCACTGACATTGTCAGTATCTTCCTTTCCTCAGGTTCCATCCTCTGCCCTTCATAACTATTACTATGCCAACCCTCAGTCCTGCCAGCTATTATTATCCTCAGTGCCTCCTGACCTATCATTTACTAGACCAAGGATTATGGATAGTGGCAAAGCTTGTTGATACACATGTGAGTTAAAGCTAAATTTGTAATGTATATTCTAAAAGTCCCCAGCAGTGAGTCGATCGCAAGGATCCCAACAGGAGAAGAAAGTGGCTCCATTTGATCTCCTGACTGACCTCGGGGGAGATATCTTTGCTGCTCCTCAGTCTGCACCTCCATACTTTGCAAACTTCACACATTTTAACAATCATGCAGGTAAGACAATGTTTACGGTTATTTGTTTGTACTGTTTTCATGTTTATTGGTATTGAGTAAAAACAATTATTTTTTTATACAAACATTTGGATTTTGGGAAAACTGCCTTGTGAGTGCATTTAAATGATGTGGGAAACTAAATGTTTCCTTTTTCGTAATCATCCTGATAGAATTGAAGTCTGTGCTTAATTACACATCATGATTGTTCCAATAGTTGGAATAATGAATATAATTGATATCTGAAGATAACCTGAGCTAGCATGGTTCTAGAGTTAGGGCATTCAATTTTAATCTTTTTTTGGTGTGAGACATTGCATAGAGTTTGGTCTCCCAAAGCACACCCTGTTTGTAGGGCAGCTGGCTGTTGTGCTCGCTAGAATGTTGTTTAAAAGTCATCTGTTGGGGAATACGCATTAGTAGGTCACATTTAGTTATCTTAAGTCTACATCACAAAAGCAGGTCATATGGGCCTCCTCACATCCTCTTCATCTAACTATCAGCATAACTCTTCCATTACTTTTTCCCTAATACTTGATCTAACTTTGCCTTGAATGCATCTATGCCATTTGTCTCTCGTACCCCTTATACTAGTGTGTTCTAACCATTGACACAGACAGCGCCCCTGATTTCTTCTCTCATCACCAGTCTGTAAACAGAAAGGTTTTGCCCTTTATGAATGGTAGTGTATTTTACCAATCCATCAGTTTTGGAGCGATCCAACATCAATTAATAACTCCACTATGAACCAATCGAGATAGGGTGAAATCAGAGGGGTAATTATTTTACATGCACTCAAAACATGGCAGGGTGTTTGTCGCTCAGTAGCCCCTGGTACATTCATACAGTAAAAGAGGGATAAGAAAGGCGAAGACCACAGACAAGATGAGAATTGTTGTTTCACATGAGTCCAGAATCAAAGTTCAGTGGTGTATTCTTTCAGAAGAGTTTTGTTAGATAATTCACTTTTACAGTAGAGATGATGTCCACATAGGGATGAATTAATCTTGAAAGTGCTGCTAAAAATTTCGTAAGTTCCAGTGGAAACAGTGTAGATTGGGGCCAGGCAATTTTTAAACTGGGCTTTGCTCTGGTTCTGCTACTGCTTGGTCAATGGGAGATGGCAGCTTCATAAGGCAATATTAAAAGTTCTAGCAGTTTGTGGGTGTCATATGACATGATTCCCAGTTTTCCTCCTCGCTTTGGACAAAGATGTATATTTTTTTATCTGGATTATTGAGATGGTTAGTATGTTCAACAGAGGTTTCAGGGTCATTTGTACCCATAGACTGATTGTCTCTGTTGGCCAGGGTCTCGCCGAGGGAATGTAATGTAATGTAATGACCTTTGTACAATTCCTTGGGATTTGATCTCTGTAATCAGTGGCATTAATGACTCCTTGGAGATAACGATGTGGCAGCTGTTTGGAATGCCAGGAAGTCCCATTTGTTTGAGTCATAGCCAGACGAGGCTTCAGTCATTAATATATTTATATATATATATATATAAAATATAGATATTTTATAAAACTTATAGAGTGAGGCAATAGCCCCTTGACAACACGCTTTGGGTAAGAGTGGTTCTCCTGAATCCCCCATTGAATTTATTAGTGAATATCTTATATTTATAGCTTCTAGTTTTTGTCTCCCCTACAAATCAAATCAAACCCTTTCATTATCTTAAAGACCTCTATCAAGTCACCCCTCAGCCTTTTCTTATCCAGAGTGTTACGGATGCCTAGTCAGTTTTCAACGGTGGTTGAGAGGCTGGACCAGATGGCATAGCTTTTTTGAAGTTTTAATGCGGTGCGGAAAGATCATTCGTTCCAGGAGTTAAAATATATGAAATAGGGCTTGGTTATTTTATAAACAAACTTTATTAAAATAAAAGAAAACCATATTTAAATGTTTACTTCAGTTCTAACACTAACAGATTACATGCAGCTTCTTAACCCTAACACCTTAGTTCCCATTAGACAACTCATCCAATAAACATACAGCTCTCATTCTACTTCTCTCTCTCTCTCCCCCTTAATTTCTTTTTCATTGCATGAAGAATTTATGGTAACAATTCATTCTAGGACTTTGTTGTTGTTCCTAAATATACTGAGTCACTGCACTACCTCATTTCGGAATGCAACTCGGGTCATAGATCCTCAATTGCTCATCACAAACCATTTTAATTTCAGACTACCCTGAGTTTGTGATCAAAGAAGAAGTAAAGCAATTATTTAGTGACCACTTTAAATGACCTCAGTTCAAAAGAAACATCTGGCTTTTGGGAAGGATTGTAGTATATGGGGAAGTGGTGGCTCCATTAAGCCGAACCATTACCAGCAGCTTTTTAAGTAGGCTTTACCGGATTCCTCCTTGCATTTTAATTACTTAAAACCAGCATTATAGTTTAATTGTAGATCTGTCTTAGTGGTCTAAAATTAAGTAGCCACGCTGTCGCCTCTCCAGTCTAACATATTAAAAGCAAACAGAATTACAGGGTTTCTGGCGTTTTCAAAACTGATTGAGAGAACTACTTATGTAATATGGGTTTGAACTGAGATTTTATTGATATGGGGTTGGGGGTGACTTTAACCTAACCTGCTCAGCTGGGAACACATCAAATCAAGTGGAACAATAGCTATATATACACAGGCACACCCTACTCCAATATTACTCAAATTTGGTGGAGAGTAAAATCATTCAGTCAAACTTTGAGTCTGTCTTCAGTTTCTTGCAGCTGAATCTTCACAACTGAAATTTGCGACAATTAGGACCCTATTGCTTGTTGCTCTCTTTGGTTGGCTCTTAATTTGGTTCTGTTTAATTCCGTTTGTCCAAGAGTCGGCAGGTATCTTTCGACACTGCCACAAGGTTCAGAACCGAATACTGATCAATGACTTGATACACCAGTTAGTAAGTTCAAAAGCAATGCTCATTTATTTACACAAAGTCAAATCTACTCATGCATAAACTCGACAAACTAAACTACCACTATTACGAAAGCCTATACTTAGCTTCAGGTGCCCACTCAATCAGAGGAACTATGGCCGTTGCTCGGTTCTGAGGCTGCTGGGTTGAGCTGTTTACAGAGTAGCAACTAGGAGCATCTATCTCATAGCGTGCGTTGACTTGGAACTTACTTGGTCACATGTAGCTGCTAGGCTGGTCTCTCTCTTTGCTGAGAGCCAAAGCCAAAGGAGAAAGATTCTCCCTTGGAGAATACCTTTTATACTAAAAAGGGCTTCGCGTGCTTTTGGGCGGGCCTTGAACTTGGCCTCAACTAATTGGGTCTTTCCCCAATCAGTCGTATCGATCTTCCTCCAATAGAGGGGTGGTTCCCTGATCGCTGGGCGTGTCCTAGTGACCGTTGGTCTGCTTTGTTTTAGCCTCTTCTGGCGCCGGGGTGTCTGCCTTAACATTGTGTATCTAAATGTTTCCCTTTTGTCCCCGGAGATGGCACATTAGTATGTAGATTGCTTGGCAGTTTCTGTCCTGTCTGAGAGTTTAAGGTTCTAATCAACAGACAGAGCTTGCACCTGCTTGTTTCTTAGTATTGTCCAATTTTCCCTGCATTCTTTGCAAGTGTCCATTTTGTAATCGGTACGTGGCCATCCCAGATGGCTACACTCCCTCCTTGTGATCCTCAACGCGAAGCGTGAAGGATCACACGACTATGTCGTCTTCATCCTCTGACCAACCGGGGCACCCATACATAGGATCTACACTGTCCTATCCTATGCAGCACAATTTTACCTAAACCATTTAAAATACATTCATTATCATAAAGCTCTACGGGGCGCTATGACATTAATACATGCATTACAGAAAAATAAAAAACTGGAACCTCTAACTATTCTCAATAAACAATCCTTATTCAAACAATCCAAAAATCTATACATCTTAACCTGTGCAAAACAGCAGCACACAAATTTCTCTGGCCTGGCAGTCAGACACACAAGTTTACATCTCTTTATTCCACAGAATACATAAAGAAAATTGATGCTCTTTAATCCGTCCCAATGGGATTGGGGGTCTGGTGAAACCCGAAAATGGGGGATCTAAACCTGTGTACCGGAGTGCGAGAGCGACATGCTCTCTTTCGCCATTTCCTAACTCTAAACGTTTGCACGTCACTGCAAAGTATCGCCAGCACTAAGAGTGGTTCGACTACATATGAGAGTGAGTACCAGGTGATAAACTTATCACACTAGGTCGGGGTATTGCTGGCTGTTGCTGGGCTAGTTATCTCGTGGTTCCATGTATTGCAGCGGTGAGAATCGTTTACGATTCGTGTGGTAGGGGTCAGGGAGATAGTGTCCGCGCGCAACTGAAGGGATCCTGCTAAGATCCATGTGAACACGAAGGCTGTCTTCATCTTTGTCAGTCTTCTTTGTCTTCCTCTGAGGTTCCTGGGTTTCTGGAGCTCTGTGAACACGAGCATAATTTTTGTTATTATCTTGCTTAAGATCTCGTATGTCTGTCTGTCTGTCCTTTATTGCCAATTTCCCTTTATAATTGGTCACCATCTGTGACACCCTCTTTTTTTTAAACCAAATATTTGGACTAGGCATTTAAGAAAAAAACTGCCGTACTGCGAGCCTGTGTGATTTACCATCCCAGCGTTTGAGGATGTAAATAGCATAGGGAAGCAACCCAAGAATGCCAAAACCAAACAAAAGAATTTTGAACGTAACGAGCCAAAATGGGGTGCGTATGGGCCGCGGCGGGTAAGAAATGGGTGGAATCCCCGGGTAGGACGGTGATCAATGCCGTATGTGCTCTACCCGAGCGTAGCTGACCAAAGGGGGGTCCTCAGGCAGTGCGGGGACCAATGCCGTTTCTCCACTGCCTGAGCAACCGGCAAGAACGGGTACGAATGTGGTCGTTTTGTGGCTGCCTCTCTAATTAGGAGAGCAACTATGAGTCGTGTTCTGTCGACAAACTAGTTTCTCTGAACTATTGTCTGGGGACAAACTTGTTCCTCTAACAGCCATTGGGCGTCAAAGGAGTGGTGACGGGGGTCCGTGAAACCTTTGAGTTTACAAACAACACTTAGCGTGAACACTGACGAACAAACATGGTGCAGGTTCCATCAGAAAGGACACCGTATCTCTCCATCGGTTCCTTTTTTTTTTCTATCATCTGGACACTTCACTGCTCAATAGCGAACAGGGTCGCAAAGGGATTTGTTTAGTGGGAGTCAGACTCTTAAGTCATCATCTTCTCCCGGCTGCCAAACTCTTGACTGTAGTAACCGTGCTAAAGCTGCTTGGGGCGCATTTGGGTCCATCTCATCATTCCGGATGAGCCTGAACGAATTGTCTCGGTGCCAGAATCGTGTGTCGAGGTTGGAGCTACTATGCTTCAATCCGTAATTGTCGGGTGGTGGGTCTGGGTCAGGAGCTTTGATATAAGTGATCTCAAATGGGTCAGTAGAATCATGCTCGGATTCGTTGGGAGTGGGGTCTGGTGCAGGGGTAGAGTCGTATTGTGGTGTGCTGTGGCTATCGTCATTGTGATCGCTATCACTGTCGCTGCTGGTTGAAGGAAGGGAGAGGTGGAGTCGTGCCTCTGGGGACGGAGTTGAAGTCGTGTCTGAGAGCGGGCTGGACTGGGTGGGGGAGGGTAGGAATACGTCAGCTGTGGGCGGGGTGTGATCGTCTGCTGCTGCGAGCTGGATGTGAGTGTGGTTATTCTGCAAGCTGTAAGCCTTGAGCTGGTTTATATGAAACCACGCAGACTTACCATTGGCATAGGTTATTCTGTATACTGAGGGGCTGACTTTGTCCGAAATGGAGTACGGTCCGGAAAATTTTGGGGAAAGGAATGAACTGGGGATGTAAAGGGAAAGCATAACTTGTTGCCCAACTGTAAACTCAGTGGCGTGTACTGTTTTGCCGAAACAAGCCTTGCTTTGTTTCTTCCTGTTCCCAGTCTCACTGCTGCTGCGAGTTGGGCTGTCTTTATGTTCTGTACCAGTTGGTTAACCGCATTTTCATGCGTGAGGGCCAAATCCAGTCCTAATAAATACTCAGTGCCTTTCATGGGGCGTCTGGTCATGAGGGTGTGGGGTGTGTATCCTGTGGACGTGGATACCGTGTGTCTTAAGAACATTAAAGCAAATGGAAGTACTGAATCCCAGGTGCTGTTATTTTGCTGTGCTATTTTCCTGAGGGTGGCTTTCAATGTCCTATTCATTCGTTCTACAATACCA
This sequence comes from Scyliorhinus torazame, assembly GCF_047496885.1. Taxonomy (NCBI): domain Eukaryota; kingdom Metazoa; phylum Chordata; class Chondrichthyes; order Carcharhiniformes; family Scyliorhinidae; genus Scyliorhinus; species Scyliorhinus torazame. Next base: position 38,412,399 of record NC_092720.1, on the reverse strand, counting down.
CTTGACTGGGGGTGGTATGCGATATGGAACTTTTGTCTAATGCCAAAAATCGTGAGGACGTTTTTCATTACTTGTCCGGTGAAATGGGAGCCTTGATAGGACTCCATACTGCGTGGGAGGCCCATTTTGTGAAGATGTGGTGTGTTAATATTTTAGCCGTTGTCTTGGCCATATTAGTTCATGATGGAAATGCTTCCACCCATTTTGTGAAGGTGTCTATGACCACCAACACATACTTGTAACCATTTCTGCACGGGGGTAGGGGTCCTATATAATCTATCTGGAGATTTGTCCAGGGTCCATTAACGGGGCGGGTATGGCTAAGTTGAGCCTTTTTCGCATATCTGTCTGGATTGTTCTGGGCACAGATTAAGCAATTCTCAATGTAGTGTGTTACATCGGTTTTTAAATCAGGCCACCAGCAGAGCTGCCTGAGGTGGCTAGGGTGGGTTCAATTCCTTGGTGTCCATGATTGTCATGGAACTGACAAATGATCTGGTTCCTGTCCTGGCTGGGAAGTATATAAATGCCATCCTTTAAAATCACACCATCATGTGTGGTTATTGAGTTTTTCAACTTGTCGTACGGGGCTGGGAAGGTTCCCTTTAAAACTTCCCTGAGTTTCTTGTCCTCTTTCTGTGCCTTCGCTAAATCCTGAATGTTGATCTGTGAGACCTGAACTGCATGTACTGGGGTGCTCTCGGGCGGGGGGTGGGGTTTCCAAAAATAACCATGCCTGGAGCCTGCCTTCGCTAGGGTGTCTGCTTTAACGTTTCCAGGGGGGGAAAGAACGGTGATGACTGCGAATCTTAATTATTCCGTATTTCCTATCCTTCGCTGTCTCTAAGATATGGCGGAGTAATGGGGCTGCTGAGGGTAGGGGTTTACCGTCCAACTCTCCACTCCAAAACTGACCCAGAAACTGACCAAACCACCTCTCCAAAACTGACCCAGAAACTGACCAACTCTCCACTCCAAAACTGACCCAGAAACTGACTTTTCCGTCCGCGGAAACAAATCCTCTTGTTTCCCAGAGTGGTAGGAACTCTGTCAAACTATTACAGACATACAAGCTGTCCGAATAGATGTCTGCTGGGGTCGGGAACGAGTCGGGCTGGTCTACAATATATGCAATCGCTGCCAGCTCTGCTGCCTGCGAGCCTAAGTGTATTGGCAACTTTAATGAAATTTCATCTAGGGCGCATCCCTGGGCGTCCTCTACATATATACCGCAACCGGTAATTCTCTCTCCATTTAATACTGTGGATGAGCCATCCACATAAATCCTCAGGGGTACGCACGTGTCTGTGGGCTGGGGTCTCTGGGGTGTACTACCTGTTTTCCTGGGAGGTGTCTTGGGCCTGTGTTCTGTTTCGTGGTGATGATCTCCCATTCATGAGAGGTGCCTGCATACTGCAAATTTTCGGCAAGGAAGGTGTGGGTTTTGGTTCTCTTTAATGTGATGTCCCGCCCCTGTAAAAGAAGGGTCCAACGGGCTGCGCGGATTTGGTTGACTGTGCCATCTTTAAGTCGGCCGTCTAACAATAGCTGTGTCGGGGTGTGTTCTGTGAGGATGGTGATGGGGTTGACTCCTGTAATGTGTGCGAAGTATTGTACTGCCCAAAAAACTGCAAGCAGGTGCCTTTCACAGGCAGAAAACCCTTGCTCTACGGGGTCGAACACGCGTGAGGCGTATGCTACGGGGCGTTCCTGGAGGAGCACGGCCGAAAGGGTTCGGTCGGTGCTTGCAACTTCGATTGAGTATGGGGAAAGTGCGGAGTGCTCTTTTTAAAGCATCCACGGCATCTGTATGCTGTGGAAGCCATTCCCAAGGTGCCTGCTTCTTGAGAAGTTTGGAAAGGGGCGCTGCTTTCGTGGTGAGACTGTCAATATGGTTTCGGCAGTAGCCAACCAGCCCTAAAAATGACCGGAGGTCTGAGACATTGTGGGGAAGGGGCAATTTGACGATCGAGTCAATTCTCTTGTGCTCGATCTTGCGTTTACCATGAGTAATCACTATTCCTAAGTAAATCACTTTTTCTTTCAAAATCTGGGCCTTCTTGGGGTTGACTTTACAACCAATTTCTTTTAGGAGTGCTAGGAGGTCGGTGAGAAGCAAAATGTGCTCTCCCTTTGTGTCTCTGTAGTAACAAGTCGTCTACACACTGGACCAGACAATCGGGGCAGGAAAACTTTGCTAATCCATTTGCCAGCTGTCGGGGGAGTTGTGGAAGTCTTGTGGCAGGCACGTCCACGTGTACTGTTGCCCTTGGAATGTAAAGGTGAATTTCTCCTGGCACGCTTTAGCCAATGGAATGGACCAAAAGCCATTACTAATGTCCAAAACCGAAAAAAAATTTGACTCGAGTCCCTGTTTGAGCATGGTCTCGGGACTCGTGGCTACGGTGGGGGCTGCTGGTGAGGTTACTTTGTTCAGTTCCCGGTAATCAATGGTCAGTTGCCATGATCCATCCGGTTTCCTGCCGGGCCAAATCGGTGCGTTGTTTGTGGAGGCTACTGATCTGCGTACGCCTTGATCCAACAAACTCTCTATTAATTTGGAGATTCCTCCCTCTGCTTCCTGGGGAAATCCGTACTGCTTCTGGGGTTTAGGGTCGGGACCTGTAATGTTCACAAAGCCAGCCAAATTGCCACAGTCATGCTTGTGCTGTGCAAATGCTGCTTTATGTTCCTGCAGGACTGCCCTAACCTGGTTGTCTGCACTAATGGCTTGAGGGTCGAACCAGAAGTCTCCTACTAAGCTAATCCTATTTACGTACTTTCCTACTGTGAGCGTGGCAGGGGCTCGTGCTGCCTTTGCCATTTTCCAAGCACACTTGTTAACTGGGTCAAAATAAAGGTTATGGGAGCTCATGAAATCGATCCCAAGGATATGTTCTGCTGTCTGGGGCAGATCAACTAAAACTACAGGGTGCTTAGTCGCGATGTTTCCTATTTGTATTGCTCCAGGGGCTGTGATGTGTCCCTGTTGTAAGTGGCCTGTAAAACCGCTGAGTGTGATGGTGACGGTTGTGGACCAATTGTCTCGCTGGAACATCGTGGAGGAATTGAGTGTGGTGCGGGACCCTCCTGTGTCCCAAAGAAATTCTACGGGTTGTCCCCGGACTTTGCCTGCTACTACCGGTCTACCTGATTTGTCCCAAAGGGTGCCGCAGACCCAAGTTGGGGAGCCCGAACACCGTCAGTCGGTGCCGTTCATGTCTGCATTCTCTGAACGGGCGCTAACGCTATGCATCGGCTTTGCCCTGCCTGTTTCGGGTGCCTGCCTGTTGGCTTCTCTGCTGCTTCTGGGGCGCGTTGCACTCTTGTGCAAAGTGTCCTAGCTGTTCACAGTTGTAACATTCCTGAGTTTTTGGCTGGGGTTGGCTGTTCCTGCCCTCATTTACCCATGTGGGGTTCTGGTATACTTTAACTGGGTTCATCTCTGCCTGCTCTTCATCGGGTGTTATAAATTCGGTTTTGCCTGCAATTGATTGCTCCCAAGCGCGGGACAATCTCTTCAAAATCCATTTTTCATTGTGGGCCTCATCTGAGGGGTCATAATTTGTGCAAGCTTTTTGTCCAGCTTCTGTGGCGTGGGAGACTAGAATTCGGGTCCATTTGGCCATATTATCTGGGGACAAATGGGCGTGGGCTAACTCTCCAAAAATCCACAAACTTCCAGCAAACGCTGGGTCTTTTGCCTACACTTATTTAGGTCTTCTACGGGGTCCCCTCTGTTAAAGCCTATCGCATCAAGGATCGCTGTGTGCATCTCTTGGAGTGTGCCTCCTCCTACATTCTGTGGGTCGGGAAGGGCTGCTACGACTGAAGGGTCGAGGCTTAAAACTGTGAGCTTCACTTGCTCCTTTTCGTCTAGGCCGTACGTGGTTGCCTGCTGTTTGACTTTAGCGAAAAATTGGTGGGGGTCTGATGTGGGAAGCAACGGTGTAATTTTTCCACACGCGTCCCGTAATTGGATCACAGTTAACGGGGTTGTGTAAAGGAATTCTGCTTCTCCTTCTCCTGCGGCCCTGCGATGTGTGGTTACAGGGTTCATGGGGGTGTTTTCTGCCTGTTCGGTTGGGGGTTGTGGCGCTTTCCTTTTCTGGGGGTTTTCCTGCGTCATGTCCCATGTACGTATCTATGGACAGTCTCGTTCAATTCCTACCAATCGGGTCCGTTTTCTTGATCTAATTGGGGTCCGAATGTACTTTGAAATCCATTTTGAACGGAAAGCAGAGATTGCAATTCTGCAATTTGCTTCCGGCACTTTGCGTGGCCTACGGAGCTCTGCCTTTGTTCCGTTGTGGAAGTATGGAGTGCTCGTAGGGCTACTTTAAAATCATTGTACTGTTTCTGCAATTTCTCAACTTGCTGTTCTGTTTCTTGTCTTACCAAGACCGCACGTTGCGTGTCCTGGTAGGCCTTATCATATTGCGTCTTAAAACTGTTCAAATGCGCGAGACAAGACTGATGTGCCCACTTGGCATCATCCACTTCTCTGTCCCTTGCTGCTAACTGCTCTTTTAAATCTCTATTCTCTTTATCTACCTCACTCACGTCTATCTCATTGGTTCTGGCTCTCTCCTCTATCTCTCTACGGAGCGTTCGAACGACCTCCTCTGTGCCACGCAATTGTGCCAAACAGGACATGATTGCCATCGGCTTGCGAGCTTTCCCTCAGCTCTTCTTGTGGATCTCTGACAGGTTCTCCCACTAAGTATGTCCTATACGCCCGGGTCCTGTTTCCTCATTATTGCAGAATTCACTCCAAAGGGGCAATCCTTTCCCTTTGAGATATTTCCTGATCTCATCTTCCCAAACGGGACACTGTCCTATTCTACTGGTCGCTGCGACCTCGAATTCCTGGGGGTTCATAAGGCGTTCCATTGCCATTTTCTCTATCTAGGTTCTCTACTGAATTTGGAACAGGGGGTGATAAAGTGGTGATGTAAACACGGGTACGGCTTACGCTAATTACTAAAGCCTATACTTAGCTTCGGGTGCCCACTCAGTCAGAGGAACAATGGCCATTGCTCGGTTCTGAGGCTGCTGGGTTGAGCTGTTTACAGGGTAGCAACTAGGAGCGTCTGTCTCGTAGTGTGCGTTGACTCGGAACTTACTTGGTCTGATGTAGCTGCTAGGCTGGTCTCTCTCTTCGCTGAGAGCCAAAGCCAAAGGAAAAAGATTCTCCCTTGGGGAATACCTTTTACACTAAAAAGGGCTTTGCGCGCTTTTGGGCGGGCCTTGAACTTGGCCTCAACTAATTGGGTCTTTCCCCAATCAGTCGTATCGATCCTCCTCCAATAGAGGGGTGGTTTCCCTGATCGCTGGGTGTGTCCTGGTGACTGTCAGTCTGCTTTGTTCTGGCGCCGGGGTGTCTGCCTTAACATTGTGTATCTAAATGTTTCCCTTTTGTCCCCGGAGATGGCTCATTAGTATGTAGATTGCTTGGAAGTTTCTGTCCTGTCTGAGAGTTTAAAGGTCTAATCAACAGACAGAGCTTGCACCTGCTTGTTTCTTAGTATTGTCCAATTTTCCCTGCATTCTTTGCAAGTGTCCATTTTGTAATCGGGATGTGGCCATCCCAGATGGCTACATGCTCAGCAATGATATTGTATTGGTTTTCAATTACATTAGCACTTTCATCTAAAGAGTATTCAAAAAATAATTTAGCAGTGATCTATCGCTGCTACAGAGTACCTAATTCTTTTTTTTCCCCAATTAAGGGGCAAATTAGTGTGGCTAACCACATCTTTTGGTCATGGGGGTGAAACTCACGCAGACACGGGGCGAATGTGCAAACTCCACACAGACAGTGACCCGCTATCAATGCTACAATTAACCCTTAATTTGCCAGCCATTTAATTTTTTGCATTAATATGGGCTAAGTTATATAAATGCTGATCAAGAAAGCTGTTGGGTGTAAGATTGGTCCCAGTTCCAGAGTATGGTGGAAAAGACCATGGGCAGCATGTGATTACGCTACGCTTATATTGTCTAGTAGAACATCTTATTATCTTGTGCTTAAATCAGCTGAGATACTTGTATTCCTGCTGGGGCTGCTTTGTTGCATTAGTACTTTGACAACTTGTGTTAACTGTAGGAGTTCAGAGAGAGCGTACAATTATATGGCACAAAGGGAAATGAGATCAATTCACACTCCAGCTGGTATCTTTGATGGAGAAAAGAAATGTGCCAAAAGTCCTACTGTGTGCATAATTCCAAAATTGGTTCACACTGCTGATGGTAATACATTAAAATGTTGTGAAATCACAGTGCAGAGCACTGTAGCAGCATCCAGTTTCCAGAAAATTAAAGTTCCATTGTATCAAGGAATTTCCACTGATGGTGAAATGCTCAACTCTGGTGCTTTCACTTTGTGGTCGCCTGTGCATTATGCAATCAGATCGCCAGAATAACTCTACTGTTATACAGCAATACTACTGTCAAAAGCATGATTGCATATAAACAGACCCCAAATTTTCTACATCTTTAATTCTTGGATCAGCCTTCGATAGAAATGTGGGCAATGTTAGATTAAATGTTTTGCCTTCTAAAATAAAAATGGAACTTGTTTTGAGTTTGTGATATCTATAGACATAGTGGCATAATGGTATTGTCGCTATACTAGTAAACCAGACACCCAGGGTAATCTGCCGAAGAACCTGGTTCAAATCCCACCAATGCAGATTGAATTCAATAAAAAATCATCATAGATTCCCTACAGTACAGAAAGAGGCCATTCAGCCCATCGCGTCTGCACCGTCGCTTTGAAAGACCACCTGACGTAGGCCCTAAACCTCACCCTGAGAGGCAATTTGGCATGTCCAATTCACCTAACCTGCACATCTTTGGACTATGGGAGGAAACAGGAGCACCCAGAGGAAACCTTCGCAGACACTGGGTGAAAGTGCAAACACCACACAGACAGTTACCCAAGGTGGGAATTGCACCCGGGTCCCTGGCGTTGTGAGACAGCAGTGCTAATCATTGTGCCACCGTGGCGCCCCGTAATCTTTATTATTGTCACAAGTTTGCATTAACACTGCAATGAAGTTACTGTGAAAATCCCCTAGTCGCCACACTCTGGCGCCTGTTCGGGTACACTGAGGAAGAATTTAGAATATCCAATTCATCTAACAAGTACATCTTTCGGAACTTGTGGGAGGAAACCGGAGCACCCGGAGGAAACCCACGCAGACATGGAGGATGTGCAGACTCCGCACAGACAGTGACCAAGCCGGGAATTGAACCTGGGACCCAGACACTGTGAAGCAACTGTGCTACCGTGCAAGTAAAATCTGGAATTAAAAGTCTAATGATGATACCATTGTTGATTGTCCTAAAAACCCATCTGGTTCACTAATGTTCTTTAGGAAAGGAAATCTGCCATCCTTACCTGGTCTGGCCTCCATGTGACTCCAAACCCGCAACAACATGATTGACTCTTAACTGCCCCCTCAAAGGCAATTAGGGCTGGGCCAATAAATGCTGGCCCAGTCTACGACCCCCAAGTCCCATGAACGAATAAAAAATAAAGATTTGTGTTCATTGAAGGAAATGTTTGTGGATTGAAAGGGGGTATGATTCACATCTGAACAATCTACGGAAAGAATGCAAGATGTGTCTCAATTTTAAATTCATGGAGATCATTTCCCCTTCCGTTTTATAACCAGAGTCCTCTTGAATGATAGTATCAGTAGTTATCCATTCATCAACATCAGCTGTTTTGATGCAAAACGTGAAACACCTCTTAATTGTATTTTCCAAAGCACAGCCCACATCCGGAACTGTGTAGTTATTTCATGTCTAGTAGTCGCATATTGTATTTGTTCTGAGAGCAAGCTGTTTCCCCAGGTATCTTGCCTTTTTGTCAGCATATTCATCAGTGTGAGATGATGCAGATTCATTTAGATTCATTATTATTTATGACGAAAGTTTCACAGTAGCACAGTGGTTAGCACTGTTGCTTCACAGCACCAGAGATCCGGGAAGGCTTACAAGAATACTGCAATGAAGTTACTGTGAAAATCCCCTAGTCGCCACACTCTGGTGCCTGTTCGGGTACACGGAGGGAGAATTCAGAATATCCAATTCCCCCAACAAGCATGTCTTTCGGGACTTGTGGGAGGAAACCAGAGCACCCGGAAGAAACCCATGCAGACACAAGGCGAACGTGCAGACTCCGCACAGACAGTGTCCCAAGCAGGAATTGAACCTGGGACCCTGGAGCTGTGAAGCAACAGTGCTACCCACTGTGCTACCGTGCCGCCCATACAGATCCCATTGTAGGTTTAAGACTTTGACTAGTGGATCGGTTTCGAACTCTCAAATTCAAAATTTACCTTAACTGCTGAAACGTCCAGTCCACCTTAACTGCTGAAACTATACATTTCACAGCTGCCTGCACATCTCTCGTGCTCATTCTGGTAGAAACAGTTTCCTAACAACGACAATGTTTGCTCCAAAATGACAAAGACTACACTCCCAAGCCAGACTTTGACTGTCTGAATGATTTCTCTGCAGTCAACTGGTTATACGTTTTTGATAACCAGCCTCCTTTAGCCCCAAGCAATCATATCTAAAGTGATCCACCAATCTCTAATACTGGATTGTTGTGGCAATCCTCAACCCTGTGACAGTTGCTTTAGTCACTAACAGCCTAAAACTGGGTGCTTAACTTGTGCGAATACCAATTGACTGTCAATGTCCTGTGCAAATGTTAACTCCCTAGCAAGTGCCTTACTCCTTACTCTCCTGACACACGCCTCCCAATGAGTGACTGGTGACAAATGCTAATCCTTGACGAATACAATGCAATCAGTGATGAAACTTACTTTTATATCTGTTTTTCAGGTAGCTTGGCAACATTTAACCCAAGTACATGTACCTGGATAATAACCTCTAAGCCGATATTTGCAACTCTTGACCAATGGGCTGGGCAATTCTAGTGTCCCTACAACTATCTGACCTTAATTTGGCTGTAGATTCTTGGAACATTCTAGGCCCAAGGCCATTATTCTATTAAATCAACTTGCAGCGTCCCTTCTAACTGCTAAACTACAAATGTATGTTTGACCAGAAGCCCTGGAACATCCAGTCCTTAAGGTACCTTTCTGGCCAATCAGCATTGTAGATTTGGCTTCTCTGTGCTGCTAAGCTAGACTCGCTGGAGCCCAAATGTGTCCTAGTTATAACTTTATTTCATTTCAAACTACATCGTAGTATTTGATACTTAGAGGTGCCAACTTTACGATTTCCTTAACAGCATGCCCCAAAATTCACAAACCATCCAATAATACATCCAAATTAAGGATCTTCATCACTAAGCTTATAGACAGTACAATTTGATAATTTAACCCTTATTAAGTCCACAAATGTACCAGTGAGGTGAAGTCTAACAGACTCATTGTCTTGATATCTAGCTAATCTCGTTCTGTCCAATATCTTAACCGTACACTGCATCACACATGGTGTATCTGTCCTTGTTTGACCTATGCTTTCGGTACGTCTTTGAATGAGAGAGATATCTGAACCACACATTTGAGTCTTTCAGATAGGCACCTCCTTATCTTTTTAAAGGTGGACCAGGAAGCCCTTGGTAAACATCAGAATCATTGCATGTGCCACCATGGCAAATTTAAATGATTATAAAGCGCCAACATTAAAAATGTAACTATTGTTCAGAGCAGTCCACAATGTATCAACACATTTGAGTGAACTTGATTGGAACTCAATTTCACAGTGAAGTGCTTGTATAGTGTAGCTTTATATTGTGTGAGGGTTTGACCTAATATTGCATGAATTGATACAATGCAAAAACGGCATTAATATGCTCCAGAAACAGAAAACTGGAAAAATTCAGGTCTTGCAGAATCTGTAGGGAGAGAAAACAGAGTTAACATTTCACATCCAAATTACTACTTCAGAGCCGAAAAGAGGGAGAACTGTGTTTGATTGTATACTGTATAAGAAGGGGTGGAATAGTTGGAACACAGTAGAAGGCCAGTGATTAGTGGGAGCTAGAAAGATTGCAAGAAGGATATAGCATATTAGTTAAGTGGCTGATGGGGAGGGAGGAATTTTGCATTGGGACAAAAAATGTTTCGGGGAGGGGGGGGGTGGCGGCACGGTGGTGCAGTGGTTAGCACTGCTGCCTCACGGCACCGAGGCCCCAGGTTCAATCCCGGCCCGGGACACTGTCCGTGTGGATTTTGTACATTCTCCCAGTGTCTGCGTGGGTCTCACGCCCGCAACCCAAAGATGTGCAGGGTTAGGTGGATTGGCCATGCTAAATTGCCCCTTAATTGGAAGAAAGTTTATATGGAGGAGAAAAGTCACAGCAGTCTAATAATTTCATTGTTCAGGCCAGTCTGCGTGACTGCTTGACGGAACACCTTGCTGAGCCCACAAGCATGACTACAACCTTCTTGTTGCTGGCCAATTTCAACTCCGCATCTTGCTCTAATGACCACATGTCTGCCCTTGGCCTGCTGCAATACTGCAGTGAAGTCCAATGCAAACTGGGGGAGCAGCACCTCTTCCTCCAGTTAAGCATGCTACAGCCCTCAGGATTCAACATTGAGTTCAGCAACTTTAGACTGTGACTTTTCTCCTCCATCTAAACCTTTTTTTAATATCCCAAACATATTTTTTGTCCCAGTGCAAAAACCCTCCCTCCCCCTCCCCCACTGGGCCATCTGTCACTTGTTCTGAAGTTGTGCTACATCTTTCTTGCAATCTCTCCCAGCTCCCACTAATCATTGACCTTCTGTTGTCCAGCTGTTCCACCCCCTCTTCTACAGTCTATAATACAACATATTTCTTCCTCTCTTCAACTCTGAAGAAGAATCATTTGGACTCAAAACGTTAACTCTGTTTTCTCTCCCTACAGATGCTGCCTGAATGTTGAGCTTTTCAAGCATTCTCTGGTTTTTGTTTCAGACTCTGGCATCCACAGTATTTTGCTTTTATTTTTGGTATGAATGTGCTTATCTAATTCAACTCTCTTTTCTAAAGGTAATTAGTTATTCTCCCGAGCAAGATCCTTCACTGGCTCCGGTAGCCTTTTGGTATACACCTGTGTATGAATTAAGAAATGAATGTCAGCAGGCCATTCAGTTGTGTATGTAGACAGCACAGATCTTAACCTCACTTGAAACATACGCGCACTTTCCTGTAAAAGTGAGCAGGATACTTTCCTCTTTACCAATTGTAGTGCTACTGTTAAGTTGGCTAACTCGTGTAGATCAATCTGGAATCAGAAACTATTGTAAGGATCCCTTCTCTTTCTTTCTCACTCACTAGTTTATGACTGCATGAGCATTTTTTTTCACTCTTCCTTTTTCTTGTTTCTCTCTCTCTAATATCTTCCCTCACTTAATCTGGCTGTGGGATTTGCTGGTGTCGACATTCGGTGTTCTTCCCCGTTTTTAGGGGGAAAATTGCTATTTGCAAAATGACACAACACCAGCCCAAATGGAATGGCTGCTTTGCAATTACTGGACCATAGAAAAGAGGCCGAAAAACAGGATGATTTGCATCTTGGTGGTCTGGTATAATGCAATATTGGCAGAGGGCAGCGGAACGTGTGAAGATTTCACAATATGGAGGTTCAAAATGAAAAGGTAGTTTGGTTTGCTTGATTGAGCTAGAGAGAATGTAGTTACCAGATAGCAATAATATAATCAGATATATCCAAGTTAGGTTATATTAAAACATATACATTTCAATTGATTTTACTTGAGTCCGATATCTTCTGAACTTTCTGTACTGTTAGGATATGAATTCATTCATGGTGTTCTGTTTGTTTATTGTGCGTGACTTTCATAACCATTAACATGTCTATTTTTGGTTTTCTTCTTCCATCCCTTTTCCTCCATGTTACTGTTACAGCTCCAACCTCACTGAATACAGATTTTGCAAACTTTGATGCGTTTGGAAGTTGTAATGCTTCTGATAATTTTGGAGCTTTCTCCTCAGCAAGTTTACCACCTTTCCAGTCCAACAGTACAGGTAGTGCTGGTTGTAACTGCCCAGCTTTGTTTTTTAGAAATAGTGAGGTGTCTTCTTCATGTGTGTGCGTGTGCATTAGAAAAAGGGTTCTGTCAGTCCAAACATCATCAGTTCTCATTTTCAATCCATTTTATTAAAACGGAACATGTCGATAATAGTGTATCAACAGAGAAGAATTAGCCAATATTTTAGATGTGGGTCTTCCATCAGTTTAAAAAGAAAAAAAGACATATTTTCTCTTTTCAAATTTTGCACAATTCCAGAATGTTCTCTTTTGTATTTCTGATTCTACCATGCGCAGAATTGTATTTATTTTCGCAATTCCACAAGTTGGACCCATTCTGTCACGTTGAAAAGATTTGGATTTATGTGCCCCCTTAAAATGAAGATAATTAGGAAGAAAATAAAGATTTAGAAATAACAATAACTAGAGGAATAACAAACGCCTGCATTTTCTCTTTCATATAATAAAACTCCCCAAGGCACTTCGCTAGAGCTTCGTCAAATGATATTTGATACTCGGCCACATAAGCATGACCAAAAGCTTAGTCAAATGTTAAGGAGGCAACTCCAGAGCTTAGAACTTGGTCAGCACAATATACTGCCACCAATGATGGTGTAGCAATTAAATTCTGAGGCTAAAATTGGAGGAGGCTAAGGATAGATCTTGGGGTCTCAAGATGTTAAACCAAGGATCTTTGAGTAGTAATTGAACATTGATAAGTTTCCACCTGAGCTACAAACCACGAGAGGAAAGGGCACTCTGAAGTGGAGGAACATGCTGTGTGGATATTGTAGTGTTAATGCTGTTAACTGGAATTAACAGCTAGAATTGAAAACTTGGTGTCTTCACTTTGAGGCAATATTGCAAAAGCTGAAAATGTTTACACTGGAGAAGTAATTGCTCAGAGTTGATCTTATTGAAGTATACAAGGTCCTAAAGGGTATTGAAAAGCTAAATATCGAGGGCGGCACAGTGGCGCAATGGTTAGCACTGCTGCATCACGGGGCTGAAGGCCCGGATTCGATCCCAGCCCCAGATCACTGCCCTCAACAAACCAAAAAGATGTGCAGGGAAGGTGAATTGGTCACGCTAAATTGTCCTTAATTGGAAAAAAAAATGAATTGGGCACTCTAAATTTAAAAAATTGTTTTTAAAAAAAACTAAATGTCAGTGCATTTAATGGTTTCAACCTCATGGTTAGTGGCAAAGCGACAATCCTTGTTATTGACAGTGAAGAAAGCTGCTCGCAAAGATCTAGTGATCTCTGTGGCATGAATTTCACCTTTCCCAACATTGACTTGAATTTGCATCCAATTCAAATGGTTCTTCAAGCGTCCCAGCAGCATTGATGTTATCCAACAACATAATCAGCCAAACGCATTGGGGAATTCCTATAGACCGCAAACTAGGAAGTGACTATCATGGATTATGCAGAAAGCAAAACACAGATTGGGACATAAGCATTAGAAGTTGAGATGCCATAAACAGACTTTAAAAAAGATGATATCAAAAGAACTATGGAGTGTTTGACATTGATCTAGTTTAAAATGGGAAGTTCTCATCAATTTAGTGATTTCTACAAGATTGCTATCTGCAGGAACTTCAATAGCGCACCCTGTGGGGGAACAGGGAATTACTGACAACTTCTGGTTTTTCACATGTGTGAACACCAGAGGTTGTTGTCAGCTTCACAAAGTAATGAGAGCGAACACACAGTTTCACTGCCATTACAACTGCACCGTCCATCCCAATATAATCACATGCAAGACTCAGTCTCAAATTTAGAACAGTAAGAAGTCTTACAACACCAGGTTAAAGTCCAACAGGTTTGTTTCAAATCACTAGCTTTCGGAGCACTGCTCCTTCCTCGGGTGAATCTTTTCGGAGCAGTGCTGCGAAAGCTAGTGATTTGAAACAAACCTGTTGGACTTTAACCTGGTGTTGTAAGACTTCTTACTGTGCTCACCCCAGTCCAACTCCGGCATCTCCACATCAAATTTAGAAGAGGAAGGATGAAAAGACAAGTTTCAGTTTAATTATGCCAAAGGCGGAATGGACTGCCAAGGGAAAAACTGGGGGTGGATTGTATATGAAAATTTAAGAGTTGAGTAAGTACTGCCACAAGCCAGATGGTATGCAGTGCTGTTATCTAATCATGTGCCAGTTTCTCTTACTTTGAAATATGGAACTTCCCTTAAGTAATGAGAATCTTGACAAAGCTGGTGTTGGTTTGAAAGCATCTTTTGATGTTTATAAGCTGTTTTTAGTTGATACCTCATCAACTCTTCATTCTGAGAACATATGTTTATTTGGATTGACTCAACCGAGAAGACAGTACTTGAAGTTTAGCCAATCTTGCTGCCATTCATTTGGTTTTGTGCCTGTAATACACTTTACTTTGTGCTTCATTTCTGTTCTTCTTTTTCTCTGTTGATTTCTCCTCCATATCTCCCGTCTTTCCAGTCTTCAGAACATTTTCATCAGGCAGTGGTTTTGGTGACTTTACTTCCGCTTTTCCTCTCCCAGCTGCCCACAGTAAGTGCTGTTTTAGTGTAGGGACCTTGGCACCAATGTTTCTTTTTGCAAAAGTCACAGCCTTGGCGCCATTCTTATCCTGCCCTTTCTCTTGTGTTATTATTCTATCCTTATGATATTTCAAGTTTAAGAAAGTCCAGAATTGTTCAGAGAATTCTTGTCTATTTTGGACAACTGTGCCTAGACACCCTACAATTACTTTACAGCTTTTGAGTTACTGAAAGGTTTTCTACACAGATTCACTAATTCAACTAATTTTTTAACCCTTTTTGGAGGCTTTTAAAGGACCAGCTTTTAATGAACCTTTCTTCTCAGCAAGGTTGCTTAGGGCATGATATGCTTTTCCACTTGAGGCACTCCATATCCAACATTGTGCGCTTCCACATTAGTTTTAACCTGCGTGAGATGCAGAACAAAATTCCTGATAGTCCTTCAGCATTGTGTCAGTAATGTTAATTTTTTTTTTTCTGAATCCCAGATCAGACATTATTACATGAGATTACCATGTTGTAAATAATTGTGATTTAACGCTGTGTTAAAATTCACTTATTTCCAATTGAAACTATACAAATTTGTACTGGACCCCCAAAAAAGATTAAAGACATTTTGTTTTCAATCACCGTGGCCAGATTTGGATCCATTTGAATGACAGTGCTGTATTATACCATCCGGCTCCTAATTCATGAAGGGTTTATTTGATAGGTAAACTCTCTTTGTAGGCACATGTTACTGGAAGTTTCAGGTTCTGAGAAATTCTCTTCAGGGTATTGTCCAGCATTTAGCAATACTGCCTCTGCGGTTGTAATTCCCAAACTCGTGGAATCAATATAAAATGGCCTATACTCTCTAGAGTTTGGAAGAAAGAGGGGAGATCTAATTGAGGTATGCAAGGTGCTAAAAGGTATGGGTAAAGTAGACATGGAGCTGATGCTTCCTCTTGTGGGGCATTCTAAAACAAGAGGCCATCATCTTAAAATAAGAGGTAGCAAATTTAAAATAGATTTGAGGAAAATCTACTTCTCCCAAAGGGTTGTGATTCTGCGGAATTCGCTACCTCAGACTGCAGTTGATGTAGGGACAGTGAGTAAATTTAAGGAGGAGTTAGACAGATTTTTAATTGGTCATGGATTGAAGGGTTATGGAGAACGAACAGGATGGTGGAGTTGAAGCCAGGATGGAATCAGCCATGATCACATTGAGGATGTTAGGCTCGGGAGGCTAAATTGCCTATTCCTGCTCCTAGGCTATGTGTTCTAGGGAGGAGCTGCTCTGGCTGATTTCGCAATCCAGCTCTTGGCCTGCAACATTGTAGGTAGCAGATGAGGAACAGACTCGCTGGGCCGAATGGCCGAATTCTGCTCCTATATCTTATGAACTTATGACAAATTACTCAACAAATACAAAAGGTTTGGTCTTATTTCTGTCGAGTGCTGTCTAGTTTCTAACTTTATAAATTACTTAATGAGGTCCAGAAACAAGATGCAATTGTGATTTGTTGGCTAGTTTTGCTTTGCCTAAACCTTAAACTACTATCTTTGTGCTGTAAACAGGTTTCATATAAATGTCATCCTTCAGCTATGTATGTTACTTCCCAGTTACAGTTGATGTTTTAATGAAAAACAAGTCACGTTATAAACACACAGAGGAGAAACTAACGCGTCACTTTAAAGCAGCTCTCGGTTTTCACAATTCAAACCTTCTTATTGAGTGCTCCACCCTGAAATATGCATCAACTCTTTCACTCTTCCTATGTCAAATGTCGTTCAGAGCTGAACAAATGCAATAGGTGTGGACATCCACGCAGACTTATTAATCAACTACTTCCTGTTTTTTTTATGTGACTTGTCTTCACTGACCATTTATGGCTCCCCCCTCGTACAACATGGTACATGAGGTGGCTGGATCTCTGTCACTCATTGTCTTATGATCCATAATTTTTAACATGATTAAAAATTGCTTAATGTAAAGATGAAATGGGATTTATGAGAGATTGAGGTCAATACAGTATTCTGTCACTTGAACTGGTATGGCTTGAAAACAGCTTTTTAGCACATTGTGTGCTGTTCACCAAATGTCGATACACTTCTTTACATGCTGCTTTCTCAAGATTGTGTGATGTGCAGTAAAACCCATAACATCCAATGAGCCCTGCATTCCTTCCCCTCACCTCACACAGCATGTGTAAACCTAGATTATCCCATGTAATGTCTTTGCACAATAATTAGGAATCTATCATTCTAATCTTGGCCCGAAATGGAAATCAGTTTACTATTTTTTTTGTTGTAAATCAAGAGAGACTGGAAGAATTCAATCCAAGTTGTCTTGATCCAGGAGCCTGCAAATGATAAGAGAAGCTTCAGTGATAAAAGACATACTGTGACTTGCCACACCAATTGTAAGAGAGAACTGGTCTAGTGGTGACTTCTCTCCGCATTCTCTGGTCACTTAATTTTGATTAAGACCATTTAACGCTGAAATTCTAACATTTGGAAAGGAACGTTCCTTTAGTAATACTGAAATAGGTTGAAGAACAGTAAGAATATTGAGTTTCAGTTTCCCAACAAATAAGTCATGAAACCAGGCAGATCCCCAATTCATTCACAGATTCCTATGATTTGGCTTGCTGACAGGAATGCTAACATACTGGTTGCATTCCTGGACTAGTAATCCAGGATCTTGGATTAATAATCTCTGCAGCACGGTAGCACAGTGGTTAGCACTGTTGCTTCACAGCGCCAGGTTCCCAGGTTCGATTCCTGGCTTGGGTCACTGTCTATGCGGAGTCTGCACGTTCTACATATGTCTGTGTGGGTTTTCTCCGGGTGCTCTGTTTTCCTCCCACAAGTCCCGAAAGACATGCTGTTAGGTAATTTGGTATTTTCTGAATTCTTCCTCTTTGTGTACCCAAACTGTCGCCGGAATTTGGCAACTAGAGGCTTTTCACTGTAACTTCACTGCAGTGTTAATGTAAGCCTACTTGTGACACTAAAGATTATTGTTAATTAAATAAATCAGAATTTTTAATAAAACTAGCATCAATAATGATGACTATGTAACTACTGGATTGTCATAAAAACCCACGTGTTTCACTATTGTCCTTTAAGGGATGGAATCTGCTATCCTAGTCGGTCTGGTCTGTATGTGATTCCTGACCCTGGACTGTGTGGTTAGCTCTCTGAAAAGGCCTAGCAAACCATTCATGTGAAGAACAGAGGGCATTAGAAATACAAGCAGGAGTAGGCCAAATAGCTCCCCAAGCCTGCTCTGCCATTCAATAAGATCATAGATTAATTTAACCGCAATTCCACTTTCATGTCCCTTGATTCCCCTAGAGTACAAAAATGTGTGGGTCCCAGCCTTGAGTATATTAAGAGTGAAGCATTCAAAGCCCTCCAAGATATAGAATTCCAAAATCTCTCAGCCCTCTGCATGAAGAATCTTTATCTTTTTTTTAAAATAAATTTAGAGCACCCAATTCATTTTATTTTCCAATTACGGGGCAATTTAGCGTGGCCAATCCACCTAGCCTGCACATCTTTGGGCTGTGGGGGCGAAACCCACGCAAGCACTGGGAGAATATGCAAACTCCACATGGCAGTGACCCAGAGCCGGCATCGAACCTGGGACCTTGGTGCCGTGATGCAGCAGTGCTAACCATTGTGCCACCGTGCTGCCCACAAATCTTTAGCTTTTAATTCCAAATGACTGACCTCGTCCTGAGACTGCCCTCAGTTTTGGACTCTAAATGTAGGGGAAATGGCCTCTCAGCATCTTCTCTGACAAGCCCTCTTAGAATCTTTGTTTCAATGAGATGACCTCTCAACTAACATTCAGTTCAATTACTGATTCCATTTTAAGTGGCACCTTTCATATTGAAACTCCAGTTTGAGAAAATGAGGCAATTAAAAGGTCACTTTCACTACAGATCTGATCTGTGCTTTACCAATTTAAGTTGTGATATTTTTAGATTGTAAATGTAGGCAAAGATAATTTTTTATTTTCTGTGTCTGCTGTTTGGTGCTGCTGTGGTTTATTTCATGCTGAAGACCAACGTTTCTCCGAATCCTCTTTTTCTCCTAACAGGTGGATCCTCTGCTTCAACTAATGCTAACTTTGCAAATTTTGATAACTTCCCAAAATCTTCTAGTGCTGATTTTGGAGCTTTCTGTTCCTCTGGGAATGACACAACGGTAATCAAAGCACATGCTGTTACTCAGGATAAATATGCAGCACTTGCTAATCTGGATAACGTTTTCAGCTACAGTACATCTACACAAGGTAAGACCCACACTAGGGCAGTGAATTATGTTGCAATGTGGATAGGTAATGGAGACCTGTTGCTGCTCCATTAGGTACAATCGGTAGTCGAGTGTTAGTAGGCCTTCATTACTAACTCCAAGTGGCTTTTTGACATATGCGAGTTGGAGGGATGAGCATTGCTGAAGCCCTGAGCTGTTTTGGAGAAGATAGAGAGGCATTATTGCTGAACCTCATCATCTCGCTCACATTTACTTTCTGGAAACAGCAGTAGTGATGCCTCCTATCCAACTGAAATCAGCAGAAATATTCGGGACCTTCCTGATTTGCATACCTCATTAATACACCATCAGTGTATACATTCTCTGAGTCTTTTTCTTTGAAACCCATCATAAAAGTTGTTTCGGTTTGTTTTTAATTCAAATGTAGTTTCTTCCGTTTAAGTGAGATTTAGTAACAGCTCTGGGTGAAATCAGTTAAACCTTCACTGATACTGTAATTTTTTCATGAAAAATATTCGAAAGGAATTATGTTGAAAGCGAGGAGTCAATGATTAAAGAGGAAATATTTGGCTAATTAGTATCTCTTGTCATGAGAGATGAATGATATTTAGTGGGATGCCGATTGACCCATATTAGCTTTTTCTAGGTGTGAAGTGATCAGGCTCACAATTCGGTCAAATAAAAAAATCTTTCAACTATTTGTCATTTTATTAAATGCCTTAATTATTTTAATATCAATATTTTCACAAGTTAGTATCTTGAGCTTGAAAAGTATTTTTTTTACAGGTTCCATAAACATCATATTTTTGAATTCTTTATTTTTCCTCCTATCTTTAGGTGCAAGCAGTCAACTGACTAATTTCAGCTCGGCGACTGTTGGACCTTCTGTGATGACTTCCAATCAGTCAAGCCCTCCGGCAAACATGTATGCAGCCCTAGCAGAATTAGATAATGTCTTTAGCTCTCCAACAGACACTAGTAATGTAACTAGCAGAGGCAGGTAAAGTGCAGAGCCTGCATGGCACTTTAGAACATAGACTTTCTAAACTCAAAACAGAAATGCAGCAAAATTTGTCTTTTTTTCATTCGCTCGGGGGATGTGGGCGTCGTTGGCTGGGCCAGCATTTAATGCCCATCCCTAATTGCCCTTGAACTGAGTGGCTTATTAGGCCATTTCCGAAGAGTCAACCACATTATTGTGGATCTGGAGTTACATGTAGGCTAGACCAGGTAAGGACAGCAGATTTCCTTCCCGAAAGGACATCATTTAACCAGGTGGGTTTTTGCGGCAATCGCCTATGGTTCCATTGTCATCGTTAGACTTTTAATTTCAGATTTTTACAGAATTCAAATTTCACCATCTGCCAGGGTAGGGTTCAAACCCGGGTTCCCAGAGCATTACCCGGGGTCTCTGGATTACTAGCCCAGTGACAATACCACTACTCTTGGAGATGTGATTAAAGCAGCCACTCGATGAAGAAAGCTTTACCCAGTGACTTATCCTTCAAGTCCGGACTGTCAGATTTCAGTAAAATTCAACAGATTCGCTGGTTAAGATTTTATTTCTCTCATTGCAGCATTGTGCAGTCCGATTTTAGCGCTTGAGCTGGTAGGTTTGGGGATAACTTTAAAAGGCTGTTTTAATAACTAGTAAATTTATGGACTGTGATAGAAATATTTGAGATTCGCCTAAATTGTCACGTTATGGATTAGCCTATAGATGTATAAAAGTTTGTGACATATTGTCTTTTTATTTTAATACATCATTGTGCTTTAGTATATACAAATAGGGTCCTTCTCATTCCTTGAAAGAAGTTCCACCTCTGTATAAAAATAGGCTATGACTATCAACTGAATGGGGACGAGGGAACAGAAGTAGGTCAGATTGCTACGGCTATCCTTTTACAGAACTTTATGCCACTTGCACTCATCTTGATCAAATAATCTCCCTCACACTGTGTGTTAGGCTTTATTTTGAGCCATGAGCCATATGGGGCAGCATTCTCCTTGACATCGGTGGACAAACATATTGCATTTGACATTATCAGTGTTAAATGGTGCAGTTTTCTTTGATGTCAGGAGAGATGGTGAGGTGACGCTGCTTATTACTGGAAACTACACTTCGTTTATCTCCCAACTCGCCAAGCCAAAGAGGTGTGCACTTAACTGGAAATTCTTCTGTGTTGTTATGCCACATCTTGTCCTCCAACTCCATGATATTCTACAACTTTAAAACCATTGGAACACCAGAAAGATATAAAAGCTATGGTGTGAAGTTTTGAAACAATTTGGTCTGTTGCTGTTTTCTTTTGGCTTTTATTCCATTACAACTGCCCTAAAATGCTTAATTTTTCCCTGGATGTCTAGCCACCTGATCTGATCCCTTTTTGGCCCAGCAAACAGATAAGCATGTGGGGTTACAATCATGTTTATGTGCATGAAATCTTCAGTTCTACCTGAAAGCAAGTCCAACCTACTTGCAAGGAGCCATGTTCTGAGTCCACCCCAGGAGTCAGAGTTGCTGTGGCAACATGCATGCTGCAGTCTCAAGCAATGAGAAGTAATGGCAGAGGCTCCAGTTTTCTTCCTATCTGGCTGACCAGGAATCTCCTGCTCTTGCCACCTGCCGTTGATACATGTCGGACAGATTTATAAGTTGATACTCAAGCTATTTGGACAGGTTATGAGAACACCGTCCTTGGCCATCAGGTGCTGGAGTGAAACTTGAACCTGGAGCCTCTGGCTCGGAGACGGGGATGCTTCCCACTGCACCACAAAGCCTGACATACATGAATTAAACTCATTTGTTCTTATATCAGTAAATTGAAAACTAGGCCAGTCCTAGCACAGGCTGTTTGAGGGTATTTTAAATGAAGCAGCATAAACTATAGCAGACCCTTTCGCTGAACAGAGAAAATCTCAATTTTCAGAATTTTCTCATGACTCCAAAATTGGTATTTTGTTAATGAAAATCATTACAATGTGGCTATGGAACCTTTCCATCTTTTGGTATTCTGTAGTCACTTGCCTTTTACAATAACAAAATGTGAAAAATGAACAAAATCTGGGTCAGTGCTGTTTCTGTTTTGAAGTTAGTAACATTCTGATGGGGGAGAGAACTATATTGAGTATAACTGTACTCAAGAGAGTACAGATTTTAAGTTAATTTGGTCAAATGTTTATGGAACGCTAAATCACATGGGTAACTACTTTTTCCACAGATGTGTGTAATGTTGTTGTGCTGTTTGCAATGATAGACTTATTTGGCTTGATAAATTGTTTTATTTTCATTTGATAAGACTCCACACATCATTCAGGTAAGGAAAGAAACACAACCAAAAAAAATCAGATGGCTGCCTGTCCCCTCCAGAGAACTCAGTTTCAGAACTACATGATCTTCACTTGCTGCATCAGTAAAACCTCCAACCTCTTCCCCCCTTTGCTGCGTCGTCTCCCACTGCTGTTATCAGTTATGTCAAGGGGTGAACTTCCCTATATGAGTGAAGTAAGCAGCACAGCCATTTTGTTTGACAGAAATCCTCCTTGCTATTTTGTTTGCATTATTTTGCATATGCTCCCATAGTTGTAAGCTGTTTACTATTTTAAAATACCGTAAAGGGTTCACTATGTCATTCCAGTGGCAGATATACAATTGAAACTTTCAAAAATTTGAACATAATTAATATAAAATGGAAGGCCTTTGTAGCCATAAGAAAATCAGAGAGGTAAACCCACTGAATATCTGCATTGCAAAGACGTTTGCATTACTGGACAAGACTGTTGAGAAAAGGAGTTGAATCTGAATAAAGGAAACTATGATGATATGAGGCGCGAGTTGGCTATAATGGATTGTGGATCGCTACTTAAATGGATGATGGTGGATAGACTATGGCAAACATTCAAAGAATGTGAAGCATGGTGAACTGCAAAAATTGTTCATTCTTGTCTGGTGTAAAAATAAAACTGGAAAGTTGGCCAAACCATGGCTTACGAGAGAAATTAGAGATAGTATTAGATCCAAGTAAGAGGCATATAAATTGGCCAGAAAAAAACAGCAGGCCTAAGGATTGGGAGCAGTTTCGGACTCAGTGTAGGAGGACTAAGGAATTGATTAAGGAGAAAATGGAGTACGAGAATAAGCTTGCAGGGAACATAAAAACTGACTCTGGATCTGTGTCCAGTCATGCGCTATCTACATCCCCAAGTAGCGGAGTTTGTTTTGGGCTAGTTTGAATGATAGTCCCTCCAGCTCAGTTCCTTCCCCGTTCAGGTTCACCGGGAATGCCTCACTCTTGCCCAGGTTGAGTTTATAGTCCGAGAAGGCTCCGAACTCTTCCAGAAGTTGCATGATTGCTTTCAGGCCTTTCTGTGGGTCCGAGACATAGAGGAACAGGTCATCCACATAAAAGTGAAACTGTGCTTCCGGCCCCATCTTTGGATGCTCTTCCAACTTTTTGCGTCTCACAGGGCGATTTGCCAAGGGTTCAATTCCCAGGGCGAACTGGAGCGGGGATAGTGGGCATTCCTGCCTTGTGCCTCTGTGCAACTGGAAGTACTCAGAGCTGGAGGTGTTGGTCCGAACGCTCACCTTGGGGGCGTTGTACAGGAATTTCACCCATGAGGTCAATCCCACCCTGTCCCTAGCCCAAATCGCTCCAATACCTTGAGGAGGTGCTTCCCCATGACTCTGTCGAAGGCCTTTTCTGCATCCAGGGAAACGATTACCTCTTGTTTTCTCTCCCCAGATGAGGTCATTATTACATTTAACGACCACCTGATGTTTGCAGTTAGCTGTCTACCCTTGACAAGCCCGGCTGGTCCTCTGCTACTACCTCCGGTACACAGTTCACTAGTCTCTTGGCCAGGACTTTCACGAGTATCTTCACGTTTACGTTGAGTGACGAAATGGGTCTGTATGATCCGCATTCCGCCGGGTCGTTGTCTTTTTTTGTGTATCAGTGATATCATGGCCTGTATTAGCATTGGAGTCAGGCCACTTGCTAACAAGTCTGCAAACATGACCTGTAGGTGTGGGGCCTGGGCTGATGCAAATTTCTTTTAGAGCTTACCTGTCTGGTCCCGGCGCCTTCCCCACCTGCATAAAGCTGATGGTCTCCATGATCTATCCCCGTCCTATTGGTGCTTCCAGTTCCCCCCGCCTGTCATTCCCCACAACTGGCACGTCCAGTCCATCGAGGAACCGTTTAATCTCCGTGTCCTCGTCAGGGGGTTCGGAGGTGTACAGTCCTCGGTAAAAGGTCTCAAATGCTAGGTTGACCTCTTTTGGTTCAGCTACCAGTCTGCCTCTGCTATTCTTCACCTGAGCTATCTCTCTTGTGGCTTCCTGCTTTCTCAGCTGGGGAGCCAGCCTTTTCTCCGTGTTCACAGAAGGTTATCCTTGTCTGGTGGAGTTGGTGCACTGCTTTCCTGGTGGATAGCAAGTTAAGTCCATTTGTAGCTTTTCCCTCTCCGCCTGAAGCTCTACGGTCGGGGCCTCGGAGTACTTTCTGTCGACCTCCAGAATAGAGTCGATCAGTTGTTGCCTGGCTGCCCTCTCTTCCCTGGCTATAATCTCTCGCCTAATCACTGCCTTCAGTGCCTCCCAAAACGTGGAAGGTGAGACTTTCCCATTCCGGTTATTAGTAATGTACTCACCTATGGGTACAAGGCTTTTGTGTGAGACGAGACCTGGAGTACTGTGTGTGATTTGGCCTTCATATTTAAAGAAGGATATGCTTGCTTTTGGAGGCAGTACAGTGAAAGTTCATCACCGGAACCAATTGAGTGAGGTTTGTCTCCTGATGAGAGATAAGCTTGGAAGAAAGCTCACGTTGGAACATAGAGGTTTCCGAAGGGGCTTACCAGGGCAAACACCAAGATGTGTTTTTCTCTGGCTGGGAAATCTAGAACAGGGGGGCACACTCTCTGGATAAGGGACCAATCACAGGACTGAGAAGAGCAGAAAATTCTTCACTCAAAGTATTCATTGGAATTGTCTACCCCAAAGGGCTGTGGATGCTCCATCATTGAGTATATTTAAGGCTGAAATTGACAGACTTATGGTGTGTCAGGGATTCAAAGGATATGGGGGTTGGGCAGGAAAGTGGAGTTGAGGCAGAAAATCAGCCATGTCATTTTGAATGACAGAGCAGGCTCAAAGTACCAGCTGGTCTGCTTCTGCTCCAATTCCTTCTACATCTCAAAACGATGATGGTTGCATCATGGTGGTCAGCTCTTGTGTTCAGCATCATCCGGTGATGCCTCAGAAATCCCACTCTGGCTTGGCAGTCTCTGCTGCATTTTCTGCAGATGAAGATAATGAACTGAGAAGATGCAGGACCTTCTGGTTTCTCTGGGCCGTCTTCTCAACCAGCTGAACTTTTCATTTCTGCTCACCTCTTCCAAGGCCCTTCCAAGTAGTCAGCCTTCGGAAGTCATGGCCATCAGTGGCTCTCTTCCAATTGTCCAAGTGTCCACTGTCTGCATATCTAGCTTGCAGGTGTTCTTATATTGAAGATAAAAGCCACCCAGGGAGATGTGAGCCTATGGCCAGTTCATCATACAGAAAGAAGGTCTTTAGGTATATGGCCATCATCCATCTGATGAATGTGGCAAAGACTTAGCAATGAGTTCATGCTGATAGATTTCTCATACTCCAGGGCTTCTGAATTGGTGAGCTTGCCCTGCCAAGAGACGCAGAGGATATGTCTGAGACAGCAAAGGTGGAATTTGTTCAGCCTTTTCTCCTGCGTAACATATGTTGTCCAGGTCTCACCATTGTAGAAAATGTGCTGAGGACATAAGATTAGTAGACTCTCAACTTTGTGTTCTCAGTCAGGTTGCTGTTGTACCACCTGTTCTTACTGAGCTATTCCTTACGCTCTTAAGCAGCAGAAAGGAATGAAGATGACAAAATTTGTGTTTTCCTCGACTATTTAGGCAGTGCCACATGAAGAGATGAGTTGCATTCATTTTCACTTTTCTGTAACCTTGAGTTCAGCTCCAACCTGGGCATTTGTTACCCAGATAAATATAATTGACAGCTTGCTCTGGATGTGACTGTAATCTTTTTAGTATTTCTACTTCTTACATTGGATTGGATTTGATTTGATTTATTGTCACGTGTATCGAGGTACAGTGAAAAGCGTTGTACTGCGTACAGTTCAGACATCTCGTTCCATACATGAAAAGCAGGACATATAAATACACAATGTAAATACATAGACACAGACATCAGTTGAAGCATAACGAGTGTAGTGCTACTCAGTAGAAAAGATGTGTGGAGAGATCATCACCTTGCTCTACACATTAAAGCCACAATTCCGTTTTTCACCTGGAAGCATTGTTCTGTAAAGTTTTAACAGCCTTGGTCCAAGCATGGACAAAAGAGCTGACCTCGAGGTGAGGTAAGAGTGACTGCCATTGACATCAAGGTAGCATTTGACCAATTGTGGCATCAAGGATCCCTAGCAAAACTGAAATCAATAGGAATCGGAAAATACTCTGCCTGGAGTCATACTTAACACAGGAACATGATTGTATTAAGTCAATCATTTCAGTTCCAAGACAGCACTGCAGGAGTTCCTCAGGGTAGGCCCAACCATCTTCAGCTGCTTCATCAATGACCTATCCTCCATCATAAGGTCAGAATTGAGAATGTTCGCTGATAATTGCACAATATTCAGTTCTATTCATGATTCATACACTGAAGCAGTCCATGTCCACATGCAGCAAGACATTCACACCACAAAAATGCCAGGCACCAACCATCTCCAACACAGGAGGATCGTACAATCTCCACTTGATATTCAATGGTATTACCATTCTTGAATGACCACCATCAACCCCCACTAACCCTAATCCTAGGGATTATCATTGGCCAGAAACTGAACTAGACTAGCCACATAAATACTGTGGCTACATCTCCTGATTTCCCAAAGCCTGTCCACCATCTACAAAGCACAAGTCAGTAGTGTAATGGAATACTCTTCGCTTGCCTGGATGAGTGCAGTTCCAACTACACTGAAGGAATTCAACACTATCCAGGAAAAATACATCCCATCCACCACCTTAAACATTTACTCCCTTTACCACTGATGCACAATGGCAGCAGTGTGTACCATCTTCAAGATGCACTAGAGCAAGTCACCAAGACTCCTTAGACAGCACCTTTAAAACCCACAACTGAGGCGGCACGGTGGCGCAACGGTTAGCACTGCTGCCTCACGGCGCCAAGCACCCAGGTTCGATCCCGGCCCAATCACTGTCCATGTGGAGTTTGCACATTCTCCCCGTATCTGCGTGGGTCTCACCCCCACAATCCAAAGATGTGCTGGGTAGGTGTATTGGCCACGCTAAATTGCCCCTTAATTGGAAAAGAAATTGGGTACTCTAAATTAATAAAAAACACGACTGCTACCATCGAGAAGGACATGGGACCAGCACCAACTGCAAGTTCTCTTCCGAGCCCCTCGCCATCCTGACAAGGAACTAGATTGCTGTTCCTTCCCTGATGCTGGAACTCCATTCATAACAGCATATGTTTGCACCAATACCACATGGACTGACAGGGCTCAAGAGGGCGATTCACCATCACATTCTCAAGGGCAATTAGGATGGGTAACAAATGTTGGCCCAGCCAGTGACACTCCCATCCCATGAACAAATAAATTTGAAAAAATAAGCTTGAGTATTATTTATTTCTAGGTCTGTTTTGGCCTAGAGCAGCATTTTACAAGACTGGAAATGGCCCCACATGGATCATTTCAAAATTAAACGGAATTAAGGACCGTAATAAGAAATTAATTAAAACCCTTTCCTACGTTAAGATGGTTTGTAATATCTGCTCCGTTAGGATCAGATGTATGCAAGTCAAATTATGTTTCTATTTTTAGCATCCTGTATAATGGTGGATATATGGAGATCAATTAAACTCAGCTTATAGGCATCTTTACCATCCAACCCAACTGTCTCACCTGCCTAGAAATTCTCAGTCTGGCGAGACTGTGCTTGACATGTTCCATCAGTCCAAAGCTGATGCCACTTGGAGGACATGGTGAAGTATTTCTGAATAGCACAAAACTTAGAATCCATAGAATCCCTATAGTGCAGAAGGAGGCCATTCGGCCAATCCAGTCTGCACCAACCCTCTGAAAGAGCATCTTACCTAGGCCCACTCCCCCACCCCGTTACAGCACAGAAACAGGCCATTTGACCCAATTTGCAATGACGATGTTTATGCTCCATATGTGCTTCCTCCCACTCCTCCACCTCATGCTGTTAACAAATGTTTTGCTCATCCTCATACTTTTTGAGTGAAAGTTAGGTTTAACATACTTGCCAGATCTTACATGAGTTTTCTCCATGGCCCGTAATATCTTGTGTTTTCAAGAACACTGTTCTGTATAAACAGAGCCAGTCTCTGCTCTGAAATGTTTACATTTTAAGTTGTTTAAATCATATCCTTTTTACTGTCTATTGAGCACACTAAAATATTACATGTTTAATAGTTCTATCTATTCCAGTGTTACAGGCAGGGGTTTTCTCTCCTTCCCAAAGATCATAAGGGACTAAGTCATCACAGCTCTTCACAAAACCGAATGTACCGCCTCTGGTCGAAAAGAACTGGAGATGACACAGCAAAGGGGCAGTCTTTATAGACACAGTAAGTGAAGATCACACAGATCGGACCTGAAACCTCTTAAAGGAACAGGTATACCTGATTTTTCCCAGTTATGTATCTCACTTCACCTGTGGTGTATGGAGTCTAAACTTCTTTCAAATAATATTTCTTCTACACCTAAAGGTGACCAATCCATTTTCAGTGGAGATTGATTACAACCTCAGATGGTGATTGAGTGCTCCCACTTGATCGGCTCCTAATGTTCAACCTCGGACTTGCATGTGACTTACTCCTGTATTGTCCTGCTGCCCCAAACGCTCAGTCGAATAATTTCAACTCCAGATACTTTTAATCCCAGTCACATGGTACAAAGAAAATGTCAAAAGGTTTTAGCGGAAAATGGCAATTTTGGCGGGACTTGGTTCTCGCCTTACCGTTCTGTATTATATGGACACTGTTATAAAGATTGTTTTCTCCTGCAGTGTGTTTGGGACAGTACAAAGTGCTACAAAAGCACAGACTCACCCTGGGGTCAGCAATACACCTGCGGCATTTGGAGGTAAGCCACCCATTTTTGCTGGGGCAAATTTTGTTTTTGCCGAACATGTCAATTTCTTTTTGAGACCAACACTGGATCTTTCTGTGTTTGCGTGGGTTTCACCCCCACAACCCAAAGATGTGCAGTCTAGGTGTATTGGCCATGCTAAATTGCCCCTTAATTGGTAAAATCAAAATGGGTACTCTAAATTTTTTTAAAATACACTGGATCTTTCTAAATTTTGGATTTGAGAAATGAAAGGATGTAATAAGCTGTAGCTCTGAAAAGTTGTGTCACTGAATTAGTTTTTGTTTGTTCCCAGATGATGAATTCTTGATGTTTAATTAATTCTTGATGCCAGAGAAACATTATGCAGGGCACAACCCTGTATAATGAAGAGAGAAAAAGAAGATAGTGTGTCTCCCTTTCATTCCTTGAATATAGGAATAGAGATGTTTTACTGCAATTGTATAGGACATTAATGAGGCCACACCTGGAGTATTGTGTGCAGTTTTGGTGTCCTTATATGAGGAAGGATGTTCTGCTATGGAGGGAATGTAGCGAAGGTTTACCAGGCTGATTCCTGGAATGGCAGGACTGTCCTATGAGGAGAGATTAAGTTGTTTAGGATCATATTCATTGGAGTTTAGAAGAGTCAGAGGGGATCTCATAGAAAATTCTAACAGGATTAGACAGGGTAGATTAGGAAATAATGTTCACTATGGTGGGGGAATCCAGAACTTGGGGTCATAGTTTGAGGATAAGGGATAAACCTTTTAGGATTGAGGTGAGGAGAAAGTTCTTCACCCAGAGTGGTCATTCTGTGGAATCTTTGAAAGAAAGTAGTTAAGGTCAAAACATGTAATTTTAAGAAGGAAATAGATATAGCTCTTGGGACTAAAGGGATCTAGGAATATTGGGGGGGGGGGGGGGGGGGGGGAAGGCGAATCAGGGTATTGAACTTGATGATCAGCCACGATCTTAATGAATGGAGGAGCAGGCTCGAAGGGTCGAATCACCTCCTCCTTCTATTTCCTAAGTTTCTATTCACCCCTTTAAGTGCCTTTTTGCCATAACTACCAGTGATCAGAAAGAGGTTTCATACTGTGAATAATACCAAATAAGAAATACACTCAAAAGATACTTTATTAACATATCACATTTTTCTGTCCTCTCTGCATTACCACCTCCGCTTCCTAATCATGGCTTTTTGTAAGATATTATGGTTTGAATATAAGACACACAATTAACTGGAACTGTACCGCATTGACTTTCTCCTGATAACAAGAGCTTGAGTCCATCAATTTGAAATCAATATTCCTTAAATATATGCATAAAATGGGAAAATAAAGACTATGTTTGCATTTTGAATAGGAAAGAAATAATTCTCCATTAGTAAAAATGTGAATGGTTTGTGTTTTAAAATACTGGTTTGATCTCAGAAGGAATATTGTGTCCAATTCTGGTACCTCACTTTTGTAAAGATATGAAGGCTCGAGAGGGTGCAGAAAATATTTCTGAGAATGGTTTCATGGATGAGGGACTGCAGTTACGCAGATTGGAGAAGCTGGGCATGTTCTCCTTAAGAGTATAGAAGATTAGGAGGAGATTTGATAGAGGTGCTCCAAATCGTGGAAGGGTCTAGACAGTAGACCAGAATCCGAGAACAAAAGTGAATGACAAAAGAATCAATGGCGACATAAATAAAAACTTCTTTACGCAGAAAATGCACTGCCTGAAAGGATGTTGGGAGCATACTGAATCATGGCTTTTAGAAGGGAATTGGATAAGCACCTGAAAGGAAAAGAAATGCAGGGCAATAGAGATATGGCTAGCTAAATTGCTCTTGGAGACACTTGACACTGACTTGACGGGCTAAATGGCCTCCTGTGGTGTAACCATTCTATGAAATGCGCATGCATATCATATATGGTTGGGCCAATATTTGCTGGAGGATGTGAAAGGCACCGTATGGGCGGAATTTAACAGTACCTTCAGGAGTACATTGGAAGGTGGGTGGGGCAAAAAAATGAGAAGGCAAGCCGTGGGAGGTGGAATGCCCGTTGCCTCCCTGATGCTGAGGAATTCTCTCAACCGTGAAGATCATGAGGACGGTCGTCTTGCCCGGAGGATAATTTAAGGGCTTTGTCCCACCACCACTGGCATTCCACCAGCGGCAGTGCTGGGTCCCTGCGCCAGATAGGAAGATCACCCAGTAAAACTAGGGACCTCCCTGTGGGCCAGGCAGAGCCCTCCAACAGCATGGGCCTCCCCCGCAGAAGCAGTCCCACCCCACCCTAACCTCCCAACCCCCAGATTGGCCTCTATGATGCTGCTTTGGGCCGAGTGCAGTCCCAGCAGTGGCCACCCCTCCCAGTGGCGCTTCTAGGATTGATGAACTGCCAGGCCTCCGATTGGCCCGCAGCTGATATCCTTTAAGGCAGGATATTGTCCCTTAAGAGAATGGGAGCCCTGATGCTTGGCTGTTAATGACCACAGAATTGGGTCAAAGCCCTCCCAATGACCAGGCCGGGGGTTTCCCCGACTTTCTGGCCCATTGTTGGGCTACTGCCCCCCTGACAAAATTCATAAATCTCTAGTGACAATCAGTTCTATTCTCCATATAGCATGTACCAATTGTTGGGTGAGAGTAAACATGCATTTTGCCTCCCTTTGCTTTGTATCTAGCCTTTGCATTATGAGATGCCCACATTTGGAAACGAATCCAAAAATAACAGGCCTTCTCTGATTTTATTTTCACTTTTGAAAAAACTTGAACTTTCGATAGTGAAAATTTGATTCTTGTCTTTCATTTGAAAAATTCTTATTCCAGTAAGGAGAAAATGAGTGTATTAATGGAGGAATCCAAGATTGCAACCAAATCCAATTTCTGATGATTGTTATATTAAAGCCATAATATAGACATATATGGTAAGTAAACTGTTTAATGGAGAGAATACAGTTACACTTGACCATAGAATAGAATTCCTACACTGCAGAAGCAGGCCATTTGACCATCGAGTCAGTAACGACCCTCTACCTAGGCCCACTCCCCTGCCCTATCCCCATAACCCCACCTAACCTGCACATCTTTGGACTGCGGGAGGAAACCCATGCAGACACGGGGAGAACATGCAAATTTCACAGTCACCCAAGGCCAGAATTGAACCTGGGTCTCTGGCGCTGTGAGGCAGCAGTACGGCCGAGCAGCCCATTTTGCAATAACAAAACATAAAGCCTTGGATTCAGTAGGTAAAATGTACCATGGTTTTTTATATATATACTATTGAGTTATATAAACCAGAAAGATCCATGGTTCAGTCCCACCAAGATTCAATCCATGGATTTAGTAAGACGATCAGTCTTCAGTTGCTTTAGAATAACTGGCCAAGGGAAGGTAGATTGGCAAATGTTTATCATTCAGCCACAAAAACAGAAAGTTACATTTCTATCATCAGAAAATCAGTATGTTAAAATACATTTTAGAAGTTTAAAAAATTTTGCAGTCATTCAGAAGGGGCAGGGTGTCGTCAAGAGAGGCCAACTGCTTCTGCAAGCTTTGAACAACAGCACTCGCCCCCTGAAGAATTAATGGTACCAGAGTAAAGATCATTATCAACCCAACTGATAACTGGACAGACAGACAAGGATGCTGTCAAGGTTGTGAGATTCGGGGAGAGGCAGTGGGAATGAACAGATCTGCCAACACTCGAGCAGGTCAAGACAGAGTAATGGAATAGACAGCAAAATATATCTGAGAATTCGAATAAATTATTTCAAATTTGCAGAAAGCATCGGTAGGAATCAGTTGTGCACTGCCCCTAAATGCATCATGCAATCAAATATGAATAAAACATATGGATACATCATGGCCAAAATATGAAATTTAATTGAGAAATGGCACATACAAAATTTCAAGACTGAATCTATTCAAAATGATTGTGCTTGTGTTTATGGGTCAGGGTTTAGAGAATCCCAAAGTGTATCATGGAGTTCACCTGATCCACAACTTTTAATAGATTGTGGTATGGGGAGCACACGGCTCACTCTACAGGTATGGTACAGCAGAAATGGTCCAGTATTTTTAAAAACAAAACAATGTTTATTCTATGAACTCAAGTTAACCTTTTTAAAACAAACAGTGAATATCTTAGCAGCCATTAATTCAAAGATAACCCCCAAAGAATACAACACTAAGTAATCCGTAAGCTGTCCTTTTAACACCCAAAAGACTTAACAAACTTTTAAACGGGAGCATGTTAGGTTAAAGTTATTACTGCAAGCAGTTATTAGTTTTAAATCACCAAAGGATCCAGAGATAGTCTTTCATGGCAGAGAGAACAACAGTAGAGCTGCTTTTTCTCTCTTCAGCTGCAACACGCTGAAAAACTAAACCAAAAAGACAGACACACCCAAACTTTTCTCAAAGTGAAACTAAAAAGCAGAACCAGAGCTCAACTCCACCCACACTCTGACATCACTGCAGTAACATGAGCAGCTAACCATTTCTTAAAGTGACATTCTCACGACACTTGTGAGAAAATTGTAATCCTGTGATAGGCATCATGGATTTTTAGTAGATGGCACCCACCAGTTGCAGAATTCTTACTGTGGTCACCAAAATGAAAGCGCATTTATTTGGATTTTGTCTGCTCATTCATAGGGTTTTTCTACATTTAAAGTACATAAACGATCTGAATAATAATACATCACAATTTCATATCCGCTGTGGTCAGAGAATGTTACTGGCTTCATAGAAAGTATACTTATCAATTGTTGGTTGTAAAATAAGCAACTGTTCTTTGGACATTCTCATCTGACACTTCAAAAGATTCACTGATTTCTGTAATTTAATGGGCTTTTCCTTTTTGTGCCTTTTCAGCAGCAACTAATCCATTTGTAGCAGCTCCTATTTTGCCCGCAACTGCTGCCATGAACCCATTCCAGACTAATGGAAGAACTGCAGGTATGGATAATGAACCTTTGTGTGTGTGGGGGGGGGGGGGGGGGGGGGAGCAGGCTGAAGAGCACATTTGCATTCAGTGCATGATTTTGAGTTTGTGCATTAATGTGGAGTCAGAGGAACAATGACAAAAATATTGTCAGCGATTCATGATTTCCAAGTCATAAATCCCTGATGTGAACAAATTGCCGATTGATAATTGCAGCTGATAAGACCACTCCTGTCCTTTCACTGAAACATTTTTTCAAAGTTCAGGCACAGAATTTTGTTCATTCAGGTTTGTCTACGATAAATACTTCGCTATTTCATTGCTCCTGAATAGCATTACTGAGTTGGTTGTAATGGACTTGACATCTGGCACCATACTTGATAGAGCTGTCACCCCTCACATCTCCCCACACAGTACGAAGTCTTACAACACCAGGTTAAAGTCCAACAGGTTTGTTTCGATGTCACTAGCTTTCGGAGCGCTGCTCCTTCCTCAGGTGAATGAAGAGGTCTGTTCCAGAAACACATATATAGACAAATTCAAAGATGCCAAACAATGCTAGGAATGCGAGCATTAGCAGGTGATTAAATCTTTACAGATCCAGAGATGGGGTAACCCCAGGTTAAAGAGGTGTGAATTGTCTCAAGCCAGGACAGTTGGTAGGATTTCGCAGGCCAGGTGGTGGGGGATGAATGTAATGTGACATGAATCCCAGGTCCCGGTTGAGGCCGCACTCATGTGTGCGGAACTAGGCTATAAGTTTCTGCTCGGCGATTCTGCGTTGTCGCGGGTCCTGAAGGCCGCCTTGGAGAACGCTTACCCGGAGATCAGAGGCTGAATGCCCTTGACTGCTGAAGTGTTCCCCGACTGGAAGGGAACATTCCTGCCTGGTGATTGTTGCGCGATGTCCGTTCATTCGTTGTCGCAGCGTCTGCATGGTCTCGCCAATGTACCACGCTTCGGGACATCCTTTCCTGCAGCGTATGAGGTAGACAACGTTGGCCGAGTCGCACGAGTATGTATGTGATTGTAAGACGCTGGTCTTACAATCACCAGGCAGGAATGTTCCCTTCCAGTCGGGGAACACTTCAGCAGTCAAGGGCATTCAGCCTCTGATCTCCGGGTAAGCGTTCTCCAAGGCGGCCTTCAGAACCCGCGACAACGCAGAATCGCCGAGCAGAAACTTATAGCCAAGTTCCGCACACATGAGTGCGGCCTCAACCGGGACCTAGGATTCATGTCACATTACATTCATCCCCCACCACCTGGCCTGCGAAATCCTACCAACTGTCCTGGCTTGAGACAATTCACACCTCTTTAACCTGGGGTTACCCCATCTCTGGATCTGTAAAGATTTAATCACCTGCTAATGCTTGCATTCCTAGCATTGTTTGGCATCTTTGAATTTGTCTATATATGTGTTTCTGGAACAGACCTCTTCATTCACCAGAGGAAGGAGCAGCGCTCCGAAAGCTAGTGACATCGAAACTAACCTGTTGGACTTTAACCTGGTGTTGTAAGACTTCGTACTGTGCTCACCCCAGTCCAACGCCGGCATCTCCACATCATGACTCCCCACACAGACAGCAGCAATATTCCAAACCAGTAGCGTGGAATATAACCAAATTTCTGCAAAGGGTAATGAGGGGCAAGTGCTTGGGGAACTGATCGTATTTTTATCCTATTTCATGTCTGGTCCTGACCTAATTTTTGGAGTTGAAGTACGCTTTCAAATGAAACTACTGTGAATGACCAGGAGACTCTGAACTTAATAAGCATTTTCTTTGAGCACGGATAATACGTTTGAGGCTGTTACAAGTTCTAGATGCTGGGATATGAACATAAACTTGGGAGTGGACAGAGTGCCCAGCGTTGCTACAATCCCCTTCGAGACTGTTAACGTTTAAAGAGAAATTTGAACTTATAGTTAATGAAGCCACAGGATTCCACAGTTTAAAACAAATGAATTTTACTATGTAAAAATAATGTAAAGCATTATTGTTAAATAAACAGTCTTAGTAATTTCTTATAACTTATATTGAAAAGCACAGTAAAACACAATTTAAACTAAAATTCTCTCCTTTTCACTAAGACTTCCCTGTAAAGTCTTGGCTAATTATCAGCTTCTTGAAGGTTATCTGTTTCCTTGGGACTAGCTCCAAACTTTTCCATAGCTCTCTTGTCAGCTCCGGGACTTTTCAACTCAAACCTGAGCTTCACGTGCAATTCCTGTGCAGTGACTTCGACGGAAAATTATAAACACCCTGATTTTCGAATGGCCTGTATGCTTCTTTTCTTGGCTTTGACAAAGGTTTCTTTCTCCAACTTTGCTCCTACAGCTACTTTACACCGAGGGTTACTATTGATTTCTTCCTCTAGCTCCAAGCTAGGCAAATCTTAAGACCATAAGATTTAGGAGCAGAATTAATAATAATCGCTTATTGTCACAAGTAGGCTTCAATGAAGTTACTGTGAAAAGCCCCTAGTCGCCTCATTCCAGCGCCTGTTCGGAGAGGCTGGTATGGGAATTGAACCTGTGCTGCTGGTCTTGGTCTGCATTACAAGTCAGCTGTTTTAGCCCACTATGCTAAACCAGCCGAATTAAGCCATTCGGTTCTCGGTCCGCCATTAGATCGTGGCTGATATGTTTCCCATCTCCAATCTTCTGCCCTGTAATCTTCTAGCCTTTCCTCCCCTCATGAGTTTTGTCTCCAAACTGCATTCCGCGTGGTGAATGATAAAGTTAGTATTTTCTGTGCTTATGGTGCAGGTCTGGGTAACATTACCTCTTTTGCTCCCTTGAGTCCATCTACTGCGGTTGTCTCTGTTCCCAAACTGAACTGCTAACTGCCTGCTTCTGGAGCAAGTACACAGATAGATAAACAGGAACCTCCCTAAACCCCACAGCATGGTATATTTGAGACATTTTGAAACAGAAATATAAATTTATTATCTTTGGTTTTTTAAATTTAGAGTGCCCAATTAATTTTTTCCAATTAAGGGGCAATTTAGCGTAGCCAATCCACCTAATCAGCACATCTTTGGGTTGTGGGGTGAAACCCACACAAACACTGGGAGAATGTACAAACT
Source organism: Scyliorhinus torazame (assembly GCF_047496885.1). Taxonomy (NCBI): domain Eukaryota; kingdom Metazoa; phylum Chordata; class Chondrichthyes; order Carcharhiniformes; family Scyliorhinidae; genus Scyliorhinus; species Scyliorhinus torazame. The sequence goes on along the minus strand of NC_092720.1, from coordinate 38,375,378 downwards.
CCACACGAACAGGGACCCAGAGTCGGGATCGAACCTGGGACCTCGACGCCGTGAGACAGCAGTGCTAACCACTGTGCCACTGTGCTGCCATATAAATTAATTATCTTTACCTTCAAAATAACCCTTTGATTCTGTGACTCATGAATAATTTATATCTTCAATGGAATTAAAGACCCTTGTTCCAGACTCCCTGATTCGACCAAGAAACATTTGTTTACAAAGGTGCTTTCTTTCTGCTTTGATGTGGGAACAAATCTAAATCTCTTATTCATATGACCATAGACCTCCTGTCCCTACCAAATACTCAAAGATGGGCCATCTGTTGTTTAAGTTTTCTTCCTGCTATCTTTAACCATATTAAATAGACACAGGTTAGTGTTTAAAACTGTAGTTACTCCAGATCTGTTTGAATTGCACTTAGTTCAGGGTTGTTTATCAGTATCTCAATCAGATTTTTCCATTTATCTACATTTAACAATTTATTTCCTAAAACTAAAAGTTATACCTTTAAAACACGTCAATCAGATATTTGCAATGTGTTTAAATGTAATTACTTACAACAAGGTAATTGTGTGGAATAGAGTATCCAAGGATGGCAGAGAAGGCTAATGTTTTTTTTAAATATAAATTTAGAGTACCAAATTATATTTTTTTCCAATTAAGGGGCAATTTAGTGTGGCCAATCCACCTAACTTGCACATCTTTGGATTGTGGGGGTGAAACCCACGCAGACATGGGGAGAATGTGCAAATTCCACACAGACAGTGACCCAGTGTCGGGATCGAACCCAGGTCCTCAGTGCTGTAGGCAGCAGTGCTAACTACTGTGCCACCGTGCTGCCCCTGTGATGATAATTAAGGGAGAATTGGGTTTTGAGGAAGCTAGTAAGTGGTATTAGTTTATAGAATGATTTTTCTGGTCATGTATTATCATATAGGGAATTTCTGTGTCCCAATGTTGAAGTAGCCAGGCCAGGACAATTGGAAATTAGTAAAAGTACAAAGAGGGGTGAAAGTACAAACTATCTTCATAGAGGTAATAATTACCAATTCTCAATAAAACACGATGCAAAGTACAGGAGCAGATGCAGTTTAGTTTTTAGTGCTCAGTAATCCACTTGGAAGTGGATGGACAGTTGCTGTTAGTTATTATATGGTTAGATTTTCTATTAGAAACACTAGAGGCCAAGGCTAACAGCTTAACTAAAGCAAACATTGAACCTACTATGAGAAGAACTCTAGTGGGATTAAATGAGAAGCATGAGGAAGATTTCATTAATTGATATGAAAAATATGAAGTCTTAAATAAACTGTGTCATAAGTTTGAGACCACCCATTTAGCTATTTTTGCTGCATTTGTTCCCATTTCACACAAAGTCAAGACAAATGTCACCAAGGTCCCACCTACCCTAGCAACGAATTTGCATTTTATTCGAGTTTCACTCCATTCGTAAAATGTGGATCACCCAAATATATGTCCCGGCTCCCTTGCTAACTGACATTTGTGAATGGTTCCCTCTCTTCAGGTACTGTCTCTGCCCCTTTCAAATCCTGCACAATCAGCAACCTCTTTAAAAAAAATAAAACATTTTAAAAACACCTTTCAGACCTTGTGTCCTTGCAAGCTACAAGCACGATCTTCTGTCCTTCTCAAAATCCTTGAATATATTATACCCTCCCAAATCTCTCTATATTTCTCGCAGTACCGCTTTTGACTCTGTCTAATCAGGCTCCTGCAGTTGCACTAAAACAGCCCTTATTAAAGTCACAAATTACAACTCAGTGACTGCAATGCATTACCCCTCCTCGTCCTTCACATCGTAAGTGTAACCTTTAATGCTTCTCATTTGTTGTCTAGCTCAATGGGACTACACTAGCTTGGCTTCACTTTACCAAACTTTTAGTCAAAGCATCTCCAGCAATGACTTTGTAACCTGCCCACCGTTACTTCCGGAGTTCCCAATGATATATTCTTTGCCCCCTCCTCTTGCTTATCTACGTGCTGCTCCTGGGTAGGAAATCAGGGGCGGGATTCTCTCAGCCCAGCCCGGGTCAGAGAATTGCCGGGCCGGGTGCGGATTGCGCGCCAACGCTGGTCCGCCGATTCTCCGGTGGCGCCAGTCGGGGGCTGCCCAAAAAAGCCCGAGTACTGTCGGCGCCGCTCAGACCTGGTCTTACCCAGCGGGACCTCAGCGTCCATCCTGTCGGGGGTGGTCTGATGTGGGGCGGCCTCTTTTGCCTTGTAGCCCCACGCCATGTTGCATCGGGGCCGGTGTGGAGAAGGAATCTTCCGTGCATTTGCGCCGATCGCAGTGCGCATGCGCAGACCCCGCGGTGCCCATTTGACGCCGGTATCAGCAGCTGGAGCAGCGTGGGTCACTCAAGTGCTGTGCTGGCCTCCTGTAGGGCAGAGGATCGCTACACTTAGTGGTCCGATGACCCCGTCGTTAAATTGTCCAGTTTTTACAACAGCGTCAACACCGTCAGATGGGAGAATCCTACCCCAGAGTACATGTGTATCTCTCTACCATCACTCTCGATCCCTCCACTGCCTCTATGTTGTCAGAATACTTGTCTGACGTTCAGTTTCGACAGAGCTGCAATCCCCTCCAATTATAACATTGGAAAACCATCATCTTTTGGCCCACTGCCACAAATCTGTACCTCATTTATCTCCCTTCGCAGCCATTGTCTTGGGTTGAACTATACTGACCATGCTGAATTGCTCCTCAGTGTCCAAAGATGTGCAGGTTAGATGGGGCAGCAGGAATGGGGTGGGGGAGTGGGCCTAGGTTGGGGAGCTCTTTCGGAGGGTTGGTGCAGACTTGATGAGCCGAATTACCACCACCTGCACTGTAGGGATTCTATGACGGCTCACAACCTGAGCTTCCAACCCCATATCCTCTGTCACAAAACACCTACATATGCATTGCACGTCTTTGTTCGCACCTCGGCTTATGCCACTGTAACCCTCACGTATACTTTTAGCATCTTGTAACTCCACAATTCCAATGCACTACTGACCTGTTAATATTTCAGGAATTATTTTAATATTGGAATTGTAAATGAGATTTGAAGGATGCCAAGAAAGAACAAACATTGAAATGAAATCAGAGACCAGTTATTTAGTCCACATCGAAAAAGCACAACCGTCTAAAGGAGTTGGCAACTTGAATTTAGAAGCAATAGATCACACAGTGCTATTTCAATGGATCTCTTTGAAAATGTTATTGATCACTTGATATTATTCCCTTGCACTTTCGAAAATGTATTTGATGAAGTTTCACATGTGCACATTTTTCCTCACTTTAGAAATTTTGAAGCTCATTAGGTTACTGACAAGTCGAACTTGATTGAAACACTTTCAAGATAATTGGGGAAGACTCTGTCTAAGGGCTGACTAAATATTGGAAAGACCAAAGCCCTAGTCTTTGGTCTCTGCACAAACCTCTAGCCAGCACTCTGTCCCTCTCCCTGGCAACTGTCTGAGACTGAATCAGACTGTTTGCAACTATAGTGTCATATTCCATCCTGAGATGAGCTTCCGACCACACATCTGCACCATCACTGAGACCACCTTATTCCACCTCCATAATATCACCCGATTCTGCCCCTCCTCTGCTCCGTCTGTAGCTGAAAATCTCATTCACTCCATTGTTACCCCTCGACTTGACTACTCTAGCACGTGCCTAGCTTCTCCTACATTCTACCCTCTGTAAACTTGAAGTCGTCCCCTACTCTGCTACCCTGGACTATATAAGCTAATGGCTGTGGAACAATGGAGAGCATTATGACTCTGTTCCCTCCATTTCTATCCTGAGGATACTGAATCATGCTAGGGTACAATTCCTCAGCTGCTGGCAGACCTCTGGTGCCTCACTTGTGTCAATGTAGAAAAGGATTAATTATTGATCGTTTGGCCGTGTAGGATTTGAAGCTCGGCCTAACCCTGATCACTGGGACACAGCTCCGGTAAAAACTATTACATAACTGGTTTGGAATGGAATGGACGTTCCTTAAATCTTTCACCAAGAATTTCAATAAACCATTTCTTTTTAAATCTGGCATAATTCCTGCACTGCTGATAACTACTAGTTTCCTAAGAAACCAAGTTATGGAGTATTATTTTTTTTATATGTAATCCTCAATTGTTACAGCTTGTTGCTAATTGAAAGAAGGAAGTCTGTGGATCAAATTGTACATGTTTAATGGGACAAAATGAGTCTTCTAATTCCGAATTAGGCTCCAGTTTTTTGCAAGTTATAATTTCAAAGTTCCTGTGTTAGTTGTTAATTGAGGACCCAATTGCTGTGAAACCCCTTTTTTCTGGGGCAATGTACTTAATTCGCTGTATGCTAACTAGTCTCTGCTTTTCAGTTTTGAGGACGGTAAATAATTATTGTCTTTTCTGTAACTTTTTGTGGCTGTCCTTGAGGGCTTTTAGGAACTCTGCACACTCGAGCAGTTCCACTGGCTCATTTTGGTAGGTGCCAGCGCTTTGTTTGATACTTGGCTAAATTAAGAGTGTCTTACTGTTAGTTACACAGTCTAATGACTAGCTAGCATGTCATGGAAGTGGGCACTGCTGGCAAAGCAGACATTTGTTTCCCATCTCAAAGGAAGTGGTGGTGGGCTGCCTCCTTGTTATTTGTTGCAGCGATTTAATGTACTTCAGGCCCATGTTCCAAGCTGGTAGTCCCAGTGTGGGACTAGAGACACATTCAGGTAAGGACAGCAGCTTTTCCTCAAAGGCATGGGTGAATCACTTGGGATTTTGTGACAGTTTCATGGTTCCTTCACTAATTTTTTAAAAACTGAATTCAATTTTGCACACTGCCAGGGGTGAGATTTGAAGTTGTATCTTCTAGATTATTAGTCCAGTACCCAGTTACTCATCCAGTGGCTTTCCCATGACTTAAATTTCAACGTAAATAACTTAAGAATCTAAAAAATGGCTTGATGCTCACTAATACTCATGATATTACTGCACTCTCACAAAAATGTTTAGAAATATCAGATATTTGACTTATTTGATGGCACGAGTGCTCAAATGTCCTGGAGTGAATGTTTTAAAATCCATTTAAATGTGTATTTAAGATAGCTCTTTCAAAAATTGTAAAATGTAGAAATTCTTTAGTAGCTCAACATAACGGTGTTGAGTACACACTGTGTTTTGAAACAGATTCAACATCCAGAGCATTGCGATTACAGTCCCCCTTTAAGTGCCTAAATCAGAATAGTTCTATATGTTGTGAGATTAGTCTTTTTAATATATCAGTTAAATTGGCTTCCATTTTCTTTCTCTGTGTAACAGTAAGCTTTGGAACAGCATCAATGAGCATGCCCACCTTGTTTGCTACGCCAGCCAGGTATACTCTTCCCACCAGCTTCAGTGGTGGCTTCCAGCAGCCAATTTTATCTGCTCCTATGACCTTCACTCAGCATTCGGCATTTCCACAGCAACCTGTTGGTAATATCAAAATTCATCAAGATATTATCAAATTCTTGTCTATGTCTTCCAATTATAAAAATCCTCTCCTTAAATGTTGCACCTCTTTTTCAGGTGGCGGTTTTGGTTCATTTGGACAACCAAAGCCAATGGTCATGCCATATGGTCAACCGATGGCAACATCTGCAGTATCTAGTAACCCATTTCTGGTAATTTGTATTTTTGAAAAATAATTTTCTCTGGTCTTGCATCCATCCAAAAACCACTTGTTGCAAAAGCTTTTTCCTAAAGTTCCAAAATTTCCTCCAGTTTTTGTGGACCCATTAAAGGGGTTAAGAATCCCTACGGTGCAGAAGGAGGCCATTTGGCCCATTGAGGCTGCAATCCAAAAGAGCACCCTACCTAATTATACATCTTTGGATACCAAGGGGCAATTTAGCATGGCCCCTTTGGACTGTGGGAGGAAATCGCAGCACTGAGACATGGGAGAATGTGCAAACTCCATACAAGCAGTCACCCAAAGCCGGAATTTAACCTGGGTCCCTGGTGCTGTGAGGCCGCAGTGCTAACCACTGTGCCATCATGCCGCCAATGTCACTCAAAGTAAAATGTTGAGTTTCAGCTTCTGGGGCTCCTTTCGTCTAAATATCTGAATTCCAGTGGCGTTGAGTTTTTTTAAGACATCTTGGGTCAGTTGTACAAGTTGTGGAGCTTGTACAGAAATCTGCAACACATAATAATTTTTATAGTCTTTATTGGCATCACAAGTAGGCTTACATTAACACTGCAATGAAGTTACTGTGAAAAGCCCCAGTCGCCACACTCTGGAGCCTGTTCGGGTACACGGAGGGAGAATTCAGAATGTCCAATTCACCTAACAAGCACGTCTTTCGGGGCTTGGGGGAGGAAACCGGAGCACCCGGAGGAAACCCACGCAGACACAGGGAGAACGTGCAGACTCCGCACAGACAGTGACCCAAGTCGGGAATCGAGCCCGGGTCCCTGGCGTTGTGAAGCAGCAGTGCTAACTAACCACAGTGCTACCATGCCACCTTGTTGGTGGCAGTGAAGATAAAACTGCTTGTGAAAAGAATGTTGATACAGGTGGGCCTGCTTTGAGGCAAATTGGTGGATGTGCAGTGAGAAACGGTATTCCCAAATGTTGAGGTATTGCATTTACTAAAATAGTTTCGCTCAGTTGGCTAGACAGCTGATTTGCGATGCAGAGCGAGGCTGTACCGGCTGAGGTTATCCATGAAGGCCCTTCTTCTGGATCTTCCCCTCACCTGAGGTGTGGTGATCCTCAGGTTAAATCACTATCAGTCAGCTCTCCCCCTCAAAAGGGGAAAGCAGCCTGTGGTGATCAGGGACTATTTTACCTTTATTAAAATATACATGGCTATGGACAGTTCTGACAATATTGTTGACAGAATTTCTCAGGGGGTGTCCTGGTATGTTTACTTGTGATTCCTCTTTCTTTACTGTTCTTCACAATTAAGTTAAAAGCAGAAGATATTCATTGTTCTTCTCTGGCTCTCCTTTCCCAGGCTGGAGCTCCAATGGGGCAGTTTCCAACAGGCAGCTCTTCAACCAACCCCTTCTTATAGCTGAATTGGTTCCTGTCAGGAGTGCGATGTCGATGCGTGATGTCTCCAAATCTCTTGCACAGACGTGTTCACTGATCTTAGCTTTAATCACAAGAGTCTCTAAAGCCTGTATTTTGTAAAACGGGGTAATATATGCAGAAAGGAATGACTTTGCGCATGTCCTTTTATTTAATCACTATTTGGCAAGAAGGTTCAAGATGTAGCCATATCATGTATATTAAAATGGGCTAATATTAAGTTATTACAAATCCTACCTTTCATTGCTCTGCAGTACTGTACATACTTTTCTTAGAAATTTAGCTATTTGTGCAAAATCGTATTTGTAATTTAACACATTTGTGTGAATGTGAAATGTTACAGAGCAGAAAGAATCATCAGTAAAGTTGCTATATCTATAAGGATGAAACCGCTGCAACATTGGCCTTTTAAGTTCGAGTTTTAGATAAACTAGAAGTTTTATTAATTTGATGACTGGAAAAGGGATTTTTCTTTCTTAGAGGAAAATGCTCTTATTTATACTCTTGAGTATGTAGAAAACTGCAATTCTACCTAACAAAGGAGATCCTGTTTTGCTACAAAGTTTGCAACTGACAAAATAAATAAATATTAGTAAGAATGTCCATGAAGATTTATTTTAGACAAGTAATTCTATTGTCCATGTTGCTTTATTGTTCTTATAGATGGAATCATATAAATTATACTACAGCGAGCGGCCAACTGTACTCATACTTGTTCTTTAAGTAGGGTTACAAAGAAAACAAAAAGGAATGAAACCAGACAGACCATCCGCCATCGACCTAGGCACCGGAAATGACAATGGGGAACCCAGCCCTATAAAACCTGCAGATCCTCCTTACTAACATTTGGAGGCTTGGACCAAACTTTTGATAGCTTTCTCACAGACTAGTCGAGCAACAGCCTGACATAGTCATACTCACGGAATCATACCTTACAGATAAATTCTCCGACAACACTGTCACCGTCGCTGGGTATGTCCTATCTCACCGTCAGGACAGACCCAGCAGAGGTGACGGCACAGTGGTATACAATCAAGGGGGAGTTGATTGGAAGTCCTTAACATCGGCTCTGGGCCCATGATGTCTCATGGCGCCAGGTCAAACATGGGCAAGGAAATCTCCTGCTGATTACCATGGACTGTCTGATGAATCAGTATCCCTGCATGTTGACCACCACTTGGAGGAAGCACTGAGGATGAGTACTCTGAGTGGGGATTTCAATATCCATCACCAAGGGTGTCTCGGTAGTACCACCACAGACCGAGCTGGCTGGGGCCGAAAGGACATCGCTCCCTCTTTGTTAATTCCCTGTTAAATGTTATAATCTGTGCCTCAATTGTTAGTTGTGAGGTATTCTGCTCACTGATGCTCAGTTTAGGTTCCGTCAGGGCCACTCAACCCCTAAGCTCATCTCTTCAGGAAACTAAGGAAATTTGGCATGGCCACATTGACTCTTACCAAGGTTTACAGATGCACCATAGAAAGCATCCTATCAGGCTGCATCACAGCCTGGTGTGGCAACTGCTCGGCCCAAAACCGTAAGAAACTACAGAGAGTTGTGAACACAGCCCAGTCCATCACTCAAACCTGCCTCCATTCCTTTGACTCTGTTTACACCTCCCGCTGCCTTGGGAAAACGGGCAGCATAATCAAAGACCCCTCCCACCCAGCTTACTCTTCCAACTTCTTCCATCGGGCAGGAGATACAAGAGTCTGAGAACACGCACGAACAGACTCAAAAAACGCTTCTTCCCTGCTGTTACCAGACTCCTAAACTACCCTCTTCTGGACTGACCTGATTAATTCTACACTCCTTTATGCTTCACCGGGTGCTGGTGTCTATGTATTTACATTGTGTATCTTCCCTATTACATATTTTCTTTTATTTCATGTATTAAATGATCTGTTTGAGTTGCTCACAGAAAAGTACTTTTCACTGAACCTCGGTACACGTGACAATAAACTATTCCAATTCCATTTCCCAGCTGTTCATGCTGGCAGGATCTTCCAGTCCCGCCAATGGCCAACCCTCGCTGCAGGTTTCCTGACTGCAAAATCCTGGCCTATCCGTTTTCTCACGAGGCTTATCAGAAAAAAAACCCCAGCAGCGTGGTTTAAGAGATGTTTTAGCATCAACAGAAATATAGCATTGTAGGAGTCCGAAAACTTTGCTCGAGTCAAATAGGATACTGAAGTTGCAAATAATCTAGTTCGCATGGTGGCATAGTGATTAGCACTGAAGCCTCCTGTGCCCTCTCGATACTGACCGTTTTACCCCTGCAATTAGTTTTTCCTTATTTATCATATCAAAACCATTTCAGGTTTTGAATACACATCTATATCACACTGCCTTTTAATAGTATAAACCAATTTGCTTAAATTGCTTCATAAGTAACAACTTCAACCAGTATGTAACAGTAAATTAACTTAGAGTATTAGAATAAATGAAAATGAAATGCATTATGAACAGATTCTTAAAAATGTATTGTTGATCTCATTCCTTCCTGCCGTTGTTGTCGCTTCGCCTTCATGGAGGGACATTAGACTGCCATCTCCTGGTCATAGTGAACATAGCCCAACACTGAGCTCAGCTCAATCTACAATGGCAATTGGGATCCCATTGATGTCATAAGACCCGGGCAGAATTCTCCATTGGCTGACGCCGAAATTGGGAAATACAATTGGGCGGAGAATCGGATTTGATGCCGAAAATATGGTGGGCTCCAGTTTCACGCCTAATCACAATTCTCCGGTGCCTCGACAGCGGCGTCAATGCATTCCATTCTGCATGTACAGTAAACACCCTTGGCATATCATTAGCGGGCCTGACCCTGCATTCCGGGGCCTCAATGATTCTCTGCCTCCAATGGGGGGAATTCTCGGCGGCGAGGTTCACTTGTGCTTTTAAAATAATGAAACAGATGTGTTGCTGGTGAGGGAGAGAGGGGGTACAGAAAGTGTCCAACACCGCCATAGTTTGCTGACAGTTGTGCCAGTGGCCGGGGCTTCTGCCAGGGCTGGGGGGAGTAGTGGGGGGTGGCCAGAAGGTGGGCTGTGGGGTCGGGGTGGGCGGGCATGGAACACCATTGCCCAAGCCTGCAAGGCAGCCATGTAGCTGCGCTTGCCGCTGACTGCCCCACTGCAAACTTAATGCCATGGGATGTAAGGGTGTACCCCCTCGCCACCCCCCTAGGTGCCCTCTGGTCCCAGCCGACCCACCCGCGGAACGGGCGTGCTCCAGCGCTACCAATGTCATCTTGTTGGCTGGGATGTGTGTGTGCGGGGAGTGGAGTGCTAATATGTGGCTGCAGCTTGTCAGCCTCTCGCATGTCAATCCTGATCCCAGTGATTCCAGCACTGTTTTCCATTGGAATTGACCGTGTTCCACATTGCGCTGATGCTAACCCCTCAATGGTCACTGAATTGTCCCAGTTTTGCTGTCGCAGAAGTCCATGAATACTGCCCCGTCGTCAACACACAGTATCAGAACGGAGAATCCCGCTGCCCAACTTCCATTTTTAATGGGCTTACCTCCTGACTCCTACAACCTTTATTTTCAAAAAATATACTTCATTCATAACATTTATGAAGGCATGTTACACAACAGTTCAAATCTGACCAGGGGCGGATCTACTATGAAACTAATGAAGCTTAAACTTCAGTGCCCCTAATCACGGAGGGGCCCCAGAAGCGACTTTAGTCCACATTGCTTAAAAATTTTGGGTCTACTGTATGAGAAGGGGTTTTTTAAAAATAATAATATAGTGTAATTCCGAACAGGACGACATTGGACTACATTAGACTGCACCGTGCGACAAGACAGGGCTGCCCTCTCTCCCCACTGCTGTTTGTGCTGGCCATAGAGCCACTAGCAATTGCACTGAGAGCTTCTCGGGGCTGGTCCGGTGGGGAGTGGAACATAAGAGTCTCGCTATACGTAGATGATCTGCTGTTATAAGTATCGGACCCAATGGTGGGGATGGACGGGTATGGCGACCCTGAGGGAATTTGGCCGGTTCTCCGGATACAAACAACATGGCTAAGAGCGAGTTGTTTGTAATTCAGGAGAGTAGGCTGAAGGGGTTGCCGTTCAGGCTAGTGGGGGAGAGTTTCCGAGATTTGGGGATATTTGGGCACGGGACTGGGGCAAGCTGCATAAGCTCAACCTGTCCCGACTGGTGGAATGAGTGAGGGAGGAGGTCCGGAGGTGGGATGCGCTCCCGCTGTCATTGGCGGGGAGGGTACAGACTGTTAAGATGACGATTCTCCCGCAGTTCTTGTTTGTTTCTCAGTGTCTCCCTATCTTTATCCCGCGGTCCTTCTTTAAGAGGCTGAATAAAATTATTCTGGGATTTGTATGGGCAGGGAAGTCCCCGCGGGTGAAGAGGGTGATGCTTGAAAGGAACAGAGGAGAAGGGGGCTGGCGTTGCCGAATTTCAGCAACTATTACTGGGCGGCCAACATAGTGATGATAAGGAAATGGATGGTGGGTGTGGAATTGGTTTGGGAGCGGATGGAGGCTGCTTCGTGCAGGGGCACTAGCTTAGCAGCCCTGGTCACGGCGCCTCTGCCGCTTTCACCGGCACTACTCCACCAGCCCGATTGTGGTGGCGGCTCTTCGGATCTGGGGCCAGTGGAGGAGGCATGTAGGGGAGGTAAGAGCATCGGTGTGAACCCCAATCTGCGGCAACCACCAATTTGCCCCGGGGAACATGGACCGGGGGTATCGACTGTGGAGGAGGGCAAGGATTGTGAGGATGGGGGATCTGGTTCCTGGAAGGGAGCTTTCCGAGCCCCCATGCTGACAGTTGATAATGATTTCATACAGAATTGTTTAATGCAAGACGTAGGTATTTTTCAAAATAAAAATCCAGATGATGAATATACCGAATCAAGCAGGGTTTACAAGGAGCAAAACACAAGTTTCTCAAACAAATATTTTGAAAAAAGATTGAAAAATGTCCAGACTGTGATGAGATCCTGGTTAGTTTACTCAAAGAGCAAAGGCTGTATATACTGTTTTGTCTGCAAACTCTTTTCTAAATGCATGCAGTAGACAGAATGACTGTAGTAATGGTGATTCTCTAGGCTTGTGTCACTGTCTGTGCGGAGTCTGCACGTTCTCCCCGTGCCTGCGTGGGTTTCCTCCGGGTGCTCCGGTTTCCTCCCATAAGTCCCGAAAGACGTGCTTGTTAGGTGAATTGGACATTCTGAATTCTCCCTCCGTGTACCCGAACAGGCGCCGGAATGTGGCGACTAGGGGAGTTTCACAGTAACTTCATTGCAGTGTTAATGTAAGCCTACTTGTGACACCAATAAAGATTATTACTATAATCAATCACAGAGCAATCAACAGATGATCGGAAAGTGGCTGTCATGATATGCAGACACACATAATGATATACAGACAAGCAGCTAATGGACACAGAGAACAGGACATGACCAATAAGCAGGCAGGACACTCAGGGGTGGGATCTGACTATAAAAGACACATGGCACTCACACTCCGTCTCTTTCCACTGATGAACATCTAGAAAGTCAGTCAAAGGTGTTGTTGCAATCTCACACCTCCACCACGTGGCTAAGAGCTAGTCTGGTTGAGTCAGACAGAGTAATCACACTTAAGTTAGCAGAGAATCGAACTCACAGAGAACTGTGCGAACTGTGCTATTAGTTCAATAAACCTGATTGAACTAACTTCAAGGTCTGGAGTATCTTTCTGATCTAAACTGCATCCAGTTGCAGCCTGTGTTAGACCAGTGTACCTAACACGACATGATACCAGGAGACTACTAATTTAAGGTGGCTTACCTCAGTCCGTTCCGTGACAACCAGCAAATGTATTCCAGCACCATGGGGAAGATTCAGGCTCCTCACCAGCTCAGGACCTCCGGCAATCTCAGTGGCGGATATTCAAGCAAAGGTTTCTGCTGTACATCGAAGCCTCAGACCTCGAGGGTGCGTCTGATGCAAGAAAAATCGTGCTTCTCCTTTCAACAGCAGGTGATCAAGCCATCAAACTCTTCAACTCGTTTAACTTCACCGAAGGCCAGGACAAGACAAAGTTTCAGACCATCCTGGACAAGTTCGATAGTCACTATGAAGTGGACACCAATGAAATCTTCGAGTGCTACATATTCAAACAACGTCTTCAAGGTAAAGATGAATCTTTCAATGCCTTCTTAACTAGCTTCCACTTGCTAGCACTGTCCTGCAACTTTGGTGATATTGCTGACTCTATGATCAGAGACCAAATTGTGTTTAGAGTTCACTCTGATCCTCTGAGAGAGCAGCTCTTAAAAATCAAGCATATGACCCTGCCAGTCGTGCTCGAAACATGTACAGTGCATGAGCACGCAAAAAATCGGTATTCCCAATACAAATCAGCTGAAAATGAGAAACTTGCCTCCCACGAGGCAGTGAGTGTGCAGGCCATCTCCCAGATGCAGCGCCTCAGCATTGAAGACAGCGGCCATCTCGCTCGCTTTTCCCGGAGCCCCATGCATGCGCGATGCGAACGGGATAACGAAGCGGCCGACACCCACACCGCGCAGGTGCAGACATCTGCCGACTGCACTGCGCATGTGCGACGACGTACACTGTGTCACGGCGCTGACGTCATGACGTGCCCGAACTGTGTCAATGTCCACGTAAAGGGACACTGCCTTGCACGAGGCAGGCGATGTTTAAACTGCGGGAAGCCTGGACACTATGCAGCCTTGTGCAGGTCTGCACCACCAGTCAGAGGCCAGCGCTCCGCTCCCAATTCCGACGACGGCGCGTCCAGAATGTGCAACGACGATTACAGGATTCTGATCCTGGCTGTACAACAGATCCAGAGGACGAGTGCCTGGAGTCCGTCTACCGAGTGGGCATCATTACCACACATGAACATGCCACACCTAACTCATCTCGCATTCAGTCCATCCTCACTGTGGATTCAGAGGACAAATGGTGTGCGGTGATGCAGGTCAACCGCTGCTCCATCCAGTTCAAGCTGGACACAGGTGCTTCTGCCAACCTCCTCTCACAGGCAGACTTCAAACACATCAAGAAGCCCCCCAAGGTCCTTCCAGCAGCCTGCCAGCTCCTGGACTATAACGGTAATGCCATCACGGCACTGGGGCCCTGCCATCTTCTTGTCTCCAACCGGAGTACGCATGCACGGCTAAGGTTTGAAATTGTCAAGCTGGACAGGGCATCCCTACTGGGCGCGCATGCCTGCAAAAAGCTAAGCCTGGTGTAGCGGGTTTATTCAACGACATCCTCCAACGTGGATCTTCAAGCTGGCATTGACGACATCCTTGCTTAGTATCCAGATGTGTTTGATGGGATGGGCACTTTGCCATATCGGTACAAGATCCTACTGCAACCTGATGCCAAGCCAGTGGTCCATTCACCACGCCCCCGCTGAAGGAGCGGCTGAAGGAACAGCTCAAGGAGCTGCAGCAGCAGGGAATCATTTCCAGGGTAACCAAACTGACTGACTGGGTCAGCTCGATGGTGGTGGTGATAAAACCCTCTGGAGACCTGCGCATCTGCATTGATCCCAAGGGTCTCAACCAGAATATAATGCATGAACACTATACCCCATCCCGAAGCGGGAGGAACTCACCAGTGAGATGGCACATGCACTGTTTTTCACGAAGTTACACGCTTCAAATGGATTCTGGCAAATCCAACTGGATGAGTCCAGCAGAAGACTCTGCACCTTCAATACACCATTTGGCAGGTACTGCTATAACCGTATGCGATTCAGCATCGTCTCAGCATCGGAGATATTTCATTGCATCATGGAACAGATGATGGAGGGCATCAAAGGGGTTCGTGTGTACGTGAACGACATCATCATATGGTCCACGCCCCCTGAGGAGCATGTTTCCTGTCTCCAGCAGGTATTCTGCCGTGTCCACGCCAATGGCCTGAAGCTGAACAGGGCCAAATGTTGCTTTGGCATAACGACACTCAAGTTCCTAGGAGACCAGATCTCAACAGGGCGTGTGCCCCGACACAGACAAGGTCAAGGCCATCGCAGCCATGAAGGTCCCGGAAGACAAGAAGGCGGTGTTGCGCTTCCTGGGCATGGTCAATTTTCTGGGCAAGTTCATCCCAAACACGGCCTCACACATCACGGCCCTATGAAACCTAGTGAAGAAGTCCACTGCCTTCGAGTGGAAGGCGGCCCACCAGGCAGAGTGGTTGGAGCTGAAAGCCAAGCTCACCACTGCACCCGTATTGGCATTTTTTGACCCAGACAGGGAAACAAAAATTTTGACAGATGCGAGCCAGGATGGCATCGGTGCGGTCCTGCTGTAACGCGATGACACTTCATCCTGGGCACCGGTTGCCAACGCATCAAGGGCAATGATGCCCACTGAACAAAGGTATGCACAAATCGAGAAGGAATGCCTGGGCCTTCTCACTGGCATTGTTAAGTTTCACGACTATGTCTACGGCCTGCCGATATTCGCAGTCGAGACGGATCACACGCCCCTGGTCCACATTATCCACAAGGACCTGAATGACATAACGCCTCGGTTGCAGTGCATCCTCCTCAAACTCAGAAGGTACAACTTTGACCTGGTCTACACGCCTGGCAAGGAGCTCATCATTGCCAATACACTGTCCCGCTCCATCACCGTGCCTATTGAACCACTGAACGTCATCCGGCAAATTGAGTCACAGGTGCAGCTGTGTTCTAGCACCCTCCCGGCATCTGATAAGAAGGTGATTCGTACCGTGAAGAGACAGCCAAAGACCCCCTCTTGCAGCGTGTAGCCAATGGCTGGCAAAATGGGCAGTGCCCTCAATTTTTCAAAGTAAAGGACGACCTGACGGTGATTGATGGTATCCTCCTCAAGCTGGACCGAATTGTAATTCCACACAGTCTCCAGAGCTTGGTGTTCCGTCAAATCCATGAGGGCCACCTGGGTGTGGAAAAGTGCAGACGCAGAGCCAGGCAGGCTGTCTACTGGCCCGGGATCAGCCAGAACATCGCGAACATGGTCCTTAACTGTCAACACTTCCAGCCAGCGCAGAGTAAGGAGACACTTCAGCAGCATGAAATCGAAACCTCTCCATGGTCCAAGGTTGGCATCGACCTCTTTCATGCAAATGGTCGTGATTACGTGTTAATCATTGATTACTTTTCCAATTACCCTGAAGTCGTGAAGCTCTCAGACCTCACATCTCGGACCGTCATCAAGGCCTGTAAACAGCCAGCGGGAGATAGAGGAGCAGATAAGTAGACAGATTTTGGAAACGAGTAAAAACAACAGGGTTGTTGTGATGGGAGACTTCAACTTCCCCAATATTGACTGGGATTCACTTAGTGCTAGGGGCTTAGAAGGGGCAGAGTTTGTAAGGAGCATCCAGGAGAGCTTCTTAAAACAATATATAGATAGTCCAACTAGGGAAGGGGCACTACTGGACCTGGTATTGGGGAATGAGCCCGGCCAGGTGGTAGAAGTTTCAGTAGGGGAGCATTTTGGGAACAGTGACCACAATTCAGTAAGTTTTAAAGTGCTGGTGGACAAGGATAAGAGTGGTCCTAGGGTGAATGTGCTAAATTGGGGGAAGGCTAATTATAACAATACTAGGCGGGAACTGAAGAACCTAGATTGGGGCGGATGTTTGAGGGTAAATCAACATCTGACATGTGGGAGGCTTTCAAGTGTCAGTTGAAAGGAATTCAGGACCGGCATGTTCCTGTGCGGAAGAAGGATAAATACGGCAAATTTTGGGAACCTTGGATAACGAGATATTGTAGGCCTCGTCAAAAAGAAAAAGGAGGCATTTGTCAGGGCTAGAAGGCTGGGAACAGACAAAGCCTGTGTGGAATATAAGGAAAGTAGGAAGGAACTTAAGCAAGGAATCAGGAGGGCTAGAAGGGGTCATGAAAAGTCATTGGCAAATAGGGTTAAGGAAAATCCCACGGCTTTCTACACATACATAAAAAGCAAGAGGGTAGCCAGGGAAAGGGTTGGCCCACTGAAGGACAGGCAAGGGAATCTATGTGTGGAGCCAGAGGAAATGGGTGAGGTACTAAATGAATACTTTGCATCAGTATTCACCAAAGAGAAGGAATTGGTGGATGTTGAGTCTGGAGAAGGGTGTGTAGATAGCCTGGGTCACATTGAGATCCAAAAAGATGAGGTGTTGGGCATCTTGAAAGATATTAAGGTAAGTCCCCAGGGCCTGATGGGATCTACCCCAAATACTGAAGGAGGCTAGAGAGGAAATTGCTGAGGCCTTGACAGAAATCTTTGGTTCCTCACTGTCTTCAGGTGATGTCCCGGAGGACTGGAGACTAGCCAATGTTGTTCCTCTGTTTAAGAAGGGTAGCAAGGATAATCCAGGGAACTACAGGCCGGTGAGCCTTACATCAGTGGTAGGGAAATTACTGGAGAGAATTCTTCGAGACAGGATCTACTCCCATTTGGAAGCAAATGGACGTATTAGCGAGAGGCAGCATGGTTTTGTGAAGGGGAGGTCGTGTCTCACTAACTTGATAGAGTTTTTCGAAGAGGTCACAAAGCTGATTGATGCAGGTAGGGCAGTGGATGGTGTCTATATGGACTTCAGTAAGGCCTTTGACAAGGTCCCTCATGGTAGACTGGTACAAAAGATGAAGTCACATGGGATATGGGGTGAGCTGGCAAGATGGATACAGAACTGGCTAGGTCATGGAAGGCAGAGAGTAGCAATGGAAGGGTGCTTTTATAATTGGAGGGCTGTGACTAGTGGTGTTCCGCAGGGATCAGTGCTGGGACCTTTGCTGTTCGTAGTATATATTCATGATTTGGAGGAAAATGTAACTGGGCGGATTAGTAAGTTTGCAGACGACACAAAGGTTGATGGAATTGTGGATAACGATGAGGACTCTGAGGATACAGCAGGATTTAGATTGTTTGGAGACATGTACGGAGAGATGGCAGATGGAGTTTAATCCGGACAAATGTGAGGTAATGCAATTTGGAAGGTCTAATGCAGGTAGGGAATATACAGTGAATGGTAGAACCCTCAAGAGTATTGAAAGTCAAAGAGATCTAAGTGTACAGGTCCACAGGTCACTGAAAGAGTCAACACAGGTGGAGAAGGTAGTCAAGAAGGCATACGGCATGCTTGCCTTCATTGGCCGGGGCATTGAGTATAAGAATTGGCAAGTCATGTTGCAGCTGTATAGAACCTTAGTTAGGCCACACTTGGAGTATAGTGTTCAATTCTGGTCACCACACTACCAGAAGGAGGTGGAGGCTTTAGAGAGGGTGCAGAAGAGATTTACCAGGATGTTTCCTGGTATGGAGGGCATTAGCTATGAGGAGCGGTTGAATAAACTCGGTTTGTTCTCACTGGAACAACGGAGGTTGAGGGGTGACCTGATCGAGGTCTACAAAATTATGAGGGGCATAGACAGAGTGGATAGTCAGAGGCTTTTTCCCAGGGTAGAGAGGTCAATTACTAGGGGGCATAGGTTTAAGGTGCGAGGGGCAAGGTTTAGAGGAGATGTACGAGACAGGTTTTTTACACAGAGGGTAGTGGGTGCCTGGAACTCACTGCCGGAGGAGGTGGTGGAAGCAGGGGCGATAGTGACATTTAAGGGGCATCTTGACGAATACATGAATAGGATGGGAATAGAGGGATACGGACCCAGGAAGTGTAGAAGATTGTAGTTTAGTCGGGCAGCATGGTCGGCACAGGCTTGGAGGGCCGAAGGGCCTGTTCCTGTGCTGTACTTTTCTTTGTTCTTTGAGACGTTCTCCAGGCATGGTATCCCACTCACTGGCATGAGTGACAATGGCCCGTGCTTCAGCAGCCATGACTGGTCTCTGTTTGCCCAGTCGTATCAGTTCAAACATGTCACTTCCAGCCCACACTATCCGCAGTCAAACAGAAAAGTTGAGAAAGGGGTGCACATAGTGAAGCAGCCCATCTGCAAGGCCGTGGATTCTGCGTCTGACATTCACCTTGCGCTACTTGCGTACAGGGCGACTCCACTGTCCACTGGCATGTCGCCGGCTCAAGTCTTGATAAACAGGGACCTGCGAACGACACTTTCAGCCATACACGTGCCCAACCTGGATCACCTCCCGGTGCTGCAGAAGGTGCAGCAACTCCGAGACCGGCAAAAACAGGGCTATGATGCTTATGCCACCGATTTGCCCGTGTTATCCCCATCAGACATTTTTCGGGTCAAGACCCCTGATGGAGGCTGGTCAGCTCCAGCTGTTGCTGTTCGACCGCCTGCTCCCGCTCGTATGTTGTGCGTCTGGCTGATAGTTCTGTTGTGCGATGAAACAGACGGGCATTGCGCAAAGTTGCCTGCCCGCAACCACATTCTTCTCCGTTTTCTTCTGTTGTTTTGCCACCTCCTGATACCTCGACTCACGAGGCCACCAGTCAGGCTTCAATCCCCCCCATCAAGGGGCTGTCCTCCCCACCACCACATCTCCGGTGGTCGACCAGGATCAGACGCAAGCCACAGAGACTGGACTTATGAACATTTGTTCTGTTTGCTATGTTCTGTGTTCTCGCATTAGACAGCTGCTTTTGCATGTACATATGTTCACATCCACTGCATGTATATATGTTAATATTGGCCTATTCTTGTAAATACGTTCACATATATCATCCAAACATAAAAAAAAGGGGAGATGTCATGCTACGCAGGCACACACATAATGATATTCAGACAAGCAGCTAATGGACATAGCGAACAGGACATGACCAATAAGCAGGCAGGACACTCAGGGGTGGGATCTGACTATAAAAGACACGAGGCACTGACACTCCGCCTCTTCCCACTGATGAACATCTAGAGAGTCAGTCAAGGGTGTTGCTACAATCGCACACCTCCACCACGTGGCTAAGAGCTAGTCTGGTTCAGTCAAACAGAGTAACCACACTTAAGTTAGCAGAGAATCAAACTCACAGAGAACTGTGCGAACTGTGCTATTAGTTCAATAAACCTGATTGAACTAACTTCAAGGTCTGGAGTATCTTTCTGATCTAAACTGCATCCAGTTGCAGCCCCCCTCCCCCCACCAATTTCTGTGACCATACTACTTGGGTTGAATTGTTTTTTAAAATAAATTTGGAGTGTCCAATTGGTTTTTTTTTCCAATTAAGGGGCAATCCACCTGCCCTGCACATCTTTGGGTTGTGGACGAGGGCAGCATGGTGGCGCAGTGGTTAGCACTGCTACCTCACGACGCCGAGGTCCCAGGTCCCATCCCGGCTCTGGGTCACTCTTCGCCACCACCACCCAAAGATGTGCAGGGTGCTGGTTGCGGCGATGCTCAGCTAAGCCGCACGTTTCGGCGGCTGCAGCTCCGATGGTCTTTCGGGCTCTTTTTGAGAGCCCCAACGGGAATTTTCTTTTGACAAAACCCGGTGTGGAGTGAAGAAATAAGGAGTCGTGTTCCCCCCCCCCCCCCCCCCCCCCAGTGTGCAGGAAAAAGATCGGTGGCGGTGGCCAGATCAAGAAGGATCCTCGAGGGCAGCGGCAGAGAAAAGAAGGAAGCAAGATGGCGTCGGAGGGAGGCCAGGCGACTTGGGGACCGGATCAGGATGAATTCCTCAGAAGGTGTGTGGAGGAGTTAAAAAAGGAGGTGCTGGCCCCGATGTTGCTGGCAATCGATGGGCTCAAAGAAACACAAAAGGCCCAGGTGATAGAGCTCCGTGTGGTGAAGGAGAAGGTAACTGAAAACGAGGATGAGATCCTGGGCCTAGCGGTCAAAATGGAGACGCACGAGACGCTACATAAGAAGTGCATCGAAAGAATTGAAGTCCTGGAAAATGGGGCCCCAGTGGCAAGTGTAGTCAAAGATCGGAGTATTTTTGGTTACATAGGGGAACAAGGCAGGGGTGCCCTCTGTCCCCATTACTGTTCGTGTTGGCAATTGAACCACTGGCCATAGCGCTGAGAGACTCTAGGAAATAGAGGGTGGTGGTTAGAGGGGGAGAGGAACACCAAGTGTCACTCTATGCAGATGACCTACTGCTGTATGTGGCGGATCCAGTGGGGGGGATGATAGAGGTTATGCAGATATTGAGGGAGTTTGGAGACTTTTCGGGATATAGGCTTAACATGGGAAAGAGTGAGCTTTTCGTGATACACCCTGGGGACCAGAGTAGAGGGATAGATGGCCTGCCGCTAAGGAGGGCGGAAAGAAACTTCCGATATTTGGGGATTCAGATAGCCAGGAGCTGGGGAACCTTACACAAACTCAATCTGACTCGGCTGGTGGAGCAGATGGAAGAGGATTTCAAAAGGTGGGATATGCTGCCGCTATCACTGGCGGGCAGAGTGCAGGCGATTAAGATGATGGTCCTCCCGAGGTTTCTATTTGTGTTTCAATGTCTCCCCATCTTGATCACTAAGGCCTTTTTTAAGAAAATAGATAGGAGCATTATGAGCTTCGTGTGGGCAGGGAAGGCCCCGAGGGTAAGGAGGGGGCTCCTGCAACGTAGCAGGGACAGAGGGGGACTGGCGTTGCCGAATTTAGGCGACTATTACTGGGCCGCCAATGTGGCGATGATCCGCAAGTGGATGATAGAGGGAGAGGGGGAGGCGTGGAAGAGGCTGGAGATGGCGTCCTGTAAAGGAACGAGCTTAAAAGCGCTGGTGACGGCGCCGCTACCGCTCTCCCCGAAAAGGTTTACCACTAACCCAGTGGTGGCGGCAACATTAAGTATCTGGGGGCAATGGAGGCGACAGAAGGGTGTGTTGGGAGCCTCGGTGTGGTCCCCGATCAGGAACAACCAGAGCTGGCACCGGGCAGGAATTAGGAGAGTGGGAGACTTATTTATAGATGGGACGTTTGCGAGCTTGGGAGCGCTAGAGGAAAAGTATGAGCTGCCTCCGGGGAATATCTTCAGGTATATGCAGGTGAGGGCGTTCAGGAGACAACAGGTGAGGGAATTTCCGCTGCTCCCAACACAGGGGATCCAGGATAGAGTGCTTTCGGGGGGGTGGGTCGGGGAGGGCAAAGTGTCCGAAATATACCGGGAGATGAGAGAAGAGGGGGAGGAGCAGGTAGAAGAGCTGAAAGGAAAATGGGAAGAAGAGCTCGGGGAGGAGATTGAGGAGGGTTTGTGGGCTGATGCCCTAAGTAGGGTAAATTCCTCTTCCTCGTGTGCCAGGCTTAGCCTGATCCAATTTAAGGTGCTACATAGAGCACACATAACGGGAGCAAGGTTGAGCAGGTTCTTCGGAGTGGAGGACAGGTGCGGGGGAAGCCCGGCGAACCACACACATATGCTTTGGTCGTGTCCAGCACTGGAGGAGTATTGGAGGGGAGTGGCAAGAGTGATCTCGAAGGTGGTGAAGGTCCGGGTCAAGCCAGGCTGGGGGTTAGCTATATTTGGGGTAGCGGATGAGCTGGGAGTGCAGGAGGCGAAAGAGGCCGATATTGTGGCCTTTGCGTCCCTGGTAGCCCGGCAAAGGATTTTACTCATGTGGAAGGAAGCGAAACCCCCCGGCGTGGAGGCCTGGATAAACGATATGGCTGGGTTCATAAAACTGGAGCGGATAAAGTTTGCGCTGAGAGGATCGGCTCAGGGGTTCTCCAGGCGGTGGCAACCGTTCCTTGACTATCTAGCGGAACGTTAGGGAAAAATAGATCGTCAGCAGCAGCAGCCCAGAAAGGAGGGGGGGGGGCAACTTGTTTTTGTTCTAGTTGGGGTGGAGAGGGGGGAGCACCATTTCTTGTTACTTTGTTAGTTCACTACTTTATTTAAACAATGTTATCTATTAGTTATTGTGTTACCGTTTTTGTTGATTTGTAAGGGGAAGAAATTGTGTTTTAAAACTTTAATAAAATTTTTTTTTTTTTTTAAAAGATGTGCAGGGTAGGTGGATTGGCCATGCTAAATTGCCCCTTAATTGGAAAAAATGAATTGGGTACACTAAATTTTTTATTTTTTTTAAATTAAAAATCTTTGGTTGTGGGGGTGAGACCCACGCGGACACGGGGAGAATAGAACAAAGAACAAAGAAATGTACAGCACAGGAACAGGCCCTTCGGCCCTCCAAGCCCGTGCCGACCTTGCTGCCCGACTAAACTACAATCTTCTACACTTCCTGGGTCCGTATCCCTCTATTCCCATCCTATCTCCACACGGATAGTGACCTGGGACCTGGATTGAACCCGGGTCCTCGGCGGCATGAGGCAGCAGTGCTAACCACTGCACTACCGTGTCACCCCTAGGTTGAATTGTAATTCATTGATCTTATTAATGCACCTAGCCCTTGGAGATTCATGCTGTTAACAGAAAGGGGCTGTTGTTGCTGGGACCTGCGGCATTTGTCAAGTGATTCCACTTGCCGCAACGATTGCATTTTTCTCCAAATGCAAAACACAGTGTTCTGTTTGGGGTGCTGTCCGCTGCTGTTGGGGCAAAGCAAAAAATTCACTGCCCCACCTAAACTGCACCGTTTCCTGCCTAAATTCTCTGCTTGATGTCTCAGACTGCTCGTTGAACATGCACATTCTACTGCAGATTGTTATGTTCAATCTTTTTTAATTGGTTCCAAACCCCATTGCTGTTTATTCCACAAACCAACCGATCCTTTACAAACAGATAGAGAGAGGGTCCTGAAATGGGCCAAGAAGGAGCGGAGCAGCAAGTGGGACAATGCTGAGATTAGAATATACCCGGACTGGAGCGCGGAGGTCGCTAAGCGGAGAGCGGGTTTCAACCGGGCCAACGCACTGCTGCATCGGAAAGGAGTGAAATTTGGAATGTTGCGGCCAGCGCGACTGTGGGTCACATATAACGGCCAACACCACTACTTCGAAACGCCCGAAGAGGCGTGGACCTTTATATTAACTGAGGGTGGGGGGTATTTGAGGGTTGAAGTATGATGGCGGTTGTATATAGGGGGGTAAGCACGCGCAGGGAATGTTATATGGGCTCGGGACGAGAGACAAGGCCGCAACAGAAGCTGCGTCGGGGGGGGGCGGGGCAGGCTCTGGAAAGCGCGGGACTTTTCTCCCGCGCGCGGGAAGAAAGGTGGGAGGGAAAGCGTAGGAACATCTATTGATGGGGAGATTCCCACACGGGGGGGGTCAAAGGGATGGTGGGGGAAGCCGGGGTCAGCAGGCGTCAGCTGACTTACGGGAGTGATATGAGGGGAGCAAAAAAGCTAGACAGGGGTCTAGCAGGGGCGAGGGAAGGGGAGGGAGGGGGGGAAAACAGGGTTGCTGCTGCACTGGCTGAAAGGGAATGGGACACAGAAGAGGTGGCTGGGACGGAGGTGAGGGAGACGCGGACACGAGACTGGCCCAGAAAAGGAGATGGCTAGTCGGCGGGGGGGGGGGGGGGGGGGGGGGGGGGCCTCCAATCCGGCTGATAACGTGGAACGTGAGGGGCCTGAACGGACCGGTGAAGAGGGCTCGCGTGTCCGCGCACTTGCAGGGACTGAAGGTAGACGTGGCTATACTCCAAGAGACACACCTGAAGGTGGCGGACCAGGTCAGGTTAAGAAGGGGATGGGTAGGACAGGTATTTCACTCGGGACTGGACGCGAAAAACAGCGGGGTGGCAATTCTGGTGGGAAAACATGTGTCATTTGAGGCCAAGATTATCGTAGCGGACAATGGAGGGAGATACGTGATGGTGAGTGGTAGGTTGCAAGGGACGTGGGTGGTGTTGGTAAATGTATACGCTCCAGCATATGATGCTGGATTTATGAAGCGCATGTTGGGGCACATCCCGGACCTGGAGGTAGGAGGACTGATAATGGGAGGGGACTTCAACACAGTGCTGGACCCAGCACTAGACCGCTCCAGATCAAGGACGGGAAAGAGGCCGGAGGCGGCCAGGGTGCTCAGGGGGTTCATGGACCAGATGGGGGGAGTGGACCCATGGAGGTTCGCAAGACCGCAGGCCAGGGAATTTTCTTTCTTCTCCCACGTGCACAAGGCATACTCCCGGATAGACTTCTTTGTGCTGGGCAGGGCGCTCATCCCGAGGGTGGAGGGGACAGAGTATTCGGCCATAGCCGTTTCGGACCATGCCCCGCACTGGGTGGAAGTGGGGCTGGGAGAGGAGAGGGACCAACGCCCGCTGTGGCGGTTGGATGTGGGACTGTTGGCAGATGAGGTGGTGTGTGGTAAGGTAAGGGGGTGTATTGAAAGGTACTTGGAGGCTAACGACAACGGGGAGGTGCGCGTGGTGGTGGTATGGGAGGCGTTGAAGGCAGTGATCAGGGGAGAGCTAATCTCCATCAGGGCTCATAGGGAGAAGACAGAGGGCATGGAAAGGGAGAGGTTAGTGGGGGAGATTCTGTGA
This sequence comes from Scyliorhinus torazame, assembly GCF_047496885.1. Classification (NCBI taxonomy): domain Eukaryota; kingdom Metazoa; phylum Chordata; class Chondrichthyes; order Carcharhiniformes; family Scyliorhinidae; genus Scyliorhinus; species Scyliorhinus torazame. Next base: position 38,350,009 of record NC_092720.1, on the reverse strand, counting down.
GTGGACAGGAGATACGCAGAGGCCCCGGAGGAAAGATTACTTGGGGAAAGGCGACGGCTCCAGACGGAGTTTGACCTGTTGACATGACCACGGGGAAGGCGGAGGCACAGTGGAGGAAGGCGCAGGGGGCGACCTACGAGTACGGGGAAAAGGCCAGTCGGATGCTGGCACACCAGCTCCGTAAGAGGATGGCAGCGAGGGAAATAGGGGGAGTCAAAGATGGTGGGGTAGCTATGGTCCAGAGTGCAACGGAAATAAATAAGGTATTTAAGGCCTTCTACGAAGAGCTGTACAGATCCCAGCCCCCAGGGGGAGAAGAGGGGATGGGAAGATTCCTGGACCAACTGCGGTTCCCGAGGGTGGAGGACCAAGAGGTAGCTGGTTTGGGGGCACCAATCGGGTTGGAGGAGCTGAGTAAGGGTTTGGGGAGCATGCAGGCGGGGAAGGCCCCGGGGCCGGACAGGTTCCTGGTGGAGTTCTATAGAAAGTATGCGGACCTGTTGGCCCCGTTACTAGTGAGCACCTTTAACGAGGCAAGAGAGGAGGGGTCCCTGCCCCCGACAATGTCGGAGGCGACAATTTCCCTGATCCTGAAGCGAGACAAGGACCCACTGCAATGTGGATCGTACAGGCCGATTTTGCTCCTAAATGTGGACGCTAAGCTAGTGGCAAAAGTGCTGGCCATGAGGATTGAGGACTGTGTCCCGGGGGTGATACATGAGGACCAGACGGGATTTGTAAAGGGCAGGCAATTAAATACTAATGTGCGGCGGCTCTTAAATGTGATCATGATGCCATCGGAGAAGGGAGAGGCGGAGATAGTGGCAGCCATGGACGCGGAAAAGGCCTTTGACCGAGTTGAGTGGGACTACCTCTGGGAGGTGTTGCGTAGGTTTGGGTTCGGGGGAGGGTTTATTAGCTGGGTTAAGTTCCTTTACAGCGTCCCAGTGGTGAGTGTGGTGACGAACCGGCGGAGGGCGGAGTACTTTCGGCTGTACCGAGGAACGAGGCTGAGGCAGGAACGGGGGCAGGCTTTGTCCCCCCTGTTGTTTGCATTGGCGATCGAACCCTTGGCCATATCACTGAGGGAGTCTAATAAATGGAGGGGGGTGGTCCGCGGGGGTGAAGAGCATTGGGTGTCGCTATACGTGGACGACCTGCTGCTGTACGTGGCGGACCCAATGGAGGGGATGATGGAGGTCATGCAGTCTTTGAGGGAGTTTGGGGAGTTCTCGGGCTATAAGCTCAATGTAGGGAAGAGCGAGCTTTTTGTACTACAGGCAGGGGACCAAGCAAGAGGGATAGGGGACCGACCGCTGAGGAGGGCGGAGGGGAGTTTTCGGTATCTAGGGATCCAGATAGCCAGGAGCTGGGGGGCCCTACACAAACTGAATCTGACAAGGTTGATGGACCAAATGGAGGTGGACTTCAAAAGATGGGACATGTTGCCGCTCTCGTTGGTGGGTAGAGTGCAGTCGGTAAAAATGGTGGTCCTTCCGAGGTTTATGTTTGTGTTCCAGTGCCTCCCCATCGTGATCACCAAAGGCTTTTTCAAGAGAGTAGGTAGGAGTATTATGGGGTTTGTGTGGGCGAACAAAACCCCGAGGGTAAGGAGAGGGTACTTGGAGCGCAGTAGGGACCGAGGAGGGCTGGCGCTGCCAAACCTAGGGAGCTACTACTGGGCAGCAAACGTGGCGATGATCCGTAAGTGGGTTATGGAGGGGGAGGGGCGGCATGGAAGAGGATGGAGATGGCGTCCTGCAAAGGAACGAGCTTGGGGGCGCTGGTGACGGCGCCGTTGCCGCTCTCGCCATCAAAGTACACCTCGCGCCCGGTGGTGGCAGCAACGTTAAGGATCTGGGGCCAGTGGAGACGGCATAGGGGTGCAGTGGGAGCCTCGGTGTGGTCCCCGATCAGGGGTAACCACCGGTTTGTCCCGGGGAAGATGGACGGGGGGGTTCCAGGGCTGGCACCGGGCGGGGATTAGAAGAATGGGGGACCTGTTCATCGGCGGGACATTTGCGAGCCTAGGGGCACTGGAGGAGAAGTTTGAGCTACCCCCGGGAAATGCATTCAGATATATGCAGGTGAGGGCTTTTGTGAGGCGACAGGTCAGGGAATTCCCCCTGCTCCCGACACAGGAAATTCAAGACAGGATGATCTCGGGTGTATGGGTCGGGGAGGGCAAGGTTTCGGCAATACACCAAGAGGTGAAAGAAGAGGGGGAAGCGCTAGCAGAAGAGTTGAAGGGTAAATGGGAGGAGGAGTTGGGGGAGGAGATCGAGGAAGGTTTGTGGGCTGATGCCCTGGATAGAGTCAATTCCTCCTCCTCATGTGCCAGGCTCAGCCTGATACAATTTAAGGTGGTTCACAGAGCGCACTTGACGGGGGCGAGGTTGAGTAGGTTCTTTGGGATAGAGGACAGACGTGGAAGGTGTTCAGGGAGTCCGGCGAACCATGTCCATCTGTTTTGGTCATGCCCGGCACTGGAGGGGTTCTGGAGAGGAGTGGCGGGAGCAATATCTCAGGTGGTGAAAGTCCGGGTCAAGCCAAGCTGGGGGCTAGCAATATTTGGAGTAGTGGACGAGCCGGGAGTGCAGGAATCGAAAGAGGCCGGCATTCTGGCCTTTGCGTCCCTAGTAGCCCGGCGAAGGATCTTGCTAATGTGGAAGGAGGCGAAGCCCTATAGCGTGGAGGCCTGGACAAACGACATGGCTGGGTTCATAAAGTTGGAAAGGATTAAGTTTGCCTTAAGGGGGTCTGCGCAGGGGTTCTACAGGCGGTGGCAACTGTTCCTAGACTATCTCGCGGAGCGTTAGAGGAAGGTCGGTCAGCAGCAGCAACCCTGGGGGGGGGGGGGGGGGGGAACGAGAGATTGTTTGAGGGGACGGATGAGCGGGGGATAACATGGAGGGTGTGGGGGAAACTGGCACGAATGGGCGAGAGCCAGTGTATAAAGCTCTGTAAATATATCATCTTACCATGTATATATCTTGCTCAGGGCGATTTTGCGTTATTTTGTTACAGGGGGAGGGGGAGGTTTATTGTTTGTAAGGGGAAAAAATTGTTTTGTTTTGTTAAAAAACTTTAATAAATATATTTTTTTTAAAAAGAATACCAGCTCCAGCCCACTGCACCACCTGCATCTGCTTGGCCCAGCTCAGGACCTTCTCCTTCACACTGTACCTGCGGAAGCACAGAGTCACTGCCCTTGGTGGCTCACTCACCTTTGGTACAGGCCTCCATGACCGATGAGCCCGATCCAGTTCATATCGGGAGGGATCCTCCCCCTCCCCCAATAGTTTTGCCAGCATCGCGGCAAAATACTCAGTCGGCTTCGGTCCTTCAACTCCTTCGGGCAGCCCCACAATCCTCAAATTCTGTCGCCTGGATCTGTTTTCCAGGTCTTCCATTTTTCCTCGCAGATCCTTGTTAGTATCCATCACCTTCCTCACCTCCTTCCCCATCGAGGCAAGTTGATCACCGTGCTGCAATAACGTCTCCTCCACTTCCTTCAGCGCCTCCCCTTGCTCTCGCACCTCCGCCACTGCGCTCGCCACCTCCGTCCTCACCGGGGGAACCGCCTCCTCCACCAGCGCACTCAAAACCTCCCTCATCTCCTTCCTCACCGTCTCCATGCATTTCGCAATCTGCGCCAACTGCTTTTCAAATTCCGCAGCCATCACCTTAGTTATTTCTTCAGCCATAAGCAGTGCGGCCTTCCCTGGTGCTCCAGCCTCCATTTTCCTCGGTGACCCCGCGGTGACCTTTCCACTCCCCGACGGACCTTCAGCTGTTTTTTTTTTCGGCCGTTTTTTTGCTCACCCTCGACATTTTTCTTTGTTTTTTTTTCCTCCTGTGTCTTCACTGTGCCTCTTCCGTGCCTTCTCCCTGCTTTTGCCGCCTCCGTGGACCCTGGGACCGGGCTTAAAGCCCCGAAAATGCCGTTCCCGAGCGGGAGCCCTCCATTGTGCAGCCGCCTCCCGCCCGCCGTCACCAGAAGTCCGAGAATAAGGTTCTTAACCGGAATGTATATGGCTTCAAATTTATTCCAAATGAACTCCGGGTCTTCTTTCTCATCGTCAGATTGGAAATGATCGAAATTTTGCTACCCCTTCAAACAGTAAATGGTAACAAATACAATGTCAATCCCCTACCAACAACAACGATCCCATCCTCCCACCAGCCCCCAAACAACGGCCCACCTGACAATATAAGCATTAAATAAAACTAAACCTCCCAAGGAGGAACAAAGAAAAAGGAATCAGGAATCACCCCTGGTCACCGTTGACACATATAGTTCAACCCCCCAACCCCCCCCCCCCTAATATTCAATGCCATCCAATCCCCGAAAGAGTACCGCTAATGACACCCATGCATTGTAGACACTTCCCCCACCCATCCCAGACTCCTCCCCTCCACTTCCTCTTGTAAACTCATCCCCCCGACCTCGGTTCCTTCCCCCAACTTTTCACCCCGGCTAGACTCACCGAAACCTGTTCTGCCAGGCTCCGATGGCCACAGCCTCTCCCCACACCTCAGTCCCGTTCACTGGCCGGCTTAAACCGGCCAGCTTGGAGGCTCCCGCCGGGTCTCCTTCCCCCTTGCCCGGTCCCAGGAAAACCAAGAAATCCCCTTTAGCACACAACCCCAGCATACACACCCAAGCCCCAGAGAACCATCATTGCAAATGAAAGTCCCAACTCTTCCCTTGTCCAAATATACAGCGTTGACTCATTTAGTACATACACCAACACGCAGTGAAAAACTAAAGTTACATGAGGCTACATTGGTACACGACCCGCTCTCAGTCCCATTTCTCAATTCTGCCACAGTCCTTCTGCCTTCACAAACTCCTCCGCCGCTTCCGCCGTCCCAAAATAAAAGTCCTTGGATTTGTAGGTCACCCTCAGCTTAGCTGGATATACTATGCTGCACTGCACCTTGCTGGTGTACAGTGCCTTCTTCACCCGGCTGAAGGCAGCCCGCCTCCTCGCCAGCTCCACTGTAACGTCCTGGTATATGCGTCTATCAGCTCCAGCCCACTGCACCACCCGCTTCTGCTTTGCCCAGCACAGGACCTTCTCCTTCATGCTGTACCTACGGAAACACACAGTTACTACTCTTGGTGGCTCACTCGCCTTTGGTATAGGCCTCCATGACCGATGAGCCTGATCCAGTTCGTATCGAGAGGGATCGTCCCCCTCCCCCAATAGCTCCGCCAACATCGTGGCAAAATACTCCGTCGGCCTCGGGCCTTCCACCCCTTCGGGTAGACCCACGATCCTCAGATTCTGCCGCCTGGATGGGTTTTCCAGGTCTTCCATTTTGGCTCGCAGACCCTTGTTGGTCTCTGTCACCTTCTGCAACTCCTTCCCCATCGAGGTGAGTTGATCGCTGTGCTGCGATAATGCCTCTCCCACTTCCTTCAGTGTCTCACCTTGCTCCCGCACCTCCGCCGCTGCACTTGATACCACCGCCCTCACCTGGGCAATCGCCTCCTCCACCAGCACTTTCAATACCGCCCCCATCTCCTTCTTCATCGCTTCCATGTGCTTTGTGAACTGTTTTTCAAGTTCCACAACCACCACTTTGGTCATTTCTTCTGCTGTGAGCGATGCGGCCTCCCCTGGTGCTCCAGCCTCCGCTTTCCTTACAGTTCCTGCGCTGACTTTTCCACTCACTGGCGGACTTTCATTAACCCCCTTTTTCACGGCCGTTTTTTCCCCAATCTTGGACATTTCTCCTCCCTGTGCCTTCTTACAGTTTTTTCATCCTCCCTTGCCCCTGGGACCGGGCGTTAAAACCCCGAAATTTCTATTCCCGAGCAGGAACCCTCCAGTGTGCACTTGCCTCCCGCCTGCCATCACCGGAAGTCGCCTGTACCTTTTTTTGGCTTGTCATAAAGTATTGCACCACAGAATATGAGCCATTCCTGTTTAAACTTCTCCCAGTTGTTGGCCTTGTTTTCTTCGAAGATTAATGGGTCAAAGTCCTTGTGCCTTGCCACCAGCCCTAACGCCATGTAGTTTTCTGTGGTTTGCTGTAACATTGACAGCAACAAGGACTATAGTAACAGTAAATTTATTTAACTAACCCTGCAGCTGTAAGGAAATGCTTGTGCTCTGCCTGAGGTCCCGGGGAAATCTGGCGTGTTCTTGCCATGTGACGCTAGGCGTGATCACGTTGTCACATAGTCGTGTGATGACCCAGTCTACAAGCACGGTAAGAGCGGGAGAGACTCCAGGTTAGCCACACTTGATACGGAGAGGCGCTCCTCAAGCTATAAACTTCTGGTGACAGACTGGCAACCAAGAATAACGAGCTATAAAACAGACAGAAGTCTGCCTTAGTGCACCACTAGGAGCAGGAAGGGAATTGGAAATTAAATAAGATGACCAATACTAGACGCAATGCGCCAGATGTGGTCTTGCTAGTGCTCTGTAAAACTGAAGCGTAACCTGTCCGAATTGACGCTGTGGCACAAGATGTTCAAGGGTGATGCACCACTGAGAGAGCAGCGCAGGCAGGGAATGTGGCTCGAAGTCTTCCTGCAATCAGATCGCTGAGATGCCCTTTTGCTGCATTGCCCTCTACTTACACACAACTCTCCTAGGGGCTTTTCACAGTAACTTCATTTGAAGCCTACTTGTGACAATAAGCGATTTTCATTCATTTCATTCATTCAAAAAGGTCCTCGGAAGACCTTTCTGCCCGTATGGTCTACAGGAGTGAATGGCAATATCTAGTGAGCTGCATCCTCTTTGAATAGCTTCTCATTCACCTTCGCTCCATCTTCTGGTGCTGCCTCTCCTCTTCCTGACATCCTGATGGACGATGCCTTTCCTGAGAAGCTCTGTCCATGGGTGAGGAGGGAGCCTGTCAGATCATGTAGCCATAAACCCCAATGAAGGTATTTGTGGCCATAAATCCAAAAGCAAATGCTTTCAGGCGTATATCCGGACTTTAGAAATCAGTGCTTAAACTCTCCAGATTCGTACAAGCTCACAAACTCCCTCACTTCCTGCCTTGATCAGATATTCCTGGTTTCTCTTTTATGTCAGTCTAACTGACCCAAAACGTGTGTTCGCTGTGCAAAGCCAGGTAACCTGTAGCTGTTAGTAACATCACTGACATGTGAAAATGAACCAGGGGCTATTTGGCAGCTGGAGCAGATGAAAGCTTTAAAAAAGTACAAGGGAAAGCAGAGGAGGCATTTTACAGGCAGAAATAACTTGTACTTTATTTTTCTGACTGAAATAATTTCCTTTTCCATTTCTACAATGCTAATGGCAAAGAAATTTACACCTCCACCCCCACAAATGGAAGGGGGGTGGGGGCTGCGGATAACGAGAGAAGTGAGAGATGATCATAATGACATGGAGAGAAATCGAACTAAAGGAGAAATACATACCAAGTGGAGCAAAGTATCAAGTGTTGTTGTCCCACTTTCATTTTCTTACTGTGGACGTTCCCCTCTGAATTGTAAGAGACAGGAATGTGAAGGCGGCCTTGTTGACCTGTTCAGGAAAACTGTATAGTTTAAATTAATCTTTAATTATGCCAATTAAACAAGTTGATTTTAAACAGAATCTGGATTTTTAAAGCTAAATGATTGTAAATGTTTAAACCTGCATGTTTATTAGTCACTTTTTTTAAATGGGTCTGCTCGAACCCTTAATGCCTGTCATCTAGAAATCAATTGCGACTTCCGGTTGCGGCTATGCGGAGCTAAGATGCACATTCGGCGGCTCCCGCAAAGACGGACTTTTGGGCTCTTTTCAGGGCCCCAACGGCACTTTATCAACGTTTCCCAGTGTGGGAAGGAGTCTATAACAGCTCCCCGTCAGTATATGGCTTCAACTAGGAGCGGGGCGACAGAAAAGGTGGTGGTGGACCCGAAGAAGGTGCGAGGGAAGAAGGACAAAATGGTGCCGGGCGGAGACCAGGCAGCGTGGATGCAGTGGGCGCAGGAGCAACAGGAGGGTATCCAGCGCTGCTTCAGAGAGATTAAAACGGACCTGCTAGAGCCGATGAAGGCTTCTATTGATAAGCTGCTGGAGACACAGACGGCCCAGGGGGTGGCGATCCGCGAGGCTCGACAAAAGATCTCTGACAACGAGGACGAGATCTTAGGCCTGGCGGTAAAGGTGGAGGCGCACGAGGCGCTCCACTCGAAATGGCAGGAGCGGTTCGAGGAGTTGGAGAATCGGTCAGGGCGGAAGAATCTGCGGATTCTGGGCCTCCCGGAGGGGCTGGAGGGGCCGGACGTGGGGGCTTATGTGGTCACCATGTTGAACTCGCTGATGGGAGCGGGGTCCTTCCAGGGGCCCCTGGAGCTGGAAGGGGCCCATAGAGTGTTGGAGAGGAGACCCAAGGCTAACGAGCCTCCGCGGGCGGTGCTGGTGCGGTTTCATCGGTTCGCTGATCGGGAGTGTGTGCTCAGGTGGGCCAAGAAGGAGAGGAGCAGCAGGTGGGAGAACGCGGTGGTTCGGATATACCAGGACTGGAGTGCGGAGGTGGCGAAGAGGAGGGCCGGGTACAATCGAGCGAAGGCGGTGCTGCACAGGAAGGGGGTGAAGTTTGGCATGTTGCAGCCGGCGCGACTGTGGGTTACCTACAAGGACCGGCACCATTATTTTGAGTCTCCGGAGGAGGCGTGAGCCTTTGTTCAGGCCGAGAAGTTAGACACAGATTGAGGGTCAGGATGGGCGATTGGGGACTGCGGTTGATATGCTACATTTATTTTTGTTTCGAGGGGGGGGGGGGCCTTTGTATTGCTCCGGGTTTCTTTTTCTTCGTGTTTTTTCTCTTTCGGGTCGGTGAGGGTGGCTGGGGCGGGTTGGGCACTGTTTTGGTTGGGTCGGTCGGGGGGGGCTCTTGGAGGGGGGTAGGTAAACGGAACAGGGGGGGTGGACGGCGGTGAGATGGGCCCCCGCGGGGGTGGGGGAGGCCCGAGTCAGGGGTGAGGGGACCGGGCCTGTAAAAGGAGCTGCGTCAGAGGTGGCGGGGCCTGGTAGGTGGAAAGTGCGGGCTTTTTCCCCGCGCTGAAGACTGGAGGGGGCGGGGCCGGGGCGGGGAAGCGAGGGTTGTTTCCCTATGGATGGGGACGGGAGAGGAGGGTGTGCCACACAATGGGAGGAGTCGAAGGAGCGGCGGGAGTGGCAGGAGTCAGCTGACTTGCGGAAGTGCAATGGGGGGAGTAAATCAGCTAGGATGGGTCCTAGCCAGTGGGGGTGGGGGGTTGGGTGGGGGGGAATCGAGTTGATGCTGCTATGGTCAAGGAGGAGCTGGAGCGAGTGGGGCGGGGGGGGGTCGAGATGGGGGTATGCCACTGTGGGGAACGGGCCGGGTGTGGGGTGCAGGCGCGAGCCTGGCCGAGGAGGGGTCATGGCTAGTCGGCGGGGGAGGGGGGGCGGATCGCCCCCTGATCCGGCTGATAACCTGGAATGTAAGGGGACTGAATGGGCCGGTTAAGCGGGCCCGCGTGTTCGCGCACCTGAAGGGGCTCAAGGCGGATGTGGTTATGCTTCAGGAGACACACCTGAAGGTGGCAGACCAGGTAAGATTGAGGAAAGGGTGGGTAGGTCAGGTGTTTCACTCGGGGCTAGATGCCAAAAATCGAGGGGTGGCGATCTTGGTGGAAAGAAGGTGTCATTCGAGGCGTCGAGCATTGTGGCAGATAATGGCGGTAGGTACATAATGGTAAGTGGTAAGTTGCAGGGAGAGAGGGTGGTACTGGTCAATGTGTATGCCCCGAACTGGGACGATGCGGGTTTTATGCGGCGTATGTTGGGTCGGTTCCCAGACTTGAAAGTGGGGGGCCTGATAATGGGGGGGGGGGGGAGTCTTTAACACGGTGCTGGATCCAGCACTGGATCGCTCCAGGTCTAGGACGGGTAGGAAACCGGCGGCGGCGAAAGTGCTGTGGGGTTTTATGGACCAGATGGGAGGGGTGGACCCTTGGAGGTTTGCAAGGCCGGGAGCTAGGGAATTTTCATTCTTCTCACATGTCCATAAGGCTTATTTGAGTAGGGTGCTGATAGCGAGAGTAGAGGATACCGAGTATTCGGCAATAGCCATTTCGGACCACGCCCCGCATTGGGTGGACTTGGAGATGGGGGAGGAGAGGGACCAGCGCCCGCTCTGACGCTTGGAGGTAGTGCTGCTGGCGGACGAGGAGGTGAGCGAGCGGGTCCGAGGAAGTATAGAGAGGTACTTGGAGACCAACGACAACGGGGAGGTCCGAGTGGGGATGGTATGGGAGGCACTGAAGGCGGTGGTCAGGGGAGAGCTGATCTCCATTAGGGCCCACAAGGAGCGGAGGGAGTGGGGGGAGAGGGAGAGGCTGGTGGGGGCGATGGTGAGGGTAGACAGGAGGTATGCGGAAGAACCTGAGGAAGGATTGTTGAGGAAGAGGCGCAGCCTCCAGGTCGAATTCGACCTGGTGACCACCAGGAAGGCGGAGGTGCAGTGGAGGAAGGCCCAGGGGGCGGTCTATGAGTATGGGGAAAAGGCAAGCCGGATGCTGGAGCATCAGCTTCAGAAGCGGGAAGCAGCTAGGGAGATCGGGGGAGTTAAGGACAGGGGAGGGAGTGTGGTGTGGAGTGGGGTTGGCATCAATAGGGTCTTCAGGGACTTTTACAAGGAATTGTACCGATCCGAGCCCCCACCGGAAGAGGGAGGGCTGGGCCGCCACCTGGACCAATTGAGGTTTCCAAAGGTGGAGGAGGGACTGGTGGTGGGATTGGGGGCCCCGATTGGGCTGGAGGAGCTGATCAAAGGGATAGGAAGCATGCAGGCGGGGAAGGCACCGGGGCTGGACGGTCTCCCGGTCGAATTCTATAAAAAATATATGGACCTGTTGGGCCCGCTGTTAGTCAGGACCTTTAATGAGGCAAGGGAGGGGGGGGGAGGGCTTTGCCCCCCGACGTGTCCCGGGCACTGATCTCCTTGATCCTGAAGCGGGACAAGGATCCCCTGCAATGTGGGTCTTCCAGACCGATTTCCTTGCTAAATGTAGATGCCAAGGTGCTGGCGAAGGTCTTAGCCACGAGGACTGAGGATTGTATGCCACAGATCATCTATGAAGATCAGATGGGGTTTGTGAAGGGGAGACAGTTGAACGCGAATGTGCGGAGGCTTTTGAACGTTATCATGATGCCGGCAAGGGAGGGGGAGGCGGAGATAGTGGTGGCGATGGACGCTGAGAAAGCCTTCGATAGGGTAGAGTGGGGGTACCTGTGGGAGGTGCTGAAGAGGTTCGGGTTTGGGGAGGGGTTTGTCAGGTGGGTTAGGGTGTTGTATGAGGTCCTGATGGCGAGTGTGGCCACAAACAGGAGGAGGTCCGAGTACTTTTGGTTGCACCGAGGGACGAGACAGGGGTGTCCCTTGTCCCCCCTGCTCTTCACACTGGCGATTGAACCCCTGACTATGGCACTGAGTGAGTCAAGGAACTGGAGGGGGTTGGTGCGGGGTGGGGAGGAGCATAGGGTGTCACTATATGCGGACGACCTGCTGCTGTATGTGGCGGACCCGGTGGGAGGAATGCCGGAGGTAATGAGGATTCTTAGGGAATTCGGGGACTTTTTGGGGTACAAGCTCAACATGGGGAAGAGCGAGCTGTTCGTAGTTCATCCAGGGGACCAGGAGAGGGCGATTGGCGAGCTCCCACTAAAAAGGGCGGAGAGGAGCTTCAGGTATTTGTGGGTCCAGGTGGCCAGGAGCTGGGGGGCCCTGCATTGGCTTAATTTTACAAGGCTGGTGGAGCAAATGGAGGAGGAGTTCAAGAGGTGGGACGCGTTGCCGCTGTCCTTGGCAGGAAGGGTGCAGTCAATCAAAATGACGGTGCTCCCAAGGTTTTTGTTCCTGTTCCAATGCCTCTCTGTGTTTATCCCGAAGGCTTTTTTCAGGCGGGTTAACAGAAGTATAATGGGGTCTGTGTGGGCGCGAGGGACTCCGAGGGTGAGAAGGGTGTTCCTGGAGCGGAGTAGAGATAGGGGGGGACTGGCGCTGCCCAACCTCTGTGGGTACTACTGGGCCGCCAATGCGACGATGGTGCGCAAGTGGGTGATGGAGGGGGAGGGGGCTGCATGGAAGAGGCTGGAGACGGCGTCTTGTGTGGGTACGAGTCTGGGGGCACTGGCAACAGCGCAGCTGCCGCTCCCTCCAAGGAGGTATACCATGAGCCCGGTGGTGGTGGCGGCCCTCAAAATTTGGGGGCAGTGGAGGCGGCACAGGGGGGAAGTTGGGGCCTCGGCGTGGACCCCATTACGGGGGAACCACCGGTTCGCCCCAGGAAGAACAGGTGGAGGGTTTTCGGGGTGGCACAGGGCAGGGATACGAAAGTTGGGGACCTGTTTGTGGACGGGAAGTTCGCGAGCCTGGGTGAGCTGGAGGAGAAGTACGAGCACCCCCCAGGGAACACCTTCAGGTACTTACAGGTAAGGGCGTTTGCCAGACGGCAGGTGTTGCAATTCCCGCAGCTACTGCCACACACAGTACAGGACAGGGTGCTCTCGGGGGGGTGGGTGGGAGTGGGGAAGATCTCGGAAACTTACCAGGTGATGCAGGAGGAGGAGGAGGCCTCCGTGGTGGAGGTAAAAGGTAAGTGGGAGGAGGAGTTGGGAGAGGAAATTGAGGAGTAGATGTGGGCAGATGCCCTGGGGAGGGTGAACTCTTCCTCATCGTGCACGAGGCTCAGCCTCATACAGTTTAAGGTGCTGCACAGGGCACACATGACCGGGACAAGGATGAGCCGTTTTTTTGGGGGTGAGGCCAGGTGTGTTAGGTTCTCAGGGAGCCCAGCAAATCACACCCATAAGTTCTGGGCATGCCCAGCGCTGGAGGAATTTTGGAAGGGCGTAGCGAGGACGGTGTCGAGGGTGGTAGGATCCAGGGTCAGACCGGGCTGGGGGCTCGCAATATTTGGGGTGGCAGAGAAGCCGGGAGTGCAGGAAGCGGAAGAGGCCGGAATTCTGGCCTTTGCGTCCCTGGTAACCCGGCGAAGGATTCTTCTTCAGTGGAAAGATGCGAGGCCCCCGAGCGTGGGATCCTGGATCAGCAATATGGCAGGGTTCATTAAATTGGAGAGGGTGAAATTTGCCTTGAGAGGGTCGGTACAAGGGTTCTTTAGGTGGTGGCAACCGTTCTTAGAATTCCTGGCTGAACGATAGACATTGGTCAATGGCAGCAGCAGCTCGGGGGGGGGGGGGGGGGTTACGTTATTATTGTTTTTGTTATTTACACTGAAGGGTCTGAGGGGGTGTCATTACCTGTTGTGTTAAGTCGGGGTGTTAGTGTTAATTTATTATTTATGGACGGGGTGGGGGGGGGGGGGGTGGTGTTGATGAAGGGTTGCTTTTCTAGATGGTGTTTTGTACTTAACCCTGTTGGGTTCCTTTTTTTCTCTCATTTTGTTATTGATATTTTATGAAAACCTTTAATAAAAATTATTTTTTAAAAAAGAAATCAATTGCAGTGAGAAAGGGATGTCCATTTAGGTCATCATCTTTTAATCATCTTTATAAATACTTTTCACTGTACTTCGGTACATGTGACAGTAAATCAAATCAAAAATCAAATCAAATCAAAATCATCTGTGAACAGGATTGCTTCCAATTTCCTGCGTGCCTCAGTTTATAACTCCTAGTTTAAACTCTGCACACTAATCCCATATGTGAAGTTAATAGTCTGGAGAGTTGCTTTGTGAAAAGCTACAGTGGTGCCAAAATTATCCCAGGTATCCTTCAGCAGGACACTCACCAACTCCAGAATAACAAACTATACCTGTATGATTCTCAATCTTTGAAGAAAACTGGAAACTTACTGCTTCTCTTTTAATATTTCAATGTTTACCTCCACCGTAATCAGTCACGATCATAAGAATGGAGGGATTGAAAAACGCGAATTACCTTTCTCTATTGTCTTGTTTCCGAACCCTATCTGACTATGTGTTGTATATTTTTAAAATTGATGTCTTAAGCTTAATCTTTATTATTGTCACAAGTAGTCTTACATTAGCGCTGCAATGGAGTTACTGTGAAAATCCCCTAGTCGCCACATTCTGGCACTTGTTCAGGTGCACTGAGGGAGAATTCAGAATGTCCAATTCACCTAACAGCATGTCTTTCAGGACTTGTGGGAGGAAACTGGAGCACCCGGGGGAAACACACGCAAACAAGGGGAGTACGTGCAGACTCCGCACAGACAGAGACCCAAGCTGGGAATCGAACCTGGGACACTGGCGCTGTGAAGCAACAGTGCTAAGCACTGTGCTACCATGCCACCCAGGGGTATCGTGTCTCTTTCGAGGGCAACCCAACTGATAGATCACGCCTATACTGAAATAATAGGCAGAAGGGGTGCACATTGGCTCTTTTTTCTTACTGGCTCCTCGTAACTGGATCTTCGACTTCCTCGCCCATAGAGCACAATCAGTAAGGATAAACAACAACACCTCCTCCACCACAGTCCTCAATACCGGGGCCCCACAAGGCTGAGCACTTAGCCCCCTATTATACTCCCTATAATACACACGACTGTGGCAAAATGTGGCCCCAATTCCATCTACAAGTTTGTTTTTGACACGACCATAGTGGGTCGGATCTCGAACAGCGATGAGTCAGAGTACAGGAGGGAGATAGAGAACCTAGTGGCATAGTGTAACGACAACAATCTCTCCCTCAACATAAGCAAAACTAAGGAGCTGGTCATTGATTTCTGGAAGCAAAGTATCGTACACACCCCTGTCTGCATTAATGGTGCTGAGATAGAGATAGTTGACAGTTTCAAATTCCTAGGTGTGCACTGTCGTGTTATTCACCCTGGCTGGGGTAACACGGACTGCAACAGGATGCAGATGAACTGTAAAGCAGACACCAAACGTAGGCGTTGGTTCAATACGATTTATTGAACTTCTGTAACAATGCACACAGCTGGCTGTGGGTTGACACTGTACTACTCTAAGTGTACTAACTCTAACTTACTAGACCAGGCTAGCTCTGATCCACATGTAGAAGGTGCTGACTGATATATACACGCTGACTGTCACTACAGTTGTCACCAGTGGGAAGAGGCGGAGGGCTGATGCCTCGTGTGTTTTATAGTTGGAAGCCCCCCTCTGGTGTTCTGTCTGGTGATTGGTTGTGTTCTGTCCTGTATGTTGATTGGCTAACCTGGGTGTCTGTCACTGCCTGTTTTTACCTCATGATGTGCATGGGTGCATATTATGACATGCACATCACCAACAATCTGTCCTGGACCACCCACATCGACACTACGATGAAGAAAGCACAACAGTGTCCATATTTCCTCAGGAAACTACGGAAATTTGGCATGTCCACATTGACTCTTACCAATTTTTACAGATGCACCAGAGATAGAAAGCACCCTATCCGGCTGCAACACAGCCTGGTATGACAACTGCTCAGCCCAAGACCGTAAGAAACTACAGAGAGTTGTGAACACAGCCCAGTCCATCATGCGAACCCGCCTTCCACCCATTGACTCTGTCTACACCTCCTGCTGCCTGGGGAAAGCAGACAGCATAATCAAAGACCCCTCCCACCCGACTTACTCACTCTTCCAACTTCTTCCATCGGGCAGGAGATACAAAAGTCTGAGAACATGCACTAACAGATTCAAAAACAGTTCCTTCCCTGCTGTTACCAAACTCCTGAATGACCCACTTATGGACTGAACTCTTCACACATCTTCTCTACTGAGGAGTACTACATTCCGTTGTCATGAGAATGTCGCTTTAAGAAATGTTTGGCTGCTCATGTTACTGCAGTGATGTCAGAATATGGGTGGAGATGAGCTCTGGCTCTGCTTTTTAGTTTCCCTTTGAGAAAATCTTGGGTGTGTCTGTGTTTTTTTGGTTTCGTTTGAGTGTTGGAGCTGAAGCCAGACAGAGCAGGTGTACTGTTGATCTCTCTGCCATGAAAAGACTATCTCTTGATCATTTGGTGAATTCAGAATTATAAATGTTCTCAGTAGTGAATGTAAACCTGATGTGTTTCTGTAAAAAGGTGTTTCTCACTTCCGGTGGCGGCTATGGAGGAGGTTCGGACCTCTGGCTTGTCGACCCAGCAGTCTATGGAGCAGCTGATGCAAGTCATTCAGGAAGGCTTTGCTCCGCAGAAACGGGACTGCTTGGACATGATAAAAGAGTCGATTGAGCGGTTGGAGCATAGATTGGACGCCCAAGATCGGGCGATCCAGAAGGTCGAGAAGGCGTTGGCTGAGTAGGAGGAACATCAAACTGCGGTGGAGTTGGAGGTGGGGATGCTGAGCAACCAGCAGAAGAAGCTCCTGGAGAAGGTGGAGGACCTTGAAAATAGGTCCCGCCGGCAGAACCTAAGAGTCGTCGGCCTCCTGGAGGGGTCTGAAGGCTTCCTGTGAGTAAGGAAGGTAATGCTTGAGCGGAATCGGGGAGAGGGCGGGCTGGCGCTGCCAAATTTTAGCAACTATTACTGGGCGGCTAATATAGCCATGATCAGGAAGTGGGTGGTGGGGGAGGGGTCGGCAAGGGTGCGCATGGAGGCGGCTTCATGTTTGGGGGCATTGGTAATTGCACCTCTACTGTTCCCACCGGCATGGTCCTCCACCAGTCCTGTGGCGGTGGCGGCCCTGAGAGTTTGGGGCCAGTGGAGGCAGCATGTGGGAGCAGTGGGAGCATCGGCCTCGGCCCCAATTTGTGATAATCACCGGTTTGCCCCAGGGTGTATGGACGGGGGGTGCCGGTTATGGCGGAGAGCGGGGATTGAGAGGATGGGGGATATGTTCATAGAGGGGAGCTTTCCGAGTGTGAGGGCATTGGAGGAAAAGTTTGGGTTGACGAGGGGAAACAAATTCAGGTATCTGCAGGTCTTCTTACGTGAACAGATGTCAACCTTCCCGCTCCTACCGCTAAGGGAGATTCAGGACAGGGAAGTTTCCAGAGGATGGGTAGGAGAGGGGAGTGTCTCGGACATTTACAAGGAACTTATGGGGTCAGAGGAGACGCAGACTGAGGAGCTGAAGCGCAAGTGGGAGGAGGAGCTGGGAGGTGAGATAGAGGATGGTCTATGGGCAGACGCGTTGAGTAGAGTCAACGCGTCCGCAACATGTGCCAGGCTCAGCCTGATACAATTTAAGGTCGTTCAGCGGGCTCATATGACAGTGGCCCGGATGAGCAGATTCTTTGGGGAGGAGGACAGGTGCACAAAATGTGTGGGAGGACCGGCGAACCATGTCCACATGTTTTGGACGTGTCCGAAGCTTAGGGGATTTTGGCAGAGGTTTGCGGACGTCATGTCCACGGTGTTAAAAATAAGGGTGGTGCTGAGTCCAGAGGTGGCGATTTTCAGGGTGTCAGAAGACCCGGGAATCCAGGAGGAGAAAGAGGCAGATGTTCTGGCCTTTGCTTCCCTGGTAGCCCGGAGACGGATACTATTAGCACGGGGGGACTCAAAGCCCCAGAAGTCGGAGACCTGGCTATCCAACGTGGCAAGCTTTCTCTGTTTGGAGAAAATCAATTTCGCCTTGAGAGGGTCACTGTTAGGGTTCACCCGGAGGTGGCAACCGTTCGTCGACTTCTTTGCAGGAAATTAATCGTCAGCAGACGCGGGGGGGGTTTAGTTTAGATTAGAGTAGGGGGTTAATAAGGGTGGGACCTGTACGAAAGGTAAATGGCTTTTGCACTATGTTTATGGTTTCATGTATATTGTTTATTTTGTTGTTGTTACTATACCAAAAATACCTCAATAAAATGTTTATTAAAAAAAAAAGTGTTTCTTTTGTCTTCTGGATGTTGTTTGGGAAGTTATTAAGCATTACTTAGTGTTGTATTCTTTATGGTTGTATTTGAATTGATGGTTGCTAAGATGTTCACTGTATGTTTTAGAAAGGTTAAATTGAGTTCATAGAATAAACATTGTTTTGCTTTAAAAAATACTTTTCCATTTCTGCTGTACCACACCTGTAGAGTGGGTCGTGTGCTCCCTATACCACAATCTAGTAAAAGTTGTGGGTCAGGTGAACTCCATGATACACTTTGGGGTTCTCTAAACCCTGGCCCATAACACTATGCGCACCTGAAGCCTGCGCCTATGTATTTACATTGTGTATTTATGTATGTCCTATGTTTTTTCATGTATGGAACGATCTGTCTGGACTATACGCAGAACAATACTTTTCACTGTACCTTGGTACACGTGGAGATAAATCAAATCCAATCAATCCAGATGGAATTGATAAATTATAAAGCCACCCAACATACTCACCCAAATGATTGGTAGAAGGATTAGAGGGGAGATTAGGAAAAGGTAAGGATTTTAAACACACTGGGCGTCATTCTCCGACCCCCCAGAGGAGGAGGAGGAGGAGGAGCGTGCCAGAGAGGCGGCGCAGGCTGCCGCAGAGGGGCAGGCGGCAGCCGCCCAGGCTGGAGGGACACCTGACCGACAGGACGAGGAGGGGGAGGAGGACGTCGCGGCCCCACGGCAACGGAGGCACCCGAGGGCGCCCCGTGTGTACCGGCCCCGGCAGTCATACCAGGACCTCACGGACCGGGAATGCAGGAGGAGACTCCGGATGAGCCGGGAAACCGTGGCACACATCTGCCACCTGCTGGCACACCTGTCACCGCGTGGCACTGGCGGGGGACACCCTCTCCCCGTGTCCGTCAAGGTTACGGTGGCCCTGAACATTTATGCAACGGGGTCATTCCAGGCACCGAGTGGGGACCTGTCCGGCATATCGCAGACATCGGTGCACCGGTGCATCCGGGCAGTGACAGATGCCCTATATGCCATGGCGCACCGCTACATACACTTCCCCGTGGACCGGGCCAGCCAAGATGCCCGGGCCATGGGCTTCTCTGCCGTGGCCGGGTTCCCCATGGTCCAGGGCGCGATCGATGGGATGCACGTCGCTGTGCGGCCACCTGCAGATAACAGGGCCGTGTTCACTAATAGGAAGGGGACCTATTTGATGAACGTACAGGTGGTCTGCGACCACCGCATGATGATCCGGCACGTCTGCGCCCGTCACCCAGGCAGTGTACACGACTCATTCGTGTTGTCGCGGTCATCCATCCCCGGCATGTACGAGGGACGCCATCCCCGGCTGAGGGGCTGGTTGCTGGGCGACAGGGGCTACCCATTGCGATCGTGGCTGATGACGCCTATACGGAGGCCACGCAATGAGGCGGAGAACCGCTACAATGATGCCCATGTAGCGACAAGGGGAGTGATCGAGAGGTGCTTTGGCGTGCTGAAGATGCGTTTCAGGTGCCTGGACCTCTCTGGGGGCGCCCTCCAGTATCGGTCAGATAGGGTCGGCCGCATCATTGTGGTGTGCTGCGTCCTGCACAACATAGCCCAGCAGAGGGGCGATGTGCCGCAGGCAGAGGAGGGCGGAGTGGAGGAGCAGCAGGAAGAGGCGCAGTCCTCCCCAGATGAGGGGGATGGGGGCAATGGTCAGGGCAGACGGGGTAGACACAGGCGGGTGGCTGTCCACCGTTACCGGCTGGCCCAGCGGGCACGGGACAGACTGATAGACGCCCGCTTCACTGACTAGATGGGCGTGGGAATCGGGTAGTATGGCCACAGACCGCACACCATGGCAACAGCTGACCACCCACACCCCCCACCCATCCACCCACCCAGCACCCTCACCCCCCTCCCCAACCCCACCCACCCCACCCGCATGCACCCCCCCCCCCCCCCCCCCCCATTGCCGATCCACCTGCGGCACAACGGGCCGGGCTCACACAGTTGGGGGTGGACGCGTGTCTATCGCAGGCCATGGAGGATGATGACAACCTGCCCTGCGATAAGCTCCTGGCTCTACATCGTTGGACTATGTCTGACCCATGGCCACAGTACCACCATCCACCCGGACCATCCCTGCATGCGGCTGTGACACTGCAGCGCACGGTCCCGTCCTCTGCCCGGGGGATGTTGATGGCGGCCCAGGGGGAAGGGGGCAGACTCACCTGGGGCTGAGGTAAGACCACCCCTCACACACACACTTGCGCTCAACGTACATGACACCCCCGCATACTTTGGACAGAGCACAAAGGCAGCTTCGGTAGGTGTAACATTGACTTTAATAACCAAAGGAGTTCATGCACGTGCCCTAGCCCCTAAAACTCATCTGTGCCCTGCACCCGTGCCAACTTACTCAGTGTCTAATTGTTTGGCCTTACGGGCCCTTTGACTACGTCTACGTGGTTCCCCAGACGGTACAGCAGAACTGGAGGTGGACTCCTGTGATTCCTGCCCTCTGACACTGGATCCCTTTGGCGGCCGTTTCCTGGGGCGTCCTGGCCTAGATGGGCCAGGCTGCGGCCCGGGCGACTGGGATGGCGAGCTGCCAGCCTGTCCTGCCCGTTGCCCACCCGATGCACCTGTGACGGAAGGGGGGGAGTCCGAGGTGTCGCGGTGTACCGGGACCTCCCCTATAGAGGGAGCCGGGACGGACCACACCACCTCCTCCTCCCTCGGGGTGCCCGATGACCCCCAGGCCTCTACATGGGTGGGGGATGCGAACGGACTGGCCATCCGACGCCCCCCCGACATCTGGCGCTGCCAGTCCTGGAGGCCCGTGCTGGTATCGACAGGGGTCTGCAGGTTTGCAGCCATGGAGCCCAGGGGGTTGGCAAACCCTGTGTGTGACAGTGCGACGCCGGCTCGCACATGGCCACTGGCGCTGATGCCCTCAGCGATGGCCTGCAGAGACTGGGCCATGGCCTGCTGAGACTGGGCCATGGCCTGCAGAGACTGGGCTATGGCGTTGAGCGCCTCTGCCATCTGGCGCTGGCACTGGCTCATGGCCTCCTGTGAGAGGGCAGCCATTTCCTGGGCCACAGACGCCGCCTGCACGGAAGGCCCCAGGCCTCGCAAACCGTTCCCCATGTCTGACACCGTCGCACCCATTTCCTCCACCACGGACGCCACCCGTGCGGTGTCAGCCTGGGTGGCACGCATGACCGGCACCACTCCCAACTCCTGGACGCGGGTGGACTCCTCCACCTGCGACCGCAGCCGCCGCAAGCCGCCCGTCACCCTCTTCGCTCGTCTCCGGGTCGGTGGTTGCATCGGATCTATGTGTGGGTGTGGTAGCTGCAGGAACCCGGGATCCATCTGGGCGGCAGATGTTCGCTTGGGCTGGGCTGCCCTCCGACCGCCCGGTCCCTCTGCTGCTCCTACCTCCACCTGCTGTACCGGGACGGCTGTGTTGTGCGCACCAGTGAGTGTACCAGACGCCTCATCACTAAAGTGCCCAACCGTGGTGAGTGTTTCTGCGATGGTGGAGGGTGTTGGTGACAGCAGTGGCGTTGTGTCGTGCTCTTCGTCCCACTCTGAGTCCATGGCACTTTGGGGTGGGGGTTCGTCTCCACCCATCCACTCTGAGTCACTGTCCGGTATTTCGTCTTCCTGGGTAGTGCTGTCCCGGGTAGGGGTGTCCTGGGTAGTGCTGTCCCGGGTAGGGGTGTCCTGGGTAGTGCTGTCCCGGGTAGGGGTGTCCTGGGTAGTGGTGTCCTGGGTAGTGGTGTCCTGGGTAGTGGTGTCCTGGGTAGTGGTGTCCTGGCTCGGATGTGACAGGGGCCTGTGGCTGCCCCCCTCGTCGCTGGGTGGTCGCTCCCGCACGTGACGGGGGTGTCGTCTCCCTGTTGCTCCAGGTCTCTCCGTCTCCCGTGGTGTGCGAGGGGCATCCTGCGGGCGTCGCATGCTGGAGGGTCCGGGTCTCTCCGTCTCCCGTGGTCTCCGAGGGGCATCCTGCGGGTGTCACATGCTGGAGGGTGCGGGTCTCTCCGTCTCCTGTGGTCTCCGAGGGGCATCCTGCGGGCGTCGCATGCTGGAGGGTGCGGGTCTCTCCGTCTCCTGTGGTCTCCGAGGGGCATCCTGCGGGCGTCGCATGCTGGAGGGTGCGGGTCTCTCCGTCTCCTGTGGTCTCCGAGGGGCATCCTGCGGGCGTCGCATGCTGGAGGGTGCGGGTCCTCCGTCTCCTGTGGTCTCCGAGGGGCATCCTGTGGGCGGTCTGCATCTGCGGGGATGGGTGCCTGGACGTTTGGTCCTGCGATACACAATGAAGCATGCATGGTTAGACATCAGGCAGTGATCAGGTGATACGGGGGAGGGGGATATAGGGGAGGGGGGATATGGGGACGGGCTGTCGGTGGCTCACTCGCTAGTATGCCCCCGACCTCTGCATCAGCAACCTCCCGGTCCTCAGGTCCGCCAGCCAGTTCCAGGGCCCTCTCATCAGCGGGCCCTCCTCCAGTCCTCACATGCTCCCTATTGTTGTGTGCGCGCTTCTCCTGTGGGGGGGGGATATGGGGGATATGGGGGAGGGGGGATATGGGGGATATGGGGGAGGGGGGATATTGGGGAGGGGGGATATGGGGGAGGGGGGATATGGGGAGGGGGATATGGGGGATATGGGGGAGGGGGGATATGGGGGAGGGGGATATGGGGGAGGGGGGATATGGGGGAGGGGGGATATGGGGGAGGGGGGATATGGGGGAGGGGGATATGGGGGAGGGGGGGATATGGGGGAGGGGGGATATGGGGGAGGGGGGATATGAGGAGTGGGGATATGGGGAGGGGGGATATGGGGGAGGGGGGATATGGGGAGGCTCACCCTGCCTGCTCTGACGAGGTCGTTCACCTTCTTGTGGCACTGGGTGCCTGTCCGTGGTGTCAGGGCCACAGCGGTGACGGCCTCTGCCACCTCCCTCCACAGACGCCGGCTGTGGCGTGGGGCAACTCTGCGGCCGTGCCCGGGATACAGGGCGTCCCTCCTCTGCTCCACCGCGTCCAGGAGCGCCTCCACATCGCGTGACTCGAACCTCGGGGCTGAGCGACGGCCAGCCATCCAGCCGGGTGTTGCGGTCGGGTGTTCCGGTCGGGTGGGGGGGAGCAGCGCGGCCTTATGAGCCGTCACGCCGTGCAGCGCGTATGACGCTGCACGGTGTGAACCACTGCGCAAGCGCGGATCCCGTTACGTCGCTGCTAGCCCATTTCGGGCCGGAGACTATCGACCCATTTTTCCGACGTGACGCAAGTCGGATTTGCGCCGTTTTTTGCGCCGATCGGCGGACTTTCCGCCGATAACGGAGAATTTCGCCCACTCTCTGGAAAGGTGGTAGAGGCAGAAACCCTCACCTCATTGAAGTGCCTGGGTGTGCACCTGAAGTGCAGTAATCTGCAGGACTAAGTGCTGGAAAGTGGGATTAGGCTGGAGGGCTCGTTTTTTTTCCCAACCATGCAGATACCACAAGCCAAGTGGCCTCTTTCTGTACTATAAACGTTTTATTCCGAAAAGAGTAGGCGAAACCAGAAAAGGGGAAAAGATTAACTAAATTTCCAGAAAAGATACTGAAAAAATCCCATCAGTCCACTTACACAGGAGCTTTGACATCTCGCAGCAAAAATCAAACCCAGGGGCCATCTTGATCTCCCCTCCTCCCCAACCACTACCCACAGCTGATGCATACCAGGTAGAAAAATCATCAATTCCCAATGTTAATTCTTACATCACAAAACTGTACTGTGACTTTCAAAAAAAGAGTTGCTTTGACAACTTCCATTTCTTATTGTGAATTCTCCCTCTGAATTGGAAGTAGCAGGAATGCAAACTCAACCTTGCTGAACTATTCAGGCAAGCTGTACAGTTTAAAGTTCCTACCTAATTAGTTTTAAATGACAATTAAGTCATTTGATTTTAAACTGGATTTGGATCTTTTCAAGCTAACAACAGTTAAATACCACAATAGTGAGTGTTTAAACCTGCTGCGTGTTTGGATAACCCTGAACAGTTTTGGGGCTGAACCCAATATTGTAAATGATGCGCCTGCTCTGAGTGTTGAGTCTGCCTGTCATCCAGTCAATAAACACTGACCTGTAGTGGTTTATGCCACCTTTGTTGGTGATTTAAAACATTTTTTTTAAGAGTACCCAATTATTTTTTTCCCCCTACTAAGGAGCAATTTAGCGTGGCCAATCTATCTACCCAGCACATATTTTGGGTTGTGGGGGCGGGACCCACGCAGCCACGGGAGAATGTGCAAACTCCACACGGACAGTGACCAGGGCCGGGATCGAACCTGGGTCCTCAGTGCCATGAGGCATCAGTGCTAACCACAGCACCACAGTGCCGCCCACCAGGATGGTAATGGGTGATTGCCACCACTGTTTGTGCCCATGCGTCGGGGGGTGGTACGAGAGTGGGGGGGGGGGGTCTACATTATTATGGACGCTGATGTCAGGACTGCTGTCGGCAGAAGCTCTTTCATACAAATGGGACAATGGTCAAGTCATGGTCTCAGTTGTGAATTACAGGTATGTATTTAATGAATTCATCATCCAAATACCATGTGCAGTTGGAGCTACAGGTTGTGTAAATGTGATATTAGCACCCTCTACTTTTTACAGTAACACAAATGGAAACGCAAAGGATGCATTGCCACTGAGTAACAACTAACCTAGCTCTGACCGTGTTCCAAATTACCCTTGGCATTCTTTTCTCCATCAAATGCATGAATATCTAGAAATCACGGCACAGACTGTAGTTTGAGAAAGGTTGAACATAGAAATGGATATTAAAGATATAGAGCAAGGCTGAATTTATGCCACGTCACACAGCACAGCCAGTACAAAGTTCAATCCCAGGATTGGAACATGAGAACGAAGCCATTTGTTTTTAAATAACTGGGGATAGATCCTTAGAACTGCCTGTAATTAAATCCCATTAAAGGTTAATTATTAAACTTAGTCATTCTGGGTATTGTACTGGGTTATTTTTATTGCTTAACCGTTGACAATACAATGATTTACCTGGTGTAATGAAGCAATAGGCAAGGTAGGTCAAACCTCATGCATTCCACTTTCCTCTTCATTCTCCCGCACAGACTAATATTCCTAAATAGATGCCAACCCCCCGGAGAAACTTCACTGCCGAAACTGTCGTGTTGGGTGTTCTGATGTACAAACGATCCAACACAGCTGGAGATGGTGTAACTCAATTTTATTAACTATCTAACTATAACAGCACGCTACTAACTTGGGTACGTGCATTACCAGTTAATCTGTGGACCCTGTCCTATTACTATCTGGGTGAGGATTGATAGCTATAGATATGTCCAGGAATAAACGGATGACTAGGGTAAGAGTAGGGCCAGTCAAGGACAGTAGTGGGAAGTTGTGCTCGGAGTCCGAGGAGATAGGAGAGGTGCTAAATGAATATTTTTCGTCAGTATTCACACAGGAAAAAGACAATGTTGTCGAGAAGAATACTGAGATTCAGACAACTAGACTAGAAGGGCTTGAGGTTCATAAGGAGGAGGTGTTAGCAATTCTGGAAAGTGTGAAAATAGATAAGTCCCCTGGGCAGAATGGGATTTATCCGAGGATCTCTGGGAAGTTAGGGAGGAGATTGCTGAGCCTTTGGCTTTGATCTTTAAGTCATCTTTGTCTACAGGAATAGTGCCAGAAGACTGGAGGATAGCAAATGTTGTCCCCTTGTTCAAGAAGGGGAGTAGAGACAACCCCGGTAACTATAGATCAGTGAGCCACACTTCTGTTGTGGGCAAAATCTTGGAAAGGTTTATAAGAGATAGGATGTATAATCATCTGGAAAGGGATAATTTGATTAGAGGTAGTCAACATGGTTTTATGAAGGGTAGGTCATGCCTCACAAACCATATTGAGTTCTTTGAGAAGGTGACCAAACAGGTGGATGAGGGTAAAGCAGTTGATATGGTGTATATGGATTTCAGTAAAGCGTTTGATAAGGTTCCGCACGGTAGGCTACTACAGAAAATACGGAGGCCTGGGATTCAGGGTGATTTAGCAGTTTGAATCAGAAATTGGCTAGCTGGAAGAAGACAAAGGGTGGTGGTTGATGGGAAATGATCAGACTGGAGTCCAGTTACTAGTGGTGTACCACAAGGATCTGTTTTGGGGCCACTGCTGTTTGTCATTTTTATAAATGACCTGGAGGAGGGCGTAGAAGGATGGGTGAGTAAATTTGCAGATGACACTAAAGTCGGTGGAGTTGTGGACAGTGCGGAAGGATGTTACAAGTTACAGAGGGACATAGATAAGCTGCAGCGCTGGGCTGAGAGGTGGCAAACGGAGTTGAATGCAGAAAAGTGTGAGGTGATTCATTTTGGAAGGAATAACAGGAAGACAGAGTACTGGGCTAATGGTAAGATTCTTGGCAGTGTGGATGAGCAGAGAGATCTCGGTGTCCATGTACATAGATCCCTGAAAGTTGCCACCCAGGTTGAGAGGGTTGTTAAGAAGGCGTACGGTGTGTTAGCTTTTATTGATAGAGGGATTGAGTTTCGGAGCCATGAGGTCATGTTGCAGCTGTACAAAATTGCGGCCGCATTTGAAGTATTGCGTGCAATTCTGGTCGCCGCATTATAGGAAGGATGTGGAAGCATTGGAAAGGGTGCAGAGGAGATTTACCAGAATGTTGCCTGGTATGGAGGGAAGATCTTATGAGGAAAGGCTGAGGGACTTGAGGCTGTTTTCGTTAGAAGAAAGTTAAGAGGTGGCTTAATTGAGGCATACAAGATGATCAGAGGATTGGATAGGGTGGACAGTGAGAGCCTTTTTCCTTGGATGGTGATGTCGAGCATGAGGGGACATAGCTTTAAATTGAGGGGAGATAGATATAAGACAGATGTCAGAGGTAGGTTCTTTACTCAGATTATAGTAAGGGCGTGGAATGCCCTGCCTGCAACAGTAGTGGACTCGCCAACACTAAGGGCATTCAAATGGTCATTGGATAGACATATGGACGATAAGGGAATAGTGTAGATGGGCTTTGGAGTGGTTTCACAAGTCGGCGCAACATCGAGGGCCGAAGGACCTGTACTGCGCTGTAACGTTCTATGTTCTATGAATGTCTGAGTGGCAGGCTCTGAGCTCGGTGCTCTGAGCTGGCTGCTGCTGGAATGAGCGGGAACTGTAGTGTCCCCTGTTTTTATAGTCCGTGTGCTCTCACTGGTGATTGGCTGCGATGTGTGTGTGTTGGTTGGTTCTACTGCATGTCCATCAGTCTGTGTTTGATTGCACCATGATATGCTGATCTAAATATCATGCCAGAAACTAGAAATTACAGTCATTGCTGAACCCTGACAAGAGGGCTAGATAGAGCATCGGATGCAAAGCAAAAACTCTTCATTTCTCTGAAGAATTTTAACCATCTCTTTCGAAGCCAGTTGTGCAAGATTTTCAAGCCAACATGATCTGAATCTGACCCTGGCCAATCTTCTAGCTTTGGCAGTCATTTAAATATCTTTGGTGGATTTTCCTTCACCAAGGAACCTGCCAGTCGTGGAGTCAGAGACTTCTGCGACTGAGCTGGAAAGCCTGCTTCAACCACCAGTGAAACTGACAAAATGCATCGGCTAAATATTTGGATCTGGTGCACGGTCTGATTATGGTTGCTCTTTGTTGCGTAGACTTCAGGATACGTAAATTTGAATTGTCCTTCCACCATCGTAGTATTGACTTACAGTTTGGCCAAGTGATGGAAAATACATTAAATGACATCTATCTGTCATTTGAACATCATTTCAATGCACTAAGTCACATTGAATAACTGGCATGGCAACTGGCAGGAGATCGAATGAGCAAAACAATGAGCAGGGACTCAGCAGAGACCAATTTTCAACCCATCCCTGCTTGCGCCAGATCCACCCGGAAAATGGACGATGGAAGGGAAAGAAGCACACCTTTCCTACTATTTAAGGGGAGGCAATGTCATAGTGGTATTCCCACTGCACTAGCAATCCAGAGAGCCAATGTAATACTCTGAAGACCTGGGTTCGAATCCCACCTCAGCAGATGGTGAAATTTGAATTGAATATTAAAAAAATATCTGGAATGAAACCATTGTTGACTGTCATATAAACCCATCAGGTTCACTAATGCCCATCATTACCTGATCTGGCCTACACGTGACTCCAGACCAATGTGGTTGACTCTGATATGGCCCAGTAAACCACTCAGTTCAAGGACAGTTAGGGATGGGCAATAAATGCCGGCTCAGCCACCAAAGCCCACATCCCATCAATGAATTTGAAACATTTCTGGGAAACTCTCCAATAATGTTTGTTTTCTTGTGGATCTATGGATAGAGGCATCTCAACAATAATACAACTGTTTGTCTCCTACAGCCACACTTCCTGGGCCAGTCAAAAACGTCAATAATTAGTGGAACGTGTCTCCAACTCACTTATTATCGCATTGAACCTGACTGTTATTTGGGAACAGCTAATGGTCTGTCTTCAATGACATAATGGAGCTGCGAATGTATCGGTAGCACAGGTATTACCAAGGGCAATGGCTTGAGGCTTTCGATGCGGCAGGATGCAGTCAATCAAAATGCAATTTCCCTTTAACCTGTTCCCTTTTTTTTTCAACTTTCAATATGCACTTCCTGCAAGAGGTTAGAGTTATCTTCACCAAATTAAAAATAAGTAGAAATTATTGTGTTTTTTTCTTTACATTTTTATAAATTTAGAGTACCCAATTATTTTTTTCCAATTAAGGGGCAATTTAGTGTGGTCGATCCACCTAACCTGCACATCTTTGAATTGTAGGGGTGAGACCCATGCAGACATGGGGAGAATGTGCAAACTCCACACGGACAGTGACCCGGGGCCGGGATTGAACCTGGGCCCTCGGTGCCGTGAGGCTGAAGTGCCAACCACTGTGGTGCCCTGAAATGATAGTGTTTGGCATGCAGCCATTTACAGATTGCCAACACCTATATTGCGGAAAATAAAAACTCATGGTGTAGGGGACATTGGCATGGATAGAAGATTGGCTAGCTAATGGGAAACAGACAGTTGGTATAAACGGGTCTTTTTATGGTTGGCAGGATGTGACGAGTAGTGTGCCATTAGGATCAGTGCTGGGGCTTCAACCTTTTAGAATTTATATAATTGACTGGATGAAGGGATTGAAGGTACGGTTGTTAAGTTTTCTAACTCTCTTTCTGAAAAGGCAGTGGAAGCATGTGATAATCACCACTGTTGTATATATTAGGAGATGTGTGGTAAGGCCCTGTACTAAAGGTACGGGGTTAGTCTCTGTCTGCTGGAGTATAAATATGTGTGCTCCCCATACAGCAGCCATTTTGCCAACTGCTGTCGGAGGCCACGCATCTTAGTGTAATAAAGCCTCAGTTGTATTCAACTCTTGTCTTTGTGCAAT
Source organism: Scyliorhinus torazame (assembly GCF_047496885.1). NCBI lineage: Eukaryota > Metazoa > Chordata > Chondrichthyes > Carcharhiniformes > Scyliorhinidae > Scyliorhinus > Scyliorhinus torazame. The sequence continues at coordinate 38,320,784 of NC_092720.1, read as the reverse complement.
TGATCGTGCATCAAAGCAGTCTTTGAATATTTCTAAGGCAGAGCTAGCTAGATTCTTGATTAACAAGGGGTTGAAAGGTTATCCGGGGTAGGCAGTAATGAGGGGTTGAGGTTACAATCAGATCAGCCATGATCTTATTGAATGGTGGGGCAGGCTCGAGGAGCCGAGAGGCCTCTTGCTCCTAATTTGCTTATACTGGACTTCAACCAATGTGTTTCCCCCAATGTACCGAGTGCTTGGTCTTATATTGTTGTGCAGGTTTAGTTTACCTACAGACCTAGGAGCTGTGATCCAAGGGGTGTGGCACTGGGACTGTTCTAACAGTCTCCTCTGACTACAAGAGCCAGTTGGCCTGCATATGCTTTCAATTATGCCAATATTAACCTCAGCCACTATTACAAACTCAGTAGAATTTGGCAACATTTTGCAGTGAAATGCACACTCAGTCCCAAGTATATGGAAGGTAAACAGCTTTGAAAAATGATCTGAACTGATTCACATAGGCATTGAAGAGCAACTGCATTTTAATGTGGATAATGAAGTCATATTCCCTGCAACAAAAAAAATCAAACTTGAATATTGTGTTCCTATAATGATATACCTGGGTATCTACAAGAAAAAGTGAAAAATATTTGCTGTTGAACCTGGTATAAATGAAGCAATTAAATGTGAGCACATGGCATCATTGATGGTCTTGTGGCCCAGTTGATATCGGCCTTGCCTCTGAGCCAGAAGCTCCAAGTTCAAATCCCACCCCAGGACTTGATGGTCAAGGATGTTCTTGGGCAGCACGGTGGCCTCACGGCGCCGAGGTCCTAGGTTCGATCCCGGCTTTGGGTCACTATCCGTGTGGAGTTTCCACATTCTCCCCGTGTTGCGTGGGTTTTGCCCCCACAACCCAAAGAAGATGTGCAGAGTAGGTGGATTGGCCACGCTAAATTGCCCCTTAATTGGGAAAAATTAATTGGGTACTCCAAATTTATTTTAAATATTATGCGTTCATAATGTCTCACCCACACAATCCAAAGATGTGCAGGACAGGTGGATTGGCCACACTAATTGGCTTTAATTGGGAAAAAAAAAGAATTGGTACTTAAATTTATTTTTTAAAAAGAAAGACGGGGAGGATCCAGGTATGATGCACAGTCCTGGCTAATTTAATTGATCACAGCGTGAGTACAGGTATTAAGATTGGCCAGTTCTCCTTGGATAGCGAGAAAAGACAGCCAAGTCAGTCCCACAATTTCTGCTGGAAATTACATCGGTGTATGTTGAATGGTGTGATGTCTTCTGCAGGCAATAACGTGCAAATACTCACTCTGTGTATTTACATGTGAACAATGGTCACTTGCTAAGGTGTGGGGAGGGCTAACCACTTCCCAGGGAACCATAATCCAGCACAAGTCATTGCTTGGTGATGCACTATCAATTACCACAAAGACGAGAGTAGTGGAATAATCGAGGCTTTATTGAGCAAAGATGTTGTGCCTCCTGTAGCTGGAACCAGAATGGCTGCAGCACCAGCAAGCACACACATTTATACGCCGCCTACTGGGCGGAGTCAGCAGGCAGGGATTTACCCATGTACCTCTACAATACGGGCAGTGCCGTAATACATGTAATATACTACTAGTGGTGATTACCACACTTGGGAAGAGCAGAAATTAGGCAATAATAGCAAAGAGGAAGATAAAGCAAGAGGCAGCAGATGTCAATTGGAATGGAAACAGGAATAGGAAAAAGTCGAAGATTTTAAAGATATGAAAAGTAATTGAAAATTCCGTTTATATCCCATTCGATTTTTCACCTAGTTGAAAGCCTGGGAGCTTAACCTTGTTTCTGGATTGAGATGATTAATTATAAACTAGCTTATAAATTCAGTTGTGGATACATAAACATTTGTGCACCGGACCTGAAGAGAATGTTCTCCTTGCTATTTTCTGTGCTAGCATTATCAGCAAAATAAATTGATATAATCAGCCAAACAGGACAAAATATCAAGGAATTTTAAATATCAGTTGCCTCCAGAATAAATTGAACTACCCAGAACTTTTACATAGATAGAAAATCTTGCGTTGCCCCACCCACAGAATTGGCCACAGTCCCAGTTCAGCACAGTCTGGCTGTGACCATTCGAGGAGGCTCTTCAAATTAAGCTGATTCATATACACCAGTGAAACTAGTAAATGGTTCTTTATATTTAAAAGCAAATTTACTGGGGATGCTGGAAGTCAGAAATAAAAACAGAAAATGCTGGTTAAACTCAGCATCTGTGGAGAGAGGAACAGAGTTAACGTTTCGAGGCAGTATGGCTCTTCTTCAGTTGTACAGACCCAAAACGTTAACTCTGTTTCTCTCTGAGCAGATGCTGCCAGACCTGCTGAGTTTGCCCAGCATTTTCGGGTTTTATTTCAGTGTATTTAAGGCATGCTCAATGATTTAAAACCAGGGACGAGATTTCCGACCCCCCCGCCGGGTCGGAGAATCGCCGGGGGCTGGCGTGAATCCCGCCCCCGCCGGTTGCCGAAGTCTCCGGCACCGGATATTCGGCGGGGGCGGGAAACGCGCCGCGCCGGTTGGCGGGGCCCCCCGCTCGATTCTCCTGCCCGGATAGGCTGAAGTCCCGCCGCTAAAATGCCTGTCCCGCCGGCGTAAATTAAACCACCTACCTTACCGGCGGGACAAGGCGGCGCGGGCGGGCTCCGGGGTCCTGTGGGGGGCGCGGGGCGATCTGGCCCTGGGGGGTGCCCCCACAGTGGCCTGACCCGCGATCGGGGCCCACCGATCCGCAGGCGGGCCTGTGCCGTGGGGGCACTCTTTCCCTTCCGCCTCCGCCACGGTCTCCACCATGGCGGAGGCAGAAGAGACTCCCTCCACTGCGCATGCGCGGGAATGCCGTCAGCGGCCGCTGACGCTCCCGTGCATGCGCCGCCTGGAGATGTCATTTCCGCGCCAGCTGGCGGGGCACCAAATGCCTTTTCCGCCAGCTGGCGGGGCGGAAATTCGTCCGGCGCCGACCTAGCCCCTCAAGGTTGGGGCTCGGCCCCCAAAGATGCGGAGCATTCCGCACCTTTGGGGCGGCGCGATGCCCGTCTGATTTGCGCCGTTTTGGGCGCCAGTCGGCGGACATCGCGCCGTTTCCAGAGAATTTTGCCCAGGTTTGCCACAGGTGTTGGTCTAGCTGTTCTCATTAAAACACTTATTTACGGGTGGCACAGTGGAACAGTGGTTAGCACTGCTGCCTCACTGCGCCGAGGACCCGGGTTCGATCCCGGCCCCGGGTCACTTACCGTGTAGAGTTTGCACATACTCCCTGTGTCTGCGTGCATCTCACCCCCACAAATCAGGTATGTTCAGGGTCGGTGGATTGGCCACACTAAATTGGAAACATTTTTTAAAAACGCTTATTCCCAGCTGTATTAATAAGACTGAAACTCTCAAATACAGCAAGGAATATTTTTAAATGCCAAGAAGAAAGGAACAATCACATTCTATTACGCTGCCCTGCACTGGTTCATGGAGAGCTTCATGCTTTCGATTAACTACGTTTTGGAAGAACAGCACAAGTACAAACACAATTTTGCGTCAGGTTTCTCAATTGCAGCTAAATGGGAAACCTGCCCCAGTATCTTTAAACATTTGAAAGAAAAATATCACATTGCGGTTTGAGCTTTTGACTTTATTTTGACCTCTGCAGATCTAAATATTCAGTAACCTATTTCTGTCCTAATTAGGCTGCATTTTGAAATGTGAAGGCAGAAGCATTGAGCATTTAAAGTCCATGTTTAAGTGATAAGGAACTCAGTCAGCTACAGAGCTCCAGCTGTAAACCTGCAGAGTTGGCTTAGGCGGTGAAAGGATTATTAGCTCCTGGCCAGAACAATGTTGTGCTGTACAGGTCCAGGTTGCTGCAACCTAGCAGAAAACAATGGATGGCGTTACCCCACACTGCTTCTGTGTGCTTTCGGATTTTTCTCAATGATGAGACCGTCAGAGCCTTTTTTAACACCTTACCTTGTCGGGCCTGCTAAAAATCTAACGACTGAACAGGTAATTGTCTGAAATATGTCTCGAACGCAAAGAAAGAATATGTTTAGTTGAGCCAGATTTGTCTTTGAGGAACTATAGAATGCTTAGAACCACAGAAAGGATATGGGGAAGAAAGAGGCTATTGAGCCCTCATGCTTCGTCAGCCAAAAACGGGAAAAAGCAAAACTAGCCGCTCATTTTCATCCCTCTTTCCAGCACCTGGCCCATAGCCCTGCTGGTTACCTGATCCAGGTACCTCTGAAATGAGTTGAGCCTCAACCATGAACTTAACTCCTCAACTCCAAGAACCTTGGATGACGAGTGATATGAACCTTGGATGACGAGTGATATGAACCTTGGATGACGAGTGATATTGTAGGCCTCGTCAAAAAGAAAAAGGAGGCATTTGTCAGGGCTAAAAGGCTGGGAACAGACGAAGCCTGTGTGGCATATAAGGAAAGTAGGAAGGAACTTAAGCAAGGAGTCAGGAGGGCTAGAAGGGGTCATGAAAAGTCATTGGCAAATAGGGTTAAGGAAAATCCCAAGGCTTTTTACACGTACATAAAAAGCAAGAGGGTAGCCAGGGAAAGGGTTGGCCCACTGAAGGATAGGCAAGGGAATCTATGTGCGGAGCCAGAGGAAATGGGCGAGGTACTAAATGAATACTTTGCATCAGTATTCACCAAAGAGAAGGAATTGGTAGATGTTGAGTCTGGAGAAGGGGGTGTAGATAGCCTGGGTCACATTGTGATCCAAAAAGACGAGGTGTTGGGTGTCTTAAAAAATATTAAGGTAGATAAGTCCCCAGGGCCTGATGGGATCTACCCCAGAATACTGAAGGAGGCTGGAGAGGAAATTGCTGTGGCCTTGACAGAAATCTTTGGATCCTCGCTGTCTTCAGGGGATGTCCCGGAGGACTGGAGAATAGCCAATGTTGTTCCTCTGTTTAAGAAGGGTAGCAAGGATAATCCCGGGAACTACAGGCCGGTGAGCCTTACTTCAGTGGTAGGGAAATTACTGGAGAGAATTCTTCGAGACAGGATCTACTCCCATTTGGAAGCAAATGGACGTATTAGTGAGAGGCAGCACGGTTTTGTGAAGGGGAGGTCGTGTCTCACTAACTTGATAGAGTTTTTCGAGGAGGTCACTAAGATGATTGATGCAGGTAGGGCAGTAGATGTTGTCTATATGGACTTCAGTAACGCCTTTGACAAGGTCCCTCATGGTAGACTAGTACAAAAGGTGAAGTCACACAGGATCAGGGGTGAACTGGCAAGGTGGATACAGAACTGGCTAGGCCATAGAAGGCAGAGGGTAGCAATGGAGGGATGCTTTTCTAATTGGAGGGCTGTGACCAGTGGTGTTCCACAGGGATCAGTGTTGGGACCTTTGCTGTTTGTAGTATATATAAATGATTTGGAGGAAAATGTAACTGGTCTGATTAGTAAGTTTGCAGACGACACAAAGGTTGGTGGAATTGCGGATAGCGATGAGGACTGTCTGAGGATACAGCAGGATTTAGATTGTCTGGAGACTTGGGCGGAGAGATGGCAGATGGAGTTTAATCCGGACAAATGTGAGGTAATGCATTTTGGAAGGTCTAATGCAGTTAGGGAATATACAGTGAATGGTAGAACCCTCAAGAGTATTGAAAGTCAAAGAGATCTAGGAGTACAGGTCCACAGGTCATTGAAAGGGGCAACACAGGTGGAGAAGGTAGTCAAGAAGGCATACGGCATGCTTGCCTTCATTGGCCGGGGCATTGAGTATAAGAATTGGCAAGTCATGTTGCAGCTGTATAGAACCTTAGTTAGGCCACACTTGGAGTATAGTGTTCAATTCTGGTCGCCACACTACCAGAAGGATGTGGAGGCTTTAGAGAGGGTGCAGAAGAGATTTACCAGAATGTTGCCTGGTATGGAGGGCATAAGCTATGAGGAGCGATTGAATAAACTCGGTTTGTTCTCACTGGAATGAAGGAGGTTGAGGGACGACCTGATAGAGGTATACAAAATTATGAGGGGCATAGACAGAGTGGATAGTCAGAGGCTTTTCCCCAGGGTAGAGGGGTCAATTACTAGGGGGCATAGGTTTAAGGTGAGAGGGGCAAGGTTTAGAGTAGATGTACGAGGCAAGTTTTTTACGCAGAGGGTAGTGGGTGCCTGGAACTCGCTACTGGAGGAGGTAGTAGAAGCAGGGACGATAGGGACATTTAAGGGGCATCTTGACAAATATATGAATAGGATGGGAATAGAAGGATACGGACCCAGGAAGTGTAGAAGATTGTAGTTTAGTCGGGCAGTATGGTCGGCACGGGCTTGGAGGGCCGAAGGGCCTGTTCCTGTGCTGTACATTTCTTTTTTCTTTGTTCTTTGTTCTTGTTAAGCAGTGAATTCCAGATGCTCTGGGTGAAAAGGTTTTTCCTCATGACCCCTTCTAATCCTTCTACCAATCCCATCAAATCCCATGGCAATTGACCCCTTGCCTAGGGGAAACCGGTTTTTCCTGCCGACTCGCCCCTCACAATTAGGTCACGCCTCACCTTCCTCTGGTCTAAGAAAAACAACCCTATCCTATCCATTCTCTCCTCATAGCTGCAATTTCCATGCCCTTGCAACATCCTTGTAAATCTCCTCTGCACTCTCTCCAGAGCAATTATGTCATTCTGTAATGTGGTGACAAAGCTGTACACAAACTTTCAGCTGTGGCCTAACCAGCATTTTATAAAGTTTGTTATGGGTCCGGGTTTACAGAACCCCAAAGTGTTTCATGGAGTTCAACGAACCCACAACTTGCAATAAACTGTGGTGTGGGAAGCACACGGCGTACTCTCCAGGTGTGATACAGCAGAAATGGACAAGTGGTTTTTAAAACAAAACAATGTTTATTCTATGAACTCAAGCTAACCTTTTAAAAACAAACATTGAATATCTTAACACCCATTACTTCAAAGATAACCCCAAAAGACGACAACACTAAATAATCCTTCAAACTGTTCCTTTAAACATCCAAAAGAATTCAAACCTTCAAAAGTAGGAGCACATTAGGTTACATTCAATATATGTATAGTCCTTGGATTGCAGAAATCAACAGACCAGCTCTGTGTTTCTTCCTGCAGCCCACAGCAAAACACTCCCAGCTGCGTTCTCAAAGTGAAACTCAAAAAGCAGAAGTGAGCTCAGCTCCCCCCACCCTCTGACATCACTTCAGCAATATGATCAGCTCCATTTCTTAAAGGTACATTGCTTAAACATCCATTTCTTAAAGGTACTCTCACATGACAAGGTACATCTTTGCATCCATGCTTTTGTATTCAATACTTCACCCAATAAAGGAAAGCATTCCATAAGCTTTCTTTACCACTTTATCCACCTCTCCTGCCATCTTCAGGGAGTTGCACTCTAAGGTATCTTACTTCCTCTGCAAGGGCAGCACGATGGGGCAGTGATTAGCCCTGCTGCCTTACGGCGCCAAGGACTCGGGTTCAATCCCGGTCCCAGGTCACTGCCCATGTGGAGTTTGCACATTCCCCCCATACCTGCGTGGGTCTCACCCCACATCCCAAAGATGTGCAGGGTAGGTGGATTGGCCACACCAAATTGCCCCTTCCAATTAAGAGGCAATTTAGCATGTTCAATCCACCTACCTTGCACATCTTTGGGTTGTGGGGGCGAAACCCATGCAAACATGGGGAGAATGTGCAAACTCCGCACAGACAGTGACCCAGAGCCGGGATCAAACCTGGGACCTCGGCGCCGTGAGACTCCAGTGCTAACCACTGAGCCACCGTGCTGCCCGCCTATCTTTTTCAATTATGCTGAAATGTTTGCAGGCCTACAATCATCTAGTACCTCGCCTGTATCAAGTGAGCATTGGAAAATAATCTCAGCATCTTTTATTTCCTCCATAGAATCTCTACAGAGCAGAAAGAGGCCATTTGGCCCATCGGGTCGGCACCAACCCTCTGAAATAGGACCCTGTTTAGGCCCAGTCCCTCCACCTTATTCTAGGAACCCCATAACCATACTTAACCTGCACACCTTTGGACACTAAGGGACAATTCAGCATGGCCAATCCAACTAACCCGCACATCTTTGGACTGTGGGAGGAAACCGGAGCACCCGCAGGAAACCCATGCGCACATGGGGAGAAAGTGCAAACTCCGCACAGGCAGTGACCTAAGGCCGGAAGTGACCCTAGGTCCCTGGCGCTGTGAGGCAGCAGTGTTAACCACCTGGGATATAATCCGTCTAGCCCTGGTGATTTATTCACTATCAAGGATCTCAGTCCCACCAGTTCTTCTTCTCCTCATTATGTTTAGAGTCATAGAGCTCTACAGCAACAGCATCAATAGGGAAATGGTACTCAACAAACTCTTGGGATTGAGGCAGACAAGTCCCCAGGGCCTGATGGCCTACATCCTGGGATGTCAAAGGAAGTGGCAGCAGCGATAGTAGGCGCGATTCTCCCAGCCCTGCACCGGGCAGGAGAATCGGCGCAACCGCGCTACGCCGCACAATTCTCCGAGGTGCGGAGAATCTCGGTGCGTTTGGCATGTCGCGGTCGCGGGCCGCTGCACACGGCGGGGGCCGCCAATTCTCCGGCCTGGATGGGCCGAGCGGCCGCACGGAAAAAGCAGAGTCCTGCAGGCGCCGTCCACACCTGGTCGCCGCCGGCTGGAACTTTGCGCAAAGGGTCGGGGGGGGTGGCCTGTGGGGGGGGGGGGCCACCGTCCCCGGGGGGGGGGGGGGGGGCACCGATCGGCGGGCCGGTCTCTCCCCCTCCCGGGCCTACTTTGTTGCGTGTCCGGCCCCAGAACCCCCGCACCATGTTACGTCGGGGCTGGAGCGTTCAGTAAGGCCACCGCGCATGCGCACTTCCAGTGTGCGCCAGGAAGTAAGGCTGGAGCGCTGCTGGTCCCCAGTGGGGGACAGAATCGCTACTGCCCGTGCCCATTTCACGCCGTCGTGAAACGCGACAGTGTTCTCGATGGCGCAGACACTCTGTTCCGTGATCGGAGAATCGCCCCCAGTGGGTTTATTAGTTATGATATTCCAAAATTCCATGGACACGGGAAAGGTTCCAGAAGATCGCAAAATGCTAACGTAATGCCCTTATTCAAAAAGGGAGGGAAGCAGATTATAGAAAATTACAGATCAGTTAGTTTAACATCTGTTGTCGGAAAATTGTTACAATCAATTATCAAGGACGTAATATCAGGACATTTGGAAAGCCAAAGGACTATCCATCAGAGTCAACATGGTTTTATGAAGGGCAAATCATGTTTGACTAATTTGCTTGAGTTCTTCAAAGATGTAACAAGCAAAGTGGATAATGGGGATCCTGTAGATGTAGTATATCTGGACTTCTGGAAGGTGTTTGATAAGGTGCCGCACAGGTTAATTCACAAGGTGAGATCACATGGGATTAGGGGTAACTTATTAGCTTGGATAGAAGACTGGCTGACGGACTGGAGACAGAGAGTCGGGATAAAGGGCAGAGCACGATGGCACAGTGGTTAGCACTGGGACTACGGCGCTGAGGACCCGGGTTCGAGTCTCGGCCCTGGGTCACTGTCCATGTGGAGTCTGCACATTCTCCCCGTGTTTACATGGGTTTCACCCCCACAACATAAAGATGTGCTGGTTAGGTGGATTGGCCACGCTAGATTGCCCCTTAATTGGAAAAAAATAACTGGGTACTCTAAATTATTTTTTTTTTAAAGAGAGTTGGGATAAATAGGTATTTTTCTGGATGGCAAGATGTAACTAGTGGGGCGCCAAAGGGTTTGGTCCTTGGGCCCCAGCTATTTGCAATCTATATTAGATAGAGGGATAGAAGATTCAATCGCAAATTTGCAGATGACACAAAAATAGGTGGGACAGTAAGTTGCAATGAGGAAATAAGAACCTTACAAATGATATAGATAGGTTAGGAGAGTGGGCCAAAATGTGGCAGATGGAGTTTAACATAGATAAGTGTGAAATCATGCATTTTCGTCAAAAAAACAGAAAGGCAACTTATTCTCTTCATAATTAAAATTCCCCAGCCCAGACAACATCCTGGTAAATCTCCTCTGCACCCTTTCCAGTGCTATCATATCCCTCCTATAATGTGGATTCCAGAATTGCACACAACCCTCTGGTTGTGGCCTAACGAACATTTTATACAGTTCCAGCATAACCTCCCTGCTCTTAAACTCTATACCTTGGCTAATAAAGGCAAGTATACCATATGCCTTCTTAGCCACTGTATTCACCTGCCTTGCTATCTTAAGGGACCAGTTTACATGTACACCAAGACCCTCTGACCCTCAGTGTTTCCTCTCCTGCCCTTTATCACGTCTTCCCTTGTCTTGTATGTCCTGCCTAAATGCATCACCTCACATTTATTCGGATTTCATTCTAGTTGCCACCGATTAGCCCATCTGACAAGTCCATCTAATATAGCTTATTGTATCTAAAATTTCATACTCCTCTAACTAGTAACTGCACCATCCTCTCCATGGTGAAGGCACAGAGAAAGTACTCATTGAGAACCCTGCCCATACTTTCAGCATCAACCCACAACTTACCATGCACATCCCTGAGAGGCCCTACTGTTTCCTAAGTTATTCTCTTGCTCTTAATGTGCTGGTAAAACACATTTGGGTTTTCTTTCATCTTATCTGCCAATTTTCATATCCTCTTTTTGCTTTCCTAATTTCCTTTTTACTTCACCCCTGTACGTCTATATTCATAGAGTAATAGAATCATAGATGTTTACAGCATGGAACAGGCCACTTGGCCCAGCTTGTCCATACCGCCCAGTTTATTTCACTAAGTTAGTCCCACTTGCCCGCATTTGGCCCAGATCCCATTATACCCACCCTGCCCATGTAACTGTCCAACTGTTTTATAAAAGGAAAAAATTATACCCGCCTCTACCACTGCCTCTGGCAGCTCATTCCAGATGCTTACCACCCTCTGTGTGAAGAAATTTCTCCTCTGGTCTTTTTTGTATCTCTCCCCTCTCACCTTAAACCTATGTCCTCTAGTTCCAGTCTCCTCTACCTTTGGGAAAAGATGTTGAGCATCTACCTTATCTATGCCCCTCATTATTTTATAAATCTCTATAAGATCAGCCCTAATCCTCCTACGCTCCAGGGAAAAAAGTCCCAGCCTTTCCTTATAGCTCCTCTAGGCTTTCTACAGAATTATGCTTTTGTGACTGTCAAAAGCTTTCTTTTCTGTTTTATCTTACCCTGTAAGTTTCTGGATAAACAACAGTAGTTGAAGTCTCCCGCTATTACTATTTTTGCACTCAGAAATCTGCCTCCATATTTGCTCTTCTGACACTCTTCTACTATTTGGGGGTCTATAGTAGAGGCCTGAGAGTGTGGCAGCCCCATTTTATTTCTGAACTCAACCCATATGGCCTCATATGATGCTTAATTTAGTATATCATCTCTCCTCGCAGCTGTATTTGATTCTTTAACCAATAATGATACACCCCCACCTTTTTTATCCCCTTCTGTAACATGCCTGAAAACTCACCCCCAGCAACATCAACATTGAATAACTGGGACGTAGAGAGGTAAGTCACTCCCCCTTTTTATGATCCCAGAAGGGCACGGGAGGGGGGGGAAAGACAAAGGGGGATCAATCCGGGAGGCGGGTTAGCCCAGGAAGAGGGGGGGGGAGAGGGATGTCTGGGAGGGAGGGGGGTCAGACCAGAAGGAAGATTTTTGGGTCGTAAAAGTCCACATGCTCCTCTGGCGACAGCACTTAGCCGCTGAAACGGAGAATCCAGCCCATTGCATTTACATATATACCTTTTAATACTGCCAAATTTTTGTGTTGCACACTTTTTAACCTGTGCTGCTCCTGTCTTTCAGTCACTCACTGATTTTCTATCTCCCATTTCCTGCTCTGAATTTGCCGTCAGGTTTCCATTCCCTTGCCAATCAACACCGCCAGCAAATCTCCCCGCAAGGAGATTCATCCCAGTTCTGTTCAGATTTGTTTTTTTATTTGCATGTTAGAGAAGGGGATAAAAAAAGGTGGGGGCATATCATTATTGGTTAGAGAAGCAATTACAGCTGTGAGGAGAGATGATATACTAAATGAAGCATCACATGAGGCCATAATGGTTGAGTTCAGAAATAAAAGTAGAATTTACTGCCCATCCCTGAGGGCATTTCGGAGTCAACCACATGTAGACCAGACCCGGTAAGGACAACAGATTTCCTTCCCTAAAGGACATTACTGAACCAGATGGGTTTTTACAACAATCCATTCATGGTCACCTTTCGGCTTTTAATTGAATTAAAATTTCACCATCTGCCTTGCGGGATTCAAACCCAGGTCCCCAGAACTTGACTCTGGGTCTCTGGATTACTAGTCCAGAGACAATAGCACTATGCCACTATCAAATGAAAAGAGTCCTTGCTTCAGATGGTGAGTTCTTTAGTGCACTTTCTTCACAGTATAAGTGTGGATTAAAGTCTCTGGTCTACAGCCCATAATGATCGTCCTTGCAGTTAGCAAAATCTTAATCACAGCTTTTCCAGGAGAGACCCTTGCACATCAGCCTGCAGTTCTACAGAGAGAGTTACCAGATTTTGGATTCTGCTTGCACAGCCTTTTCTGCAGAGCGAGTTGGTTCCCACGGCGACCTTTTGGTGAGAATTAGCTGGTTATTTCTGGAGAAAACAGAGTGAAAAAAGAAAGGTTTTCTCCCTTAGCTACCAAAGCGAAACTGAAAGTTCTTTAGGTCTCTGAACCATTTCAGTGGGATCAGATCCAATCACCACATGTTACCGGGCAAAGCACAGCCTTTTGCTCCAATTCGTTGGCCTTCAGCCACATCAATCAAACGAGTTAGCGCTGATCTGTCCTGCTACTGCAATCTTCTGCTTGAATTAAAGGCATAGGCCACTTTGCCTTAAAGTCACAGGTCCATTAAACGTCCATGGATCAAAAATGTTACAGCAAAAACAAAAGAAAGGGGAAACAAGGGAATAAGCAGGAACAAACAGGAATGACCTTTACAACTCACCCTGGTGAGGTTCAGGATTGGCTGGATTGTAGATTTTGGGGTGTGCTGGAGGTCCTGGAGGTACCGATTCCTGCTGTCAGAATATGCTGGGCTAGGCAGGTTCAGGTTGGTATCCTATTGCCCCTCGAAGCTTGGGATGTCCCTTCTTAACGGCACTTGTTTGGGACATCCTGAGGCTGGGTTTTGCTTCAGAGACCTTCGATTAAGCCAAGTCCTGTTGGTTGATAACTTGTTGCCCTCCCTAATGGTCGGGGCGCTTTCTTGTTTGAATGAGCAGCTTATTCTCTTTTTCATTAATGGGTGATTGACATGTGCTGGGAAAACACAGACCCATGGTGGGGTCCTGATCCTTTGTTATCCTGTGATCCACTCCTGGTAGTTCTAGTACTCCTTCCTTTCTGTTTTATCTTGGGAGGTGTTGACGACACTGACCATAATCCATACATGTTGCTGTTGGTCCTCTCTGTATAAATGTATGGAATGGTGTTGGTTCTGTGCTGGGCCTGAGACTTGGGTTATGTTGCATTGTGTGATATATATGTAACACCCTTTTAAAACTGGGGCTCTCGAGTACTTTTGTTGTATGTTTCCTTTTTTTTAAGGGGTGGGTATAAATAATCCGTGATTGGTTCCTGCATGGGTAAAGGTGGATCTGGTATCCAAGGTGCGGAGGTTGAGGTGTGTCGTTTATGCCTTTTGCTCTGCTGGAGTTGAGGGAGATGTATATTGTGCGCATCCGAACATGGTGTGAAAAACTTATCCTGAGCTCTAGTGGCAATTGCAAACAATTGCTGCGTGGGAAGTTGTTCCATCATTTTACCATGTTTTCAGGCCTTGTCCTGTTTCTCCCTTAGTCTCAGGTTGGGCATCAGGTTATGTCTAATGATTGTATCAAGCTCGTTAAACTGTGTCCATGTATATTGAGCCGTTTTGTTTGCTTGTAGTGCTGTATTATTTTTGTGGTTTTGTTCAATAGTTTGTTAAAATGTAAAATCTTAATAAATATACTTTTTTTTTAAAAAGGTCTGTCTGTCTCAGCCATCAACATACTTAAAGACCCAACCTTCACAGCCCCTCCCAGTAAAGAATTCCACAGATTTACTATCTTCTGAGAGAAGACATTCCTCCTCATCGACCCCTTACTCTAAGATCATGCCCTCTGGTCCTAGACTCACCCACAAGGGGAAATAACTTCTCAGCATCTACCATGTCAAGCTCTGAGAATTCTATGTGTCTCAATAAGATCACCTCTCATTCTTCTAAACTCCAATGAGTGCAGGCCCCAACCTACTCAACCTCTCTCCATACCTGGGATGAACATAGAATTTAGAGTGCAGAAGGAGACCATTCGGCCCATCGAGTCTATACCGGCCATTGGAAAGAGCACCCCACCCAAACCCACACCTCCACCCTATCTCAATAACTCCACCCATCCTTTTTGGACACTGAGGGCAATTTAGCATGGCCAATCCACCTAACCTGCACATCTTTGAACTGTGGGAGGAAACCGGAGCACCCGGAGGAAGCCCACGCATACATGGGGAGAACGTGCAGACTCTGCACAGACAGTGACCCAAGCCGGGAATCGAACCTGGGACCCAGGAGCTGTGAAGCAACTGTGCTAACCACTGAGACTTGGGTTATATTGCATTGTGTGATATATATGTAACACCCTTTTAAAACTGGGGCTCAGAACATAGTGAACCTTCTCTGGACTGCCTCCAATTCCAGTACATTCTTTCTTAGATAAGATCAAAACTGTTTGTAGTATTCCAGGTGTGGTCTAACTAGTGCCTTGTATACTTTTAGCAAGACTTCCCTATTTTTATTTTCCATTCCCTTTGAAACATTCCACTTGCCTTCCCAATTACCTGTTGAACTTGCATGCTAGCTTTTCGTGATTTATGCTCTCTGTACTGCAGCTTTCTGCAGTCTTTCTCCATTTAAATAATATTCAGCTCCTGTATTCTTCCTAGCAAAGTGCATAACTTCACATTTTTCGACATATTCCACCTGCCAATGTCTCGCCCACTCATTTAATCTGCCTAGATCCCTCTGTAGATTCTTTGTCATCCTCACCACTTGCCTTCCCATCTATTTTGTGTAATCTTCAAACTTGACGATATGACATTTACTTCTCTCATCCAAGTCCTTCAAATATATTGTAAATAATTGTGGCCCCGGGACTAATCCCTGTGACACTCCACTAGTTGCAGGTTGCCATCCTGAAAATTCCCTACCTTATCCCAACTGTCTTGTCTTCTATTAGTTAGCCAATCCTATTATCCATACTAATATAATACCCCAAACACCATTGTCTCTTATCGTATTTTTAAAAAAATATATAAATTTAGAGTACCCAATTCATTTTTTCCAATTAAGGGGCAATTTTAGTGTGGCCAATCCACCTACCCTGCACATCTTTGGGTTGTGGGGCCGAAACACACGCAAACACGGGGAGAATGTGCAAACTCCAGTCTCTTATCTTATTAAGTGTGGTTGGTATCTTATCAAATGCTTTTTGGAAATCCAAGTATATTACATTTACTGGTTCCCCTTTATCGATCCTGCTCATTATCATTTCAAATAAAACAAATAAATTTTGCAGGCATGATTTTCCATTCTTGAAGTCATGTTGACTCTGCTTGATTATATTATCTATTTCTAAATGCTCTGCTATTACATCCTTTATGATGGATTCTTAACATTTTCCCAATGACAGATGTTACGCTAACAGACCTATAGTTTAATTTGTCTCCCTCCCTTTTTGAATGGGCAGTTACATTGGCAGTTTTGCAATCCACTAGAACTTTTCCAGAATTTAAGGATTTTTGGAAGATTACTACCATTGCATCCACTATCTCTGTAGCTACTCCATTTAATATCCTAGGATGTAACTCATCAGATACAGGGGGCTGGATTCTCCGTCCCGCCGCTCCAGATTTCTGGTTCAGCATACTGGCAGGATGCTCCATTTCGCCAGCTGGTCAACGGGGTTTCCCATTGTGGGGCAGCCCACGCCGTCGGGAAACCCCTGGGCTGCCGGCAAAACGGAGCATCCCGACAGCGGAGAATCCAGACCCAGATCTCCTCCCTCCTACACTGACTTTCGGCACCACCGGCGATTCTCCGGGCCTTGATGGGTTGAGTGCCCGCCGAGTTCAGGCGAGTCCCGCAGGCGTGGGTTACATGTGGTCCCACATGGCGGGACCTCGGAGCTCTGCCTGCGGGGCCGGTCCTGGAGGGGGTGGGGGGTGGGGGATCCGACCCCGGGGGGGGGGGGCCTCCATGGTGGCCAGGCCCGCGATCAGAGCCTACCAAACAGCGGGCGGGCTGATTCCGTGGGGGCCTATGTTCCTCCACACCAGGCCCCTGTAGGGCTCCGCCATATTGCCCGGGAGCCGTTGCAGAGACGGGAACCCACACGCATGTGTGAACCCGCGCCGGCCATAGTGCACATGCGCGGACTCGCACCGGCAGTAGCGCACATGCTGGAGCAGCGAAGACCACTCCGGCGCCGACCTAATCCCCTAGGAAGAGGCGAATACTTGATAATCGAGGACCGTTGACGCCGGAGTGGTTCGCGCCGCTTTTCACGCCAGCAACAGAACTTGGCCGGGGGATTGGAGAATCCCGGCCCATATGTTTAATTGGTCAATTTTTCTATTTATATGCTCACTTGCATAGTGAGATTTTGGCATTACATAATTCTGACATTACTGCTTTAGAGGTCCTGCTTTTCAATCTCCTTTATAGCTTCCTAAAATCTGGATCAGGACCTCATCCCTTTCCTACCCAAGTCATTGGTGCCAACCTGGACCATGACCTCTGGCTGAAAACCCTCCCCCAGAAGAATGTCCTGCAAGCATTCTGTGACACCCTTCGCCCTGGAACCAGGGATGCAACATACCATCCTGCAGTCATGTCTGCCACCGCTGAAATGCCTGTCTATTACCCTAACAACTCCCATATCACTTCTCTTCCTTTCATCTTCCCCATTCATGGGCAGCACGGTAGCATAGTGGTTAGCACAGTTGCTTCGCAGCTCCAGGGTCCCAGCTTCGATTCCCGGCTTGGGTCACTGTCTGTGCGGAGTCTGCACGTTCTCCCCATGTTTGCGTGGGTTTCCTCTGGGTGCTCCGGTTTCCTCCCACAGTTCAAAGATGTGCAGGTTAGGTGGATTGGCCATGATAAATTATCCTTTGTGACCAACAAAGGTTAGGCGGGGTTATGGGGATAGGGTGGAGGCGTGGACTTAAGTGGGGTTCTCTTTCCAAGGGACGGTGCAGTCCTGACAGGCTAAATGGCCTCCTTCTGCACTGTAAATTCTATGATCTTTTCATTATAACAAACAAACCCATAAACTACACCCAGCCCAACATTCCCCCAAACCCCTTTCCCCCAAAAAGAAAACAAAACCATAGCAAACCTTTAACCCAACTGCTGGATTGGTCTTTGCTCTTTGTTCTATAAGAGGACAAACTCTTTCTCCTCCCACTAACCGCTGATGGTAACCAACTCCCTAAAAGAGATGAAAGGCTACCACCTCGAGTAGAGCCCTTCCACAGATCCTCTCAAGGTATACTTAATCTACTCCGGGTGTAGAAATCCCCCCAACCAAGCCGAAGACTTAGGCGGTACCTGGGACCTCCAACCAAATAGAATTTGCCTCTGGACTATTAGCGAGGCGAAGGCTAAGACATATCCATTCTCGGCCCCATCTGCAGCCTCGGTGAGTCAGACACTTCAAAAGATGACCACCAACAGGCACGGCTCCAACTGAATACCCAAAAAGGAAAGAAGTAAAGACTTGCATTTATGAAATGCCTTTCATGACCACCCGACATCTCCAAGCACTCTCCAGCCAATGAAGAACCTTTAAAGTGCATTCACTGCTGCATCGTAGGAAACAAGACAGCCAACGTGTACATAGCAAGCTCCCATAGACAGCAATGTGTTAATGACTAAATAATCTGTTTTCATTATGTTAATTGAAGGAAAGATGTTGACCAGGACACTGGGGATAACTCCCCTGCTCTTGGAATAGTGCCATAGGATCTTTTATGTCCACCTGAGAGGGCTGACGGGATTACCACTTAAAGTTTCATCTTAAAAGATGGCACCTCCAACAGTTCAGCATTCTTTCAGCACGGCACTGGAGTATCAGCCTTGACCTTTGTGCTTGCATCCTGAAGTTGGGGGGTGGGGGGGGAGATATTTCTTCACTCAAATGGTTGCGAATCTTTAGAATTCTATAAACCGCTATATAACTGTACACGTATGCTCATTGAAAGTTGCCTGATTGATTCTCACATACATAGATAACACTGTTAGATAAATACATAAATAACACTTTAGCCTCACTGTTACTTCTTTTGCTAAATCTACCCTAACATTCATGATGAACCATGTCTCCCAAGAGGAACGAATAGCACAAATCACCTCTGAATTCCATTTTGTTGGTATTATTTTTGAGATGATAAGCAACAGAGCAGGAGAATTATTTTTTTTAAAACATATTTTATATTATTTCTGACACTAAACTGAATCTGAGGACTTGTCACAGAATTTTAGTCCTATGTTTCAGTTTGTTGTTATTTTTTACTGCCTTAATGTAGCACTAAATTTATTTTCTCATTCACTTTCAGGTTACTAATGAAATATTTCCAGTTTGGACATACTCTTACTTGGCGATGCTATTTCCTGTCTTCTTGGTCACAGATTATCTAAGATATAAACCTATCATAGCTTTACAGGGAATTAGCTTTATTATCACTTGGCTAATGCTCCTGTTTGCACAAGGAGTCCTGGCCATGCAGTTTTTAGAATTCGTCTTTGGCATCGCATCTGCCACTGAAGTGGCATATTACTCCTATATTTACAGTGTTGTTAGTTCTGAGCACTATCAAAAAGTCACCAGTTACTGTCGGAGCGTCACTTTAGTTGCATACACACTGGCTTCCATTCTGGGACAGGTTTTAGTCTCTGTTTGGAGTGTCCCTTATTTCTATCTGAATGTGATTGCACTGGTTTCAGTGTCTGTAGCTTTCCTTTCTTCCATTCCCCTGCCAATGCCCCGGACAAGCATGCTTTTCCACAGGAAAGAGACTGAAAAGATCCAGGTTCCCCCGTCAACTGAAGATGTCAAGCCAAAATCTGAAAATAGTAGTCCCCAAAACAATCCTGATGGAGAAAACTGCTCACAGTTACCTGTCACGTCAGATAGAAATGTCTACACTCTGGCGAAGGCAACAGAGCAAAATAATGCAAAGAATGTCCTCCTTAAACTGTGGTCTGACTTCATAAAGTGTTACTCCTCGCCACAAATCTTCTACTGGTCTATCTGGTGGGCTTTGGCCAGCTGTGGATATTATCAAGTTACAAATTACATACAAGTGCTGTGGGATCACGTTGAACCATCCCAAAATGCTACAGTGTATAATGGTGGTGTGGAAGCAGTGTCCACCTTTATGAGTAAGTTCAGTTAGAATTTTCATCCAATTTATCGTCAGCAAATATGCCTGATGTCATCATAAATGGAAAGACTGAGAGATTTTTTTGATGAAGCACTAATAGACAGAACCAGTTAACATCCTAGGAAAGACCAACATCAGGTAGACCCCACACAATACCTGCAGCAATACTAGATGAAGGTTCCACTAGGAGAGTGCTGCTCGAGTACCAGTTAAGTGCCAGGCACATGGCAAATGAGTTACACCATCCGCCAGAATTGAATAAGAAAAGCATCCACAGTTAGCCAGAGTACACACAGCAATACAAAAAGTCACAAGTTTTTTTACACCAGTGCATCCAGCAAGATTCAACAATAAATCTAGAAAGAACTTCAACAATTTAAAGAAATAAGAATTAATTGATCTTTGAATGTTTTGTTGTTCTGTGAGCATTTCACTGAAGACTAAAACAAAGTACAGTTACAACTAGAGCTGAGTTTGAATGAGTTTTCGAGTGCAAGATTAGTTGATGACTACATTTTGCGATTCCACCACTCCACTTTATGCTTCTATTTCTCCTCCTGCTTCCACTATTATGTGCTCCTAAATGTTAAGCACTTGAAAATGAAATGAAATGAAAATGAAAATCGCTTATTGTCACGAGTAGGCTTCAATGAAGTTACTGTGAAAAGCCCCTAGTCGCCACATTCCGGCACCTGTTCGGGGAGGCTGGTACGGGAAGATGTATTTCCCGGAACTATGCACTTTAAGATGTACTTCCTGCATCTGAAAAAAACAAGCTGTTGGACAGTTGTACGTTTTATTTCAAGAACTAGTGTAGCATTTGATTTGGGTGGCATTATTCTAATACAAGACCAGTTAACCTGCTCAAGTCCATGTAGTAAAAACAGTCATACTTCCAGATCAGTAGTGCATAGTTAACCCGATGTGTGACAAGAGGAGCATTAGTTTGTGAAAAAAGCATAATTAAAACATTATGAGGCCAGCCTATAGCTTTGAACGTTTGTGCAATAATTAAGCCCCATTCCAATATTAATCAAGAGTAGCCAAGTCACGGTTATGAGTATTCCGCTGTAGAACTTTCTGGTACTGTGCTGAATTAATTATACACAAGTCATAGTTCCGTGTTTACGTGAATGTTGCTTTATCAACTTCATGACAGTTATTTTTACTTATTCCTCCATGGGCCCATCAAATTAATTTCTCAGCTTTTCCGATCAATAATGCTGTTCGTTCGATAATATTTTGTGTTGTTATTTGTAAATTACATGAAAGAGTTCATGATAATGATCACATTAAAGAGTTTGATTATCTATTGCTAATTGCATGACCCCAGAAATTTGAGTTCCTTGTTATTCTAAATCCAGGTGCTGTCACATCCTTTGCTGTGGGCTACATAAAGCTGGATTGGGCAATCTGGGGAGAAATGGCACTAGGTATCTTTTCAACAGTGAACAGCGGTGCATTATTCGCCATTGATCTGTCAGACAATATCTGGATTTGTTACGCTGGTTATGTTGTGTTCAAAGCCACATACATGTTACTGATTACCATAGCAACGTAAGTATAATAGCCTACCTGAAAACAAAAATCAAAACTGAAATAGTATTCTTTTTTTTTAAAGGTAGCATTAAATAAACAAAATTTGGATCAATAAAAACCCTTTAGTGAATTGACTTTTTACTTCTACTGCCCCTCATGAATAACTGCTCGCAAACATACCCAGAGCATGATTGTGGTATTTTTAAAGGATACGCTTGCAGACCTTGATGATACAAACAAGCAAGAGCTTTATTGACAAGGTGTTTACTCAACAAGCTGTTAGGATAGACTGCCCGTGGGGCTGTACGGTGGCGCACTGGTTAGCACTGCTGCCTCACAGCTCCGAGGTCCCAGGTTCGATCCCGGCTCTGGGTCACTGTCCGTGTGGATTTTGCACAATTCACCTAAAGATGTGTAAGGTAGGTGGATTGGCCACGCTAAGAGCCAAATGACCCCTTAATTGGAAAAAATGAATTGTGTACTCTAAATTTATAAAAGAATTAAAACAAAAGGATAGACTGCGCGTTTGCCCACGCAAATGGCCGATGATGTCATCGATATGTCACGTGATCAGACTCTTAAAATGACCTTGTTCCAATTAGGAATAAACATGAATACCTAACATAGGTGTTTGCTGAACTTCATCCTAGAAATTTAAGTGTGTTTAAGTGTGTAGGGTACCAGTATTCTGTGTATTTGTGCCGGTGTGTTTAGGGGACAGGTAACACGTGTGTGGGGTTGGGCATTATGTGTCAGGATTGATCAGTATCATGTATGTGTGAGTGTTTAGGGGATACCAGGATCCAGACCTGAGGTGCGAACTGTTGGCCTCACACACGTAGTTTTACAAGTTATCAGAAGGTGAGTCACGGGCAGCACGGTAGCACAAGTGATTAGCACTGTGGCTTCACAGCGCCAGGGTCCCAGGTTCGATTCCCCGCTGGGTCACTGTCTGTGCGGAGTCTGCACGTTCTCCCAGTGTCTGCGTGGGTTTCCTCCGGGTGCTCCGGTTTCCTCCCACAGTCCAAAGACATACAGGTTAGGTGGATTGGTCATGATAAATTGCCCTGAGTGACCTAAAAAGGTTAAGAGGGGTTATTGGGTTACGGGGATAAGGTGGAAATGAGGGCTTAAGTGGGTCGGTGCAGACTCGATGGGCCGAATGGCCTCCTTCTGCATTGCATGTTCTATGTTCTATGAGTCGCAGCACTATGTCTGAGAGTGTAGAGGAGTTGGAATCCACTTGGTGTATTGTGATACCACAAGGCACAGTGGCTGATTTCACCGCTTTCTTAAATTTGGAGATTGAGAATTACTTTTGACAAAATCTTACCCTAAATCCAACATCTTTATTGGAAATTTTAAACAAAACAGTTTCAATGAGGAGCTTGCCAATGGCATGTAAATGAGATTTGGGTCTCAAAATGGCTCGGGCAACATGGAGTTTACAATGGGCAGATGGTGAGTGAACACCTTGCACACCAAATTTTAAAATAGTCTTTTGCACCCTTTGTTAAATATGAATATTTGAAACAATGTTCAAAGTCTAACCAGTTATTTTCTTCATCAAGATTTCAAATAGCAGCTAACCTGAGCATGGAGCGTTACGCACTTTTATTTGGAGTAAATACCTTTGTAGCTCTCTTACTTCAGACCATTATGACGGTTATTGTAGTTGATTCAAGAGGCCTTGGATTGGATATTATCACCCAGGTGAGTTCAAGACTAAATTTGGCAAATGATTTGCATCAATATGAGATTTGCAAAAGGATAATATGGTTGATTTATCAAGAGATTATTTACCAACAATTTATTAATTCTGTTTTTAAGCATTTGTGATTTATTTGACAACGTTGGACCTCTCAAAAGCCTTTGAGAGAATCTGATGCTATTGTTATGGGCCAGGGTTTAGAGAACCCCAAAGTGCATCATGGAGTTCACCTGACCCACAGTTTTTAATAGATTGTGGTATGGGGAGCACACGGCCCACTCTACAGGTGTGGTACAACAGAAATGGAAAAGTATTTTTTAAAGCAAAACAATGTTTATTCTATGAACTCAAGTTAACCTTTTTAAAACATACAGTGAACATCTTAGCAACCATCAGTTCAAATACAACCCCCAAAGAATACAAGTAATCCTTAATAACTTCCCAAACAACATCCAGAAGACAAAAGAAACACCTTTTAACAGACGCATATTAGGTTTACATTCACTACTGAGAACATTTATAATTCTGAATTCACCAAATGATCAAGAGATAGTCTTTTCATGACAGAGAGGTCAACAGTACACCTGCTCTGTCTGGTTTCAGCTCCAACACTGAAAACAAAACTAAAACACACCCTGAAGCAAACAGCCTAATACAAAAGTAAAAAGCTGACAGACAGACCAGCTCCACTCACACTCTGACATCACTGCAGTAATAAACACCCATTTCTTGAAGGTACATTTTTTAAACACCCATTTCTTGAAGGTACATTTCTTAAACACCCATTTCTGAAAGATACTCTCACATGACGCTATGCGTGTCTAAACATGGTAACCAGGATATACCACCCATGTTCTCAGCCCAAATAGAAATGATTGGGAGGAAAACTGTAGGTTGAAGGGCATGAAGTGGAAAATCCCGTCCATCGTCATTGTATTAGCACACAACAAGGTTACTTTTGTGGCTTCCAATGTGGCATCAACTTGCTCAACCTCGGCTTTCGTTAAAGGTCCTGACTTCTTTCTCATCAATTCATTGATTTTTCACAGCTCCATTATCTCTTCCAAATTTCTTTCTCCATATTAATGACCTCTTCCACGCTCAACCAATCCTTTAACTGATTCCACCATCAATGTCCTTCAGATTACATGCCTTCAATACGTCATCGGTGTTAGCTGCCCTGCGATTTGAGCATGATGTCCACTCAGGGTCATGGGTTTCTGCCACGGGTCTTCATGTGACCGGACAGGCCAATTCTCGACCTGCACTTCTTTGAGCACATGGGGCAATCATCCCATGAGGAAATGGGATCTGGAGTGCAGGATTTGCTTCCTTTTCCTGCCTTATCCGTTTCTACTCTGCCTCATCATTAAGGTGTTTAAACTCAAAGTATGATGATGCTTGATGGGCATGTCATCATCATTTTGAATGGTTGGTAGCAAGCTCCTCCCAGTCGTGAATGTCATTGCTCTCACACTGCAAGAAGAGCTTCAGAGTGTCTTTGTAATATTTTCTACCTACAATCTTGTAGTGTAATGGTTGAATACCCACATATTCAGTTACAGAGAATTGCACCAAAATTTAAGGCAGCTTTTGCACCAAACCTGGAAAATAGTCGCAAAATTTCCTCCAAAGCTCACTTGCCTACACCAGAATGTATAAACCAAATGGAAATGCAGCACCACTAATAGGGAAAGCAGCAAGTGGATTTCTGGTCTTCTGGCAAGGCACCTTGCTCTATTGTGCTTTCTCCATTAGTATACAGAAGAGAGGAGTGCCCGTTATGGAGACCACCCCAGTTACATAGACATCCTAAACATGTTGTGGGGACAGGTTTGATTAACATGGCTAAATAGGTGGGTGGCATGGTAGCACAGTGGTTAGCACAGTTGCTTCACAGTTCCAGGGACACAGGTTCGATTCCTGCTTGGGCCACTCTCTGTGCGGAGTCTGCACGTTCTCCGCGTGTCTGCGTGAATTTCCTTCGGGTGCTCCATGTGCTGTTAGGTAATTTGAACATTCTGAATTCTCCCTCAGTGTACCCGAACAGGCGCCAGAGTGTGGCGGCTAGGGGATTTACACAGTAACTTCATTGCAGTGTTAATGTAAGCCTACTTGTGACAATAAATATTATCATTATTATTAGTGCACGAATCTCAGTAACAAAAGTATAAGAAAATGATCAGTGATGTTTCATTGTAAAGCTGGCATAATTCAAATTAAATTTCCTTGGCGAAAACTGGTACAGTTCAGCTTTTACGCCGTAGTTACACTGAAAAGTTCCAGGAAATTCCAGGCCAAAATCCAGGCTAAAAGTGTGAGTCTGGTAGCGCTCTTACTTCTGAGTCAGAGGATGATGGGTTCAACAAACCCTTTGCGACATTTGAGTACATGACCTAGATTGATAACTCTGTGCTTTACTGAAACAGAGCTATAAACCTTTGAATGTGCCATCGTTCAGATGAGATGTTAAACCAAGACCCTGTTAACTTTCTCGGGAGGACATAAAATCTTATGGAAGCATTTGAAAAAGGTCAAGGATCCTGGCCAACAGTGTCACCATTGTCAAATAAACCACAGATTATCTCATTGCTGTGTTTAAGATGTTGCTATGTGCAAATTGATCGCCAAATGTCTCTCCGTTAAAACATTTAAGCAGTACCTCACTGGCTGAGCAGCATTATATAAAGGTATACATGCAAGCTCTTTCTTTATCAGCTACCAATTTTGGCAGCTTCATCCTTAGTCTTTTTGCATCTATTAATATTCTCAACCTCAGTATCTTTGAAGCTCTCCGATTTAACATCTACTCTGCTGTTAAAACTGCCTCTGATTTAGTCCCGCGCAGCAAAAATTTCCTTTCCTCTCAACAACATAAAGCTGAAATTTGAATACCACTTCCTCTTCCACCACCTTCACCAAAGTGCCTTACACATCTGGAGGAGATACAAAAGGATTATTTGTGTAGAAAGTGATCTGCTTCTCACCTATAGCTTCCCTCTGTAGTCATTGAATCCATTAATTTTTCTGCCTTGTTCCCTGACTTGCAAGAACATTTTACTAAACATTCTTGCTCCTCGCCGCACTCTCTCCTAACTCACAACTGCGCGTGATGTGAAAACAGTAGACTTCCTTACCTCACTCAGCCTTTCCTTTCTCCTAACATCATCAGGCTTTTAAAACCCCAAATGTGAGGCCACCAAAATAGTACATCCTAAATTACCAATTCCTCTCTTCTCCATTGGGAGTGTCCTGAATGATGGGCCCTGGCTTTTAATCTGGGTTTCACAGTAAAAGAAGACAGAAAAGTAATGTATAGACTGTAATGCTGCAAAAAACAATGAAGCATTAAAGCTTAGCAATAGCAATTCAGAGACTTTAGAACTGACAAGATATTGGCAAATTAATGTCCAGGTTTATACTGAAGGCAATTTATTGCCACATTAACCAGCAGAAAACTAAACGCTTGGTTTTATTTTGCAGTTCCTTATTTATGGGAGTTACTTTGCAGCAATATCAGGGCTTTTCTTCATCAGAGGTGTTTACACTTTGATTCAACATAGACGGAGAAGAAAGAGGAAAATGGAGTCAGAGATCATCAAAGGAAACAACTTATCACCTGAAAGTGAGACAATGTGCAGAAACGTTACGAGGATTTGAAAAAGTCTGAAAACATTAAAATTGACTCTCGTTGCTATAATTCCTTGTCAGAACCTATTGGTCAGAGAGGTGGAATATGTGCCCCAATGTCATTCAATTGGCCAAGATGCATATTTTAGAGGGATGGGAAAGGGCCACTGACCATGTGCCATTGAAATCCGATAAAGCAGAAATCACAAAATGATAATTTAAAAAAATGATTGGGTTCTTCTTGTTTATACCTACCTGACACCCAACAGTGATAAGCAGAAATTTCCCTCAGTTAAATATTGGGAAGATTGATTGTTTTTGGTCCCTGCTCCAAACGCTGTTACCTCGCTACAAACGCCATCCCTCTCAGGCAAGTCTGAAACTCACCTACACCGTTCTTAATCTGGGTGTCATATTTGAATCTGAGATGAACTTCATGCTGTCGCTAAGGCCACCTACTTCCACCTCCGTAACATCACACAACGTGGTCCTATCTCAGCTCGCACTGCTGAAACGTTCATTCTTACCTTTGTTATCCCCAGGTTTGACTATTTTAATGCACTCCTGGCTGGCCTTCCACATTCTACCCTCCATAAACTTGATGCCATCCAAATCTATGTTACCATGTTTCAACTTGCTCCAAGTCCTGTTTCACATATCATCCCCACGCTTGTCAACCTGCATTGGCTCCCAGTCAAGCAAACACCTGGATTGTAAAATTTTCACTCTAATTTCAATTCCCTCCATAGACTTGCCCTCTCGCCCTCTATAATTTCCATCACCCTCCAAGATCATCTAATTCTGGCCTCTTGAACATACCAGTTGTTAATTGCTCCACCATTGGTGGCCATGCCTTCATTGGCCCTGGTCCTAAGCTCTGAAATTACATAGAACATAGAACATACAGTGCTGAAGGAGGCCATTCGGCCCATCACATCTGCACCGACCCACTTAAACTATCACTTCCACCCTATCCCCGTAACCCAATAACCCCTAACCTTTTTGATCACTAAGGGTAATTTATCATGGCCAATCCACCTAACCTGCATGTCTTTGGAATGTGGGAGGAAACCGGAGCACCCGGAGGAAACCCACGCAGACACAGAGAGAACGTGCAGACTCCGCACAGACAGTGACCCAGCGGGGAGTCGAACCTGGGACCCTGGCGCTGTGAAGCCACAGTGGTATCCACTTGTGCTACCGTGCTGCCCTAAATTCCCTCCTCTCTGTCTGTCTACCTCACTTTCCTTCTTTAAAACTCATTCTCTTTGACCAAACCTTTTTGGTCATCTGACCCAACATCATGTGGTTTGGTTTCATATCTTGTTTTACATTGCTTCTGTGAAGAGCTTTGGGACGTTTTATGAGGCTAAAGATTCTATATAAACATATATTGTTGTTATGTATTTTCCTATTTTGCTTTATTAATCAGTTATTATTGTAAATTATTAAAACAGCAAATGCCAAAATTGTGCCTGTGATTTCCTTCATGCCGAATTCTTGGTCTTAGCCAATGTAATCAAGACTGTGGTGGTAATAAAATAAAATACTGCCTCAAAATAAGAATGAAAATGTACGTCAAACGTAAACCACTGAAGATGGAATTAACAAGACAAAAAATCATGTTTCAAGTCAATGACCTATTATTAGAACTGGAAAAGGTTAGAAATATAACAGGTTTCGAGCAAGGACAGAGGCAGGGGAAAAGGGGAAAAGAAGAAAATGGAAGAGCTTTGCGGTGGTGGAAGGCAGAGATTAAATGACAAAATGAATATTTCTCAGATACTGAAGTAGTCCATCTCCCGTGCATTCAGCAAGACCTGAACAACATTGAGAAGCGCGTTGATGAGTGATGAGTAATATTTGGCCACAAAAGTGCCAGATGATGACCAACTACAACAAGAGAGAACCTAGCCATCTCACCTTGATATTCAATGGCATTGCCATCCTTGAATATCCCACTATCAACATCCTGAGTTTTACCATTGACCAGAAACTGAACTGGATGAGCTGTTGATATAAAGTACATGATGTGGAGATGCCGGCGTTGGACTGGGGTGAGCACAGTAAGAAGTTTTACAACACCAGGTTAAAGTCCAACAGGTTTGTTTCGATGTCACTAGCTTTCGGAGCGCTGCTCCTTCCTCAGGTGAATGAAGAGGTATGTTCCAGAAACATATATATAGACAGATTCAAAGATGCCAGACAATGCTTGGAATGCGAGCATTAGCAGGTGATTAAATCTTTACAGATCCAGAGATGGGGTAACCCCAGGTTAAAGAGGTGTGAATTGTGTCAAGCCAGGACAGTTGGTAGGATTTCGCAGGCCACATGGTGGGGGATGAACGTAATGCGACATGAATCCCAGGTCCCGGTTGAGGCTGCACTCATGTGTGTGGAACTTGGCTATAAGCTTCTGCTCGGCGATTCTGCGTTGTCGCGCGTCCTGAAGGCCGCCTTGGAGAACGCTTACCCGGAGATCAGAGGCTGAATGCCCTTGACTGCTGAAGTGTTCCCCGACTGGAAGGGAACGTTCCTGCCTGGTGATTGTCGCACGATGTCCGTTCATTCGTTGTCGCAGCGTCTGCATGGTCTCGCCAATGTACCACGCTTCGGGACATCCTTTCCTGCAGCGTATGAGGTAGACAACGTTGGCCGAGTCGCACGAGTATGTACCGCGTACCTGGTGGGTGGTGTTCTCACGCGTAATGGTGGTATCCATGTCGATGATCTGGCACGTCTTGCAGAGATTGCCATGGCAGGGTTGTGTGGTGTCGTGGTCACTGTTCTGAAGGCTGGGTAGTTTGCTGATATAAAGTACAGCACAGGAAATTAATCTGGACTTCTGGCTCCTCATTGCACAAAACCCATCTAGTGGCAACTTCATCAAAGGCTAAAGGTTAAGAACCAATTCACTAGAATTCAAACATTTGTTTATAATAACAAGCCACAGCCGCTGTTGCAATCAGCAGATAAACACTATAATAATCCCTTCTTTCACCTATCTCAGTGCTTAACCATAATAAAGTGATGAAAAAAATAGTCTTAATAGCTTTACTCACTTTGTACCACCAAGCTAATCATTATAACATATATGACATATTACTGCTGTTTGCACAAGTCGACTTTCTCCTGTTACTGAACTTCAGACTCTGGACTCTGATTATAGAATGGCGCAGAAGGAAGGCATTTGGCTTGTTGTGTCTGTGTCAGTCCTCTGAAAGAGCAACTCAGCAAGTCCAACTTCCTGCTCTTTCCCCATTGTCCTGCATGGTTTTCTCGTTGGTTGCTTATCTAATTCTCCGATGAAAGTTACAATTGAATCTGCCTCCATCACCCTCACAGGCAATGCATTCCACATCCCAACCACCCACTGCATAAACTCTCCTGTCTCCTTCACTTCCTGTTATCTAGTCACCACCTATCTTTTCTCCCTTTACAATTCCTATACAATCCCTGCTTCTTCCTTTCCTGTCGTCACCACCCCATGCGTGAATCTTTCTTGGATGAGCCCACAGCTCATGGAGAGAACCTGTGTAGTCATATTGAAAGCAATAAGTCCAAATGTTCTATCCTCCTTTTCACCAATCATCCTGAATAATATGCTACTGGGAGCCAATTGTGCCCAAATCCACCATAACCAGCTCTGAAGGAGAGTCATAGAGACTTGAAATGTTAATTCTGTTTCTTGCTCCACAGATGCCGCCAGACCGGCTGGGTTTTTGCGGCATTTTCTGTTGTTATTTCAGATTTCCAGCATCCACAGAATTTTGCTTTTAGTTTACTCCACCATACCCCTTGACTCTACTAAAATGTTTGTTTGTGGACAAACAAAGTCCTTACAATCCATGATCTTATTGTGCACAATTGCATTATCACTGTGGCTATGGCTGAAACTTGGCTCACGGATGGCAACACCTTGCACCTTACTGAAGTCTCTCCACCTAGCTATACGTTCACCTCCTGCCCCAACAAACCTGTGGAGTGGTAGTGTGGCCCTTATCACAAAATGTCACATTGTCTCCCAGCCTTCTCCTTTACCACCTTCTCCTGCTCTTTTGTGCATTTCACCTATGTCCATATCTCACTTTGCTCTAAAATCCTTCTATTCTACCAATCCTCGCACATCATCTTGAGGCCCCCCCCCCCCCCCCCCCCCCCCCCCCGAGCTATCCTCCCACCTTTCCTTTTTAAATCTTTGCGCTGAGCAATCCCTCAACTTTGGCTTTAATCTTTATAAAATTTACCTTGCTGGCTGTTCGTACTTTATTGTCCTCCTGTCTTCCCTTAATCTCTCTCTTTATATAAATTCTTCCAACCATATTTGTGGTGACCACATTGACCTTGCCATCTTACATGGTACTCAGTATTGCGAAAGGATAGACAGGATGGTTAAAGATGGTTATTGGTTAAAGATGGCATCAAGGCTGTATGAAGAAATTATATTAAGAAATTATATTAAGGGCGGCACGGTGGTGCAATGGTTAGCACTGCTGCCTCACGGCGCCATGGACACGGGTTCGATCCCGGCCCCGGGTCACTGTCCGTGTGGAGTTTGCACATTCTCCCCGTGTTTGCATGGGTCTCACCCCCACAACCCAAAGATGTGCAGGGTAGGTGGATTGGTCACGCTAAATTGCCCCTGAATTGGATTAAAAGAATTGGGTACTCTAAATTTATTTTTTTAAATTAAGAAATGATATTGGCACCAAGGGCGAAAATGTTGAAACGATCTGGGTGGAAATAGAAAATGAGAAAAACAATCCTCTGTAGGAGTAATTTACAGCCCCCGTCAAATACTTCCAAAGTGGAGTATAGTATGAACCAAGAAATAATGAGGGCTTGTGAGAATGGCATAACAGTAATAATCATGGGTGATTTTAATATGCATATTGACTGGATTAATCAAATTGGTAAGGATAACCTCGAGGGAGATTTCATAGAGTGTATGCGGAATTGCTTCTTAGATCAATATGTTATGGAGCCAACCAGGGAGCAGGCTATTTTAGATTTAGTATTATGTAATGAAGAAGGTTTGATAAATAGCCTTGTTAG
The DNA here is from genome assembly GCF_047496885.1 of Scyliorhinus torazame. Taxonomy (NCBI): domain Eukaryota; kingdom Metazoa; phylum Chordata; class Chondrichthyes; order Carcharhiniformes; family Scyliorhinidae; genus Scyliorhinus; species Scyliorhinus torazame. Next base: position 38,289,305 of record NC_092720.1, on the reverse strand, counting down.
TAAGCATCCTGTTGGAAGGAGTGATCTCAGCATGCTAGAATTTTAAATTCAGATTGAGCGATAGAAGACTCCATACTGGAGTTTTAGCGCTGGGCAGAGGTAATTATACAGGTCTGAGGAAAGAGTTGGCCCAAGTAGACTGGGGACAGATAATTGAGGGTAGGGCAGTTGAGGAACAATAGCGGATGTTCAGGGAGATATTAAATACCACTCAATTAATGTACATTCCTGACAGGAAGTGGAATTGTAAAAGGGTGAAAAATGTTCCATGGCTAAACAAGTCAAGGAAGGCATAAAGGCAAAAACTAGGGCATACCATACTGCATAAGCTAGTGGTAAACTGGAGGATTGGGAGAACTTTAACGTTCAGCAAAAGGCTACTAAAAATAAAATCAAAAGAGCCAAGATGATCTATGAAAGGAAACTAGCAGAAAACATAAACACGGATACCAAAAGCTTCTATAAGTATATAAAGAGAAAGAGAATAGCTAAAGTAAATGTTGGCCCCATAGAGGACGATACTGGTGAGGTAATAATGGCGGAAGCACTGAACCAATATTTTGCCTCTGTCTTCACGATAGAAGGTAACAAACATTTTCCAAAAACTACAGTTAATGCAGAGAAACTTGGTGCAATAACCATTGCTAGGGAGCCGGTATTGAATAAACTGATCGGATTAAAGATAGATAAGTCTCTAAGACCTGATGGCCTTCACCCTAGGGTATTTTCTTTTAAAATTTAGGAGTACCCAATTCATTTTTTCCAATTAAAGGGCAATTTAGCATGGCCAATCCACCTAACTTGCACATTTTTGGGTTGTGGAGGCGGAACCCACGCAAACACGAGGAGAATGTGCAAACTCCACACAGACAGTGACCCAGAGCCGGGATTGAACCTGGGACCTCGGTGCTGTGAGGCCGCAGTGCTAAACCACTGCGCCACCGTGCTGCCCTTCACCATAGGGTATTAAGGGAGGTGGCAGTGGAGATAGATGGTGCATTGAATATGATATTTCAGAATTCCCTGGATTCTGGAGGGTCCTGGTGGATTGGAAACATGCTAATGTGACACCCCTATTCAAAAAGGGAGAGAGGCAAAAAGTAGGAAACTATAGACCAGTTAGCTTGACCTCTGGTGGGGAAGTTGCTGGAATTAAGGAGGAGATGACTGAACATTTAAAAAAGACAAAGTTCAATCCACCATTGTCAGCATGGCTTTATGAGGTGTAAGTCATGCTTGACAAACTTGCGTGAGTCCTTTGAGGATGTAAACAGCAAGGTAGATAATGGGAAACCTGTGGATGTGGTATATCTAGACTTCCAGGTGTTTGATAAGGTGCTGCATAAAAGACTGATACAGAAAGTGCGATCACACGGATTTGGGGGTAGAGTACTGTCATAATATACACCAGTATATCATGGTGCAGACGCACACACACTGATGGACACGCAGTGGGACCAATCAACACACACAACACCACAGCCAATCATCAGTTAGAGCACACGCACTATAAAGACAGGGGGCATCAGAGTTCCCGCTCATTCGAGCTGCAGCTTCCTAGTAGGACAGAGCTCTCAGCCTGCAGCACAGATCTTCACCATGCGCTGAGTGCATAGACTGGTTAGGACAAGGCATAGGTCTTTAGTTCAATCTAATGTTGTGTTAACCCACAGTGAAAGTATGTTAAACTATTTCTGACTAAATAAAATAGTGTTGCTCTATTTTAAGTGTTGGCGGCCTGTATGTGTTCCACGGATTCAGAGTGCCCAACACAACAAGTACTGTAGCCATGGACATTTGCAAGGATTGCAGGGAAAAATGGACAATGTTAAGAAAGCAAGCAGGCACAGAGGCTGTCTGCATATTGGAGTCGCAGCTCCCAGGCAAGACTGAAACTGTAGGCCCATTAGCATATGGATGGCCCATCTCCGGGAACAAAGGAAGATCCTTAAGTAACCGATCTGGCCCCAGACCTCCTGGCGCCAGTTCCCCAAATCGAAAGCAGAAAACAAAGCCGGCCAACTGCCACCGAGGACACGCCCAGCCATCAGGGCACCCACCCCTTTATTGGTCAAGATCAATACAAGTGATCAAGATACGGCCCAATTGATTGGGGCCAAGTTCAAAGCCTGTCCAAAAGCGCACGAAGCCCCTTCGGGTATAAGAAGGCCCCAAAAGAGAATCGCTCTCTTGGACTTGGCTCTCACAGCGGAGAGATCCGTCCACCAGCTGCACCAGAAGCAAGTAAGTCCAAGGTCAACGCTCGCTACCAGACTGACGACCTCAGCTGGTCCCCTTCACCACTTCGACCCCAGCAGCCTCAGAACCGAACAACGGCCATTGTTCCTCTGACTGCGTGGGCGCCCGAAGCTAAGTATAGGCTTTAGCAGTAGTGATAATTTAGTCTGTAGTATTTCGTGCATGAGTAGATATTACTGTGTGTGTGAATAAATAGTATTGACTTTGAACTAACTAACTGGTGTACCGACTCTTTGATCAGTATTCGGGTTTGAACCTTGTGGCGTTATCGAAAGATACCTGGCGACTCTAGAGCAAACATAATTAGGATTAAGGAAGGCGACCATATTGACTGCCATATTCAGAGCCAGCCAAAGAGAGCAACAGTACTAGATTGGATTGAGGATTGGCTAACTGAAAGCAGAGGGTCGGATTAAATGGGTCCTCCTCCCACTTGCGCTTCAGCTCCTCGGTCTGCGTCTCCTCTGACCCCATAAGTTCCTTGTAAATGTCAGAGTCACTCCCTTCCCCTACCCACCCTCTGGAAACTACCCTGTCCTGAATCCCCCTTAGCGGTAGGAGCGGGAAGGCTGACACCTGTTTATGTAGGAAGTCCCCACCTGCAGATACCTGAATTAGTTTCCCCTCGCCAACCCAAGCTTCTCCTCTAGCGCCCTCATACTCGGAAAGCTCCCCTCTATAAACATATCCCCCATCCTCTCAATCCCTGCCCTCTGCCATATCCGGAACCCTCCATCCATACTTCCTGGGGCAAACCGGTGATTATTATAGATTGGAGAACAGTCCGATGCTCCCTCTGCTCCCACATGTCTCCTCCATTGCCCCCAGACTCTCAGGGCTGCCACCACCATGGGGCTGGTGGAGTACCGTGCCGGCAGGAACGGCAGAGGCGCAGTTACCAATGCCCCCAAACTGGTGCCTTTGCATGAAGCCGCCTCCATACGCTCCCATGCTGACCCCTCCCCCACCACCCACTTCCTGATCATGGCTATATTCACTGCCCAGTAATAGTTACTAAAATTTGGCAGTGCCAGCCCGCCCTCTCCCCGACTCCACTCAAGCATTACCTTCCTTACTCGCGGGGTCTTGCCCACCCAAACGAAGCCTGTGATCACTTTATTGACCCGTTTAAAAAAGGACCGCAGAATAAAGATGGTGCCAGCCAGTGACAACGGAAGCGCGTCCCATCTCCGAAAATCGTCCTTCATTTGGTCTACTAGCCGGGCCAGATTTAATTTATGCAGCCGGTCCCATTCCCGCGCCACTTGAATGCCTAGGTACCTAAAGCTTCCCTCTACTAATCTAAACGGCAGCACCCCCAAACACCTCTCCTGTCCCCTCGCCTGGACCGCAAACATAGGATCCTCATGATTTCTTCCATCCCCTCTATTGGGTCTGATACATACAGAAGCAGGTCGTCTGCATTGAGCGAGACTCTGCACCCCCCCCCCCCCCCCCCCCCGACCAGGCCCTTGAGGCTCTCAGAGCAATTGCCAATGGCTCTATAGCTAGCGCGAACAACAGTGGGGAGAGGGGCCATCCCTGTGTCTCGACCCCCGGTGCAGTCTAAAATAGTCCGATGTTGTCCTATTCGTCCATACGCTTGCCACACGAGCCTGATACAGCAACCTGACCCAGTCAATAAAGCCCCGCCCAAATCCAAACCGTCCCAGTACCTCCCACAGATAATCCCATTCTATCCGATCAAAAGCCTTTTCTGCATTCATTGCGATCACTACCTCCACCTCCCTACCTTCCGGGGGCATCATGATATGATCACATTTAACAGCCTTCTTACATTGGCCACCAACTGCCTGCCCTTAACAAACCCCGTCTGGTCCTCCCCAATAACGTCCAGAACACAATCCTCAATCATGGAGGACAAAGTTTTGGCCAGCAGCTTGGCATCCACATTTAACAGGGAGATCGGCCTGTAGGACCCACACAGCTCCGGGTTCTTATCCTGCTTCAGAATCAGCGAAATTGTGGCCTGTGACATCGTCGGGGGCAGCACCCCTATTTCCCCTGCCTCATTGAACATCCTCATTACCACCGACCCCAATATCCCAGAGAACTTTTTATAAAACTCAACTGGGTACCCGTCCGACCCCGGGGCTTTACCCGACTGCATGGCCTTCAGACCCTCCACTATCTCTTCCAACCCGATCAGGGCCCCCAGCCCTTCTACCAGCTCCCCGTCCACCTTTGGGAAATTCAGCCCCTCCAAGAAGTGCCTCATCCCCTCCGGTCCCGTAGGGGGTACCGACCTGTACAGCCTACTGTTGAAATCCCTAAACGCCTTATTCACCCCTACTGAATCTCCAACCAGGTCCCCATCTCCATAATTTAATATCCCTATCTCCCTGGCTGTCTCCCTCTTTCTTAGCTGCTCTGCAATCATTCTGCTAGCCTTCTCTCCATGCTCATGGATCGCCACCCTCGCCTTTCTCAGCTGCTCCACCACCCTCCTGGTGGTTAACAAGCCGAACTCAGTCTGTAGTCTCCGCCGTTCCCTTAAAAGCCCTGCCTCTGGGGTCTCCGCATACCTCCTATCGATCTGTAGTATCTCCTTAACCAGTCGGTCCATCTCTGCCCTGTCCACCTTCTCCCTGGGGGCCCGTATCGAGATCAGCTCCCCTCTGACCACCGCCTTCAGTGCTTCCCAGACCACCGCTGCTGAAATTTCCCCCGTGTCGTTGACCTGCAGGTAGTTCTGGATACATTTCCTCAGCCGCTCGCACGCCCCTTCGTCAGCCAAAAGTCCCACATTTAACCTCCATTGCGGGAGCTGGTTACTGTCGTTACTAAGCTGCAGGTCAACCCAGTGCGGAGCATGGTCTGAGATTGTGATCGCCGAGTACCCCGTGTCCACTACCCCTGCCAGTAAGGCCCTGCTCAAAATAAAGAAATCAATCCGGGAGTACATTTTTACACATGTGTGAGTAGAAGGAGAACTCCTTCACCTCGGCTGCCCAAATCTCCAAGGATCCACCCCCCCTATCTGCTCCATGAACCCTTTTAGTTCCTTTGCCATTGCTGGCACCCTGCCCGTTTTCGAGCTTGACCGGTCCAAGCCAGGGTCAATAACTGTGTTGAAGTCCCCTCCCATGACCAACCTGTGCGAGTCCAGGTCCGGTATCTTCCCCAGCATCCTCTTTACAAACTCCTCATTCATCCCAATTTGGCGCATACACATTTACTCATACCTCCAGTTTCCCACTGACCACAATGTACCGCCCTCCCACATCTGAGACTATTTTACCCGCCTCAAACATCACCCGCTTATTGATCAGGATCGCGACCCCTCTAGTCTTTGAGTCTAGTCCCGAGTGAAAGACTTGACTGACCCAGCCTTTCCTCAACCTAATCTGGTCAGTTACTCTAAGGTGCGTCTCCTGCAAAATTACCACGTCCGCCTTCAGTCCCCTGAGATGCGTGAACACATGTGCCCTCTTGACCAGCCCATTTACTTCTCGAACATACCAGGTGATCAGTCTAGTTGGGGGGGGGGGGGGGGGGGTCATTGCCCCCTCCCCGATCAGCAATCCCCTTTTTTGGGCCCGCCTCCAGCCCATGCTCCATGCCTCCACCAGTCCGCCCCCAGGCAGCCTCTGCCCCCAACCTCCTCTCTGTCCCTTAGTCCAAGTTCCTCCCTCGTCAGCAGAACATTTACCCCCCCCTCCCCCCAAGTAACAACACTCTGTAACCCAACCCCTTTAATAAACCGAACATGTGCACACCACCCACTGCGCTTCCGTGAGCTAGCCCGCCCAGCTAGCTTGGTGGCCCCCATCCCTGGCGCCGAATAGTCTCCCACCTATTTTTCCCTCCCCACCCACTTATACAAGCATACTCCAACATCAAACAATCCCCAAACAATTGCCCGACAGAAAAACACCAAGATCTAAACAAGCACACCTCCATCCCCCAACAGTGGAAATGAAAACCTTAACTCACTCAGCTCTACCGCTGGTCCCAAATCAATGCAAAAGGCATTACAAACAGCTTGCACAGAACGAAAAACGAGAAACTTTTTTTTTAAAAGAACAGAAAAAAAAACAAGAACGTTGCAGCAAAGTTCAAAAGTTCTCAGTCCACCACCAGATCTTTCCTTTTCGCGAAGTCCAGCGCGTCCTCAGGCAATTCAAAATAAAAGTGCTGTTCCTCGTGCGTGACCCAGAGATGGGCCGGTACAACAGTCCGGACTTCACCTTTTTCTTAAAAAGGATCGACCTAATCTGGTTGAAGCCTGCTCTCCTCCTGGCCACCTCCACACTCAGGTCTTGGTAAACCCGCAGGATACTGTTGTCCCACTTACAGCTCCGTGTCTGCTTGGCTCACTTTAGAATGCGGTACTTATCCAAGTACCTGTGGAATCTCACCACCATTGCCCTCAGGGGGTCTCCCATTTGCGGCTTCCTCGCGAGTGCTCTGTGAGCCCTGTCCACCTCCAAGGGCCGGGAGAATGCTCCATCCTCCAGCAGCTTCTCAAACATGTCTGTGATGTATGCCCCAGTGTCCGCTCTTTCGGACCCCTCCGGGAGCCCAATGATTCTCAAGTTCTGCCGGCGGGACCTATTCTCTATGCCCTCCACCTTCTCCAGGAGCTTCTTCTGCTGGTCTCTCAGCATCCCCACCTCCAACTCCGCCGCAGTTTGATGTTCCTCCAGCTCAGCCAGCGCCTTCTCTACCTTCTGGATCGCCCGATCTTGGGCATCCAATCTAAGCTCCAGCGGCTCAATTGATTCTTTTATCGGGTCCAAGCAGTCCCGTTTCTGCTTAACAAAGCCTTCCTGAATAACTTGCATCAACTGCTCCGTTGACCGCTGGGTCGATAAACCAGAGGTTCGATCCTTCACCATGCTGTCTCCTGCTGCAGCTTCAGCCCAAGCCTTCTCTGTCTTTCTGTTTCTGCCTTTACGAGCACTTCTAGTCCTTCTCTCCATGCACCAATGTGGGAATTCAGTACACAATTGCCTCTGTCATCAGTTTTACAATTCAAGTCCGGTAGAAAATCGGGGGGAAAGATCCAAAAGTCCGACCAGTGCGGGAGCCACCAAATGTGCGACTTACTCTTTCATAGCCGCCACCGGAAGTGTCAGCAATGCCATCTTTTAAGGGTGCCCCGATCTTAAAGTTACATTAAAGCCCCCACCCCCTACGAAGATCACGACCCATCCCAAGGTGATCAAGACCACCCCCCAATCCCAAGACGATCGAGACCCCCAGCCCCCAACACCCACATGCAGAAGGAAACACCCCCACAAACATTGGGGCAACCCCCCTCCCCCCACAAGCATCGGGGTGATCTGACTCCCGCACCCCACCCTTCATACATTAAATGGCAGGTTACAACTAGGACAGATCTTACAAATTGGCTTGGCAGTCCACTCAACCTATGTCATTGATCTCAGTCAAAACGTCCTTCATAACTCAATCTTCCTCATGAAGAATATCAGTTCTCCTTTTTTCTAGGATTTCACTTGATCCTCAGCCGACAGCAGTGCACAACCAAATCAAATTGCATATGCACAGGCTTCAACAAAAATGGCACTATCTGCAAAATCTCCTCAACTCTGCATTTGGTGGTCAGGATGGTATAGATCCACCAATGTTATCTTCAAGTATTAAAATATCCACAGCATCTATATCTATACTTCTCAGATTCTGGATCTAGCTTCCATCTTCTTTAACCTATCCAGTGGCGGACCTACATTTTCGGGGCCCTGAAGCTTGAACTGTTATGGGGGCCCCTTCGCAACCAGCAACGAGGTCTGGGTAACCACTGTTATCTTCTTCAATGGGGTTGTTCCACGACAGATCACCACAAATTTTAAAAATATTTATCCACTACATCTCAGATTTTGATAAAAATTGCTGTACTGGATTATCCCACATGTCAAAGTCACTGGTGTGAATAAAAATTGCCTATGCCTTATAGTTTTCGAGTAATGGGGGGATGAAAATTAGGGAAATGTTATAAACATGCATGATGCATCATAGAATGAAGAAATAAAACATAGAAAAGACCACAGTCAATATAATCTTTTATTTTAGACACCTATGAGAATACATACTACATGTTTTTTCGAGCAACATATTCACGTACAGTTTTGTCATATGAGAGCTTCCTTGCAATGTCATTTTCTCGAGACAATATGCATAAAGAATTTAAGCGCTCTTCAGTCATGGTAGACCGAAATTTGTTCTTAATAAAGGATAGCTTTGAAAAATCCCTTTCTGCTTCACAGCTCGTGATAAGCTTTGTCAAGTACAGCTTAAGCACAGTAGTAAAGTTGGGGAACACTTCAATTAGGTGTTGCTCACAAATAAGTTGAAGAACTTCTGCGCATTGCATTTTAGATGGCGTGTTTTCTTCTGTGTTCTGAGATTTCCTAAGGTGCAAATATTCTTTGAACTGATAACACTCGTTGACTAATTTGTGGTCAATATCATCTTTGTAATACGATATTATAAGTTTAATACTGTCCTCATCAATTTCAGAATTGGTCACCAATTCTGAGAGGAACTTGAACCTTTTCGCAATCTGCTCATATGGGTCAATCCTCTTGCGTAACTGGATCACCAAGCAGTCATAGAGTTGATATAGAACTTCTATCCTAAATGTGTCAGCTCCTCTCAAAGAAGCAATACCACTTGTTCCATCTGAAAATTTCCTTGTAACAATGCGTTTGGAAGCATCAGAATAACTTGAGGTGATATCTTCACACAAACCTTTTGCTTCTGATTCATAGTGTGCAATCCTATCGGCTGAAGTTTCTCTGAGTTCTTTAACAAACAAAAGTAAAGATGATAGCAGAAGATTGATGTGTTGGGTGCTCTGGATCCGTGGAACACATACAGGCCACCAACACTTAAAATAGTGCAACACTATTTTATTAAGTTAGAAACTGTTGAACATACTTTCACTGTGGGTTAACACAATGTTAGATTAAACTAAAGACCTATGCCTGTCCGAACCAGTCTATGCACTCAGCACATGGTGAGGATCTATGCTGTAAGCTGTAAGCTCTGTCCTTGTAGGAGGATGCATGCCAATCCGCGGGAACTCTGATGCCCCCTGTCTTTATAGTGCGTGTGCTCTAACTGGTGATTGGCTGCGGTGTTGTGTGTGTTGATTGGTCTTGCTGTGTGTCCATCAGTGTGTGTGTATCTGCACCATGATATACTGGTGTATATTATGACATCCCTCTTTTATAAAAGAATGTATGTGTGCGGCAATAAATAATGTATGGTGAGAATGTTCCTAACTACGTGTCGGGTGCAAAGACATATTTACAGGATTACGTACATGAGAACTAAACCATTTACATGGGAAGGTGCCTGGTGCAGAGAAGCAGTGTGCAACAAGAATAACGAGATCAACACTATATACAAACCAGGGAAACGATCAAACAAAACAATGAAACAATTCAGAGAGTCTATAAGTCCGCAAAGTTCATAAATTAAGTCTCTGAGGTGGGCGATGAATTCTGATTGACCGCCTCAAGGGTGGGTCGAGAGCCGCCGGTTCAGGAGCGGGCTGGACTGCGTCAGAGTCAGGGGGAGGCAGAGTGACAGGGAACTCTGCATAGTCTGTGGCAGGATCAGCAGGAGGGCGAGGCGACAGTGGAGGATCACGTGGTGAGCGTGGAACAAGACAAAGGGTGCGTCGATTGTAGCGCAGAATAGAGCCATCCAGTGGATGAACCAGGAATGAGCGGGTGGCCACCTGGCGAAGGACAACAGCGGTTGCAGACCAGCCCCCATCCGGAAGATGGACACGGATGTTGTCATCCGGAGCCAGAGCAGGGAGATCAGCTGCACGGGAGTCATGAGCCGCCTTGTGCTGTGCACGAGACAGCTGCATCCGGCAACGGACCGGAACGTGGTCGAGGTCTGGGACATGGATGGACGTCACTGTTGTCCTCAGGGTACGACCCATGAGTAACTGGGCTGGTGACAGGCCAGTGGACAGCGGGGCGGAGTGATAGGCCAGCAAGGCAAGGTGGAAATCAGACCCAGCGTCGGCAGCCCTGCATAGGAGCCGTTTGACTATATGTACTCACTTCCCCGCTTTGCAGTTGGATTGGGGTTACAGGGGACTGGATGTCACATGGGCAAAATTGTACCGCCTGGCAAAGTTGGACCATTCCTGGCTGGCGAAGCAGGGGCCATTATCCGACAAACCGTGAGCGGGATGCTGCGTCGAACAAATGTTTCTTTACATGCACGAATGACGGCAGACGAGGTGGTGTTGTGCAACCGTATCATCTCCGGGTAATTTGAAAAGTAGTCCACGATCGGGACATAGTCTCTACCCAGCGCGTGGAACAGGTCGATGCCCACCTTGGTCCATGGTGATATGGCCAACTCATGGGGCTGCAGGGTCTCACGTGATTGGGCCGGCTGGAAGCGCCGACAAGTGGGGCAGTTGAGCACTGTGTTGGCTATGTCCTCATTAATGCCGGGCAAGTACACTGCCACTCGGCGGCACTTTTCCACGCCAAGGTGGCCCTCGCGTAGTTGTTCCAGGACAAATTGGCGCATGCTATGCGGGATGACAATGCGGTCCAGTTTTAGAAGAACCGCGTCTACTACCGTCAGATCATCTCTGATATTATAGAACTGAAGGCATTGGCCCTTGAGCCACCCGTCCGTTAGGTGGCGCATGGCGTGCTGTAGCAAGGGGTCAGCTACCGTCTCGCGGCAAATTTGGACGAGGCGTTCATCCGTGGCAGGTAGATTGGAGGCCGCTAATGCCACATGGGCGTCAACCTGGCAGACAAATCCCACTGGGTCACATGGAGTGTTGACTGCCCTGGAGAGAGCGTCAGCAATGATGAGGTCTTTGCCTGGGGTGTATACCAGCTGGAAGTCATATCGCCGGAGCTTGAGAAGAATACGCTGGAGGCGAGGCGTCATATCGTTCAAGTCTTTCTGTATTATATTGACCAGCGGGCGATGGTCGGTCTCGATGGTGAATTGAGGGAGTCCGTAGACATAAATCGTGAAACTTAACCACACCAGTCAGAAGGCCCAGGCACTCCTTTTCTATCTGCGCTTGGCGCTGCTCCGTGGGGGTCATCGCACATGACGCATATGCAACGGGGCCCATGATGAGGCCTCATCATGTTGAAGGAGCATTGCCCCAATGCCGGATTGACTGGCGTCGGTCGAAATTTTGCTCTCCTTTGCTGGATCAAAGAAAGTTAAGACCGGGGCCGTGGTCAGTTTTGCTTTGAGTTCCCTCCATTCGCGCTCGTGGGCAGGGAGCCATTGGAAGTCTGCCGTCTTCCTGACCAGGTTCCTGAGAGCCGTGGTATGAGAGGCGACGTTAGGGATAATTTTCCCTATAAAATTGACCATGCCCAGAAATCGGAGGACCGCCTTCTTGTCCTCTGGTGTTTTCATAGCTGTGATGGCAGCTACCTTGTCCGCATCCGGCTGCACACCCAATTGGGAGATGTGGTCCCCGAGGAACTTGAGTTCCATCTGACCAAAAGAGCATTTGGCCCTGTTGAGGCGGAGGCCATGCTCATGTATACGTCTGAATACGCGCTGGAGGCGACTAACAAGATCCTGCGGGGTGGTGGACCAAATGATTATGTCATCGACATAGACGCCAACACCTTCAATGCCTTCTATCATTGCGCAGTGGACGAGTCACTGCCTTTCCAAGTAGAAAGCGATGCTTCAGACGTCGCCCTTGCCACCACTCTAAACCAGGCAGGCAGACCCGTGGCATTCTTTTCCCGCACCCTTCATGCCTCTGAAATTCGACACTCATCCGTTGAAAAGGAGGCCCAAGCTATAGTTGAAGCTGCGCGGCATTGGAGGCATTACCTGGCCGGTAAGAGATTCACTCTCCTTATGGACCAACGGTCGGTAGCCTTCATGTTCAATAACACACAGCGGGGCAAGATCAAAAATGATAAAATCTTGCGGTGGAGAATCGAGCTCTCCACCTATAATTACGAGATCTTGTATCACCCCGGTCAACTCAACGAGCCCCCAGACGTCCTCTCCCGAGGTACATGTGCCAGTGCACAAGTGGACCAACTCCGGGCCCTACATGACAGCCTTTGTCACCCGGGGGTCACTCGATTGTACCATCTGGTCAAAGCTCGCAATCTGCCCTACTCCGTTGAGGAAGTAAGGACAGTCACCAGGGACTGCCAGGTCTGTGCGGAGTGCAAGGCGCACTTCTACCAGCCAGACCGTGCGTGCCTGGTGAAGGCTTCCTGCCCCTTTGAATGCCTCAGCATGGATTTCAAAGGGCCCCTCTGCCCCACCGACCGTAACACGTACATTCTCAGTGTGGTCGATGAGTACTTCAGATTCCCCTTCGCCATCCCATGCCCCGACATGACGTCTGCCACCGTCATCAAGGCCCTCAGCACCACCTTCGCTCTGTTTGGTTTCCCCACCTACATCCACAGTGACAGGGGATCCTCATTCATGAGTAATGAGCTACGTCAGTTCCTGGGGTATAGCCTCCAGCAGGACGACCAGCTACAACCCCCAGGGAAATGGGCAAGTAGAATGGGAGAATGGGACGGTTTGGAGGGCCGTCCAGCTGGCCCTACGGTCCAGGAACCTCCCAGCCTCTCGCTGGCAGGAGGTCCTCCCTGACGCGCTACACTCCATCCGGTCACTATTGCGTACCGGCACTAATAACACACCCCATGAATGTGTTTTTACCTTCCCAGGAAGTCCACATCCGGGGTGTCGCTCCCGACTTGGCTCGCGGCTCCAGGACCGGTCCTTCTCCATAGGCACGTCCGACTCCACAAGGCGGACCCCTTGGTGGACAGGGTTCACCTGCTCCACGCCAACCCTCAATATGCCTACATTGAGTTCCCCGACGGCCGCCAAGATACTGTCTCACTCAGGGACCTGGCACCATCAGGTTCCACCCTAACACACACCCCCACCAATGCGCCCCCCCCCCCCACCTCCCACCGCGCCGTCAATATTGACCCCACCAGAGCACCCCCCCTCCCCTTTTCCGCACAAGAGGACAAAGAGGACTTCTGCACGCTCCCCGATGACTGGCCAGCATCAGCACCGCCATCGGCGCCACCTCCACCACCGCCAGCACCGACTTCGCCACCACAGTTACGACGCTCCCAACGAAGCACCAAAGCACCGGACCAGCTGAACCTTTGACGGACTCCAGACCGTCAACATGGACTTTTCTTTCCCTACCACTGTACATAATTGTACTAATTGTATATAGTTTCACGTCACCCCCACCGGACTCATTTTTAACAGGGGGTGAATGTGGTGAACCACTGTAATAGGAGATGTAAGGTAGGACCTGCACTACAGATTCGCCGGTAGCTCCTGCCGGCTGGCTCCGCCCACGGAGAACTGTATAAATATGCATGACCTCCAGTGCCCTGCCATTTCACCAGCTGCAGCAGGAGGCCACGCATCTGACTGTAATAAAGCCACAGTTGTACCCACCTTTAGTCTTTGTGCAATTGATCGTGCATCAGAGACCTGTATCTCTGACTGTATAATGAACATTGGTACAGTGAGACCTGTGTGTATAATGTTTCACCGGATACATTGTGGTTTGGTCTCACGCACAGGACTGCAAAGGGTTTTTTTCTTTTGTCTGTTTATCATTGATTGTCAAGTGCAGCAATCACATGTTATGGCAAACCTGAAAACTCATGAAACGAAAGCAGAGGCTGCATGGGCCACCGTACACACTCACAACATCCCAAGTGTCGGAGAACAAAATGAAATATGTGCATTGAAAAATATATCTAGGCATATTGGAGCTGACAGCACAGGACCAGGATGTTAACACAGCACATCGCACTTGTGTACAAATTACACAGCAACAGATAGAGTTCTGCTGGTAAAAACTGAGATGAAGGCTGGGATAGTGAAATTTCATAGAATTTACAGTGCAGAAGGAGGCCATTCGGCCCATCGAGTCTGCACCGGCTCTTGGAAAGAGCACCCTACCCAAGGTCCACATCTCCACCCTATCCCCACAACCCAACAACCCCACCCAACACTAAGGGCAATTTTGGACACTCAGGGCAATTTATCATGGCCAATCCACCTAACCTGCACATCTTTGGATTGTGGGAGGAAACCGGAGCACCCGGAGGAAACCCACGCACACACGGGGAGGATGTGCAGACTCCGCACAGACAGTGACCCAAGCCGGAATCGAACCTGGGACCCTGGAGCTGTGAAGCAATTGTGCTACCCACAATGCTACCGTGCTGCCCCTAGCAAACCGGCAAAGGGGGACATCTGAATTCACACCGCGAGTTCCCAGGCTGAGTGAGCTTTGCGTTTCAAAGAAGGCAGAAATGTATTAACACTATGGCTAAAGACAAAACTAGCAAAGCAGGGCGCCAGTGTTTGTGCTGAGGTTTGGAGCCAGTTCTTTCTCATTCCTCCGATACACAGCTGCAAAATATGTGACCCTAGTGAAACTGACCACTCATTCCTCCGATACACAGCTGCAAAATTCATGACCCTAGTGAAACTGACCAAATGGACAGTGCATGAGGTGAGAGCAGCCCCGTGAGCCAGGCCACATCAGCATTCTTTGAATACCCAATCACACACACACTGGCATTAACACAAACACTTACGGGGGGTGACACTCTTCATCGAGACACATCTACATTAGGAAGAGGAGGCGAATTTTGATCCTCAGCATTTCCTGATCGCATTTTTGCAGCAGAATAATCACTTTCCTTTTAACCTGAGACCCAGCACTGACTTATCTGCTGTCAGTGAAGTCCTGCCAATTAATTTATGACTGCCTTGTAAAGTCGCTTCTGGGGCCCCTTTGGGGTTAGGGGCCCTGAAGCTTAAGCTTCATTAGTTTCACAGTAGATCCGCCCCTGAACCTACCTCTACTGCACCACTGGACTCATCATCTATGATTGAGCTCTGAGGGTTCTCTGTGCCCTTTTATATGTTTCAACCAGGTTCAGTTGCCCCAGATTGGTTTCCAATCTCAGTTTTGGTCTTAGTTTCCTTTGAGACTTTAAGGGTCGGTTTCGTTTCTCAGTTTTCCTTTTCGGTTTTCTTTTTCAATTAGGATCTGAGTCAAAAAAATAAAAACTTCAAACTACAAATTCCAACATCACATCATTACAGCTTTCCTCCAAACTTGTACAAAAGAGCTGAATTCCTGAAAATTGAAGTCAATGGGAAAGAAAAAACCTTCCACAGGTTGGAGTCATATTTAGCACAAAAGAACATGAGAACATAAAAAATAAGAGGAGTACATCAGGTTCACCCTGTTCTGTCATTCAATATGATCAGGGGTGATCTTCAGCTTTCAATCCACTTTCCCACCTACTCCCCATATCTCTTGATTCCCCGAGAGACCAAAAATCTATCTCAGCCTTAAATATATGCAACCTGAAGCATCTACAACCCTCTGAGGTAGGGTGGACAGTATAGTGGTGCAGTGGTTAGCATTGCTGCATCAAGGCGCTGAGGACCCTGGTTAGATCCCGGCCCCGGTCTCTGTTCATGTGAAGTTTGCACATTATCCCAATGTCTGCGTGGGTCTCACCCCCACAACCTAAAGATGGCAGGGTAGGTGAATTGGCTATACTAAATTGCCCCTTAAATGGAAAACAATAATTGGGTACTCTAAATTTTTTAAAAACCCTCAGAGGTAGAGAAATCAGATTCATAACCATTTCTCCCATCTCAATCTTAAATGAAGATAAAGGTGGTTGCAATTGTTGGAGGCCAATCATTTCAGCCCTAGTATATTGGTACAGCAATTCCTCAGGCTAGTGTCCTAGGTCAGGGTTTTTCAAAGTGCGGGTCGTGACTCGCCTAGTGTCAGGATGGTTGTGGAATGATCGGTTGTGGTGTTCTCACGGTGGTCCCCATCAACGGCCATTATTGCCATTTTTATTGAGAATGATGGCCAATAACGACTTATAAATGAGAAGGAAATGAAGGTGTGTGCAATCGTCCAGCCATTAGCGGCAATAGTGAGCAGATCACACGCCTTGTACGTACACGTGACGTCAAGCACCCTTTATGTACGTGCTTTTGGCGCCAAATGGTGGAGGTCAGAAGGAGAGATATTTGCTAATGATTGTAAATAGTTTAGTACCATATGCAGCACCTCAAGATACTGGGTTACGAGGATAGGATGACGGTATGGGTTTAAGTAGGGTGCTCTTTTCAAGGGCTGTGCAGGGTTGTTGGGCCGAATGGCCTCCTTCTGCACTGTAAATTCTATGATTCTATGAAAGAATCTGTGCAGCAGGATCAGGGCTTAGTGGGAAGTAACATTCACATCACAAAAGTGTCAAGCAATTGTCATCACCAACAAGAGGGAACCTAACCATCTTTCCTTGGACTGACATTCCTTTGCTGAAACCACCACCATCCTGGAGGTTACCATTGACCATAAACATAACTGGACCACCCGCACTAATTGTGGCTACAAGTGGGTCCTATACTCTGCCATTTGGGAAAAATTAGATAGCAATCTTGCTGAACACACAAGTTTCTGAAGGGGCTTGACAAGGTTGCTTTCCCGAGCTAGGGAATTTAGAACACCGACTCACAGGGGCAGCAGTGTGGACCATCGGCAAGAAGCAACTCACCAAGGCTCCTTCAACACATTCCAAACCCACGACCTTTAACACCCAGAAAAATTAGAGTTGCTGATACACGGGAAAAGCACCTGCAAATTTCCCAAGTCACACACAACATATATTGCTGTTCCTTCATTGTTGCGGCGGTCAAAATCCCTCCTAATAGCACCATGAGTGTACCTGCACCAGATCGACTCAGCAGTTCAAAAGGAAGATCATCACCACCTTTCAGGCAGGAGTGGAATCAGACAATGCTACATGTGGAAATGGATGGTCTGAGTATTGCCTAGATATGTGGTCCGCTTGCTCACCTGGGGGATAAATATGACACCAAGGTCTTGAGCAGTCTTTTTTTATCTGTAAACAATTGCCAGGGACAGCGATGAAATGGGTGGCTAGTGAACTGAATTCGGAGTGGGGAACAATGACAATGGGTTTGATCTTCCCAATGTTTCATTGGAGGAAATTTCTGTTTATCTAGTACTAGATGTCAGACAAGAAGGCTGATAATTAAGCAGCAGTTTAGGAGCTGAGGGAGATAGAAGTGAGACAGAGTGTGTTACTGTTGGCATTTATCTGAAAATTCGTGCTGTGTTAGGAGGCCAAGGATTTATCCAAGGGCAGATAACAGTGCAGAGTGGGAAGTAAAATAATTGCAATGATTTTCTGGTTACAATTGGATAGATAGCAATGGAACCTGGCGAGTGGTTGATCAGACAGACCTGTTACAATAATAGCTAACATGGGAGCTAGGAAAGGGGGAATAGGATCAAGAGAGCAGGGTGTGTGTCTCATGGCTGAGCTCAGAGAGGAGAAACAAGAAAAACTAAAGAAAGTTGTGAGGTCAGATTTAGAGAGGATTGGGGAGGATTCTTAGGATGTTGGGCCCTATGAACAAGGGGAAATTAGGAAAGCAGCTGCGACAACTGAGCACAGGGTCTCAATCTTAGTGATAAACAAATCCATGAGCTCATTGCGTTTGTTGTCGGACATAAAGGGAGAAGAGACAGAGGAGAAAAGCAAATTACTGCGGATGCTGGAATCTGAAATGAAAGAGAAAATGCTAGAAAATCTCAGCAGGTCTGGCAGCATCTGTAGGGAGAGAAAAGAGCTAACGTTTCAAGTCCGATGACTCTTTGTCAAAGCTAACAGACAGAGAAAGTGGGAAATATTTATACTGTGGAGTGAGAATGAAAGGTGAGTCATAGCCACAAACCCAGGGAACTGGGTGCTAATGGCCACAGAAACCAAGGGGAAAGAGTGCTAATGGCAGACCCCAGAGAGAACAAAAGATGTGAAAGGTCAAACAGCAGGAAAACTAACATCAGAGGATGAACTGTAGATGTGGGGGGAAGGAGAAGGGGGAAGCAGAGGAGAAAGGTGAAGGAAAGGTGGATAAGATTGGGGGGGGGGGGGGGGCGGGGGGAAATTAAATATATATTAAGAAAGAAAGAAATGGTAAAAGACAGTGAAAATGAAATGGGATGAAAACAAATGGGTCGAGGTGGGGTAGAGCTGATCATCTGAAGTTGTTGAATTCGATGTTCAGGCTGGAAGGCTGTAGACTAACCGGAAGATGAGATGTTGTTCCTCCAGTTTGTGTTGAGCTTCACTGAAACATTGCAGCAGGCCAAGAACAGGCATATGGGCATGGGAGCAGGGTCGTTTGTTAAAATGGCAAGGAACAGGAAGGTCAGGGTCCTGAATGCGCACAGACCGAAGATGCTCAGCAAAGCGAGCATATGTAAAGTGTCTGTGTTTGGTCTCTCCAATATAGAGACCACATTGGTAGCAGCGAATGCAGTAGACCAAATTGGAAGAGATGCAAGGGAAACGCTGCTTAACCTGGAATGAGTGTTTTGGGCCTGGGATGTTAAGCATGGAAGAAGTAAAGGGGCAGGTGTTACACCTTCTGCGATTGTATGGGACAGGGGAGAATGGTTTAAGAATATGTTTTGCAGTAGAGAAAAGAAGTGGAGGTTATCTTTTCATTCCAGGGTGGTCCGGAATACTTTTGCCAAACAAGAGTAGAATCCGATGATACTTTACATCCTCCAGTCGGTCACAAAAAGGACAAATATTGTGCTGAATGACCAAACCCAGCTCAATCCAAGTCTGAATCTCTAGACCTAAAGGAATGGAAATGGGAGCCATAAGGGGAGCTTCCAAGATGAGCGTGTCACACAGGCATCAAAGATGGAGGTCTGATTGAGCAGATGTGTCGCTGCTAGGGTGACCAACTGCCCTTTATTTTACAGGGCTGTGCTGCAATTGAGCCCACTTGTCCCATGTTGCATGCATCCAAGATGTTTTACTCTTAATTTGGACCTTTAAGTCTCATGCATGTGCAGCACCCACTCTTCTCCCGCTTGTGCCCTCACAACTCTGGACAACTTGCTCCCACCACACTAATGCACCCCCATGCCAGAGTGCCCTAATTTTCTCCGCAATAGCTGGTCACCCTGGTCGTTGCCAAAACATTGTGAACAGAGTACCAGTGATTACACAGTTGGGATTTAAAAAGTGCAATCACCCCCTTGAGGCAGCAGATTGTGGTGGAAAGCCATCTAACATACCAGCAGATTTTGCCCGTATGGATTTTGTTTAAAGCTGGTCAGCCAGGGCCAACGTACTGAAGCGAGGAGGGGTAATTTTCTGTTCCTTGTTTAACGTTAACATTATCTTTAAATACGTCTGGTATTTTTTTTTTAAATCAAAACGTACATGGCAGATATGTTCCCTGTAAGAATTCCTTAAGTGGGAGAGTGAGCAGGCCAGGCTCAGGCTTTATGAGGTCAGGCCCAGGCTGTGTGAAGCCCGGCTCCAGGCCCGGGCCTACTCCCAGTGATTCATCCTACCGCCAGGGGCACTTGGAGAAACCCCGTCAGTGCGGAGCGTCCTCCCCGCCCCCGCCCCCAAATATTCATCCGCCGCGAGAAAATAGGGCGAGTGCCGTTTGCGATCGGAGAGCGGCCGAGCCCGGCGGCAAGCCGAGGGGGGCGGTCAGTCGGGGCGTCGGCGGCCTCGAGGCGGTTTCGCGTCCCGAGGGTACAGTTGGGTCGGTTTGCCGGAGAGTTTGAGCAGGCACCGGAAGTGGCCGGGCGGGGAGGGTATAAATAAGCGTGACCCGGAGCGAGCGCTTCCTTTCCGTGAGGAGGTGTCGGCGGCGGTGGAGGGAGGGCGGAGAAAATGTCGTGTGGCTCTGCGGATTACAGGTTAGCGGCCGGCGGAGGTCCTTCGTCCCCCCCTCCCCCCCACACACAAAAACCGCAATGAAATAAAGAATCAACCCCTGTTCCCCCACAGTAAAATAAAGTGAATGACCCAACATCGAGGAGGGAGCCGTCGCTGAAATGGCGGCAGCGGCCTTGTGCTGCCTCCGGCCCGGCTGCTCTGCTGTCTGATTGGGTGAGAGGGGTTGGATGGGGTGGGCAGGGTGATGTTGACGCCCCCTCTCCGGGGGGACTGGGGCGATGGGAGCGGGCGGGATGTGATTTCGACGCTGCGTGTCCGCCAGGGAGGCGGCCTGTCCTCCCGCACGAGGAGCGGACACGTGGACGGGACCTGCCGGGGCCTCAAACCTGCGCTCCAGTGGCTGCTGCTGCCTTGGAGCTGGGTTCAATAGTTAATCCTTTTTGAGATTACTTTTAGATATATGTAAACGTATTTTTTAAACTTGGGGCATTTTAACGTCGGCGCTCCGTGACCTTGTTTCTTCACCCAAACCCGTCGCTTTTTTCGTCTTCGCTTCTCTTGAACAGTCCGAGTTGAGGATTTTCTGGCTCCAGCTCTGGCCGGGGCATGACATCGCGGATTTTTATTGGCCTGGCAACTCAATACTCCTTATAGTTACATTAGCGTGTAAAGTAATCTTGATTAACTGGTTTGGGGAGAGCCATTAAAGTGGAAACTGATTAAGAAGTGCAAGCCACCTAATTTAGAAACCTTCCTTTCCATTTTTTTTTGTTGCAGCTCCAAAGAACATGGCCCAGATGGAATGGATCCAGATGGTGTTATTGAAGTAAGTAGTATTCAACATTGTACTTTCTTCAGAAATGTTCGTTTTTTTTTTTTTTGCTAGAGTCAGGTTAATGTTTTGATAGTTCAGTGGTTTCACAGCACCAGAGTCCCAGGTTCGATTCCCGGCTGGGTCACTGTCTGCAGAGTCTGCACGTTCTCCCTGTGTCTTGAGTGGGTTTCCTCCCACTAGTCCCGAATGACATGCTGTTAGGTAATTTGGACATTCTGAATTCTCACTGTGCACCCGAACAGGTGCTGGAAGGTGGTGGCGATTAGGGACTTCTCACAGTAACTTCTTTGCAATGTAAGCCTACTTGTGACAATAAAGATTATTATCTCTTTTCCCCCATCAGAGTAACTGGAATGAAATTGTTGATAACTTTGATGACATGAACCTGAAGGAGACCCTTCTTAGAGGAATTTATGCATATGGATTTGAAAAACCGTCTGCCATTCAGCAGAGAGCAATTATGCCATGTATTAAAGGTGAATATTTAATACTAGTACTCACTTGTGGTTTGGCATTGCGTTTGTAGGAGCTAGCACTACCACTTATAATGGATTTTTTTGTAATTCCCTTGATAGTAAAATCTTGTTACATTATTTGTTCATCAGATCCTATATCAGTCTAAACCTGGAGTGAAATGATGCTTCATCTTTCGGGACTGATTCAATGAGAGAAACTTCTTTACTGATCACTCATAGGTTTATGGCTCATTTCAGTTCTATCTTTCAGGATAAGTGTTTGTTTATGATCTCCGTCTTGTTTGTTTCTGGACTCCTGTGCTGGTCTTGCACACTGCACTATTGTTGATTAATAGAAGCCTGTAGGGACTTGAACCCCTTGTGTATTTCTTGAACAAAATTTAATATTTCAAATGCCATTTTTTTTGTGTTCAAAGGTAACTTCTGATTTCTCATTGATTCAGGTTTTGATGTCATTGCCCAAGCCCAATCTGGAACTGGTAAAACAGCCACATTTGCAATCTCAATCCTGCAACAGCTAGAGCTGGATATGAAAGAATCACAGGCCTTGGTGCTGGCTCCTACTAGAGAACTGGCACAGCAGGTACAAAGTGGCCTATCAATGAGGTTTGAGCTCTGATTATCACCTTAATATTGCAAGGTCCAGTGTAAATATATTCTGATGTTATTGGATCTTGCGTAGGTACAACACTGACTTGAATCTGCACTATACTACACTCCTTCCAGTGCCCTTGTTTTGGTGCTCAATCTGAACACAGTACTCCAGATGTCATTTCACCAACCTCCTTGAGGTTCCGTTAGCCTTTTTGATTTAATGTACCTATGAACTGTTAGATCCTTTTGATCAGTTTGTCACCATTAAGTTATTTTGCTGGACCAAAGTTTAGAGCTTCTCATTGAATTTCCATCTAAACAAATTCCTCTGCCTCTTTATTTTGATGTCAGTTTGAAAACTAGGCTAGATATAACTCTTCCTTCAACCAAGTCATATGTTGAATAGCATATGCAGATCACAAGGGAACAAGACTCATACCCCACTGAGTGTTCCCTTATTTCCACCTTTAAACCAATAATCAATCTGTCACAAGATTACTTCCACTCATTATTGCTGATTTGTGTGCAACCTGATAAAATGCCTTCTGACAATCCATGTTGGCAGTATCCATGGGTTCCTCATCCACCATGTGTAGCAGGATGATTCATTTCAGTGCAAAATGTGGCTATAGAACTTGAGCTTTGTGTAAGCAAATAGGCAACTCAAATGATTCCTTCGACATCCAGAGTACTTTCAAAAATGGTGAAAATCCAGAAACATCAGTCTAAGGAAACCTGGTGCTTCAGTACATAATTAAAATGTCATGCACAGGTATAGAAAATAACCAAGAGACTAATGGGGTGCTATACTTTGTATCCAGAGAATTTGAAATCTGAGAAATTATGCTGCAGATGTCCAAAGCCCAAGTTAAACCACACTATTGAAAAAAAAAAATATTGGCTTCGGGGGGGGGGGAGTTCGGTGTAAATTTAACAGAATGATTCCCAACCTCTGGGTAAATTGCATGTGGAAATTTGTACTCCATAGAATTTAGATGGATATGGGATAATTGGTAAAAGTTTCAGATACTAAGGGGAACTGATGAGGCAGATAAGAATTATTTTCACTGTTTAGGGATTCTAGAACTGGGGGCTAAAAATAGCTTAAAAATTAGAACCTGTTCTGATGGGTGAGGTTAAGAAACGGTTCTTCATGCAGTGGCTGATGAAGTTTGGAATTCAGTTCTGCAAATGGCAGTTGACATTGGTCTACTTGATTTCAATAAGATTTTTTTTTTTTGTTATAATCTTTATTCGTGTCACAAGTAGGCTTACATTTACACTGCAATGAAGTTACTGTGAAAATCCCCTAGTCGCCACACTACGGCGCCTGTTCGGGTACACAGGGAGAATTCAGAATTTCCAATTCACCTAACAAGCACATCTTTCGGGACTTGTGGGAGGAAGCTGGAGCACCTGGAGGAAACCCACGTAGACACGGGGAGAACGTGCAGACTCCGCACAGACAGTGACCCAAGTCAGGAATCGAACCCGGGTCCCTGGCGCTGTGAAGCAACAATGCTAACCACTGTGCTACAGTGCCGCCCACTGGTATGATGTTGAATGCTGGAAGGGGCTACATGGCCTACTCTAGTTCCTATTCATGTAAATCTTGAGCAGAAGAAATGGGTAGTTTGTCTACTTTGTTTTTAAATAGGTGCAGTTCAGTGTAAAATGTGGGCAAAGATTGGAAACCAAGAATCTACAGTCCCTAGTTGGAATCATAATTTTTCTCTCCATTTGTACCACTAGAAGATTAGCACCAAATAAGGGGTTTCAGACAGGTTTCTTCAATAAAAAATGGGGGGTGGTTTAATTTAAAGAATTGTCTTTGCTTCTCCCTCCACAAAATGCAAGATTCCTGATGGTTTCTAATTTTGTGAGTCTATTCTTGGGCTATTGATGGCCTCTAAAGATGATGGAAAGCTAAAAATAAAAGTGCCCAATTGTTATAACAGGAATAAATCTTGTTCAATTGTATCTTATTTATTCAAATGAGTTCACTAGGTAAATGTTAAATGATCAGTATTTAAGTACAGCACCAAGTTAACGCGTAGCAGTTCTTGTGCAGTGAAGTCTATTTTAATGAAAGGGTTAAGTGAATCTATACCCTTTTTTAGATCCAGAAGGTAATCCTGGCTCTGGGGGATTACATGGGTGCTACTTGCCATGCCTGCATTGGTGGCACCAATGTACGAAGTGAGATGCAGAAACTGAACGCAGAAGCTCCCAACATTGTTGTAGGAACTCCAGGGCGAGTATTCGACATGTTGAACAGGGGATATATATGTGAGTACTGATCTTAAAATCCAACGCCCTCCAAGTTCTTCAGAGTGAAATGATGCTTTCTCATCTTTCGGGACTGACCTGAAATGGAGACACACTTCTGAACTGATCACTCTGTTTTATAATTAGGTGTGCTCATGTTTTAAATAATTAAAAACAAAACTTCTAATTGGGTTCAATCAAGGTTAGTCAGAAACAACGATTTTAGAAATCCGATTGCTAGAGTCCCTTTGGTCAAGACTTCCCATAGATTGCTCTGCAGGTGTTATGTGGATGTGTACCAGGTTGTTGGCTCTAACTTAGTCTGAACGATTTTTGCAGCTTCTAGATGGATCAAGATGTTTGTTTTAGATGAAGCTGATGAAATGTTGAGTCGTGGATTCAAAGATCAAATCTACGAGATTTTTCAGAAGCTGAGCACAAACATTCAGGTATGCTCATCTGTTTTCCAACAGAAGATAACCTGAGTAAGAAATAGCTTCTAATAGAGAGTACAGGGGCAGCAGTGAAATGTCCAAATTTGTGATGTTACCAACTTGACTTCTTCTTAAGCACTCTGCTAAAATTACAAAATTCAGGTACCCCTGCCTTTTGTAATAATGCTAGTAGAGTACACCGAGGAAGGAGAAAAATTGCACAGTGTTGCAAATGAGGCCAGGGTGGACCTCTTAATGTCCAGTGCTCTTTGTCTCAAGATTCTGTGCTACAGGTTTTATGGATGTCTGGTTGGTTGATCTTCTGCACATTGAGATACGGGGTGAAATTAAATGATCTTTGGATGATCAAGGGTTGGAGAATGGAAAATAATTGAACCAGGGCGTGCAAGTTTTTGGTTTGTATTCTATCTTTATTTTTGTATATTTTGATTGTATAGCAATATGTACTGTAATTTAAGAAGGGGTGTGATGGCCGGAACACACAATCTTTACATTACAGACTAAATAATTGGGATATTCAGCGACCATTGTCAAGAATGGAGGGCTAACAAATGTACGTAAATATGAATGGAAAATGCTGGCGTGTGTACAGAAACCAGAATTCCAATGAGGGATTGGTGTGAAGAACTAACTGGGAAGAATTTTAATTATTTAAAGCATAGCTAATTAACTTTATTTCTTTAGGTGGTTTTGTTGTCTGCTACCATGCCCAGTGATGTCTTGGAGGTCACCAAAAAGTTTATGCGTGATCCGATCCGTATTCTTGTGAAAAAAGAGGAGCTCACCCTTGAGGGCATCAAGCAGTTTTACATCAATGTAGAGAGAGAGGTGTGTTGAACAGAGTTTAAAACCCCCTCTTCAGGGTGGAATTAAAATAGCAGTTATTAGAAACATAATTCAAACACTGGATTTGGATTTTATTCTGACAGGAATGGAAGCTGGACACGCTGTGTGATCTGTATGAAACTCTAACAATAACTCAAGCCGTGATTTTCCTTAACACGAGGAGGAAGGTCGATTGGCTAACTGAGAAAATGCATGCACGGGATTTCACTGTCTCTGCATTGGTAAGGTTTCTATAGTTCTATCTTCTGTTTTTGGTAATGATTCTCAGCTGGGGTATAGTTCCACTGTTCTTGTACCTTGCGGAAGTTGCTGTGTTTTTAGTTAAGTTGAACATAATCTGGTTGTTGCAATGTTCTGCGCAAATCAGGAACCGTAAATCTGGGACCCTCTTGGTATCCATGGGCACCCTGCTCTATTGAGGCAAGACTTTTAACTATAAAGATTGATATTGCAGAAGAACTAATTGGAGGCACTTTAAGTGGTTTATTTGTTTGTTACAGCTTTTTGCAAGATTCTTTTGTCACTGGTTAATTAATCCAAGCAGTGATCAGTTCCTAGTTGTATTAGACTAGAGCAATAGTTGCTTTTTGACAACTTGATATAAAGTCTATAAATGCAGTATCTTTTTATGACTTTTGATTGTAGCATGGTGATATGGATCAGAAGGAACGTGATGTGATTATGAGGGAATTCCGTTCAGGATCTAGCCGTGTACTTATCACTACTGACTTGCTGGTAGGTAAATTGACACAAGAATTTGGCAGCTAAAAATGACATTTTCACTTATTTATAGTTCTTGCACCCAGTTGGTGATGCCAGAAAATTATAATGGCATTCCTGGCCCAGACAGGTGGTTTTTTTGCTCAAGATAGAGGAAAGAAAATCGCTGCTCTCGCAGCAAAGATCTTGATATAAAATGTACTTCAGCAGAAATCTGATTCCAGTTTTATAATTAATTTGAATATTCTCTTAAAGGCTCGTGGTATCGATGTGCAGCAGGTGTCTCTTGTTATTAACTATGACTTGCCTACGAATCGTGAGAACTATATTCACAGGTTAGTATTTTTCAAATTAATGTAAACTAAGCTTGATCTCATTAAAGCAGAATTTTGACCTGTGTGGGTGTTGCAAGTGTGGCTTTGTCTATATTGCATTATGCACGGTTTAATTTTGAGAGGGAATACGGAACAAGGAAAGAGGAATACAGCTTCACATTAGAATTTGAGAAATCCCTTTTCTCCACATTGTTTGAGGATGTTACCTTGTACTGCATTTTACAATAGTTTGTTTTATTCTTTACACAGAATTGGTCGTGGGGGTCGCTTTGGAAGGAAAGGTGTTGCTATTAACTTTGTTACTGAAGAGGATAAAAGAATTCTTCGTGATATTGAGACATTCTACAATACAACTGTGGAAGAAATGCCTATGAATGTGGCTGACCTGATCTAATGGTGGCATGAGAATTTGCATTTGCAGCTGCTGAATTATCAGACTACATGGTGCGTTGTGCTGCTTCATGAGTTGTTGAATCTCTTCTCCCATGTGCAGACAGGATCAGAAATCCAGCATTGTGATAAGTGACTTGAGGAACGCCATCCTTTTGCAGTGTTGACTGCTGGGGTGGGAAGTTTAAGTCATGGGGTGTTTGAATGTATATGCCCTTCAGTGTTTTGAGTGTTCTGTAGTAGCATTTCTGTTTGATATTCTTTATCATTTAATAGTTTACTTATGGACTAAAAAATTCAAGTGCTGTGTTAAATCAGCCAATTATGTCAAACTGGCATATCTACAACTATTTTAAAATTAAGCTTGCCAATCAACTGGTAAAATGTATGTGCACTTTTTTTCTAGAGTAATCTAACTACATGTATTTGTATTTAATAAAAAGTTTTTTAAGTTGTGCAAATATCTACTTGTGCTGTGATCTGCACAGTTTTGGCTTCCTAGTAGATGGTTGCTAAAAATACCTTGTGTACAAATGTGAGAAATTTGGCATTAGTTTTGAGGGAAACCAGATGTTGTAACTGCATTCCTGTATTGCATCTTTATTTTTGTAACTTTGTTTATTGTACATGGACTGTTCTAATTTATGCAATCTTTTGCTATGTCTTCCTATTCTAAATATTTATTTTTGTTTTCTCCAGAAAACAACCTACTAGGAGATTGTACAGACTCTGCTCAGTAGTAAAATACAGATCTTTCAACTTTTCCATGTTGATCTAAGATGCTTCTGCAGAGAGTAAATGTATGAGGGAAAAACTACCTGTAAATTTGCAATGGTGGTGCATGTTTGATCTTAGCAATAT
Source organism: Scyliorhinus torazame (assembly GCF_047496885.1). Classification (NCBI taxonomy): domain Eukaryota; kingdom Metazoa; phylum Chordata; class Chondrichthyes; order Carcharhiniformes; family Scyliorhinidae; genus Scyliorhinus; species Scyliorhinus torazame. Next base: position 38,261,456 of record NC_092720.1, on the reverse strand, counting down.
AAAATGCAGCAAACCTAAGCAAATGTATTGCAGGCTCATTCCTGTGGTGCTTTCAGTAAGAAACACTATAATTGGAGGTTTACACTCCATAAACCTACTTTTAAAAGGGGTTTTTGTAAAAATCCATAGCTTTATATAACTGTTGCCTTTAATCAGTAAGATTTAAGCCATGCATGCACAGGAGTGGTTTAATTATGCAATGGTGGCCAGTTAGAAATTGTAGTATTCTAGCCCCTGTGAGGCTAACATTCACATTGAAGGGCAACATGTTCTATAAAACATTATGCAGGTTTAAATAAGTAATTTGATTTGTGTATGATTTCTGCATTTCCTTTTGTATGGCTTCCAAATAATCAATGCCCTGGCTGACTTGAACCCACATTGAAGTCTTTAAAGCGGTAATGTTTTGCACCTATTAGATTCTACCAAATTTCAACTTGTAAGGTGGAATTTCAGAAGTTAGCATATAAAGCTATTAAAGTTAATTTAAACTTGAAATGTTGACCTCGTTGTTAGGAGGAACAAATACCACAAGGTGGTTGTCTTGATCTGTCATTCCTCCTGAAGCGTAACTAATTTCCAACTTGTTCGTGCTGAGGGGGACATGGTTCAGACACCGCAAGGATTGTGGGTGATTACTTTTACATACCCAAAAAATATAACTGCAGTATTTACTTACGTTTTTGGGGCATGTGTTTGCTCTTTAAATGCCTACAATATTCTGTATTAGAAATTGGGTGTGGTTCAAGGGCAGGAGGGATAAAATTGTTTACATTAGGTTGCAGAGTTGAATGCATGGAACTTGTCTTCATTGGGCATCTCAGTTGATGGTGAATGCTTTTTCAATGACTAGTGATCTATGCCATTTCATTAAAGACCAATGGACAGAATATTTTCCACTTGTTATATGGGATTAGTTGTGTACATTACTTTGAATTTTAACACTGGCCAAACGTGGTTGGAGGGTGGATCAGAATTCTTGAAATTGTTTGGATTCTTAATCATTAAAAATGGGGTATTCGTGAGACCAGTTGAATCCTAATTCCTGTTACACAATCCCTTTTATTTGTGCATTGTTTGTTGTACATCCCTAATTGAGCCACCTTTTTGTACTATTAGAGCTTGCGAGGTCATTTCTGGGGTCAATTTAGAGTTGTGAATTGTTGAGGCTCTGGAGCCAAAAGGCCATTGGGGATAGCTTTCCTTTCATAAACGACAGTGAATTGAATGGAATAGATTTTTAGCTGACAAATGGTGGTTTGATAGTCACCATCACTAATACTACCAATTAACTTGCAAATTTTCATTACTGTAGTAGGATTTGAATAGTCACCAGGTTTGTGGCTTACTGGCCCACCAACAACCACTATAATACTGCATTTATTGTTTTTAGGTGTGCTATTAAACTGGAATTAATTCTTGAGTTTGATTTTTAAAATGACTTGTAGATAACCTATTAACCCAAGCGATTGATTACCTGTATTTCACAACCGCTTATTTTCTGGAATTTTTAAAATTCGGGATGGCATAAGTGAAGCCCTCATGTATTGTCCTTGAGATAGATGGTGGTGAGCCACCCACTTGATGCACTGCAGTTTCCAACCGTAGTTTCAGGATTTTGAGTGACCATACAATCTCTACAGTGCATAAGAACTAGGAGCAGGAGTAGGCCATCTGGCCCTTCAGGCCTTCTCTGCCACTCGGTGAGATCATGGCTGATCTTTTGTGGACTCAGCTCCACTTTCCCACTCTTAACACCATAGTCCTTTATTCTTATCTTGAAAACATTTAATGAAGGAGCCTCAACTGCTTCACTAGGCAGGGAATTCCATAGATTCACAACCCTTTGGTGAAGCAGTTCCTCTTAAGATCAGTCTTAAATCTACTTCCCCTTATTTTGAGGCTTTCACCTGCCAGTGGAAACAACCTCCCTGCACCTATCCTATCTATTCCATTCATAATTTTATGTTTCTATAAAATTCCCCCTGCATCCTTATGAATACAGTCCCAGTCTACTCAACCTCTCATAATCCAACCCCCTCAACTCTGGGATTAACCTAGTGAATCCTCTGCACACCCTCCAGCGCCAGTACATCCTTTCTCCGGTAAGGAGACCAAAACTGAACACACTATTCCAGGTGTGGCCTCACTAACGCCTTATACAATTGCAGCATAATCTCCCGAGTCTTAAACTCCACCCCTCTAGCAATGAAGGACAAAACTCTATTCGCCGCCTTAATCACCTGTAAACCAACTTTGCGACTCGTGCACTAGGACACCCAGGTCCCTCTGCACAGCAGCATGTTTTAATATTTTATTTAAATAATCCCAATTGCTGTTATTACTACCAAAATGAATAACCTCATTTGTCAACGTTATATTCCATCTGCCAACCCCTAGCCCATTCACTTAAACTATCCAAATCTCTACAGACTTCGTGTCCTCTGCACTTTTTGCTTTACCATTCATCTTAGTGTCGTCGGGACACATTGCACTTGGTCCCCAACTCCAAATCATCTATAAATTGTGGGCCCATCACTGAGGGACACCACTAGCTACTGATTGCTAACCAGAGAAAGACCCAACCCCTCTTTGTTTTCTATTAACCAGTCCTCTTTCCATGCTACTACTTAGCGCCATGCATCTTTATCTTATGCAACAATCTTTTGTGTGGCACCTTGTCAAAAGCTTTCTGGAAATCCAGATATACCACATCCATTGGGTCCCTGTTTACCACACTGGCAATATCCTGAAAAAAATGCACTAAATTAGTTAGGCACGGCCTGCCCTTTATGAACCTATGCTACGTTGGTCCAATGGGACAATTTCCATTTGACGCCTCGTGTGTTCCTTGATAGATTGCAGCATCTTCCCTACTACCGAAGTTGAGCTAACTGGCCTATAATTTCTGCCGACTTTTTTAAACTGGTGTCACGTTTGCTAATTTCCAATCTACCGGGACCACCCCAGAGTCTAGTGAATTTTGGTAAATTATCACAAGTGCATTTGCAATTTCACTAGCCATCTCTTTTAGTATCCTGGGATGCATTCCATCAGGGCCAGGAGACTCGTCGACCTTTAGCCCCATTAGGTTGCCCATCACTACTCAGTGATAACAATTGTCTCAAGGTCCTCACCTGTCATAGCCTCTTTTCTATCAGTCACTGGCATGTTATTTGTGTTTCCACTGAAGACCAACCCAAAAAACATGTTCAGTTCCTCCGCCATTTCCTCATCTCCCATTATTAAATCTCCCTTCTCATCCTCTAAAGGACCAATATTTACCGTAGCCAATTTTTTTTTGTTTTTTACTATCTTTATATTCTGAGCAAGTTTACTCTCATAATCTATTTTACTCTTTAGCTTTTTTAGTAGCTTTCAATTGCCCCCTAAAGATTTCCCAATCCTCTAATCTTTGTCTGCATTTTCCTTCAATTTGATAATTCCTTCGATATTCACGGTTGATTTTCCCTCTTTCTAGCGTCCTTTTTGTTGGTATAAACTCGCTGAGCACTGAAAAATTGCTTGGAATATTCTCCACTGTTTGACCATAAAGTCTTTGCTCCCAGTCTACCTTAGCCAGCTCTTCACTCTTCCCATTGTAATCTCTTGTTTAAGCACAAAACGTGAGTGTTTGATTTTACTTCTCACTCTCCATCTGTATTTTAAATTCCACCATATTGTGATCGCTCCTTCCGAGAGGATCCCTAACTATAAGATCATTAATCAGTCCTGTCTCATTACACAGGACCAGATCTAGGATCGCTTGTTCCCTCGTAGGTTCCATTACATATTGTTCTAGGAAACTCGTGGATACATTCTATTAACTCCTCAGGGCTGCACGTAGATTAAAATCCCCCATAACTGTTGTCCCATTTCTACATGCATCAGTTATTTGAAAAAATGAAATGAAAATCGCTTGTCACAAGTAGGCTTCAAATGAAGCTACTGTGAAAAGCCCCTAGTTGGTGCATTGCGGCGCCTGTTCGGGGAGACTGATACATGAATTGAACTTGTCTGCATTAAAAGCCAGCGATTTAAATTTCTTTATTGCCCGCCCCACCGTAATGTTACTATTTGGTGGCCTATAGACTACTATCAGTGACTTTTCCACCTTACTATTCCTGATTTCCATCCAAATGGATTCAACCTTATCCTCCATAGCACCGATGTCATCCTTAAATAACAGCTACACCACCTCCCTTACCATCCACTCTGTCCTTCTGAATAGTTTGATACCCGTGGATATTTAACTCCCAGTCATGACCATCCTTCAACCATGTTTCAGTAATGGGCACTAAATCATAGTCATTCACAATGATTTGCGCCATCAACTAATTTACCTTATTCTAAATACTATGAACATTCAGGTAAAGTACCCTGATGTTGGCTTTTATACATCCTTTTTGAATCTTGACACCTATCGGTAACCTCCCAAGTTATTTTTCCTTTGAACGTTTCTCTTAACTTTCCTTATCGTAAAACCCATATCTTCATGTAATAATCTGCTGCTTCGCTTTCCATTCATATTTAAACTTCCCGTTTTGTTCCTTTTAGTATTGCTGGGCCTATTCACTGAGCTCTCCTCAGTCACTGCACCCTGTACGGTGGCCCTTTTTGATTTTTGACTATGGTTTCTCTGCCTTACACTTACCGCCTTTTGTTTCGGTCCCCATTTTACTTCCCTCTGACTTCCTGCATCAGTTCCCACCCCCTGCCACATTAGTTTAAACCCTCCCCAACAGCACTAGCAAACACCCCTCCAGGACATTGGTTCCAGTCCTGCCCAGGTGCAGACTGGTTTGTACTGGTCCCCCCTTCACCAGAACCGGTTCCAATGTCCCAGGAATTTGAATCCCTCCCTCTTACACCATCTCTCGAGCCACACATTCATCCTATCCTGACGTTCCTACTCTGACTAGCGCGTGGCACTGGTAGTAATCCTGAGATTACTACCTTGAGGTCCTACTTTTTAGTTTAACTCCTAACTCCCTGAATTCAGCTTGTAGGACCTCATCCTGTTTTTTTACCTATATCGGTGCAGTCCATCAAGTTGCATTGACCCTTTGAAAGAACACCCTAACCTGGCCCGCTCCCCCACCCTATCCCTGTAATATAACCTGGACACCAAGGGCAATCTTAGCATAGCCAATCCACCTAACCTACACATCTTTGGACTGTGGGAGGAAACCCACAAACAGGGAAAATGTGCAAACTCCACACACAGTCACCCAAGGCAGGAATTGAACCTGGGTCCTAACGTGCTGATAAAAAACCCCCACTTCTTTTGTTTTATTTTTTTCCGACCCGCGGACTTCTGGGAAGGCCCCCCCCCCCCCAACCAATAAATTCTGGTGGAGAGGAAACCCGAGACACTACACGTGTAGTGTCTCCCACCCACCCTCCTCCTCTAACCTAATAATAAGACTCATTGGTGTGAGGTAAGTGCCATATTATATTATTATTAGCATTATTATATTATTAGCATTGCACAGGTCAAGGAGACACAGCCGGAGTGAGAGAGATCCAGACAGTGAGAATTTGCTAGTTTGGTGCAATGAGGTAACCAGGAAAGGTAAGTGGTTAATCTAATTGTGCTGTTTTTCAGTTAAAAGTGCAGGGTAGTGTCTGTTTGGCTGAAGCTGCCCCCACCATAAACTTACATTTAATTAATTAATTCGTGATGGCTGGTCAGGTGATGTGCTTGAGCTGCTTGATGTGAGAGCTGGCAGATCCCATTGCGAGCTGCAGCGACCACATCTGCAGTAAGTGTTGGCTGTTCGAAGAGCTCCGGCTCAGAGTTGATGAGCTGGAGTATGAGCTTCAAACACTGAGGCACATCCGGGAGGGGGAGACTTACCTGGACACTGTGTTTCAGAAGGCAGTCACACCTGTCAGAGTAGGTAGTTTAAATCCTGCTAGTGGCCAGGGACCGCAGGGTGTGACTGCAAGTCAGGCAGGTAAAGGGAACCAGCAGTCAGGAACTCAGGAGCCTCAGCCCTTGACTCTGTTCAACAGGTATGAGGCACTTGCTCCCTGTGTGGATGGCGAACAGGGTTGCAGGAAGGATGAGTCAGCTGACCAAGGCACCATGGTTCAGCAGGCCATTCAAGGGGAGGGAGTAAATAAGCAAGTTGTAGTTGAAGGGGATTCTATTATCAGGGGGATAGATAGTATCCTTTGTGAGCAGGATAAAGAGTCCAGCATGGTATGTTGCCTGCCCGGTGCTAGGGTGCGGGACATCTCTGACCGGCTTGAAAGGATACTGGAGAGGGAGGGGGAGGATCCAGTTGTTGTGGTCCATGTCGGTACCAACAACATAGGCAAGTCTAGGAAAGAGGACCTGTTTAGAGATTATAAAGAGCTAGGATTCAAATTAAAAAACAGGTCCTCAAGGGTCATAATCTCCGGATTACTGCCCGAGCCACGTGCAAATTGGCATAGGGAGGCAAGAATAAGGGAAGTTAACACGTGGCTGAAAGAGTGGTGTGGGAATGAGGGTTTCCTTTTCATGGGACACTGGCATCAGTTTTGGGACAGGGGGGACCTAAACCATTGGGATGGTCTCCACCTGAACCGAGCTGGGACCAGTGTTCTGGCGAAAAGAGTAAATAGGGTGGTCAATAGGACTTTAAACTAAAGATTGGGGGGGGGGGGGAGGGAAAGTCAGGGAACCAAGAGGTGAAGTAATCAGTGGGAAGCGTAGCTGCTTAGGAATACAAAAAAGCACGAAAAGACAAAACTCAGGAGAGGTTACGATCGTCCCCATCCCACAAAATATGACAGTGTATGGAAAGGCTCAGTAAACCAAGGTCCACCACACTAAGAAAACAAAAAGGGACGGTCAATAGAGAATTAAAGGTGCTATATTTAAATGCGCGCAGTGTACGGAACAAGGTAGATGAGCTTGTGGCCCAGATTGTGACTGGCAGGTATGATGTGGTAGGCATCACAGAGACATGGTTACAGGGGGTTCAGGACTGGCATTTAAACATCCAGGGATTCACAACCTATTGAAAAGACAGAGAGGGGGCGGGGTTGCCTTGTTAATTAGGAATGAAATTAAATCAATAGCACTAAACGACATGCGGTCGGATGATGTGGAGTCTGTGTGGGTAGAGTTGAGGAACCACAAAGGCAAAAAAAACCATAATGGGAGTTATGTACAGTTATGACCTAACAGTGGTCAGGACCAGGGGCACAAGATGCACCACGAAATAGAAAGTGCATGTCAGAAAGGCAAGGTCACAGTGATCATGGGGGACTTTAATATGCAGGTGGACTGGGTAAATAATACTGCCAGTGGACCCAAGGAAAGGGAATTCATTGAATGTTTACAGGAGGGCTTTTTGGAACAGCTTGTGATGGAGCCCAAGAGGGAACAGGCCATTCTGGACTTAGTGTTATGTAATGAGCCAGACTTGATTAAAGATCTTAAAGTAAGGGAGCACTTAGGAGGCAGTGATCATAATATGGTCGAATTCAATCTCCAATTTGAAAGAAAGAAGGTAGAATCAGATGTAAAGGTGTTACAGTTAAATAAAGGTAACTACAGGGGCATGAGGGAGGAACTGACGAAAATCGACTGGGAGCAGAGCCTAGTGGGAAAGACAGTAGAACAGCAATGGCAGGAGTTTCTAGGAGTAATTGAGGACACAGTACAGAGGTTCATCCCAAAGAAAAGAAAGGTTATCAGAGGGGGGATTAGGCAGCCATGGCTGACAAAGGAAGTTAGGGAATGCATCAAAGCAAAAGAGAAAGCCTATAATGTGGCAAAGAGTAGTGGGAAGTCAGAAGATTGGGAAGGCTACAAAAACAAACAGAGGATAACAAAGAGAGATAAGGAAAGAGAGGATCAAATTTGAAGGTAGGCTAGCCAGTAACATTAGGAATGATAGTAAAAGTTTCTTTAAATGCATTAAAAACAAATGGGAGGCAAAAGTTGACATTGGGCCCCTCCAAAATGACGCTGGTAATTTTGTGATGGGAGACAAGGAAATAGCCGAGGAACTGAATAAGTACTTTGCCTCAGTCTTCACAGTAGAAGACATGAGTAATATCCCAACAATTCCGGAGTCAGGGGACAGAGTTGAATATGGTAACCATCACAAAGGAGAAAGTGCTAGAGAAACTAAGAGGTCTAAAAATTGATAAATCTCCGGGCCCAGATGGGCTACATCCTAGAGTTCTAAAGGAGATAGCTGAAGAAATAGTGGAGGCGTTGGTGATGATGTTTCAAGTCACTGGAGTCAGGGAAAGTACCAGAGGATTGGAAAATCACTGTTGTAACCCCCCTGTTCAAGAAGGGAACAAGGAAAAAGATGGAAAATTATAGGCCAATTAGCCTAACCTCGGTTGTTGGCAAGATTCTAGAATCCATTGTTAAGGATGAGATTTCTAAATTCTTGGAAGTGCAGGGTCGGATTAGGACAAGTCAGCATGGATTTAGTAAGGGGAGGTCTTGCCTGACAAACCTGTTAGAGTTCTTTGAAGAGATAACAAATAGGTTAGACCAAGGAGAGCCAATGGATGTTATCTATCTTGACTTCCAAAAGGCCTTTGATAAGGTGCCGCACGGGAGACTGCCGAGTAAAATAAGGGCCCATGGTATTCAAGGCAAGGTACTAACATGGATTGACGACCGGCTGTCAGGCAGAGAGTTGGGATATAAGGTTCTTTTTCGGAATGGCAACCGATGACGAGTGGTGTCCCGCAGGGTTCAGTGTTGGGGCCACAGCTGTTCTCTTTATATATTAACGATCTAGATGACGGGACTGAGGGCATTCTGGCTAAGTTTGCCGATGATACAAAGATAGGTGGAGGGGCAGGTAGTATGGAGGAGGTGGGGAGGCTGCAGAAAGATTTAGACAGTTTAGGAGAGTGGTCCAAGAAATGGCTGATGAAATTCAACGTGGGCAAGTGCGAGGTCTTGCACTTTGGAAAAAAGAATAGAGGCGTGGACTATTTTCTAAACGGTGACAAAATTCATAATGCTGAAGTGCAAAGGGACTTGGGAGTCCTAGTCCAGAATTCTCTAATGGTAAACTTGAAGGTTGAGTCCGTAATTAAGAAATCAAATGTAATGTTGTCATTCATCTCAAGAGGCTTGGAATATAAAAGCAGGGATGCACTTCTGAAGCTTTATAAAGCATTAGTTAGGCCCCATTTAGAATACTGTGAGCAATTTTGGGCCCCACACCTCAGGAAGGACATACTGGCACTGGAGCCGGTCCAGCGGAGATTCACACGGATGATCTCAGGAATGGTAGGCCTAACATACGATGAACGTCTGAGGATCCTGGGATTATATTCATTGGAGTTTAGGAGGTTGAGGGGAGATCTAATAGAAACTTACAAGATAATGAATGGCTTAGATAGGGTGGATGTAGGGAAGTTGTTTCCATTAACAGGGGAGACTATGACCCGGGGGCAGAGCCTTAGAATAAAAGGGAGTCACTTTAGAACAGAGATGAGGAGAAATTTCTTCAGCCAGAGAGTGGTGGGTCTGTGGAATTCATTGCCACAGAGGGCGGTGGAGGCCAGGACGTTGAGTGTCTTTAAGACAGAAGTTGATAAATTCTTGATTTCTCGAGGAATTAAGGGCTATGGAGAGAGAGCGGGTAAATGGAGTTGAAATCAGCCATGATTGAATGGTGGAGTGGACTCGATGGGCCGAATGGCCTTACTTCCACCCCTATGTCTTATGGTCTTATAGCAGTGCTAACCACCTGTGTGAATTTTTATCTGTTTTGTTCTGATGGGCACAACAGTAAAGGAATGTCCGTTTCCAAACCAGCCTAACGAAGTGGTCCTGTATTACTACATTACACTTACTGAAGTGGGCTGCTTTTGTGCTGGATTGTATTGGATAACTTCTGTTGGAGTTGGCTTTGTATCAAATCAGGAATATATGAATGAAGAATGCCTTTAGCTTTGACTTGCCCAATGGCAGAACAATATTAAATGCAGGTGTCTGCTCTCAATGCTGTAAAATGGTTCTAGCTACACTATTGTCTAATGCATTACATCATAGTACGAAGTCTTACAACACCAGGTTAAAGTCCAACAGGTTTGTTTCGATGTCACTAGCTTTCGGAGCGCTGCTCCTTCCTCAGGTGAATGAAGAGGTATGTTCCAGAAACATATATATATAAATTCATAGATCATAGAATTTACAGTGCAGAAGGAGGCCATTCGGCCCATCGAGTCTGCACAGGCTCCTGGAAAGAGCACCCTACCCAAGGCCAACACCTCCACCCCATCCCCACAACCCCACCCAACACCAGGGGCAATTTTGGACACCAAGGGCAATTTATCATGGCCAATCCATCTAACCTGCACATCTTTGGACTGTGGGAGGAAACCGGAGCACCTGGAGGAAACCCACGCACACACGGGGAGGATGTGCAGACTCCGCACAGACAGTGACCCAAGCCGGGAATCGAACCTGGGACCCTGGAGCTGTGAAGCAATTGTGCTATCCACAATGCTACCGTGCTGCCCATACTTTTGCCAGACAATGCTTGGAATGCGACCATTAGCAGGTGATTAAATCTTTACAGATCCAGAGATGGGGTAACCCCAGGTTAAAGAGGTGTGAATTGTGTCAAGCCAGGACAGTTGGTAGGATTTTGCAGGCCAGATGGTGGGGGATGAATGTAATGCGACATGAATCCCAGGTCCCGGTTGAGGCCGCACTCGTGTGCGGAACTTGGCTATAAGTTTCTTACATCATGGTAACTGAAAGGGTGACATATGGTCAAAGCTGTGGCATTCCATTGAGCAAATGGGTCAATTCACCCTTTAGGACATGGAAATTCCAGTAGCTTCATAAATAAGGATAGGTGCCATGCCTGATCTAAATATATATTTTCAAAAATACTCAAAATGCAATCAACGAAAAGATGAATGTCCCAAGTGCTAGGAAATCATTATTATAGCAATTTCAGAGTTTATAATAATCTTTGTCACAAGTAGGCTTACATTAACACTGCAATAAAGTTGCTGTGAAAAGCCCCAAGACACCACATTCTGGCACCTCTTCGGGTATACAGGAAGAATTCAGAATGTCCAAATTACCTAACAGCACATCTTTGGGCACTTGTGGGAGGATATCGGAACACGTTTGGGGAAAGACTGACGAGATACAAAGTGGAAGAGAGATGTAGGAAGACTACTATTGTCTGGGCACTGATACAAAATAACGTCACAAAATATTACAGCATTATCATTTCAGTGCATGTTTGAAATAAATTCAACAGTGTGCATACAAAATAATTTTGATGCTTGGCTTCCTCCAAAAGCACTGATGAGTTAAAATTATTTGTGTGAGACTAAAGGGACGATCATTTAAAACAGAGATGAGGAGGAATTTCTTCAGCCAGAAGGTGGTGAATCTGTGGAACTTTGTCGCAGAAGGCTGTGGACGCCAAATCACTGTCTTTAAAACAGAGGTTTTTGATCAATAAGGGGATCAGGGGTTATGGGGAGAAGGCAGGAGAATGGGGATGAGGAAAATATCAGCCATGATTGAATGGCGGAGCAGACTCAATGGGCTGAGTGGCCTAATTCTGCTCCTGTCTTATGGGCCTATGGTGTTTGTGCCAAGTAGAGTTGCTGAAATACTCAAAAGCCAACAAATGATTATATTTCAACCGTAGACTTAGAAACACTTTATTTTTGTATGAAAAATTGATTTAGAAGCACTGTATGAAACTTGGGCTGAGGCTCTTCAGATTGTAAATCCACCTTTCAGGCCTTTGTGCAATTAAATAAATGAACGGTATTTTGTTCAACAGCTGCCCATCTGTAGTTTAAATGCTCTGCGTAAACTGTTGCATAATAACAGCAGAAAGAGCGATCATCTGCAGGTACTCATCAGCACCATCGGCTAAGCACTTATCAACTTCCTGGAAAGAAAAGAACTACTTTTAAAGTGGTAGTGACATCATAAGTGACATTCTTTAAAGCTAATTAAATACTGCCAGAGGTGGATTGAGAAGTAACATCCAAACCCTGAAATTAGGATCCCACTCAAACACCTAGGTTCTACTTTCAGGAATACTGTACTTGTGTATATATATATAGCTGTTTATAAATATGGGAAATGCCAATAAAAAGATTTATAATAAAAAAAGGAATACTGTACTTAACCCAGCAAAATGAAGGATTTCTCTCAGAATTGTTTTTGTCAGTTTTCGACCACATTGGAAGAATGATACTACCAAATCAATCGGGATGGGGGGGAAAGAGTATATAATTCAAGATAGAATATTCAGCAAAATATAATTGCAGAAATTAAGAGCTGGGCCATGAGACCGGTTGAATTCAGAAAGTTACATATTTTATATAAAATTACAAAAGATTTACTAGGGATGGTTCTGTAAATTCTCTCAAAATGATACCCCAATTTCATTGAAACACTTCAATCTTATTAATTCAGCTGTGCTATTGTTGGGGAAAGACGAATAGTGTTGTAGGATGTCAAATAGGTGTAATTACAAATTTTGTTCAACAGAATCAAACTAAAGTGACCCAAACTCTTGAACACACTCCAGTGGCTAGTGAACTACAGTCTACTATTTATTACACAAGCATTTTAGCCAACTGTTAAGTGGAAATTAAGATCAGTTACAGGATTTAAAAGGTGGTTTCCAGAATTCAAAAGTCAGGACACCAAAAGTCTATAAGGATGGAGCTAGGTCAATGATATTCCACTGAAACCACAGAAAGGTAAACACGGCTCGCTGTTCATTTCAGTCCATACTTACTGCCAGTTTTAGTGTGATTGCTGATTTCTGTTGATCGTTAAGATCTTCTTTATCGATAATGACATCGTGTAGCTGGTTGATTAACTGTGTTGCAGCGTAACCATCATTAATCATATTCTGACAGGAAAAAAACAGCGATGGATAAACAAGCACTTTGGTGCATACATCACATTGCAAATAGTGAATCAATTCCTTTCCCTGCAATGACTCAATGAGATACAGTTCCACAGGTATTTAACACACCTCTATAACACTTTCTTCAAGTTGGCACTGGAATCTTGATTGATCACACAGGGCTTCAGAGATCTACATAAATGATGGTAAATTTGCTCTGTGCAGGACAAAATCAAATTAAGCAAATAATGTTCTCATGTCCCCACTCCAATTTTGTCTTTAAGTATGACTCAGGCCAGGTACTATGAAGAACTACAATTAAAGTGGCATCATTCATTGGCAGACTCAATGTTACTGCTGGCACATTATTTATCAGAGGGCATTATAACCCAGCCAGATCTATCCTCAGACCACATTAACAGAAGCGTAATTTTAAGCAGTAATCACTAGATCTAGATAAGGAGCAAAAACCCCAGCCAGTATTTTCTCTCCTTACTGAAGTTAATTAGCACTACCGGTCTGGTTGAGATCAATTAATTCAGCTTGGTACTATATCAAACAGTGCCAATCAGTGGAGCCAGCATAAGAGCTTGAACCAAGTAACATTAGGCATATTTAATTAATATTAAAATATAAATGTGCAGTTTATAAGAATATAACGCCATAGTGAACTAAGATTTGAATAGTCTGGACAGGTGGCACAAATGTCATCGAGAGACCATTAGAATGGTTAATATGAGAATTGGAAACTTTGCACATGTACAACGTGATGCACACCGAATTGATGAGTACAGAGGGGGTCATTTTTCTTCATCTAAATTTTGAATATCTATCTTACCTAGTAATGTTAACCAGAAAAGAATTGCTCACCCAATTAATTAATCTAGGCGGTCAAATCCATTTTTTTTCATCATCTTCTCCACTCATTCAAAATAAAATAAAGCTGAACTGAGGCCATCCAACTTGATGAGCAGAAGGTTTTCAATCTAAAAAATTTTAAAAGGATGCTGACGAATCCTCACTGGCTACCTAGCTCATTGCATTAATTCCAATCTCGGTTCAGCACTCGAGTCCAGCAGGTAAACCTGGCCAACCTCTCCAGCACAATTTCACAAAACACTAAATAGATCTCTGTGCCCAGAACGATATTGGGGGAAAATTTTGATGGCAATGTCAAATGGGTATGAGAGGATTGGACACATACATCAACTCAAATTTTCTTTACACCGAGGATCTGCCACTACATTTCAACGTCTCGGGCATTGACAGCTCGCGTCCACTGTCTTATTAAGAAGTCTTTCTCCTTACTTTTACTACAGTTTCCAGTTTTTCAAAAGAGCTGCTGTGGCATGCAGCTAAAAGGCTGTCAATGATTTCTGATGGCACAACCTAGAAAAGAAAAAAAAAATGAATTAACAGTTCTTTCCCCCCCACAAATTGTTTGTGTGCTTGCGAGATTGGATGGGGCAGCTGAAGAGCCAGCAAAAACAAACAAAAGCGTTCAACTTTGAAATAGGTTCGAGCCCAACATTTTCAAAAACATGGAGAATTTCCCATGTCCTTTTTAGTTCTGTTCTCACGATGGAACAAAAATGCAAATTACAAGTATCAGCTTAGCTCAGTGGCTAACATCTCCCGAAGTGTGGGTTTCAGCTTCAGTACAGACTTCAGCACATCAACTAATTAGACTGACCTCTCATTGCAGTACTGCATTTTAAGAGGCATCACATGCATGAAATGTTAAAGCCAAATCCCTACCTATTGCCTTCTGGTAGACACAATATATCCCACGACCTATCTCAATGACGTGGGAACAATAGCAGGCAATCTGGCAGTTATTATAGATTTTCACAAATTACTGGATGTTGCAGCTTGCCACTATGTGATTTGAACTCAGAATCTCTAGGTTGTTAGTCCAGTACCATAATCACATTGCGGCTCACTATTTCCCACAAGCATACTTTTTGATTGACATGTAACTTCTCACATTAGACGAACGCGAAGAAAACTGTCTTCTAGAGGGTATGAAGCGATGTTCAGGGAAAACAGGTACATAACCTTTGTTTTACTCCTGTTTTACATAAAGGGAAGTGTTGGATCACCTGTAGTGGTCAATATATGTACCACATAGTAGGATACCACAGGTGGGGTAACTAAAAGGGGCACTGTTCTTGTTGGGAGACCCGTAAATCAGAAACCAATGAGACTGACCCTTAATATGGAACAAACTGGACATGTACAAAATGTTTTAGACACCAAGATGAAAACTGCATGTTGGAAAACTTTCCCAGCTACGAACAGATGCTGGGCAAAACAGTAAAAGAATGGATATCTATGGAAATACTTGTCAAGGAAAGGGCATATTCGTTCCTGCAAAAAACCTGACCTGTCTATTGTACATAAGCAGAAAAGGTTTTCCTACCCCAGCAATTTCCCTGATGACTTGTTCTGTGATGTCTTTCCCTCCCGTAAGTCTTGTTGCACACTGGAGGTATGTTATTGCCTTTCTCAGGTCTCCTTCAGATACATTGATGAGAATATCGATTGTCTGGAAAAAGCCAACATGATATAGTAAGAACATTTGCTTTGTTGAGTTGGTCATTTTATACAACAGTGGAGTTCTTCCTTTTCTTTCTATTGGTTAAGTTTTCAGTCTCTCTGTGTTTGGCCCAGCACACCAAGTAATTACTTGTGCAACACAGCTATTTCCCCCAAGGAATGCAAGCTGATTAAATATCTTAACCACCGATATTGATCAATATCGGTGGTTAAGATGTTTAATTAGC
Organism: Scyliorhinus torazame; assembly: GCF_047496885.1. NCBI lineage: Eukaryota > Metazoa > Chordata > Chondrichthyes > Carcharhiniformes > Scyliorhinidae > Scyliorhinus > Scyliorhinus torazame. The sequence continues at coordinate 38,245,786 of NC_092720.1, read as the reverse complement.
CTGCAATGCTCCATGGTGCATCATCCGCCCACCAACTTACCTACCTACAGTCCAATGTTCAGGGAGATCTCTTTTAGAATTCCACTGGTGGGTGAATTATGTGCTCATCAAGGTGAGAAAGGTCAGGGGTGAAGAAGTGTTTCCACTTTTGGCTCTTAGAATCAGGATTAAGCACTCAAGAGCCATAGAATCTGCACAGTGCCGAAGGAGGCTATTAGATCCATCAAATCTGCACGGACCCTCCGAAGGAGCACTCCACCTAAACCCACTCTCCCGTCCTATCCCCGTACATTGGTCATGGCCAATCCACCTAACCGTTAGACACGAAGGGGCAGTTTAGCGTGGCCAATCCACCCAATATGCACGCCGTTGGACCGTGGGAGGAAATTGGAGCACTTGGAGGAAACCCACGCAGACATGGAGAAAACGTGCAAACTCCACAGTCACCCAAGGTTGGAATCAAACCCAGGTCCCTGGCGCTGTGATGCAACAGTGCGAACCACTGTGCCACCAAGTAGGCATACAGAAAGTCTAGCTCCGAATTTCCCAATAATATATCCCAGCCTTCATTGGAGAAGGGAAACTGAATCTGCAGAAGTATGACACTTCCATTTTTCACATTTTGTGCCGTAGGTTGATGTAACACGGAGATAGCATTACAATTCACACAAGAACATTACAGTCCGCAGAGAGAAATCATTCATCTCAGCTATCTAAAGTTGACTGTTGCTGATATTGACGTGGCGCCTTTTTGGAGAGATTTATTTAAAATTAAACTGAAGCACGTCCGTCCAGCTTGGTGTTCCAGAAGCAACTGACACCCACCCGCAATCCAAAAGCCCGCCACATTCTTGTGATTTGTTACAAAAGGTTATATTGCCCCAGCAAAAATCAATGATTCTTTGCCTTTGAAATCACAGCAAAAATACAAACTTTAAAATGTGAAAATTTCTCACATTCGTCACAATAAGCAGAGAATGTACACAAACAATGGAGATGGACTGAATTGTATTCCTCATTTTACTTAGCTATGTAAAAGTTTCAGACCATTCATAGATTATCATAGAATTTACAGTGCAGAAGGAGGCCATTCGGCCCATCGAGTCTGTACCGGCTCTTGGAAAGAGCACCCTACCCAAGACCAACACCTCCACCCTATCCCTGTAACCCCACCCAACATTAAGGGCAATTTTGGACACTAAGGGCAATTTATCATGGCCAATCCACCTAACCTGCACATCTTTGGACTGTGGGAGGATCCGGAGCACCCAGAGGAATCCTACGCACACACGGGGAGGATGTGCAGACTCCGCACAGACAGTGACCCAAGCCGGAATCGAACCTGGGACCCTGGAGCTGTGAAGCAATTGTGCTATCCACAATGCTACCGTGCTGCCTGTCCATTGATTACTGAGTGATCATAAGAACAAAGGAAAATATCAGCTGTCAAGCCTGCCCCACCATTCATTGCCATGATAGCTCATCTTGGCCGTCAATTCCATTTTCTCCCCAGCTCCCCATATCCCTTAATTCCCAAGAGACCAAAATAATCTGTCCATCCCAGCCTTTGGGGATATATTCAACAATGGGGCAACCACAACCCTTTGGGCTAGAGAATTCCAAAGATTCACAACCCTTTAAGTGAGGACATTTCTTCTCATCTCAGCCCTAAATGATCAGCCCTTCATCTGAGAGTGTGCCCCCATGTTTGATTCCCCAAGTCAGAGGAAACAATCCTCGTGTCCACCCTGTCAGGTCTTGTATGTCCCTTCAGAATCTTGTATGTTTCAATGAAATAACTTCTAATTCTTCTAAACTCTGGAGAATATAGACCCAATTTACTCAGCCTCTCATCATAGGACAACCCTCTCATCTCAGGAAACGATTGAGCGAATCTTTACTGTACCATCTCCAGTGCATACTTTCGAAAATACAGAGGCCAAAACTGCACACAGTACTCCAGATGTGTTTTCGCAAAAACCTTGTATAATTGTAACAAGACTTCTGTATTCTTGTACTCCAATTCTCTTGCACTAAAGGCCAAAATACCATTTGCCTTCCTAATCACTTGCTGCACCTTTTTGTTGTACAATGCTCTGTGAATGCACCTACAACACATGGGACTCAGCAGTTCAAGAAGACAGTTCACCACCACCCGCATGCGCAAGGCAATGAATGCTGGCCTAGTCAGCAATGCCCACATCCAATGAATGAATTAAAAATAAAACAGAATGATCCATTTATTCCTACGCTTCTCATTAACAGGTTCTCAGTCGATGACAGTACATTCCCCCCAAACCAATGCGATTTAATTTTTCCTTGCCTCGTGTGTGTGGGGCCTGATCAAAAGCATTCTGAAAATCTAAATATACCAAGTCCACTAGTTCCCCCATATCTATTCTGCTAGCTAGTTACATTCTCAAAAAACTCCAACTGGTTTGTTAAACAGGATTTTCTTTTCATAAATTCATACCATCTCTGCCCAATCCTACCATTATTTTCTAAGTGTCCTGTTATCGCATTCTTCATTACAGATCCTAGCATTTTTCCTGATGTCAGACTATCATATCTATTGTTCCCCATTTTCTCTCTCCCTCTTCTTAAATAATGGGGTTACATTTGCCACCTTCCAATCTGTAAAAACCATTCCAGTCTATAAAATTTTGAAAGATGACCACCGATACTAACTCTGTAGCCACCTCTTTCAACACTTTGGGCTGTAGATCATCAGGTCCAAGGAGTTTATCTACTTTTAATTGCTATTCATTTATCTAGTACTATTCTTATACTAATGTCGGGCGGATTTCTCCATCCCGCCACGCCAGATTTTTGGTTCAGCACGCTGTCGGGATTCTCCGCTTCGCCGGCTGGTCAATGGGGTTTCCCATTATGGGGCAGCCCCAAGCCGTCGGGAAACCCCCTAGCTGCCGGCAAAACGGAGCATCCCGACGGTGGAGAATTCAGCCCATAGTTTCTTGTTTACACTAGTTCATTGATTCTCCATTATTTCTGGGAGGTGTTTCGTGCTTTCCTCCATGAAGACAGACACAAAGTATTTGTTTAATTCTCTGTCATTTCTTTATTTCCCATTATCAATGTTCCCAACTCCACTTGTAATGGACCCACATTAGTTTTTGATGTAAACAGATAACTGCAGGCTAATCAAGGAATTAATTAATTAAGGAGAGCCAACACGGATTTGTCAACAAACTCACTGGTATTTTTTGAAGAAGGTTGATGAGGGCAATGCTGTTGATATGGTGTACATGGACTTCCAAAAGGCAAGTGATACAGTGCTGTACTACAGACTTGCAAGCAGTTATAGTTCATGGAATAAAAGGGACAGTAGCAGCACGGATACAAAGTTGAGTGACAGGAAACAGAATAATGGTTAATGGTTGTCTTTTGGGCTGGAGAAAGGTTTGTCGTGGAGTTCCCCGGGGTCAGCGTTGAGACCCCTGCTCTTTACATAGAACATAGAACGATACAGTGCAGTACAGGCCCTTCGGCCCACGATGTTGCACCGAAACAAAAGCCATCTAACCTACACTATGCCATTATCATCCATATGTTTATCCAATAAACTTTTAAATGCCCTCAATGTTGGCGAGTTCACTACTGTAGCAGGTAGGGCATTCCACGGCCTCACTACTCTTTGCGTAAAGAACCTACCTCTGACCTCTGTCCTATATCTATTACCCCCTCAGTTTAAAGCTTTGTCCCCTCGTGCCAGCCATTTCCATCCGCGGGAGAAGGCTCTCACTGTCCACCCTATCTAACCCCCTGATCATTTTGTATGCCTCTATTAAGTCTCCTCTTAACCTTCTTCTCTCCAACGAAAACAACCTCAAGTCCATCAGCCTTTCCTCATAAGATTTTCCCTCCATACCAGGCAACATCCTGGTAAATCTCCTCTGCACCCGCTCCAAAGCCTCCACGTCCTTCCGATAATGCGGTGACCAGAACTGTACGCAATACTCCAAATGCGGCCGTACCAGAGTTTTGTACAGCTGCAACAGGACCTCCTGACTCCGGAACTCAATCCCTCTACCAATAAAGGCCAACACTCCATAGGCCTTCTTCACAACCCTATCAACCTGGGTGGCAACTTTCAGGGATCTATGTACATGGACACCTAGATCCCTCTGCTCATCCACACTTCCAAGAACTTTACCATTAGCCAAATATTCCACATTCCTGTTATTCCTTCCAAAGTGAATCACCTCACACTTCTCTACATTAAACTCCATTTGCCACCTCTCAGCCCAGCTCTGCAGCTCATCTATATCCCTCTGTAACCTGCTACATCCTTCCACACTATCGACAACACCACCGACTTTAGTATCGTCTGCAAATTTACTCACCCACCCTTCTGCGCCTTCCTCTAGGTCATTGATAAAAATGACAAACAGCAACGGCCCCAGAACAGATCCTTGTGGTACTCCACTTGTAACTGAACTCCATTCTGAACATTTCCCATCAACCACCACCCTCTGTCTTCTTTCAGCTAGCCAATTTCTGATCCACATCTCTAAATCACCCTCAATCCCCAGCCTCCGTATTTTCTGCAATAGCCTACCGTGGGGAACCTTATCAAACGCTTTGCTGAAATCCATATACACCACATCAACTGCTCTACCCTCGTCTACCTGTTCAGTCACCTTCTCAAAGAACTCGATAAGGTTTGTGAGGCATGACCTACCCTTCACAAAGCCATGCTGACTATCCCTGATCATATTATTCCTATCTAGATGATTATAAATCTTGTCTCTTATAATCCCCTCCAAGACTTTACCCACTACAGACGTGAGGCTCACCGGTCTATAGTTGCCGGGGTTGTCTCTGCTCCCCTTTTTGAACAAAGGGACCACATTTGCTATCCTCCAGTCCTCTGGCACTATTCCTGTAGCCAATGATGATATAAAAATCAAAGCCAAAGGTCCAGCAATCTCTTCCCTGGCCTCCTAGGATAAATCCCATCAGGACCCGGGGACTTATCTATTTTCAGCCTGTCCAGAATTGCCAACACCTCTTCCCTACGTACCTCAATGCCATCTATTCTATTAGCCTGGGTCTCAGCATTCTCCTCCACAACATTATCTTTTTCCTGAGTGAATACTGACGAAAAATATTCATTTAGTATCTCGCCTATCTCTTCAGACTCCACACACAACTTCCCATCCCTGTCCTTGACTGGTCCTACTCTTTCCCTAGTCATTCGCTTATTCCTGACATACCTATAGAAAGCTTTTGGGTTTTCCTTGATCCTACCTGCCAAATACTTCTCATGTCCCCTCCTTGCTCGTCTTAGCTCTCTCTTTAGATCCTTCCTCGCTACCTTGTAACTATCCATCGCCCCAACTGAAACTTCACACCTCATCTTCTCATAGGCCTCCTTCTTCCTCTTAACAAGAGATTCCACTTCTTTGGTAAACCACGGTTCCCTCGCTCGACGCCGTCCTCCCTCCCTGACCGGTACATACTTATCAAGAACACGCAGTAGCTGATCCTTGAACAAGCTCCACTTATCCAGTGTGCCTAACACTTGCAGCCTACTTCTCCACCTTATCCCCCCCAAGTCACGTCTAATGGCATCATAATTGCCCTTCCACCAGCTATAACTCTTGCCCTGCGGTGTATACTTATCCCTTTCCATCATTAACGTAAACGTCACCGAATTGTGGTCACTGTCCCCAAAGTGCTCTCCTACCTCCAAATCCAACACCTGGCCTGGTTCATTACCCAAAACCAAATCCAACGTGGCCTCGCCTCTTGTTGGCCTGTCAACATATTGTGTCAGGAAACCCTCCTGCACACACACTGTACAAAAAACGACCCATCTAATGTACTCGAACTATATATTTTCCGGTCAATATTTGGAAAGTTAAAGTCTCCCATAATAACTACCCTGTTACTTTCGCTCTTATCCAGGATCATCCTCGCCATCCTTTCCTCTACATCCCTAGAACTATTTGGAGGCCTATAGAAGACTCCCATCAGGGTGACCTCTCCTTTCATGTTTCTAACCTCAGCCCATACTACCTCGGAAGATGAGTCCCCATCTAGCATCCTCTCCGCCACCGTAATACTGCTCTTGACTAGCAGCGCCACACCTCCCCCTCTTTTGCCTCCTTCTCTGAGCTTACTAAAACACCTAAACCCCGGAACCTGCAACATCCATTTCTGTCCCTGCTCTATCCATGTCTCCGAAATGGCCACAACATCGAAGTCCCAGGTACCAACCCATGCTGCCAGTTCCCCTACCTTATTTTGTATACTCCTGGCATTGAAGTAGACACACTTCAAACCACCTACCTGAACACTGGCCCCCTCCTGCGACATCAAATCTGTGCTCTTGACCTCTATATCTCATTCTCCCTTACCCTAAAACTACAATCCAGGTTCCCATGCCCCTGCTGCATTAGTTTAATACCTTTCTGGTATAAATTAATCACCTAGACGTTGGTGTACAGGGTAACAATGTCAAAATTTGCTGGTGATTAAAATTCAAAGGATTGTGAGGAGGTTAGTCTGGAATTTCAAAAGGACATAATTGATGGAATGAGGGGGGGGGGGTGACAAATGGCAGATGAAGTTCAAGGCAGAAAAGTGTGAAGTGATTCATTCTGGTGGGAAGAACACAGAGACAATATAAAATAAATGGTATGACTCTAAAGAAGGTGTAGGAGCAGAGGGACCTGGGTATATATGTGCATTAGTCATTTAAGGTGGCAGGACAGATTGACAAGAGTAGTTAATAAAGCATGCAGTAAGATATATTAATAGAGGCATAGAATACAAGAGGAAGGAGGTTATCATCATAGAATTTACAGTGCAGAAGGAGGCCATTCGGCCCATCGAGTCTGCACCGGCTCTTGGAAAGAGCGCCCTACCCAAGGTCAACACCGCCACCCTATCCCCATAACCCAGTAACCCCACCCAACACTAAGGGCAATTTTGGACACTAAGGGCAATTTATCATGGCCAATCCACCTAACCTGCACATCTTTGGACTGTGGGAGGAAACCGGAGCACCCGGAGGAAACCCACGCACACACGGGGAGAACGTGCAGACTCCGCACAGACAGTGACCCAAGCCGGAATCGAACCCGGGACCCTGGAGCTGTGAAGCAATTGTGCTATCCACAAGGCCACCGTGCTGCCCGTATGTTGAACTTGTATAAGACACTAGTTCGATCTCAGCGAGAGTATGGTCTCCAGTTCTGGGTACCACACTAAAGGCAAGATGTAAAGGCATCGGAAAAATTGCAGAAAAGATTCATGAAAATAGCTCTAGAGGTGAGGAACTTCAGTTACAAAGGCAGATTGGAGAAGAGAAGGCAGAGAGGAGATTTGATAGAGGTATTCAGGATCACAAGGAGACAAAACTGAGTAGGTAGGAAAAGGTTCTTACTTGTCAAAGGCTGAGAACAGAAGAGCAGAATTTACACAGATTGGCAAAAAGCAAAAGCAACACAGGGAAAATTGTTTGCACACAGCGAGTGTTTATGGTCTGGAATGCACTCCCATTAAAGTGTGTTGGAGGGAAGTTTAATCGAGGCATTCAAAGTGTTCCTGAGTGTTCGCTTCTCTCTTTCCCTCTCTACGTCACTTTTGCATGCATTACTACAGCAGGGCTCTACAGTGAGCCAACGGGAAAAATAACAAAATTTCCTCCTCCCCTTAATTTCAACCATCCTATAAACAAGTTCAACATGAACAGTAGTCAAAAGATTAGCTACTATTATAAATTCAGGCGTCCTGGATGTTGTCATTCTTGGAACAGTTGACAGCGAACTTCTGGAGTTTGCACCTTCACACTGATGTCAACGGTGGTTGGTTTAACCGGTGATGACATGGTAACTGGAGGTTGTCTCTGCGCCTGAACAACAGCTGAGGTAATGTGTCGAATGCTGTTTTCTTGTAGGAAGTTCTCAAATTCCTGGGAGGCAAACTGAGATCCGTTGTTGCTTACCAGCTGTCCAAAGCGATTAAACACTTCTAGCTTCTCAAATGAGGTAAATGTCATCACAATGATCCTTGGCCATTGGTGAGCACTAAAAACATGCAACCTTCGAACGGTCCTGCAAAAGGCATATGCACGTATTGCCAAGCCTCTTCTGGAGACTACCTTGGGTGCAGAGGTGCTAAGGGTGGCAGATTTTGTCCCATTGCACAGAAAGAACATGTTCTAGCCTTTTCTTTGAGCTCAGCATCAAATCTAGGCTACCAGAAATAACGTCTTGCTCTTTCCTTCATGCATATGACTCCATAGTGGCCCTCATGTAGCTTCTCTGACACCCATTTCCTCAATGGTGGCGGAATAATCACTCTTTAGCTCCCATAGAAGACATTCTGACTAAACTCACTGCTCCGTTCTCCTAGAGCAGTACGGTTTCAGGCTGAAATTTTGGCCTCCCACCAATTCCACAAACAGTTTCTCAATGTGACATACTGTTCAGTACATAACACTGGATTTATGGTGACCTTAAAGTCCCCACAAATCCTCATGGAGCCATCTTTCTTGATGATGGGAACAATAGGTGTGGTCCATTTGTTGACGTTGACATGTTCCAGTCTTTACAAGCCGCTCCAAGTTAGCCTCCACCTTCGGCCTAATAGCATATGGTACTTGATGCCTTCAAGAATTTTGCTTGGTTTCCATATTTTATTTTGACTGTGATGTCCATCATGCCCCCGAATTCGCCACTGAAAACAGTGTGCCATAAAAAATGTCATGAGGCCTGATTCTCCATTGGCTATCATATGGACTTCAGCCCAGTTCAGTCGAATCTTCTCCAATCATGCACGACACATCAACATTGGGTAGTTTCCCTCCATTCGCTATGTGTAGTGGCAAAGCTGCCATTTGCCCATCGAGTGCACAGTCACTTCAATGCGGCCCTTCAGGGGAACCACGTCTCGTGTGTAGGTCTTCAGCACTATCCTTGATAGCCTTAGGGGATTGTGTTGAGTTTCTCACTGGAGATAGTCTCGGCACCAGAGAGACTGCTGCCCCAGTGTCAACTTCCATCCTTACAGGCTGTCTTGCCAGCAGTGGAGTGACCCAGTATCCGTGTGTAGTACCAGCAATGGCTAACACATATAGCGATAGCTTGTTCTCTGACTGTGTCATCTCGCTCTTCTCGATCCTATCCTATTGTACAGCATGGACATTTCTCCTTTTAATTTGTTTAAATGATGTCTTGGTTCGTTCTTGCTTTTTATTTATAGTTCTTTTGTTCCTGTAATCATGTGCCCTTTTTTTCTACAGGTTCGACATACCATGCCTTGACACCAGCATTCAGCAGCAGAATGCCCTGGCTTTACACACCGGTAATGGCTGGGGCTGGTTTAGCACACAGCTAAATCGCTGGCTTTGAAAGCAGACTAAGGCAGGCCAGCAGCACGGTTCAATTCCCGTACCAGCCTCCCCGAACAGGCGCCGGAATGTGGCGACTAGGGGCTTTTCACAGTAACTTCATTGAAGCCTACTTGTGACAGTAAGCGATTTTCATTTCATTTCATAATGTGCATGGGCCCCGGCAGCTTTGGGTGTCGGTTCAGCGGACATTTTGTACACCCAAGTGGATGAACTCAATTGCTGGGCTTCCTTTTCAGCCAGCTCTCTAGAAACAGTGATTTCAATAGCTTTCTAGAGGGTTAACAGACAGTTTTGTGTTGCTTTACTGCGTAGACCACAATCAAATCTGTCACGAATAGTCTTATTAAGCACGTCTTCAAATTCACAATATTCTGCAAGTCTTTCAAGCACTACAACAAATTGTGAGATTGGCTCCCCCTCCTCTTGGTTTCTTTTATGGAATCTAAAGCGCTCTGAAATCACCAGAGATTTAAGTCAAAAATGTGTTTGCAAAACAATTTGCTTGAACATTTTAGCACCCGACTTATCAGGTTGCACAAGACTGTGGAGGAGGTTAAATGTTTTTCCTCCCATCACGCTCAGGAAAATGGGCACCATAATATCATCTATTTTGCTCGCCAGTGCAGAATAATCAAAATGCTCAGTACGAGAGCTCCACTGCTCCCATTCTCATCAAAAGCCTTAATGATGCCCAAAGCTCCAGTCATTTTTACTAATGCAGGTTTCCTACATGTGTATTTTGCAAACATGTTTCCAGCAGCTCCTTCGGTTTTCTTGTTCACATGGCATTAATTTGAACTGCTGTCTGTCATTTACCACAGCCAGCTCTAGAATCTATTCCCAGAGTATCCTTTACTCACGTCCACACTAACCACACTGTACCTCTTGATACCAGAATCCACCCATGAAGACATTTGGGTGGTCTAAAGAGCCGAGGCACATACGACTGTCAAAAGACGTAAGAGTCATGGCAGGCTTCCAGGGAGTCATACACACACCTGCAGAATCCTTTTGCGGCGGCGATGGACCAGATGAACATTCATCCATTGGAACCCCTTCCTGTTCATAAAGGCTTGATAGGCACAGGTGTACAGTAGATTACCCCCTGCACTTAAAGGAATCCAGCAATGGTTCCAAATCCTATCATCTTGTTAACCTGACTGCCCTGATCAGGGCAATAACCGATACACAATGTACCCAATGACTGCCAACCCCGGCCACCATTCACCTATTGCTAAGCTCTCACCTTTCAGCAAGCAATCTACTGTGCCATGGTACCAGTGTGCCCCAGTAAAAGTTTAAAATGCCCCTCAAAATTGCCGTCCATTGGCTGCTAAACAGCCTCAGTTGGCTACTCGCCACCATTCGGCTTTCTGACCTGTTCTGGGAAATTTGCCTGGCGGGGGTGAATTTCACACATTCCCTTGCCACCTGCCACCAAGGTGGCAGTAACTTTATGTCTTTTGAGTTTACAGGCAAGCTGAATACAGTTAGCTCTATCAGATCTTTGCACAACTACATAATTAGTCATGTAATTTAGACCAAGCCACAGAGCAAGAGCCCATCACCAGTACAGAGATTTAAAGCAAATTAATTATATGTACCTCCTGTTCCTTCTCTTTACGCTTTAGTGAAAAACATTCATAATTTCTGGCGGTGGGCAAAGAGAAAAGGTAGTGAAAAGTATAATGATCATTGTGGAAACATTTCAGTTTCCAGAATTACCCCGCCCAGGTTAAGCAAAATAACAGTTCCAATACCAAACACGAGGTACAAGGGAAAAAGAGGCTCTCTTTCCCCCTCAACATATCTTCTTAAACATCTCATGTCCAAGGGCCATTTTTGTGATGAACATCATGCCACATGCTCGTCCTCATGCCCAATAACCTCTGACCAAGAGACCAGGCGGGACTAAGAGATTGTTTTTTTCCCCCAGAGGATAAAGGTTTATTTTTTAAATGACTTGAAACAGTAGGAAAAATAATTTAAAATAAAAATAGATTGCCTTTTAACTTACTGAAATAGTTTTGTTACTTCCTTTCAATTTATTGCCAAATTTTGGTGTTCAAGGATTACTGAGAAATGAATACTAGCCACTTTTAGGTAATCAGCGCTGAGCATACTTAGGTTACGCAGAGCACAGAGGAGTGACAAGATTAACCTCCCCTTGCTCTGCCCAGCAATGCGACTTAACTCCAATCTGTGTTCATCAATCTTATCAATATGAAGCTTTGAAGAAGGGGAAAAAGAGCAGCTAGTAACGCCTAATGGATGGGGACACATCCAGAAAAGACATGAGCAGATTCAATCTTGATGCCCTCATAGCTTAATACACGGTCAGCACAAAGTCAGGCTCAAGAGCTCACATGAAGAATGATCCCTTGGACACAGATCGGAGGACTGTCAGCTTGTGAAACCAGACTCTGTAAAGCTAAACCAACATTAAAATCACACTCCGCTTCCCAATTACAATTTGAGCATCAAATGCAACGCCAGACTTACTTCACTCCTGCACTGCACATTCTCCTTCTCACAGATATCCAGCAACCTTTTCTCTTGTATACTGTCTATCAAAGGTTTAAAACGGAACTTAGAACATCGGGACGTCAGTGGTTCAATTATCCTGAAACACAAAATGTCATGCTTTGGCGACACTGTTCTTTAGGGTGACTTGACTTCCCTCCCACAACTAGAAGTGGATTTCATTCTCTTTACATTGCACCAAAATACATTCCACGGTGACAAGAAACACAGTAGCATTGCAAATGTTTTTTTTTCAATGTGTCAACTCACTGTTGTATTTTGTTGTACATGTATTGGTAGAAAGCACAGCATTAATGTTGCACTGATTAAACTGCATAATTAAGTTGCTACATTTGCAAAGATAGATAATGTAAGCCGACCCAGTAGCTGCCAAAATAGTGGGTGGGGAGGGAAAGAAAACCCACCGCAAAAAATTAAAATTCAATTTAATTGAATCCCAGTAAACTCAACTTCTCTGCCATCTGACAGCTGTTAGAAATGGATATTTATAACACTCCTATAATTGAAGGTTTCTATTTTTTAAGTTATAAAAAATTACGAAACCTAACTCAATGAAGAACCTTGCAGTGACGTTGCTTATCAAGAAAGCAGGCAGCTTTCCCCTTTCATAAGAGGGTTCGTAACGTCAATAAAAAAATGTTTTTTTTTCTAGAAAGAACTGAAATCGAACTGAAACTGTCTTCACAGTAGCACAGTGGATAGCACTGAAGCTTCACAGCGCCAAGGTCCCAGGTTCGATTCCCTGCTTGGGTCAGTCTGTCTGGAGTCTGCACGTTCTCCCTGTGTCTGCGTGGGTTTCCTCCGGGTGCTCCGGTTTCCTCCCACAAGTCCCGAAAGACGTGCTGTTAGGTAATTTGGACATTCTGAATTCTCCCTCTGTGTGCTCGAACAGGCGCCGGAATGTGGCGACTAGGGACTTTTCACAGTAACTTCATTGCAGTGTTAATGTAAGCTGACTTGTGACAATAAAGATTATTATTATTAAGTACAGAGAATTTATGTAAACTTTTTACAGAATCTGGTTAGACCACAACTGGAGCACTCTGAACCGGTTGAAAAGTATCTCGACAAAATACAAAGCATATTTATTAGGATAATACCGGAACTGTGAGATTATACCCATTAGTAAAGATTGGACAGAGTAGGGTTCTTTTCTTTAGAAAAAAAGATGATTGTGTGACTTAGCAGTGGTCTTTAAGATATTTAGGGAGTCTGATTGGATGGACAAATTCTATAGGGAATTCAGGAGAAACTTCTTTATCCTGAGATTGGGTAGAATGTGTAATGTGATACAACAAGCTAAGATGACTAGCAGAGATGCGTTGAAGGGAAAGAGGGAGAGAGGGAGAATATAAGAATATGTTGATACAGTTAGATGAAGTAAGTGAGGTAGGAGGAAGCTTGTGTGGAGCATAAACAGCAACATGAGCCAGTGGGCTGGAAGGCCTGTTTCTGCACCCTATCTACAAGGTAATGTGATGTACAATGTAAAATTGGGATATACTGCAACTGAAGTTCTAGCCTAAAAGGAATTAACCAAAAAAACAAATTCAGCAAATACGTTCTGACCTGTACCTCTTAACTTTATGCAACATTCCAGAAAGTTTTGGTTCGCCCACCTGCTGATATAGTTGCAGATGAGGCAGAAGCGTGTGGTTTTTGACTCTCTTTCCATTGTTCGACGAAGAGCAGCCTGCGCAGCATTTGTCATAGAGTCTGCTTCATCCAAGATGATGATCTTAAAAGGCGGAGCAGTTTTTCCACTGGAAGGACACAAACAGTGTAATGGCCTAAGAAAAAGTCTTCAAACTAGAGCCACATTCATAAAGAAGGTTACATTTCCACAAAGGGAACAGCTCTCAATGCTGCCAAGCTCTGAATACAAATGGTCTCCTGATGGACGGTTTTGACGGCAGAGATTTTTAGCCTTGAAAGTGGGAGCTGCAGATAATTGATATCACACAGGCCAAGCAGGACCACTGACAATCCTCACACCCATCAGAATGCATTATATGGAATATAGCGCAAAAATAAACTTGCAAAATATATTGAAAAATGAAAAAAAAAAAATGGAAATCGCTTAGTGTCACACGTAAGCTTCAAATTAAGTTACTGTGAAAAGCCCCTAGTCGCCACATTCCGGTGCCTGTTCGGGGAGGCTGGTACGGGAAAATTAATTAATTTCCAATATAGATAATGTGAAGTAGTGCAATCTGGTAAGAAGAAGAAAGACGTCATGTACCCGTTGGAAAAATAAACGCCTAATGAGGCAGAGGAGACAATAAATCACTAAAAGTAGCGACTGAGGTTAATAAGATTACAAAATAAGGCAAAGCAAGAACTGGGATTAATTTCTAATAGGACAGATTGAAAAGTAAGGTAAGTTTTATTCGACTGGTATAGAATATTTTTTTTTTCTTTAAAATTTAAAAATTTTTTTTTTTTTTTTTTTTTTTTAAAAGAGTACCCGATTCATTTTTCCAATTAAGGGGCAATTTAGTGTGGCCAATTCACCTACCCTGCACATCTTTCGGTTGTGGGGCAAAACCCACGCAAACACGGGGAGAATGTGCAAACTCCACACAGACAGCGACCCAGAGCTGGGATCGAACTTGGGACATCGGCGCGATGAGGCTGCAGTGCTACCCACTGGTATCGTTGGACTCCATTTTTTGGGAAAGATATAAAGGCACTGGACATGTCGCAAAGAGGATTCACAAGATTTCACCAGACATGAGGGGCTATAACGATCAGGAAAGACTGGATAGACTGGGGCTTGTTTCTGTAGAAAGCAGGTTGAAGGGTGACCTGACAGAGGATTTTAATTTAATAAAAGGAATTGATGGAGCCTGTTGAAGATCAAAACTAGAGACAATAAATTACAAGACAGTCACTAATAAATCATAGGGAATTCAAGAGCACCTCCCCTACCCAAAGAATGGTTAGAATATTGAACTCACTACCCCAAAGAGTAGTTGAGGCGAATAACATAGACGTATTGAAGGGGAATCTAGCATCAAAGGGAGAAATAAATAAAGGATGTGCTGATCCAATAAAATTATGTATGCTGGGAAAACTCATATGGAGCATAAAGACCACACAGTCCAGATAGGCTTGCTTCTGTTGTACATTCTATATAGTTGTTAGTTTTGGGAAAGAAAAGCAACACATGGCTGGTTCGGACCTGAAATAATAGAATTACTAATTTCCCCAAAACACTTTAGCCCTCACAGAAAAGTTGCTACTCACTCGGAGCGAGATCCAGCTACCGTCAACTTTGCAAAGCTTTTCACCTTTTCTCGTACAACCTGAATACCACGTTCATCAGAGGCGTTCAGCTCAAGAATTCTCTTGCGATACAATTCAGGCCTGCAAATGTTGCACGGAATTAATGACAGCGCATCTGATCGGATCATGACTCAGATGAGCCACAGCCCCATGGGCTACACATTTCATGCAGGTTGCTACTTTTGAACAGTCAGACCCTCGATGCTTTTGAAGAGCGTCACGTTTTTTCCATTGGAAAGAAGGCGAGACCGTGGGGTTACATGCATATCAACAAATCATTTAACGTCATTCACTATATCGCAAATGGTCTCTGTTTATTACCCTTTTAAAATTACAAAACAAAATCTGACAGGGAGGCTCTAATACACAGTTTAAGCAGTATCTGCTATCATCAGTGAAGAAAATTGTGGAAGTTTTTTTGTGAGAAAATGGATCGCTTCTTGGCCTTTAGGCTAAGATCAAGCGTCAGGTCAAGCCCCAAGATGAGGTGTTGATGCCTTTTCTTGTCAGCTTGGATCTTGTACGTCTCTCTTGTAGAGACCATGAATTGGCTTCAATTTGAATTGGGTTTTTTTGAGCAAGCAATGGGATGGATTAAGCCTGTGCTCTGTCCACATCTGTGCATTGGCTTTCTAACTTTATGGATGGGGTAAAAAATGTTTTAATGAAAAAATGAGAAATTGGATGGAATTTTTAGGTACAGGCATTAGTTCAAGCTAAATGATTCTTACATAATTACATTCTAACTCACAATGGGGTCTATTTTCCAATTTATGTTAAAAATATTTTCAATCAGAATGTCATTCTTTACAATAAGTTTTTGAAAATTACTTCATTTTACATGTCTACTTTCAGAATTAACCTGTCTGATCCAGTTTCCTTTGCAAGAATAATGATATTTTGTATTTGTACAAACTCATTTAAAAACAAATTAAAGGGGACTTCCGGGTGCGGCGATGACCAGCTAAGTCGCACGTTTCGGCAGCTCCCGGTGGAAAGGACTTTTGGGCTCTTAATAGGAGCCCCAACGGCAATTTTAACGGCTAAAAACACTGTGCGGTAAACCAGAAGGGAATCCCCCCTGGACACGGATGGAAAAAGGAGAGGAAAGTGGCCGGATTGCGGTGGATCCTCTAGAGCAGCGGCCAGGAAGGCAGGCACAAAGCAAGATGGCGTCGGAAGGAGGCAGTTTAATATGGGGCCCTGACCAACAAGAGTTCCTGCGGCGTTGCGTGGAAGAACTTAAAAAGGAGATGAAGAAGGAGCTGCTGGCCCCGATATAGCAGGCGATTGAAGGGCTAAAGGAGGAGCAAAAGACCCAGGAGCAGGAGCTTCGGGCCGTGAAGGCAAAGGCTGCTGAGAATGAGGACGACATACAGGGCCTGGTGGTGAAGACAGATGCACGAGGCACAACACAAAAGGTGTGTGGAAAGGCTGGAGGTGCTGGAGAATAATGCGAGGAGGAAGAATTTAAGGATTCTTGGTCTTCCCGAAGGTGCAGAAGGGGCGGACGTCGGGGCATATGTGAGCACGATGCTGCACTCGTTAATGGGATCGGAGGCCCCGACGGGCCCGTTGGAGGTGGAGGGAGCCTATCGAGTTACGGCGCGAAGACGGAGGGCTGGAGAAATTCCTCGAGCCATAGTGGTGAGATTTCACCGATATAAGGACAGAGAGATGGTCCTCAGATGGGCAAAGAAAACTCGGAGCAGTAGGTGGGAGAACGCGGTGATCCGCATATATCAAGATTGGAGTGCGGAGGTGGCGAGAAGGAGGGCAAGCTTTAATCGGGCCAAGGCGGTGCTGCACAAAAGGAAGGTTAAATTTGGAATGCTGCAGCCGGCAAGACTGTGGGTCACACATCAAGGGAAACACCATTCCTTTGAAACGGCAGAAGAGGCGTGGACATTTATTGTCGAGGAGAAACTGGAATAAGCGGGCTAGAAAAAGAACGTTTGGGACAAAGTGGTGGGGCGAATATGTGGGGTGAAAAGGGGGAAGAGATGATTTCCCAAGTTGTCAATCCTGCGACCCTGTAACTTTTCTCTCTCCCCCATGTCGTGGGGGAGGGGGGAGGGAGGATGAGGAGCTGGGGGCGCCGGCCATTGGGGGCGGGGCCAAATGGGAAGCGCGGGCTTTGTTCCCGCGCTATGTTAATCATGGCGGGAACAGGGAAGCAGGAAGGAGGGGACTTCTGGGAGCAACATGGGGGGTGCAATTACGCTATTGAGGGATCTAGCGGGGGCGGGGGTTAACTGGGTTGCTGCTGCTGGGGAGAAGGGGGAGCTGGTATGGGGTGGGGTGGTCAGGGTGGGAGGGCGCCGTTGGGGGGAGATACGGCTACGTGGGAACCGGGTGAGGAGCTGGATTGAAAAAGGAGATGGCTAGTCGACAAGGGGGGGTGAAGAGCCCCCCAACCCGGCTGATCACGTGGAATGTGAGAGGGCTGAACGGGCTGATAAAGAGGGCACGGGTACTCGCACACCTAAAGAAACTTAAGGCAGATGTGGTTATGCTGCAGGAGACGCATCTGAAACTGATAGACCAGGTCAGACTACACAAAGGATGGGTGGGGCAGGTGTTTCATTCGGGGCTAGACGCAAAAAACAGGGGGGTGGCTATACTAGTGGGGAAGCGGGTAATGTTTGAGGCAAAGACCATAGTGGCAGAAAGTGGGGGCAGATACGTGATGGTGAGTGGCAAATTGCAAGGGGAGGCGGTGGTCTTAGTGAACGTTTATGCCCCGAACTGGGATGACGCCAACTTTATGAGGCGTATGTTAGGACGTATCCCGGACCTAGAGGTGGGGAAGTTGTTAATGGGTGGAGATTTTAACACGGTGCTGGACCCAGGGCTGGACAGATCGAGGTCCAGGACCGGAAGGAGGCCGGCTGCAGCTAGGGTGCTTAAGGACTTTATGGAGCAGATGGGAGGAGTAGACCCCTGGAGATTTAGTAGACCTAGGAGTAAGGAGTTTTCGTTTTTCTCCTATGTCCACAAAGTTTATTCACGGATAGGCTTTTTTGTTTTGGGAAGGGCACTGATCCCGAAGGTGACGGGGACGGAGTACACGGCTATAGCTATTTCGGATCACGCTCCACATTGGGTGGACCTGGAGATAGGGGAGGAAAAAGAACAGCGTCCACCCTGGAGAATGGACATGGGATTATTGGCAGATGAGGGTGTGTGTTTAAGGGTGAGGGGGTGTATTGAAAGGTACTTGGAACTCAATGATAATGGGGAGGTTCAGGTGGGAGTGGTCTGGGAGGCGCTGAAGGCAGTGGTTAGAGGGGAGCTGATATCTATTAGGGCACATAAAGGAAAGCAGGAGGGTAGGGAAAGGGAGCGGTTGTTGAAAGAACTTCTGAGGGTGGACAGACAATATGCGGAGGCACCGGAGGAGGGACTGTACAGGGAAAGGCAAAGGCTACATGTAGAATTTGACTTGTTGACTACAGGTAATGCAGAGGCACAATGGAGGAAGGCACAGGGTGTACAGTACAAATATGGGGAGAAGGCGAGCAGGTCGCTGGCCCACCAATTGAGGAAAAGGGGAGCAGCGAGGGAGATAGGGGGGGTGAGAGATGAGGAGGGAGAGATGGAGCGAGGAACAGAGAGAGTGAATGGAGTGTTCAAGGCATTTTATGAAAGATTATATGAAGCGCAGCCCCCGGATGGGAAGGAGAGAATGATGTGCTTTCTGGATCAGCTGGAATTTCCTAAGGTGGAGGCGCAGGAGAGGGCGGGACTGGGAGCACAGATTGAGACGGAGGAAGTAGTGAAAGGGATTGGGAGCATGCAGGCGGGGAAGGCCCCGGGACCAGACGGATTCCCAGTTGAATTCTATCGGAAATATATGGACTTGCTGGCCCCGCTACTGATGAGAACCTTTAATGAGGCGAGGGAAAGGGGGCAGCTGCCCCCGACTATGTCAGAGGCAACGATATCGCTCCTCCTAAAGAAGGAAAAAGACCCGCTGCAATGAGGGTCCTATAGGCCTATTTCCCTCCTGAATGTGGACACTAAGATTCTGGCCAAGGTAATGGCAACGAGGATAGAGGATTGTGTCCCGGGGGTGGTTCATGAGGACCAAACTGGGTTTGTGAAGGGGAGACAGCTGAATACAAATATACGGAGGCTGCTAGGGGTAATGATGATGCCCCCACCAGAGGGGGAAGCGGAGATAGTGGTGGCGATGGATGCCGAGAAAGCATTTGATAGAGTGGAGTGGGATTATTTGTGGGAGGTGCTGAGGAGATTTGGCTTTGGAGATGGGTATATCAGATGGGTACAGTTGCTGTATAGGGCCCCGATGGCGAGCGTGGTCACGAATGATTATTTTCGGCTCCATAGAGGGACGAGGCAGGGATGCCCTCTGTCCCCGTTATTGTTTGCACTGGCGATTGAGCCCCTGGCCATAGCATTGAGGGGTTCCAGGAAGTGGAGGGGAGTACTCAGGGGAGGAGAAGAACACCGGGTATCTCGGTATGCGGATGATTTGTTGCTATATGTGGCGGACCCGGCGGAGGGGATGCCAGAGATAATGCGGATACTTGGGGAGTTTGGGGATTTTTCAGGGTATAAATTGAACATGGGGAAAAGTGAGTTGTTTGTGGTGCATCCAGGGGAGCAGAGCAGAGAAATAGAGGATTTACCGTTGAGGAAGGTAACAAGGGACTTTCGGTATTTGGGGATCCAGATAGCCAAGAATTGGGGTACATTACATAGGCTTAATTTAACGCAGTTGGTGGAACAGATGGAGGAGGACTTTAAGAGGTGGGACATGGTGTCCCCGTCACTGGCAGGGAGGGTGCAGGCGGTTAAAATGGTGGTCCTCCCGAGATTCCTTTTTGTGTTTCAGTGCCTCCCGGTGGTGGTCACAAAGGCTTTTTTCAAAAGAATCGAGAAGAGTATTATGAGTTTTGTGTGGGCCGGGAAGACCCCGAGAGTGAGGAGGAGATTTTTGCAGCGTAGTAGGGACAGGGGGGGATGGCACTACCGAGCCTAAGTGAGTACTACTGGGCCGCCAATATTTCAATGGTGTGTAAGTGGATGGGAGAAGAGGAGGGAGCAGCGTGGAAGAGATTGGAGAGGGCGTCCTGCAGTGGGACTAGCCTACAAGCTATGGTGACGGCACCGCTGCCATTCTCACCGAAGAAATACACCACAAGCCCGGTGGTGGTGGCTACATTGAACGTTTGGGGGCAGTGGAGACGGCATAGGGGAATGACGGGAGCCTCGGTGCGGTCACCGATAAGAAATAACCATAGGTTTGTTCCGGGGAGAATGGATGGAGGATTTGGAGCATGGCAAAGAGCAGGGGTAGCACAACTGAGAGATCTGTTCCTAGATGGGACGTTTGCGAGTCTGGGAGCGCTGACGGAAAAATATGGGTTGCCCCAAGGGAATGCATTTCGGTATATGCAACTAAGGGCTTTTGCGAGGCAACAGGTGAGGGAATTCCCGCAGCTCCCGACGCAGAAAGTGCAGGATAGAGTGATCTCAGAGACATGGGTGGGGGATGGTAAGGTGTCGGAAATATATAGGGAAATGAGGGACGAGGGGGAGATCATGGTAGATGAGCTGAAAGGGAAATGGAAAGAAGAGCTGGGGGAGGAGATTGAGGAGGGGCTGTGGGCTGATGCCCTACGTAGGGTAAACTCATCGTCCTCGTGTGCCAGGCTAAGCCTGATACAATTTAAGGTGTTACACAGGGCACATATGACTGGAGCACGGCTCAGTAAATTTTTTGGAGTAGAGGATAGGTGTGCGAGATGCTCGAGAGGCCCAGCGAATCACACCCACATGTTCTGGTCATGCCCGGCACTACAGGGGTTTTGGGTAGGGGTGACAAAGGTGCTTTCGAAGGTGGTGGGGGTCCAGGTCGAACCAAGCTGGGGGTTGGCTATATTTGGGGTTGCAGAAGAGCCGGGAGTGCAGGAGGCGAGAGAGGCTGATGTTTTGGCCTTTGCGTCCCTAGTAGCCCGGCGCAGGATATTGTTAATGTGGAAGGAAGCCAAACCCCCGGGTGTGGAGACCTGGATAAACGACATGGCAGGGTTTATAAAGTTAGAACGGATTAAGTTCGTATTAAGGGGTTCGGCTCAAGGGTTCACCAGGCGGTGGCAACCGTTCGTCGGCTACCTCACAGAAAGATAGAGGAAATGGAAAAGAAGAAGACAACAGCAGCAACCCGGGGGGGGGGGGGGGGGGGGGGGGGGGGGGGGGGGGGGGGGGGGGAAATCGGACAGACTCTCAGGGATGTTAGTGTATATGTATAGGCACTTGTTTTAGGTAATGTATATTGGACTGTTGGATTGTATCTTTGGAGAGTATTTATTCTTGACCAGGCAGTTGCCATTTAGTTTGGTTGTTGTTTCTGTTCATATATTATTTATTTATTTGTTTAAAACTGGCCACTGTTATTTATATTGCTTTACTGTTGTTTAAAAGAAACACTACGTACTGTTATGTTTGGCCAAAAAATCTTGAATAAAATATATATTTTTAAAAAAATTAAAGGGATCCCTAATTATTAATTTTAACAGGTTGATTTTTAACCTGTCAGAGAAAGGTGATCTTGGGTCTGATTTCTTTCCAAACTGAAATCTAAAATGATTTTACTTTATTTAATGTTGGCCGGGCATGGGTGGCGCTGGCCAGGCCACCATTTATGGTCCATTTCTAACCACCCAAGATTAGGTGGATGGGAGCAAACGTCTTGCCGATGAAGGAGGCTTGACTCTTTACTGGAGTGCGTCTTATAGATGCTGCCCCTGTGCCCTGGTGGTGGAGGGAGTGAATGTTTAAGGTGGCGGTGGATGAGCTACCAGTCAAGCAGATGCTTGTCCTGAATGGTGTCGAGCATCTCAAGTGTTGCTGGAGCTGCACTCATCCTGGCAAGTGGAGAATATTTCATCAAAACCCCGACTTGCTCCTTATAGACAATGGGAAATCTCTGGGGAGTCAGGAGTTGAGTTATCTGTTGTAGAGGTACCCCGTCTCTGACACCTTTGTCGTGTGTAATCACATGGTTAGTCTAGTGAGGTTTCTGGTCTCTCTCTGCCCCCAACCCCTGCCCCAGGATGGGGGATTCAGTAATGATTCCGGTACTGCCCATATGTAAACTGCTTCCGTTCTACTCAACCCAACAATCTCCAACTCTACCTTTTTCTAACAAGACTGATGCAATCTTACCCAAAGAGTTCTCTTGCTGCAGCCAATATGGTGGAGGTTTTTCCTGTGCCAGGAGGTCCATAAAAAAGTAAGTTGGGAAGCTGCAAAAGGAGGCAAATGCTTTAAAAAAATTCCAAACAAAACTATTTTCCCTTAGACTAAACCAGTGATGGGCAACCTAGACTAGTGTGGGCCGCATCAGTGACCCTCCTTCATCTCAGTGGGCCGCAAGATTGAAACCAGGCATGTTCACTAACTATGATCCTTGAATCAGATTGAATACATTTAATAGATGCCAAATATTTCATAAGTTATAGAAAATACTTAATCATTCATATATTAATAGAGCTATCAATTTCAAGTGGCAAAAAACAAAATAAATATTTATACTTGACTGTGAGAGCCACGCACCCAGTCAATATTGTGAGCAAGTAGCACGCGCCTCACTTCACCTGCCCTTGCTTCACATGTGTATCACCTCAGTTATACCAGCTGGATAAAAGCTACGCAAATGGAAACCAGTGGAATGTGGCAACTCTGTACACGGGCAACAGTCAACAAAATGTCACGTGGGTCGGACTCAGAACCCTGATGGACCGTATGTGGCCCCTGGGCCGCAGGTCACCCACCTCCAGACTGGACACTAACTTATTAGAACACTGTCCTTTCACCCTAAATCTGTTTTAGAATCCAACAGAAATGTTATGAAAGCTTTCTCTGTGTGTACCTAAAATTACACAGTAATCCAAGTTCAGGAGCCAGGAGGTTCAAGTATCCATAATTTTACACAGTAGGACAAACTCCCCCAATGCCCCTCTTTGTGGTACTGAAGGCGAAGAACAGCTCGGCCTGAGCTTCAGTCTCTCAACCATAGTGAATAGTGAGAGTTACCCTGGGAATCCTCAACATCGTGTTTGGATCATATGAAGTCTCATGGCTTCAGGTTAAACATGGGCAAGGAAACCTCCTGCTGATTACCACGTATCGGCCGCCATCAGCTGATGAATCAGTACTCCGCCATGTTGAACGCCATTTGGGGGGGGAAGCACTGAGGGTGGCAAGGGTGCAGAGTATGCTCTGGGTTGGGGCTTCAATGTCCAACACCAAGAGTGGATCGGTAGTAGCACCACAGACCGCGCTGGCTGGGCCCTAAAGGACATAGCTGCTAGACTGGGACTGCAGCAGGTGTTGCGGGAGCCAACAAGAGGGAAAAACACACTTGACCTCATCCTCACCAATCTGCCTGCTGCAGATGCATCTATCCATGTAGAAGTGACCACCGCACAGTCCTTTTGGAAACAAAGTCCCGTCTTCACATGGGACTTCACGTGGGCAGCACGGTAGCGCAGTGGTTAGCACAATTGGTTCACAGCTCCAGGGACCCCCGTTCGATTCCCGTCTTGGGTCACTGTCAGTGCGGAGTCTGCACATTCTCCCTGTGTCTGCGTGGGTTTCCTCCGGGTGCTCCGGTTTCCTCTCACAGTCCAAAGATGTGCAGGGTAGGTGGATTGGCCATGCTAAATTGCCCTTACTGTCCAAAAAAGGGCATCCATGATGTGCTGTGGGCCATCAACAGCAGCCGAATTTTAGTCAACCACAATATGCAACCACATTGCCTGGCATATTCAGCTTTTCAACTGGGCTTTTCAAAGTAACTTCATTGCAGTGTTAATGTCAGCCTACTTGTGACAATAAAGATTATTATATCCCTCACTCTACCAAGACAGGGTATCAACCCTGGTTCAATGAAGAGTGCAGGAGGCATACTGGAAAATGAGGTGCCAACCTGTTGAAGTTACAACACACGACTACTTGTGTGCCAAACAGCATAAGCAACAAGTAATAGACAAAGCTAAGCGATTCCACAACCAACCCATCAGCTCTAAGCTCTGTAGTCCTGTCACATCCAGCCATGAATGATGGTGGACAATTAAACAACTCGCTGGGCGAGGAAGCTCCACAAATATCCCCATGATCAATGATGGAGGAGCCTAGCACATATGTGCAAAAGACAAGGCTGAGGCATTCACAACAACCTTCAGCCAGAAGTGCCGAGTGGATGATTTATCTCGGTCTCCTCCAGAGGTCCCGAGCATCACAGATATCAGTCGCCAGCCAATAAGATTCACTCCAAGTGATATCAAGAAATGGCCGAAGGCACTGGATACTGCAAAGGCTATGGGCCCTGACAATACTCCGGCAATAGTACTGAAGACTTGTGCTCCAGAACTAGCTGCACCCCTAACCAAGCTGTTCCAGTACAGATACAACAATGGCATCTACCAGCAATGTGGAACATTCCCCAGGTGTATCCTGTACACAAGAAACAGGACAAATCCAACCCAGCCAATTACTACGCATGTCAGTCTACTCTCCATCATCAGCAAAATTATGGAAGAAGTCATCAACAGTGCTGTCAAGCGGCACTTACTCAGCAATAATCTGCTCAGACGCTCAGTTTGGATTTCGCCAGGGTCACTCAGCTCCTTACCTCATTACAGCCTTTGTTCAAATGAGGACAAAAGAGCTGAATGCCAGAGGTGAGGTGAGAGTGACTGCCCTTGACATCAAGGCAGCATTTGACCGAGTATGGAATCAAGGAGCCCTAGCTAAACTGGAGTCGATGGGAACCAGGGGATAAACTCTCCGTTGGTTGGAGTCATACCTGGCACAAAGGAAAATGATTGTGGTTGGAAGTCAATCATCTCAGCTCCAGGACGTCACTGCAGGAGTTCCTCAGGGTTGTGTCCGAGTCCCAACCATCTTAAGCTGCTTCATCAATGACCTCCCTTCTATCATAAGGTCAGAAGTGGGGATGGTCGCAGATGACTGCACAATGTTCTGCACCATTCGCAACTCCTCAGAGAATGAAGCAGTCCATGTTCAAATGCAGCAAGTCCTGGACAATATCCAGGCTTGGGCTGACAAGTGACAAGTTACATTTACACCACACAAGTGCCAGGCAATGACCATTTCCTACAAGAGAGGATCTCACCATCACCCCTTGACATTCAATAACATTACCGTTGTTGAATCCCCCATAATCAACATCCTGGGGGTTACCATTGATCAGAAACTGAACTGGATTAGCCATATTATTACTGTGGCTCCCAGGGCAGATCAAAAGCTAGGAATGATATGGCGAGCAACTCACCTCCTGACACCCCCCATCCAAAAGCCTGTCCACTATCTACAAGGCACAATTGCAATGGAATACTCACCACTTGCCTGGATGAGTGCAGCTCCAACAACACTCGAGAAGCTCAACACCATCCAGGACAAAGCAGTCCACTTGATTGCTCTCCCTTCCACAAACATTCAAACCCTCCACCACCGACGAACAGTGACAGCCATGTGTACCCATGCACGGGAGTAACTCACTAAGGTTCCTCAGGCAGCATCTTCCAAACCCACAACCACTACCATCTAGAAGGACAAGAGCAGCAGATACCTGGGAACCCCACCAACTGGAGGTTCCCCTCCAAGTCAGGGGCTGTTTAGCACAGGGCTAAATCGCTGGCTTTGAAAGCAGACCAAGGCAGGCCAGCAGCATGGTTCAATTCCCGTATCAGCCTCCCCGAACAGGCGACTAGGGGCTTTTCACAGTAACTTCATTTGAAGCCTACTTGTGACAATAAGCGATTTTCATTTCATTTCATTTTCATTTCAAGTCACTCACCATCGGGACTTGGAAATATATCGCCGTCCCTTCACTGTCACTGCGGCAACAGCCTGGAACTTCCTCCCTAACAGCACAGCAGGTGACCTACACCTCAAGGACTGAAGCGGTTCAAGAAGGCAACTCACCACCACCTTCTGAAGGGCAACTAGGGATGGGCAATAAATGTTGGCCTAACAAGCGACACCCACATCCCGTAAATGAATTGTTAAAAAACCAGCGAATCTACAATAGATCTTTAGGTTGGGAGGGAACAACCACAGTGCATGCTACCAGATCACTATCCAGTGGTGAGGAAGATACTGCAAGATCATGTCTTTGGATGTTGAACACGGAGAGGATTTTGTTGTGCCACATACCCACCACTCCAATTGATGAGTAGCATATTACCAGTGGCAGGTCTCACACACTAAAATGGCCATTTAAATTGCCACGGCCTGCCTGTGGAACTGTGCATTATTAGTAGAAATATTCCTGTCTTCAGTACAGACAGTAGTGGAAAAGCACAATAACCCAAGAGGAAAAAACGCAGGTTAGTCAGACAATAATTAAAACCAAAATCTGGGAAGTTAAATGCTTTAAGGTGCCATGCAACCTTCCATATAAGCTCTTTGAACAAAGATATGAAGAGAAAGCTTTGATTCAGGACAAAGTATAAAAATATTTTTGATTTACTTTTGAAAGAATTCCTAGAATTTAAGGATCAGATGCAACATTAAACATTTTTTTTTACCATTTGAAAGACACTGAACTCGGAATTAATCGCGACTTGTTCTAAATTGAACAGTAAAGGGCACTCACATCAGCTCCTTCAAGTGACTTCTTTAGCATAGCTACAACTTCCTCCTGAAACGCCACTTCAGAGACACATTTTGGGCGACTGCAGACAGAGTTAACATTGACATGACAAACTTTAGGGGAAAACTTGGTTCAATCACACATCTTTATTATTTTCTCTTTACAAATTGCACCCACCCCATAATCACAAAAGGCTGTTTTATCTATCCTGATACAAAGGAAATTAATACAATAGGTTTTTGCAGGTAAGAAACATTCAGCCATTACTCCCGACTCATGTTCCCTCTGCAAAGACTTCCATCGTGCTTAAAGGCAATCCATTGGATTTCGCAAGAGTGGATAAATGTAAATATTTAAGAGGATAAGGAATGCTCAACAGGAGTTTTATTTCAGATATGATAGAGATCTAGCAAAAATGGAAAAGACGACTTCCGGTTGCGGCGATGCCTAGCTAAGCCGCACGTTTCGGCGGCTCCAGCTCCAACGGACCTTCGGGCTCTTTTAAGAGCCCCAACGGGAAATTTTCTCACGACGAAACCCGGTGTGGGGTGAGTTAATAGGGAGTCCCCCCCAACGAAAGAGAAAAATATCGGCGGCGGCTACATCGCGAGGAATCCTCGACGATAGGTACAGAAGGGAAAAAGCAAGATAGCGGCGGAGAAAGCGCAGGCGACATGGGGGCCCGATCAAGACGAATTTTTAAGACGGTGTGTGGAGCTACTTAAGAAGGAGGTGCTGACCCCGATGCTACAGGCAATTGAGGGGCTTAAGGAGGCACAAAGGACCCAGGAGACAGAGCTCCGCGTGGTGGAGCAGGTGACGGATAATGAGGACGAGATCCTGGGCCTGGCGGTCAAAACACAGACGCACGAGGCGCTCCACAAAAAGTGCATTGAAAGGATTGAGGCCCTAGAAAACAGAGCACGAAGGAAGAACCTTCGGATCCTGGGTCTCCCTGAGGGAGTGGAAGGAGCGGACTGCGGGGCTTACGTGAGCACGATGCTAAGCTCGCTGATGGGAGCTGAGGCCCCTTCGGGCCCCTTAGAAGTGGACGGGGCTCATCGGGTCCCGGCGAGGAGACCAAAGGCGGGAGAACCACCTAGGGCGACAATCGTGCGATTTCACCGCTTTAATGATAGAGAAGTGGTTCTGAGATGGGCCAAAAAGGTACGGAGTAGTAGATGGGAGAATGCAGTGGTACAGGTGTACCAGGATTGGAGTGCGGAGGTGGCGAGAAGGAGGGCGAGTTTTAATCGAGCCAAGGAGGTGTTACACAAGAAGAAGGTGAAGTTCGGGATGCTGCAGCCGGCGCGACTATGGGTCACGTACCAGGAGAGACATCACTACTTCGAAACGGCGGAAGAAGCATGGACCTTTATTAAAGATGAGAAATTGGATCGGAACTGAGGGACTGATATTAGAGGGAAATGTCACTGTCGATGTATATAGAGATGTAAATTGGGAAGGGGGGGGGACACTAAGAAATGTGGGCGCCGGTGGGGGGGAAAAAAAGAGACATAGGCGGAGGATGAGGAATGGGAGTGGGGTGGCAGAGGGAGCTGCCCCACAAGGGGCAGGTCAGCTACAGAGATGTTCCCGCGCCAGACAGATAATGGCGGGAAGATAGGCGCAAGGTAGATGGGAGTTCCCCACACGGGGGGGGGTCAAGGAGTGAGCAGGAGAAGCCGGGGTCAGTTGAAGTCAGCTGACTTGCGGAAGTAATATGGGGGGAGCAATCACGCTAGAGGGGGATCTAGCGGGGGGTGGGGGAGATACCTGGATTGCTGCTGCAGAAATCAAAGAGGAACTGGCTAAAGAAAGGGTGGTCGGGGCTGGAATGCGCCACCTGGGGAACGAGTGGGAGCGCGGCATCGGGACGTGGGACTGGCCTAGAGAGGGTGATGGCTAGTCGACACGGGAAGGGGGCAGGTAGCCCCCTAGTGAGGCTGATCACGTGGAACGTGAGAGGCCTAAATGGACCGATTAAAAGGGCCCGAGTGCTCGCGCACTTGAAAGGACTGAGGGCAGACGTGGCTATGCTCCAGGAGACGCACCTGAAGGTGGCGGACCAAGTTAGGTTAAGGAAAGGATGGGTGGGACAGGTGTTCCATTCAGGTCTGGATGCAAAGAATAGAGGGGTGGCCATACTGGTGGGGAAACGGGTATCATTCGAAGCTAGGAGCATTGTAGCAGATAGTGGAGGCAGATATGTGATGGTGAGTGGCAGGCTGGAGGGAATGGAGGTTGTGTTGGTTAACGTATATGCCCCGAATTGGGATGATGCGGGATATATGAGGCGGATGCTGGGACGTATACCAGACCTGGAGGTAGGAAACTTGATAATGGGGGGAGACTTCAACACCGTGCTGGACCCAGGGTTAGATAGATCCAGATCTAAGACCGGAAGAAGGCCGGCAGCGGCCAAGGTGCTTAAGGGGTTTATGGACCAAATGGGGGGAGTGGATCCATGGCGATTTCTTAGACCGAGGGCCAGGGAGTTCTCCTTCTTCTCCCATGTTCATAAGGTGTACTCCCGGATAGATTTTTTTGTTTTGGGAAAGTCGTTGATCTCGAGGGTGGAAGAAACTGAGTATTCAGCCATAGCTATTTCGGATCATGCCCCACACTGGGTGGACCTGGAACTAGGAGAGGAGAGGGAGCAGCGTGCACTCTGGCGATTAGATGTGGGATTGTTGGCGGATGAGGGAGTCTGTGGACGAGTGCGGGGATGTATCGAGAGGTACCTGGAGGCCAATGACGACGGGGAGGTCCGAGTGGGAGTGGTATGGGAAGCATTAAAGACGGTGGTCAGAGGAGAGCTGATCTCCATCAGGGCCCACAAAGGGAAAACAGAGGCCAAGGAAAGGGAAAGATTACTGGGGGAGATCTTAAGGGTGGACAGAGAATTTGCGGAGACCCCGGAGGAGGGACTGTACAGAGAGCGACGATGACTCCAGACGGAGTTCGACCTTCTGACCACCAGGAGGAGGGCGGAGGTGCTGTGGAGGAAGGCACAAGGGATGAGGTATGAATATGGGGAAAAGGCTAGTCGCCTGTTGGCCCATCAGCTGCAAAAGAGGACAGCGGCAAGGGAGATAGGGGGAATTAGAGACGAAAAGGGAGCTACGGTGCGGAGAGCAGGGAAGATAAACGGGGTGTTTAAGACCTTTTACGAAAGACTTTATAGGTCCCAACCCCCGGAGGGAAAAGAGGAGATGCGGCAGTTTCTGGACCAATTAAGGTTCCCGAGGGTGGAGGAGCAGGAGGTGGAAGGCCTGGAGGCACCAATTGGGGTGGACGAGGTTACCAAGGGGCTGGGGAACATGCAGGCAGGGAAGGCTCTGGGACCAGATGGGTTCCCGGTGGAATTTTATAGAAAATATGTGGACCTGCTGGCCCCGCTGTTGGGGAGGACTTTTAACGAGGCCAGGGAAGGAGGGACTCTACCCCCGACAATGTCGGAGGCGACGATATCGCTAATTTTGAAGCGGGATAAAGATCCGCTGCAGTGCGGGTCCGATAGGCCTATTTCACTATTAAATGTGGGCGCCAAATTGCTAGCAAAGGTGCTGGCATCAAGGATAGAGGACTGTGTCCCGGGGGTGGTGCACGAAGACCAGACAGGATTCGTAAAGGGGCGACAACTAAATGTCAACGTGCGACGGCTATTAGGGGTGATAATGATGGCCCCAGTAGAGGGGGAGGCAGAGATAGTGGCGGCAATGGATGCAGAGAAGGCATTTGACAGGGTGGAGTGGGAGTACCTATGGGAGGTGCTGAGGAGGTTCGGGTTCGGGAATGGGTTTATTAGCTGGGTCAAACTCCTCTATGGGGCCCCAACGGCAAGTGTGGTCACGGGTCGGCAAAGATCGGAGTATTTCCGACTATACAGGGGAACAAGACAGGGATGCCCGCTATCTCCATTACTGTTCGCGTTGGCAATTGAACCACTGGCCATGGGTGATTAGAGGGGGAGAAGAACACCGAGTGTCACTCTACGCGGATGACCTACTGTTGTATGTGACGGACCCAGTGGGGGGGATGACAGAGGTCATGCAGATATTGAGGGAGTTCGGAGATTTCTCGGGATATAGGCTTAACATGGGGAAGAGTGAACTTTTCGTGATACACCCTGGGGACCAGAGTAGAGGGATAGATGGCCTGCCTTTAAGGAAAGTGGAAAGAAACTTTCGATACCTGGGGATTCAGATAGCCAGGAGCTGGGAACCTTGCACAGACTTAATCTGACACGACTGGTGGAACAAATGGAAGAGGACTTCAAGAGGTGGGACATGCAGCCACTGTCACTGGCTGGCAGAGTGCAGGCAATTAAGACGATGGTCCTCCCGAGGTTCCTATTTGTATTCCAATGTCTCCCTATACTGATCACTAAGGCCTTCTTTAAAAAAATAGACAGGAGCATCACGAGCTTCGTGTGGGCAGGGAAAGTTCCGAGGGTAAGGAGGGGGTTCTTACAACGTAGCAGAGATAGAGGGGGACTGGAGCTGCCGAATCTGGGCGACTACTATTGGGCCGCCAATGTGGCGATGATCCGTAAATGGATGATAGAGGGAGAGGGAGCGGCGTGGAAAAGACTAGAGAGAAAGTCCTGTAAAGGGACAAGTCTAGAGGCGCTGGTGACGGCGCCACTACCGTTCTCACCAAACAAATTTACCACGAACCCAGTGGTGGCGGCAACATTAAATATCTGGGGACAATGGAGGCGACAGAGAGGTATGCTGGGAGCCCTGGTGGGGTCCCCAATCAGTAACAACCATAGGTTTGCCCCAGGGAGGATGGATGGAGGATTCCAGAGCTGGCACCAGTTGGGAATTAGGAGGGTGGGAGATTTATTTATAGACGGGACGTTTGCAAGCTTGGGAGCGTTGGAGGAAAAGTATAAGCTGCCCCGGGGAAATTTCTTTAGGTATATGCAGGTGAGGGCGTTCACAAGACAACAGGTGAGGGAATTTCCATTGCTCCCGACACAGGGGATCCAGGATAGAATGCTCTCGGGGATGTGGGTCGGGGAGGGCAAGGTGTCAGAGATATACAGAGAGATGAGAGAAGAGGGGGAGGAGCTGGTGGGCGAACTAAAAGGAAAGTGGGAAGAAGAGCTCGGGGAGGAGATAGAGGAGGGTCTGTGGGCTGATGCCCTAAGCAGGGTAAATTCCTCTTCCTCGCGTGGCAGGCTTAGCCTGATTCAATTTAAGGTGCTACATAGAGCACACATAACGGGAGCAAGGTTAAGCAGGTTCTTCGGAGTGGAGGACAAGTGTGGGAGGTGCGGCGGAAGCCCGGCAAACCACACACATATGTTTTGGTTGTGCCCGGCACTGGAGGGGTATTGGAGGGGAGTGACGGGAGTGATTTCGAAGGTGGTGAAGGTCCGGGTCAAACCAGGCTGGGGGTTAGCTTTATTTGGAGTTGCGGATGAGCCGGGAGTGCAGGAGGCGAAAGAGGCCGATGTCATGGCCTTTGCGTCCCTAGTAGCCCGGCGTAGGATTTTACTCGTGTGGAAGGAAGCGAAACCCCCCGGACTGGAGGCCTGGATAAACGATATGGCGGGGTTCATAAAACTGGAGCAGATTAAGTCTGCACTGAGAGGATCGGCTCAAGGGTTCACTAGAAGGTGGCAACCATTCCTCGACTACCTAGCGGAACGTTAGAGGGAAGATAGATGACCAGCAGCAGCAACCCAGGGGGGAGGGGAAAGTTTCATTTTATGTTAATTGATTAGTTTACCATGTTGGTTAGTTACTTTTTATTAGAGTGTGGTTAACATGTTACATGTACTATTAAATTTTCTTTATGTTTGATGTGTAAGGGGAAAAAATTGTGAACAAAAAATTTCAATAAAATATATTTCAAAAAGAAAAATGGAAAAGGTAATATTTTAAACATTGAACACAATTATGTGTTCAAATTTTCACCATTGGCCATTGTAAATTAAAGGTTTTATTGCCATGGGATTTGGGGTGGGCTGGCTGGCCGGATACAGAACTGGCTTGGTTATAGAAAATGGAGTGTAGTGGCGAGTGTTTTCTTGAATGGCGATCTGTAGCCAGTGGTGTTCCGCAGGGTTCAGTGTTGGGACGTCTGTTGTTTATTGTGTATATAAATGATTTGGAGGAAAATGTGGGTGGTCTGATTATTAAGTTTGCGGATGACACGAAGATTGGCAGAGTTGCTGATAGTGCGGAGCAATGTCAGAGGATGCAACAGGATATAGATAGATTGGAGACTTGGGCACAGAAATCCAGACAAATGCGAGGGGATGCATTTTGGAGGATTAAATTTAGGTATGAATTATACAGTAAATGGCAGAATCCTTAGGAACGACTTCCGGGTGCGGCGATGACCAGCTGAGTCGCACGTTTCAGCTGCTCCCGGTGAAACGGACTTTTGGGCTCTTGATAGGAGCCCCAACGGCAATTTTGACGGCTAAAAACACTGTGCGGTAAACCAGAAGGGAATCCCCCCTGGATACGGATGAAAAAAGGAGGAGAAAGTGGCCGGATTGCAGTGGATCCTTTAGAACAGCGGCAAGGAAGGCAAGCAAAAACCAAGATGGCGTCGTCGGAAGGTGGCAGTTTAACATGGGGCCCTGAACAACAAGAGTTCTTGAAATGCTGTGTGGAAGAGCTCAAAAAGGAAATGAAGAAAGAGCTGTTGGCCCCGATACTACAGGCGATCGAAGGGCTAAAGGAGGAACAAAAGACCCAGGAGCGGGAGCTTCAGGTCGTGAAGGCAAAGGCAGCCGAGAATGAGGACGACATACAGGGCCTGGTGGTGAAGACGGAGATGCATGAGGCACATCAGAAACGATGTGTGGAAAGGCTGGAGGCACTGGAGAACAACGCAAGGAGGAACAACCTGAGGATTCTTGGTCTTCCTGAAGGTGCGGAGGGAGCGGACGTCGGGGCATATGTGAGCACGATGCTGCACTCGTTAATGGGAGCGGAGGCCCCGGCGGGTCCGTTGGAGGTGGAGGGAGCATACCGAGTGATGGTGCGAGGACCGAGAGCAGGAGAAATTCCCAGAGCCATAGTGGTGAGATTCCTCCGTTTTAAGGATAGAGAAATGGTCCTTACATGGGCAAAGAAAACTCGGAGCTGTAAATGGGAGAACGCGGTGATCCGCGTTTATCAAGACTGGAGTGCGGAGGTGGCGAGAAGGAGGGCGAGCTTTAATCGGGCCAAGGCGGTGCTTCATAAAAAGAAGATAACATTTTGAATGCTGCAACCGGCAAGACTGTGGGTCACATATCGAGGGAGGCACCACTACTTTGAGACGGCGGATGAAGCGTGGACTTTTATTGTGGAAGAAAAACTGGAATGAGCGGGTTATTAAAAAGAACGTTTGAACAAAGTGGTGGGGCGAATGTGGGGGGCGAAGAGGGGGGTTAAAAAGGGGGGGAAAAGAGGAGTTTTATGTACTAATCCTGCGATGTGGTAACTTTTCTCTCTTCCACAGGTGGTGATGGGGGGAGGAGGGGAGGTGGAGGAGATGGGGCGTTGGCCATTGGGGGCGGGGCCAAGGGAGAAGCGCGGGCTTGGTTCCCGCGCTATGACAATCATGGCGGGAATAGAGAAGCAGGAAGGAGGGGGCGTCGCACGGTGCGAGCCGAGGTCACGGGGGGAAGCCGAGGTCGGCCAGAGTTTGCTGACTTCTGGGAGCAACATGGGGGGGAGTAATTACGCTAGCGGGGGATCTAGCGGGGGGGGTGGGAGGGGGGAATTACTGGGTTGCTGCTGCTGGGGAGAGGGGGGAGCTGGTATGGGAGGGGAGGGCACCGCCTGGGGGAGATACAGCTGCGTGGGAACCGGGTGAGGAGCTGGAAAAAGGGGATGGCTAATCAACAAGGGGGGGGGTAGGAAGCCCCCCAACCCGGCTGATCACGTGGAACGTGAGAGGGCTGAACGGGCCGATAAAGAGGGCACGGGTACTCGCACACCTTAAGAAACTTAAGGCAGATGTGGTTATGTTACAGGAAACGCACCTGAAACTGATAGACCAGGTTAGGCTACGCAAAGGATGGGTGGGGCAGGTGTTCCATTCGGGGCTAGATGCGAAAAACAGGGGGGTGGCTATCTTAGTGGGGAAGCGGGTAATGATCGAGGCAAAGACTATAGTGGCGGATAACGGGGGCAGATACGTGATGGTGAGTGGCAAACTACAGGGGGAGACGGTGGTTTTGGTAAACGTATATGCCCCGAACTGGGATGACGCCAACTTTATGAGGCGTATGTTAGGACGCATTCCGGACCTAGAGATGGGAAAGCTGATAATGGGGGGAGATTTTAATACGGTGTTGGAACCAGGGCTGGATAGGTCGAAGTCCAGGACTGGAAGGAGGCCGGCAGCAGCCAAGGTACTTAAAGATTTTATGGAGCAGATGGGAGGTGTAGACCCGTGGAGATTTAGCAGACCTAGGAGTAAGGAGTTCTCGTTTTTCTCCTATGTCCATAAAGTCTACTCGTGAATAGACTTTTTTGTGCTGGGAAGGGCGTTGATCCCGAAGGTGAGGGGAACGGAGTATACGGCTATAGCCATTTCGGATCACGCTCCACACTGGGTAGACTTGGAGATAGGGGAGGAAACAGGAGGGCGCCCACCCTGGAGAATGGACATGGGACTAATGGCAGATGAGGGGGTGTGTCTAAGGGTGAGGGGGTGCATTGAAAAGTACTTGGAACTCAATGATAATGGGGAGGTCCAGGTGGGAGTGGTCTGGGAGGCGCTGAAGGCGGTGGTTAGAGGGGCGCTGATATCAATAAGGGCACATAAAGGGAAGCAGGAGAGTAAGGAACGGGAGCGGTTGCTGCAAGAACTTTTGAGGGTGGACAGACAATATGCGGAAGCACCGGAGGAGGGACTGTACAGGGAAAGGCAAAGGCTACATGTAGAATTTGACTTGCTGACTACGGGCACTGCAGAGGCACAATGGAGGAAGGCACAGGGTGTACAGTACGAATATGGGGAGAAGGCGAGCAGGTTGCTGGCACACCAATTGAGGAAAAGGGGAGCAGCGAGGGAAATAGGGGGAGTGAGGGATGAGGAAGGAGAGATGGAGCGGAGAGAGTGAATGGAGTATTCAAGACATTTTATCAAAAATTATATGAAGCTCAAGCCCCGGATGGGAGGGAGAGAATGATGGGCTTCTTGGATCGGCTGGAATTTCCCAAGGTGGAAGAGCAGGAAAGGGTGGGACTGGGAGCACAGATCGAGGTAGAAGAAGTGGTGAAAGGAATTAGGAGCATGCAGACGGGAAAGGCCCCGGGACCGGATGGATTCCCAGTCGAATTCTATAGAAAATATGTGGACTTGCTCGCCCCGGTATTGACGAGGACCTTTAATGAGGCAAAGGAAAGGGGACAACTGCCCCCGACTATGTCTGAAGCAACGATATCGCTTCTCTTAAAGAAGGAAAAGGACCCGCTACAATGCGGGTCCTATAGACCTATTTCCCTCCTAAATGTAGATGCCAAGATCCTGGCCAAGGTAATGGCAATGAGAATAGAGGAATGTGTCCTGGGGGTGGTCCACGAGGACCAAACTGGGTTTGTGAAGGGGAGACAGCTGAACACGAATATACGGAGGCTGTTAGGGGTAATGATGATGGCCCCACCAGAGGGGGAAACGGAGATAGTAGTGGCGATGGATGCCGAGAAAGCATTTGATAGAGTGGAGTGGGATTATTTGTGGGAGGTGTTGAGGAGATTTGGTTTTGGAGAGGGGTATGTTAGATGGGTGCAGCTGTTGTATAGGGCCCCGATGGCGAGCGTGGTCACGAATGGACGGGGATCTGCATATTTTCGGCTCCATAGAGGGACAAGGCAGGGATGCCCTCTGTCCCCATTATTGTTTGCACTGGCGATTGAGCCCCTGGCGATAGCGTTGAGGGGTTCCAAGAAGTGGAGGGGAGTACTTAGAGGAGAAGAACACCGGGTATCTTTGTATGCGGACGATTTGCTACTATACGTGGCAGACCCGGCGGAGGGGATGCCAGAAATAATGCGGATACTTGGGGAGTTTGGGGATTTTTCAGGGTATAAATTGAACATGGGGAAAAGTGAGTTGTTTGTGGTGCATCCAGGGGAGCAGAGTAGAGAAATAGAGGACCTACCGTTGAGGAAGGTAACAAGGGACTTTCGTTACCTGGGGATCCAGATAGCCAAGAATTGGGGCACATTGCATAGGTTAAATTTAACGCGGTTGGTGGAACAAATGGAGGAGGATTTCAAGAGATGGGATATGGTATCCCTGTCACTGGCAGGGAGGGTGCAGGTGGTTAAGATGGTGGTCCTCCCGAGATTCCTCTTTGTGTTTCAGTGCCTCCCGGTGGTGATCACGAAGGCTTTTTTTAAAAGGATTGAAAAGAGCATCATGGGTTTTGTGTGGGCCGGGAAGACCCCGAGAGTGAGGAAGGGATTCTTACAGCGTAGCAGGGATAGGGGGGGGCTGTCACTACCGAGCCTAAGTGAGTATTATTGGGCCGCTAATATTTAAATGGTGAGTAAGTGGATGGGAGAGGAGGAGGGAGCGGCGTGGAAGAGATTAGAGAGGGCGTCCTGTAGGGGGACTAGCCTACAGGCTACGGTGACAGCCCCATTGCCGTTCTCACCGAGGAACTACACCACAAGCCCGGTGGTGGTGGCTACACTGAAGATTTGGGGACAGTGGAGACGGCATAGGGGAAAGACTGGAGCCTTGGGGGGGTCCCCGATAAGAAACAACCATAGGTTTGCCCCGGGGGGAATAGATGGGGGATATGGAATGTGGCAAAGAGCAGGAATAACGCAACTGAAAGGTCTGTTTGTGGATGGGAAGTTCGCGAGTCAGGGAGCGCTGACTGAGAAATATGGGTTGCCCCAAGGGAATGCATTCAGGTATATGCAACTGAGGGCTTTTGCGAGGCAACAGGTGAGGGAATTCCCGCAGCTCCCGA
Organism: Scyliorhinus torazame; assembly: GCF_047496885.1. Classification (NCBI taxonomy): domain Eukaryota; kingdom Metazoa; phylum Chordata; class Chondrichthyes; order Carcharhiniformes; family Scyliorhinidae; genus Scyliorhinus; species Scyliorhinus torazame. The sequence continues at coordinate 38,207,965 of NC_092720.1, read as the reverse complement.
CACAAGAGGTGCAGGACAGAGTGATCTCAAAGACATGGGTGGGGGATAGTAAGGTGTCAGATATATATAGGGAAATGAGGGACGAAGGGGAGACTATGGTAGATGAACTAAAAGGGAAATGGGAAGAAGAGCTGGGGGAGGAGATCGAGGAGGGGCTGTGGGCAGATGCCCTAAGCAGGGTAAACTCGTCGTCCTCGTGTGCCAGGCTAAGCCTGATTCAGTTTAAGGAATTACACAGGGCGCATATGACTGGAGCACGGCTCAGTAAATTTTTTGGGGTGGAGCATAGGTGTGCGAGGTGCTCGAGAAGCCCAGCGAATCATACCCATATGTTTTGCTCATGCCCGGCACTACAGGGGTTTTGGATGGGGGTGACAAAGGTGCTTTCAAAAGTAGTGGGGGTCCGGGTCGAACCAAGCTGGGGGTTGGCTATATTTGGGGTTGCACAAGAGCCGGGAGTGCAGGAGGCGAGAGAGGCCGATGTTTTGCCCTTTGCGTCCCTAGTAGCCTGGCGCAGGATATTGTTAACGTGGAAAGAAGCCAAGCCCCCGGGGGTGGAGACCTGGATAAATGACATGGCGGGGTTCATAAAGCTAGAGCGGATTAAGTTCGTTCTAAGGGGGTCGGCTCAAGGGTTCACCAGGCGGTGGCAACCGTTCGTCGAATACCTCGCAGAAAGATAGATGGAATGGAAAAAAGGCAGCAGCAGCCCAGGATTGGGGGGGGGGGGGGGGGGGGAGGAGGAACCAGAAGGACTCTCAGGGTTGTTAATATATACTGTATAATATGTATAGGTCGTTGCGACAGATAATTATATATTGGACTGTTAAATTATATTTTTGGAGAGTGGTACTTGTGATAAGGCAGTTGCCAATTAGGGTTAGTTTTCATTTTTGTTATTTATTATTTATTCATTTTTTGTTTATAAAATAGGTCATTGTTATTTGTGTTGTTATAATATTGTGTAAAGGATGCACAATGTACTGTGCTGGTTGACCAAAAATTTTCAATAAAATATTTATTAAAAAAAAAGAATCCTTAGGAACATTAACATACAGAGGGATCTGGGCGTGCAGGTCCACAGTTCCCTAAAAGTGGCAATACAAGTGGGCAAGGAGATTAAGAAGTCATATGGCATTCATCACTAGGGCATTGAGCACAAGAGTTGGGAAATCACATTGCAGCTATATTGCTACTCTGGTTAGGCCACATTTGGAGTATTACATGCAGCTCTGGTCACCACATTATCAGAAGGACATGAAAGCATTGGAGAGAGTGCAAAGAAGGTTCACCAGGATGTTGCCTGGTCTCAAAGGTGTTGGCTATGAGGAGAGGTTGAATAAACTAGGATTGTTTTCACTGGAAAGACGGAGGCTGAGGGGAGAACATAGAACATACAGTGCAGAAGGAGGCCATTCGGCCCATCAAGTCTGCACTGAGCCACTTAAGCCCTCACTTCCACCCTAACCCAATAACCCTTCCTAACCTTTTTGGACACTAAGGGCAATTTAGCATGGTTAATCCACCTAACCTGCACGTCTTTGGACTGTGGGAGGAAACCGGAGCACCCGGAGGAAACCCACGCAGACACGGGGAGAACGTGCAGTCTCCGCACAGACAGTGACCCAGAGCTGGGATCGAACTTGGGACCCTGGCGCTGTGAAGCCATAGTGCTATCCACTTGTGCCACCCTGATAGGAGACCTGGTGAAGGTCTATAAAATTATGAGAGACATAGACAGGGAGGATAGTCAGAGGCTTTTTCAAAGGGTGGAAGTGTCAATTACAAGGGGACATAGGTTCACGGTGAGATAGGGAAAGTTTAAGGGAGAAGTGCGGGGTAAGGTTTTCACAGAGAATGGTGGGTGCCTGGAACGCGCTGGCAGAGGATGTGGTGGAAGCAGGCACATTAGCAACATTTAAGAAGCATCTGGATGGATACATGAATAGGGAGGAAATAGAGGGATACGGACCGAGTAAGGGATGAAGGTTTTTTTTAAAGTTAGGGCATCATGATCGGCACAGGCTTGGAGATCTGAAGTGCCTGTTCCTGCGCTGTACTTTTCTTTGTTCTTCATGATTTTCAGAATATAGTTTTGCCTAGTACTAGCCTCCAAGGTTTTCGTCTCATACGTAACGGCAATGTTGTATCTATCGCCCATGTGAATCTGATCTCCCATACACCAGGCTCCCAATCTGAGCCACGCAGTCATGGCCAACTACTGAGCAAAGTCAGGCTCCTCTTGTACACTGCTCTGGAAACTGCTTAGCACTGGGGATCACCTGGCTGCAAGCGGTCCACTTGCGTTCTGATCGCAAATAATGGGTGACCCAAGAAAAGGGAAGGTGAAAATAAAACTTACAAAAAAACATCCCCCCACGCCAAAAAATAATAGACTGTGGAAGAGATGTGGAGAATATTCAGCCCTCCAATATTGAAACATTTCCATCCTTTGAGCTCAAGCACAAAAAGGACAATCGTTTATTGTCACAAGTAGGCTGCAATGAAGTTACTGTGAAAAGCCCCTAGCCGCCACATTCCGGCGCCGGTGCAGGGAGGCCGGTACGGGAATTGAACCCGCGCTGCTGGCCTTGTTCTGCCTTACAAGCCAGCTGTTTAGCCCACTGTGCTAAACCAGCCCTTCTAGCATGTAAGAGGCAAAACAACAGAGTGCAACTTGGAGAGAATGATAACCAGGAATGAAGTTCCACAGATCTTCTCCCTCCCAAAACAGCTGCCGTAGGAGACCAGAGAAAATAATGAGAAACCCGCACTGCGGTTCCACAGCGAAAGCTTGGAGATTTGCAATGGTTGAATGTGTGGCATATTCTGGAACTTTAGACTACAGTTAAGAACTCTTCCTTGATTAGCTCCATAGGCCGGACAAGCCACTTATGAAGCTTCACCACTGATTTTCCCTTCATGGCATAAAAGATAAAGTCAGCATTTAGTTCTGAAACTATAACAATTGTATAATTATTATTAGGAAAACAATGGTAGTTTTAAGGGATTTTCATTTGTATTGGTAAACATTAGAAATAAGGTATAAAGTGGGTTAATGTTTCTGTGCCTGGAGGGGTAGGACCTATAGTTAGATTCATGCTGGACAAAGGTATTTCCACGTGTGGGGGTTGGCTAAGTTCCAACTGTGTTTCTATTGTGCTTACAGAGGGCTACAGCGTGAAGAATAAATAAACTCGCAATGATTGCTTAGCAACTGAGCCTTGTGAGGTAGAGAAGCTCTTAAAGTCTGAGTTCAGCAAATTTGTTTGCAGTCAAAGATAGGCAGTGAGAGAGAAGGCAGCTCTCACAGCTCTGCTAGAAGTTAGAGAGGGAACATCTCTCCCAGCTTAGCGGAGGAAAAGCCATACCATGGAGTAATGGTTGAGAAAACAAGTGCAGGTAGTTAAGAGAACTAGAGAAATGGAGAGAAATTTCCAAGAAGTCGGAGGTTAAAGGTACTAGAACACAGAAATGTTCAGTAAAGACAGACCACGCTGAGAAGGGCCAGACACCAGAAAGATATCTGAAGTGATTTTCAAGTTTGAGAGATGTAACTATATCTTGTGGAACGCGAGTTGAAATAACTATGGAGATTGGTAGCTGGATCTCAGAGTTTGTGTAAAAGCAGTTAGGACAAAGGAACCTAAAAGTGGGTGGTACAAAATCCTGGACGGGAAGGACTGTTAAAAGTGGAGCGGTAGCTTTGTTTAAAGTGTCATTTGAAATGAAAATGAAATGAAAATCGCTTATTGTCACAAGTAGGCTTCAAATGAAGTTACTGTGAAAAGCCCCTAGTCGCCACATTCCGGCGCCTGCTCGGGGAGGCTGTTACGGGAATTGAACCGTGCTGCTGGCCTGCCTTGGTCTGCTTTAAAAGCCAGCTATTTAGCCCTGTCTGGATTTCAGAATGCAAACAGCTCAGGGAAAATATTATTATTATTATGGATGCCGATTTTAAAGTGTGTTTTTGGGAGTGGAGTTTGGAAACTCTCATGTGATCATCATCTGGGAGGATTCTGAGAAAAATGCACAAGGCTATAACTTGGGTTCAGAGCGGATGCGTGTGTTTGACCACATTCACCTTGTGTGCTAAAAAAAAGGAACATTGTGTGTTAAAGAGACTACTGTAGCTCAAAATGTACTTTGTCATCCCTGTCAATCCCAAAACCCGTGTGTAATTGTTAAACTAGCGGTGAAGTAGAGGAGTATTGTATACACACACACCTGCCATTTTCAATCGTCTATGTAATGCACACAAAGCATCATCTGGAATTAAGTTTCTTACTATTTCTCCACCCATGGAACTGATTTTTGTTTCTTGCTCTCTCCGCTGGTTCCGGCTGCGGCTTTTTCCTTTGCTGGTTTGATGCCGGTAACTCCAGCTCCTTTTAAAAAAGCTTGCATCTTTCACCTACAAATAAAAATGGCAATTGATTAAGTCAAGAGGCAAAAGAAGAATTACTCAACTGACAGTAACAACACGGAGACCAGAACCTGCCAATAGCATGTTTGCAGTTCACAAGGTTGTAGTCACAGGGCAGCCCGGTAGCATAGTGGTCAGCACAATTGCTTCACAGCGGCAGGGTCCCAGGTTCGATTCCCGGCTTGGGTCACCGTCTGTGCGGAGTCTGCACGTTCTCCCCGTGTCTGCGTGGGTTTCCTCCGGATGCTCCGGTTTCCTCCCACAGCCCAAAGATGTGCGGGTTAGGTGGATTGGCCATGCTAAATTGCCCTTAGTGTCCAAAAAGGTTAAGTGGGGGTTACTGGGATAGGGTAGATACGTGGGCTTGAGCAGGGTGCTCTTTGTAAGGGCTGGTGCAGACTCGATGAGCCGAATGGTCTCCTTCTGCACTGTAAATTCTCTGATTCTATGAAATGATGAAGTATTAAACTTAGACTCCATCTGTCCTCTCGATTGACTGTAAAAGATCCTTTACTCTCTTCAAGAGTGAGCAAGGATGTTCACCCAATCACTTGTCCACATTTACCCCTCAAATAACACCACCGACGACAAACTAACTGGTATTTCATCTCACCGCTGTTCGTGGGGCCTAGCTGTGTACGCTTGGGCTGCTGTTTTTGCCTGCAGTCCAACAGCAACTACACTTCAAAATGCATCAATTGACAGTTCAAAATGCATCAATTGACAGTAAAGTCCTTCAGGACATCTGAGAATCTGAAAAGCACATTCTCATTCTTTCTTCCCACAATAATTTACAATATCTTGCAACAAATTACATATTTTCCTCATTTTTACATCTTTTCCTGCCACTCAAATTCTTTACTGAAGGATATAGAAGCCCGGCATTGCCCCGAAATCAGCCACTTGATGGTCTGTGACTGCAGTTTCACAGATGATGCACCTTCCAGTTTTCCCTCTCACATTGTATCGGCTTGTTACCTGCCGCAGAAAAGCATCCGGATAAAAGCAAATTACTGCGGATGCTAGAATCTGAAACCAAAGAGAAAATGCTGGAAAGCCTCACCAGGTCTGGCAGCATCTGTAGGGGAGAAAACAGCTAACGTTTCGAGTCCAGATGACCCTTTGTCAAAGCTGGAGCATTTTCGCTTTGGTGGTAGAAAAGCATCCACTAGTACAGTGCTTCCGTATCTGTCTAACAATCCAGGGGTCTGGACTCATCATTCAGATGTTATGGGTCAGGGTTTAGAGAATCCCAAAGTGTATCATGGAGTTCACCTGACCCACAACTTTTAATAGATTGTGGTATGGGGAGCACACGGCTCACTCTACAGGTATGGTACAGCAGAAATGAAAAGTATCTTTTAAAGCAAAACAATGTTTATTCTATGAACTCAAGTTAACCTTTTTGAAAGACAGTGAATATCTTAGCAACTATTAATTCAACCCCCAAAGAATACAACACTAAGTAATCCTTTAAGCTGTCCTTTTAACATCCAAAAGACTTAACAACCTTTAAACAGAAGCACATCAGGGTTTACATTCAATACTGAAAACATTTAAATTTCTGAATTCATCAAATGATCAAGCGATAGTCCTTCATGGCAGAGAGATCAACAATACAGCTGCTTTGGCTGACTTCAGCTGCAACACACTGAAAAACCCAGACACACCAAGCTTTTTCTCAAAGTGAAACTAAAAAGAAGAACCAGAGCTCAGCTCCACCCACACTCTGACATCACTGCAGTAACATGAGCAGCCAAACATTTCTTAAAGTGATATTCTCATGACACAGAGAATGAGGATTTGAATTTAGTTTTTAAAAAAAGGAAACAATAAACGTGCAAAATTAAAGAACCTCAATTTATATAGCACTGACCACATATCCCGAGGTACATTAGAGATAATGACGTACCTCAAATGTAGCCATTGTTGTGATGTAGGAAACATGTCAGCCAATTTATTGACTAAAAAGTCCCACAATTACCAACATGATGACGGCCAGATAATCTGTGTTTCGTCGAAAAAGGTTGACTGAAGGATAAATGTTGGTCAGCACCCACCTGCTCTCCTCCACATTGTGACGACTGGAAGACTTTAGGAATATTGGATTCTAAGTATTGGCCAATTAATGGGTTAAAAGCCAGGGGTTAGTGTGTCTGACTGCAGTGGCCACGATTTTAAAAAATAATTCTGTTTTTCAGGGCCTGAGTGTTTTAGCAGCCAGAAGGTGAAATTGACGAAGGAATGTGGGTTTTTTCAGTCTGGAGTAATGGACTGTGGTTTGACTGGGGAAGTCCCCGGGGAGTTAATGTGCTTTCCAGCCGACAGAGATCAGTTGTTTTTTTAGCTTGGGGAGACGAGGTCATTGCTGTGCGGAGTCCAGGAATGAAGAGAGATATTTTGAAAAGCTTTAGAGAGGCAGTATTATGGAGAAACTTTGGAGAGAGGAGATGAATTCTGGTCTGCCAGACACGGAGTCCATAATTCTGGGATCGCAATGAAATGCAGCCACAGGGTTGTGTGTCCACCTGACAGGACCTTGGTTTCATAAAACATTAAAGCTAGTCAGCCCAAGACGGCATTGCTGGCTCATTCATACAGCAACCCAGTCAGCCCATCCCTGCTCTTTCCCGACAGTCCTCTCCTTTCACAGTAGCACAGTGGTTAGCGCTATTGCTTCACAGCTCCAGGGTCCCAGGTACGATTCCCGGCTTGGGTCACTGTCTGTGTGGAGTCTGCATGTTCTCCCCGTATCTGCGTGGGTTTCCTCCTGGTGCTCCGGTTTCCTCCCATAAGTCCTGAAAGACGTGCGGTTAGATAATTTGGGCATTCTGAATTCTCCCTCTGTGTACCCGATCAGGCGCTGGAATGTGGCGACTAGGGGTTTTTCCACAGTAACTTCATTGCAATGTTAATGTGAGCCTACTTGTGACAATAAAGACTATCAATAGCTCGTCAAATTTCCTTTTGAAGACACTACTGAATCTGTATCCATCACCTCATCATACACTCCATTCTAAAACCTAATCATTCCTTGCATAAAAAACGCATTTACTTATTTCACCCTAATTATGTTGACAATCATCTTAAATCTGGACTCTGGTCATCACCCCTGCAGTCAATCGAAACAGTTCCTCATTATTTACTCTTTACTTTGATTTTAAACAGGGCAGCATGACGACACAGTGGTTAGCAGAGGTGGGGCACTCAGCCCATCACACCGAGAAGGGTGGGGAGACTCAGCCCATCACACCGAGAGGGGGGGCACTCAGCCCATCAAACCGAGGAGGGGGCCACTCAGCCCATCACACCGAGGGGGGGGGGCACTCAGCCCATCACACCGAGGAGGGGGCCACTCAGCCCATCACACTGAGGGGGGGGGCACTCAGCCCATCACACCGAGGGGGGGGCACTCAGCCCATCACACTGAGGGGGGGGGGCACTCAGCCCATCACACTGAGGGGGGGGGCACTCAGCCCATCACACCGAGGGGGGGGGCACTCAGCCCATCACACCGAGGGGGGGGGCACTCAGCCCATCACACCAAGGGGGGGGGGGGCACTCAGCCCATCACACCGAGGGGGGGGCACTCAGCCCATCACACCGAGGGGGGGGGGCACTCAGCCCATCACACCGAGGGGGGGGGGGGGCACTCAGCCCATCACACCGAGGGGGGGGGGCACTCAGCCCATCACACCGAGGGGGGGGGCACTCGGCCCATCACACCGAGGTGCGGGCACTCAGCCCATCACACCGAGAAGGGGGGGGGGGCACTCAGCCCATCACACCGAGAGGGGGGGGGGCACTCAGCCCATCACACTGAGGGGGGGGGGCACTCAGCCCATCACACTGAGGGGGGGGGGTGGGGGCACTCAGCCCATCTTTCCACTGTGATAACTCAAAGAGCCGGATTTCCTGCACATTAGTGACTGACCTGGGGTCCCTGTTCGGGGACTGTGCGGATCCCCCGGGAGCAGAGACTATTCTGGAGGAAGCGGTAGTCGGTCTCGGTCCCGGTCCCTCTCCCACTTTCACCGGCGCCTGTCGCCAAATTCCCGCCAAACTCCCGGAGTCAATCACCCTTACGCGTTTCCGCTTCCGGGCAGTGTCCCAGACAAATCAGTCCGGGTAGAAACCAGAGACAGACCGACTACCCCCCCCCCCCTCCACCAGACATACTGACCCCCTCACCAGACATACTGACCCCCCCCCAGACAGACTGACCCTCACCAGACATACCCCCCCCCCAGACAGACTGACCCTCACCAGACATACACCCCCCCCCAGACAGACTGACACTCCCCTGACAGACTGACCCTCCCCTGACAGACTGACCTTCCCCAGACAGACAGACTGACACTCCCCTGACAGACTGACCTTCCCAACAGACTGACCTTCCCCAGACAGACAGACTGACCTTCCCCAGACAGATTGACCCTTCCCTGACAAACTGACCCTCCTCTGACAGACTGACCCTCCCCAGACAGACACTCCCGACAGACTGACACTCCCCTGACAGACTGACCCTCCCCAGACTGGGCCTCCCCAGACAGACAGACTGACCCTCTCCAGCCAGACTGAGCCTCCCCTGACAGACTGACTGATTCTTCCCAGAGAGACAGACAGATTCTTCCTCTACAGAAAGACTGGTTGATACTTCCTTTGAACTAACTCGGTTTCATGAGTAACCTCTAATCTCTCTGAGATGAACTAACACAATACAGAGCGATGCTGCCCTGAATTCAAACAAATCCAGGCTCGCCTGCCTCCTTATTCAGGTATGACCCTCACTCAGTGAACTGTGGTCATCTAACTGGCATAAATACATTAAAAAATAAGATGGTCCAGGAAATAGCTAACTGCAAAAGGAGACTTCCAGCCAGACCTTTTGCTGCTCATCTCATATCTTTAGTTTGTTTCTTAATGGTAATCGTCAACTTGTTAAGTTATTTTAATCAGTACGTTGATTAAAAATTGAAAGAACCACAATGAATGTTTTTTTTTCCAACTCGGGGTTTTTTGTTGCTGTTTACTGCTTTTGGAGGGCTTCAAAGTATCCAGCAAACTTGTGATGTGCAGATTAGGTGGGGTTACAGGGATAGGACGGGGAGTGCTCTTTTGGAGGATTGGTGCAGACTCAATAGGTCGAATGGCCTCCAGGTGCGCTGAAGGATTCTTTGGATTCCAGGAATTCCTCCTAGAACCCCTACAGCGCAGAATGGGCTGCACGGTAGCACAGTTTTGGTTTCCTCCCGCAAGTCCCGAAAGACGTGCTGTTAGGTAATTTGGATATTCTGAATTCTCTCTCCGTGTACCCGAACAGGCGCTGGAATGTGGCGATTTGGGGCTTTTCACAGTAACATTGTTGCCGTGTTAATGTAAGCCTACTTGTGACAATAAAGATTATTATTCATATTCTGTGCTTACGTTGTTGTGAATGTCATTTTGATACGAGGTTCTGCTCCAGATGCATTTACTGTACCTTGTCAAACAGGTTTACACTTTGGTGCCAGTTTCAGCTCCAGTTGCAGAGCCCAGACTATTTTCAACAAACATCCCCCGGTTATATTTTTTCCATTGTAAAATAATCTTATCATTTTATTCTGTGATACACATTGTTTCAGCTATTAAATCGGGCTGTCATGGGTACAAAACGAATGGTAACCATTAATACGGGCAGTCGTGGGTACGAATTGAATGGTAACCATTAGCCCGAATGTTCATTTCAGAGAAAACAAGGAATTCCCTGTCGGACACTCTGATGTGTCACAGTGGCAATGCAGCGTGGAGGAAGCAAGAATCCAGTTTAGATTCTTGTCCACATTGATTGAGCTGATCTTGGGATGACAGAAACGTCTCAATTGGTTTCAATGTCCCAGGGGTTAGGAGGTGGAGGCAAGGGTGGCCGTTCCTGGTGGCCCCGCTTCTGGACAAATGGATGCCCCTCATAATAATAATCTTTATTAGTGTCACAAGTAGGTTTACATTAACACTGCAATGAAGTTACCCAAGATGACATGATGATATGGGAGGGCAAGCTTGCATCAAGTGTTATCAGTGGTTTTAACATTGAAATGATCACACGTTGCAGAGAAAGCGATTCAGTTTTGAACTTAATCCCAAAAGTCCCCGCTGTTCAGACCAGGACAGTTTTGATGTTAATGTTGGTATTTAATGAATTGTACACGGATATCCTCAGTCCTTCCTTGGCAGTAAAAGTAACGATGAATTTAATAGTTACGTTTTGGCGGTATGTGAATGATGGCATTTAGAAGCAACAGTGGGGGGGGGGGAAAAATCCCAAATTACTGAAAATTTTCAGAGGAAATCATTTCCAATCCCTCTGGATTTACATGACACTAAAGTGATAAGATAATTAACTTCAAAGCACTGGAAACCGAGTTGCAGTGGGAGACTATTCCGTGAAGGTGATCAATATCAATAACTTGGAAAAAAATCGTGTCTCTACCACTAGATCAGTATGTTTAGAATTTTCTTTTTAATAAACATTTTATTGAGGTATTTTTGGTAGTGACAACAAAATAAATATACATGAAACCAAACATAGTGCAAAAGCCATTTACCTCCTGTACAGGTCCCACCCTTATTGATCCCCTACTCTAATCTAAACTACTCCCCCCCCCTGTCTGCTGCTGATTAATTTCCCACAAAGAAGCCGACGAACAGTTGCCACCTCCGGGTGAACCCTAATAGTGACCCTCTCAAGGCGAACTTGATTTTCTCCAAACAGAGAAAGCTAGCCATGTCCGATAGCCAGGTCTCCCAATTCAGGGGCTTTGAGTCCCTCCATGCTAATAGTATCCGTCTCCGGGCTACCATGGAAGCAAAGGCTAGAGCGTCTGCCTCTTTCTCCTCCTGGATTCCCGGGTCTTCCGACACCCCGAAAATCGCCACCTCTGGACTCAGCACCACCCTTGTTTTTAACACCGTGGACATGATGTCCGCAAACCCCTGCCAAAATCCCCTAAGCTTTGGACATGTCCAAAACATGTGGACATGGTTCGCCGGTCCTCCCGCACATTTTGCATGTATGTTTAGAATTTATAGTAAATGTGGACAGCCTGATCATAAATGTTGAGGAAGTGAAACATAACAAACATGCCGTTTAATTGATGTGATGAACAAAGCCAGTCAGAAAAATCTTCAAAGTTATTTTTTGGCACTTGACGCTAGCATATTTGCCAGGATATGTGACAGTCTGCCGGATGAATAAGTGAGAAAAGGCTGGTGTTGTTTCAGGGAGTGCTGTGAGCAAGCTCATGGGAGGCTGATCTGGGCATTTCAGAATGGCTCACGTAGCCGCAAATATAACCGCCTCACCATAACCTCCACCAGACTTACCTGCTGTCGTATTTCTGAGCCACTGTCTAGCCCAACCTTCCTCACTCAGGCTCGGTGGGATAGGGGGCACGATCCAACGGTCACGCTACGTAGTAAAGTAGCCTGACCTGGCCAAGGTGACAAGCTGGCATTTTTTTGCACATGCATGGGCATTGGGGCCGGGTATCCTCCCATATAGTGTTCGGGGAGGTGGTTTTTCAGGGGCCTTGGAGATCGGGGACACCATTTAATAATGTCTCACTGGAGGGCGGCACAGTGGCGCTGTGGTTAGCACTGCTGCTTCACGGCGGCAAGGACCCAGGTTCGATCCCACCCCAGGTCACTCTCCGTGTGAAGTTTGCACATTCTTCCTGTGTGTGTGTGGGTCTTACCCCCACAACCCAAAGATGTGCACCGTAGGTGGATTGACCACGCTAAATTGCCCTTCAATTGGAAAACAAAAATTGGGTACTCTTAAATTTATTTTCAAAAAATAAAACTCTCGTTGGAACTCCCCACTGTACAAAACAGGGCTATGTGTGGCTTCAGCGAGTCCCGGGAAACACGCAGCTAAATGAGCTCGCTGGGGGATTTTGTTCCATTTTGGGAGAATTGCGCCCCCGGCAGCATCGGCATGGCGGTAGCTAGAGTACAGGGGAGGCTGTGCCTTTTGTTTGAAAGGGACAATTTACATGTATTTTGGCTTTGGCCTGCTGATCCCGGCTGAAGACTAGGGCCAAAAATGAAACCGAGCACAAGGTCACCACTAAGTGTAACTCTGCCACTGAAGTGGGCACAATTCACAATTTCTCTCTCGCTGCATTTCACTTCCACCCTGTTCATCTGTTACCTGGTGTACGAAGCAGTGTGGAGGTCATGGGGTTCTGCCCCTCAGATCTGATTTTGTGTCGTGCACATCAGGATGTCCAAGTTTACATTGCTAGACAGCAGCTAGCCAGCCTCCTCAGCCCAAATAAACGAATCAGAGGCCCAAACGCATTCCACATTACTCCATGGCCTATCATGTTCTTAGGCTCAGACTGCATTTTCTCACTACCTGTTCAGGTGCCCCAGTGATATCCACCATGTGGCCATTACTCACATCAAAGTCTCGACAGTGAGTGCCAGGATTATATGTGTTATCAGAGAGAGGAACCATCCTAACCTCTGAGCCGAATCCTCGTCTCACTTGACACCCGTGCATTTTGAACCAGAATTACCCAGTGATGATCACGAGACCTCTGATCGATCGGTCTTTTGAAACTTTCTCACTGCTTGTCAACAAATGTCAACTGCAAACCAGAACTTTTGAACAGATTGCGGTAATGAGAACAAAGAATCATGTCAAAGTGCAAAAATTACATTTTAATACCATGATCTTATAATACAACTCTCTCCATAACAAGTATAACATTACTTTCTGTTCACACTTCAAATGTCTGAAAATATTCCTGTCATACAGTCCACTTTGTCAGTTACTTTTCTAAGAGTGCTGTGCAATGTTACAATAATGCAGTTGTCTTCTCCATTTGTTTAAAACATGATGATTCCATCAAAACCAGAGGTGTACAAAAATAAGCAAATACAAAGTTACTTGTGTCAAACATTGAGAAATCGCAACAAGTCACATTGCATATACAAGTTACCTTAAGTATTTCATTTGTCAAATACTTTAAAAATAACTTTAAATGCTATTTTTGCTACCACTTTGCCCTCCAAAATATAAATGGGATTCTACAGGAATTTGTGTAAAGGTACCAGTACATTTTTGCATCATTTGTGAAGCTTTACGTAACTCCTTTATATTATGTTTCTTTTAACAGAGGGGTACATTTTCAAACAAAGTCAAGACAAAAGATTATACTTGGCAAATGCCATGTGCACAATTTGAAATCTTCTGTAACTGGAGGTTGGGGGCAAGGGACAGAGACTTGTTGCCAACAGGGAATTCACTGCATCTTTTCACCCCAATCAAAACATTATGGTATTATAAAACAACATTGTCCTTCTTTGTTGGTCTTATTAACAGTTGAATATCAGCTCAGGTTTTATTTCCTCCACCCTTTAAATATAAATAAGTTGATACTTTGTAAAAACAAAGTGTTCACCAATGTAATTCCTTTCATACAAAACAAGATGAATATTTGACTAATTAGACCAGGCTTAAACTGTAAAAACTTTGTTAGTTTTGAATTGATTAAAAGTGTCTTCAATTGATATTCTGCAATGCCTTAATGTAGAAATTAAAACCATGGATTTGGGGAACTTTGAATTCAAGGTAAATGATGTCACTATTAAGATCAAATAAGCCTATTCTCAATCTCAAGAAAGCTTCTTTACAGGACCTGTTCGACATTTCCATGTTGCATTCCAGTCACTCTTATGGCCTCTGTCCAACTGCCAATTAGATGCTAAAAGTTGTGATTTGTGTGGTACACGAGCTCCAGCCTTCTCAGGAGCTGGAAAGGACTCTTCCAGCTAGTAGGAGGTCATCTGCTGGCCTAATCACAGGTGTTAGCAGGTGAAAATAAATAAATTACATTATGGATCAGTCCGTCCCACACTTTATTCAACTGCAAATAAAAACTAATCTTTTATACCCAATTTTACACCATGACTAGCAATATAATATTCTATTCAATTCAACCAAATGTACAATTAACGTGTGTACATTGAGTATTTTTATGCAGTAGGCAAATATTAAAAGTAATTCTCCGTCACAAACCAAAAGAGAACCTAAAGGTAAGTTTTGCTTATTGTGTATCTAAGAATGCATCCACACTTAATATAATGAAACAAGGTAACCATAATTTCCAACCGAGCTGGCAAAGTTTATTTTAAGTTTCACAATTGATGCCACTTACTCCATCACGACACGATCTTTAGCACAATCAGCTCTATACAGCCTACTTAATCATACCGATATACATCATAGAGAAGGGAGTGAACTTTTGCCCAAACCGCTTTCAAAAAAGTTGGTTTGAGATCCGTCATACTGCACTACATCCCACGGTCTAGATATCTTCAAAATAAATACTAAACGAGTCAGTGAATTACAGAATAGGTCAGTAAATCCAATCTCCGTACTCAGGTGATACCCATGAAGTCACCAAAATGCTAGACACTCTCAGGTACAAGAAGCATCTTCAGTGTATATACATCTACCATCACACCCATCCAACTCTGAGATGCACTCTGACACAGTGGATTTATTAGTAGGAAGCACCATTTTATATTTACACCGGCAAGCAGGAATATTGCAAGTCATTGGCCCATTACTAACCAACTTTAATGTGGTGAAGCCCCAGAAAGAACAGCATTGTTGTATCTTAATAATCAACTTTTGCAATAAGGTTTAAAGAGGTGTCTCCCGCCCCCCCCCCCCCCCCCCAAGGATATTAATCTTTTGCTGCGACACATCCAACTTTAATTTTGTCCTGTAATTTTACCAAAAGTATGGTCTGGCCTTCTCCCAACACTCAGTTTGCTTAGGATAGTTCAGTTGGTGGGTGACACATCCAGCTCATATTACTCCACTGATATGCCTGAGAGATGCAGACGTTTCCCTTCTTCCTCTTATACTCTATTGTACTCCTCTCTCCTATGCAACACAACCTGTAAATACCCTGCTTCCCATTGCAAGACCAAAGAAAGATGAGAAAATACTCTGCAAACAACCCAATGATTTTACAGAAAGCAGGGTCTGGATCTTCCATTTGGTTGCATGGACCTTTCATTGCAATTCGCCCAAAAATCACAAATTCTTAAGCGCCAATTGCATTTCCACGCTAGTTTACAAAACATTGTTCTAGAAGCTGGTCCAGCCCCACAACCTCCAGATCAAACTAGTCGTTTGTATGAATTTTAGCTAATTGTGTTCGCTTGTGAATCTTCAAGGAGGCTCTTAAATTTAAACTGCTCCTTTGGACACAAGGATACTGCATAAAATTTTAAACTGACTTCTGTAAACCATTTTTAACCAGCAAATGTATAGTTTGATTTGTCAATTGCAGTTATTCGAAATGCAAGTTATTCAAGGGTGACGACTGGACATTGATTAAAAGGCTTATTATTTGTGATGAATCCATTTTCAGCTATATTGATCAAATTGCACCTGGTTATTATACAAATAGATCAATGACTTTTTTTTTAAAGTTTAAAAATAGTTTCTAAAACGCTGCCCAGTTGAGCTGGTTCACGGCAGATGTTGTACCCAGTGATATATAAATGAGTTGGAGTGGAAACTGGAGGGGGGGGGGGGGGGAAAGCACATCCAAAAACTAGTTCAATTTTGGCCACCATTTGTGCATGGATTACTGATCACACCCAAATTGAGAAACTCTACCGCTGGCTAATTTTACTTTTCAGGCACTAGGACACAGACTGTCTGTTCCTTTACAGTTCTCCATTTACAGTCAGAGTTCACAATCTGTACTATATAATGTTTGCATTTGTGGCAGTCTGGAATTTGGGACGGCATTTTGCTTTGTTCGCGACCTTTATATAATGTGCTACAATCAGCAAAATTAGAAATCAATAGAAAATGCTCCCCAAATTTAAATTAAGCCATCATGGATTATCTGATAGTCAGAGGCTTGTCAGGATTTACATGGAACCATCCACAGGAACATCCTCCAGATAATAAAAAAAAGAAACATATCTAGTTTCTCACTTTTGAAATTTTACAGATGCAGCCACGGTAACCAAGTTTAAAAGATGTTATTTAATAATCATACCCCTGATACCATAGCAGTTCATTGTTCTGTTTGTGCTTTGCAAGGTGCCACATGAGCTCACCGTCACTTGCAAATCGCAACATGCACATTTCACATTTGTATGGAAGCGCTGCAGCATGGCTCATGTCTATGTGTGTTCGGAGGTTTGCAATTTGCTCAGTAGAGTAATCACAGTACTGACACAAGTAGATCTCCTGAGATGAGTGCAAGTTCAAATGTTTGTTATATTCAGCTGTGTTGCAAAACCCCTTCCCGCAATCGTCGCACACATATGGAAAGAACCGCGCATGCTCAATTGCCACATGGCGGTTGACATTACCATACAACCGGCTTCTGTAGCCACACGACTGACAGATAAAGAAGTTTCTCTCTCGGTCAAAGCTCACTTTACTCATAAAACCCGCAGGTCCCTGAAGTCCATCCTCGGAGCTGTCGTTCATCTCCATGAGGCTGTACGCATGTTCAGCAAGGACGTGGCTGTGCAGCTCAGCAGCATCATCTGTGCCATACTCACAAAACTGGCAGAGGTACTGCTCATCGCCATCATGTTGCTGCAAGTGCAGATGGAGCTCACTGGTACTACAGAAGTGAATGTTGCACTGCTCGCACCAGTACAGATACTCAGTGCTGTGGACATCAGCCACATGTAACTCAAGCTCCTTTGGGTTTTGAGCACTGTAGCTGCACAACTGGCAGGCGTTTGGCTCTTCTGTCTCATGGACCTGCAAATGCTTGTGGAGCAGATTGTACGTTAGAAATTCTCGCTTACAAACTGGACAGATGTTAGGCAGCGTGTCCGTGTGCCTGAGAATAACATGCTGCTTCAGCTCCAGCGGGTACTTGCTGTTGAAGTCACAGTGCTCGCAGCTGTAGAGCCCATCACAAGACGGTTTTCGCAGAGGCCACTTATGTTGATAAAGAACTGTTGAGCAAGGAGATTTGGCCCGTCTCTCCGAGCCATCGCTAACTGAACTTTCTGTTGTATCATCTTGGTGTTTGCTGCCAGTTGAAACTTCTTGTTCAGGATGGTATGTGTTAAATTTACTCTCTTGGTCATTAAATGGGCTCCAGTTATCAAATCCACACTGCCTCTTGCTAGTCCCTTTCAAAACAGAGTTTATTGGCTTCACTGTCATGCAAAGGTCTGGAAAAAGAGAAAGTAAATTAAATGCATTGATACATTTAAGCTACTCTTAAAACTACCACATTTTCGCCTCCCCTAGTTTTTGAGAACACAAATTTCAAACCTTTCCTCCCCACAAATGTCAGTATCAGCTCATGGGGGAGTGGGACAAAGATAAAGTTAAAACACAAATGAATAAAAGAGTTCCAAACAAGAGTCACATCGGACTCGAAGAATTAACCCTGTTTCGCTCTCCACAGATGCTGAGGTTTCCTGCACTTTCTGTTTTGATTATTTAAAATCATATGGTTTCTATAATGGCAGTAGATCTAGAACAGTAGTTCTGCATCCGAGTAGCAAGGTGCAAATCTAACCTCCACCACCCACAATTGTCCATACACTCGGGCAAAGAATGGTCACTTCGTGAGTAAGGATCCAGAGAGCTACCAGCAATTTTGGAACTGTATCCCAACACAATCCAGTGCTTTAAGGAGATGGTACAGTGAGAAAAATGCGGGGAAGAGAAAAGGGGAGCAAATAATCAGAAAATAAGTCATTTCCAAGGAGTTTCCTTTGGTTTCTTGGAATTTGTAGGCCAGCTAACAATATTATAATCAATTGGCACTCCCAAAAATGTTGCAATTAAGAAACACTCCAGTTGAAAAATCCAATTCAGACCACCAACATTTGAGAGATATACCCTGCGTTTAGTGACTTGAGTGCATAATTTTGACCTTAGTGGATAAATAGAAGGTATTATTTACAGATACAGGCATTCCCCACAAAACAATTTTAACCAACCTTGTGAATCGCTTGAATTGTTACAGTGTTCAGGACTGTTTTCGTCTTCATCTTCAACTGTGGAGTCAGACCCTACAAGGCAACAAGAACATTTAGAGGATGAATCCCACCATCAACCTTCGGGGAACCATTCTATGGTAACTAACACATTTCTCCCTTGTCCTTGCTTTCCTGTAGGCAAGGTCAATGCTTCTGCAACTTGCTAAACAATGTGAACCTGACACTTCCCCCCCCCCCACCACCCTCAAATTGCTGACGACAATCAGCTCCTTAAAGAAGGTAATGAACGGCACCACCAAGAGTAAAACACTTCCCCAATCCCCTTATGGCCTTCTTTATCTTTTCCAAATGCAGGAATTCTGACAAATCCTCCAACCATGCTGAAACCTTAGGCGACACCGATGTGCTCCATCTGAGCAGGAGTCACCTCTGGGCTACTAGAGAGGCGAAGGCCAAGACATCGGCCTTCTTCCCCTCCTGCAGCCTCAGCAAGTCTGACACCCTGAAGATCGCCACCATTGGGCACATCTCTCCTCTAACTTCCAGAATCATTGACATTGTCAAGGAAGCCCAAAACGTAACCAACTTAGGCCAGGGCCAAAACACATGCGAATGGTTTGCTGGCCCCTTCGAGCAACGCTCACATCTATCCTCTCACCCGGAAAGAACCCACTCATACGTGCCCTGGTCATGTGCCCCACTTTAAACTGAATCAAATTCAGTCTTGCACAAAAGGTAGAATTGACCCTATGCAGCACCTCACCACCTCCACCCCCCAGCAAAAACAAAACCCAACTCTTCCTCCCATTTCCCCTGTACTTCCTCCAGTGAATCCCTCTTCCTCGCCATCAACTGCCCATATATATCTGATATCCTCTCTTACCCTATCTCGCCAAATGACAGCACCTTACCCATAAGAGAAGGTGCAGTTAGTCTAGAAAATGAAGAGAATTCCATTCACAAAATGTTCCGTGGCTGTAAATATCTAAAAACATTCCCTCATCGGAGCTGAAACTTCTCCACCAATTAATTAATACCCCGGTAGCATAGTGATTAGCACTGTTGCTTCTCAACTCTAGGGACCCGGGGTCGATTCCCGGCTTGGGTCACTGTCTGTGTGGAGTCTGCACGTTCTCCCTGTATATCTGTGGGTTTCTTCCGGGTGCTCCGGTTTCCTCCCACAGTCCAAATATGTGCAGGTTAGGTCGATTGGCCATGCTAAATTGCCCCATAGTATCCAAGCGTTAGGTGGGGTTGCTGGACGATGGGATGAGGTGGAGGTGTGGGCTTAGCAAAGGTGTTCTTTCAGGGGCCGGTGTAGACTCGATGGCCTCCTTCTGCATTGTAAATTCTATGAAATGAAATGTTAATCCGGCCCAGCAAACCAACCCTCTGCAAACAAATCCCTAAACTTCTCGACCGCCTCCCTCTCCCAGATCTTATACAACAAATCCACCCCAGCCGGTATGTACCTATGGTTCCTACGGATGGGCGCCAGTAGCAACATGGACTCTAATTTAAAATGCTGTCTGAATTGGTTCCATATTCTCAGAGAAGCTATAACCACTGGCTTTGTAGAGTAGTGTACCTGGCCGGGGAGAACGGAAATGGAGCAGTAACAAGCGCACTTAAGTTCGAACCTGTACAAGAAGCCTCTCCATCTGCCCCCAAATCGTCAACTCACCCCACACTTACTCAATGTTTGCCGCCCAGTAATAATACATCAAATTTGGTAATGCCAACCCCCACGACTGCCTGTTCCTCTGTGGGAACACCCTCGGAACCCAAGGGGTCATACTCACCCAAACAAAAGACAAAATTAACTTATATACCCTCCTAAAAAAAGATTTTGGAAGAAAGACTGGAATACATTGAAAACACAAACAAGAACCTTGGAAGAATGTTCACTGTGGCCGTTTGAACCCTTCCCACCAAGGACAACTAGAGGGCATTCCACCTCTTCAGGTCCACATTCACCCCCCTCTACCAGATTGGCCAGGTTCAACTTGTGTAACGAGGCCCACTCGTATTCCCAGATAACTAAATCTAGTCCTGACCAGCCAAAATGGTAGCCTCTCTAGATCCGCTCCTGATACAGTCTAGTTTTATTCATAGTTTTATTCATATAGGTGCTAGTTGAATGCATGTAGCTAAGAGGCAAAAATATTAAAAGTGTCTCGACTGTGAGAATCCAATCATTGTCTCATGTAATGAATTAACCATTGTATTGCAGTGTATTCAACACTGAGAATGTATTGTTCTTTGTCTAATCAACTAATCAATTCTTAAGGTCTCTGTCAAGCTGTGAAACATAGCAAGTGTGAGAAAACATATCCAGTAATTGTCCTAAGACTGCAAAATCAGACGCTAAGCTAGTTTTGATAGGCACCATTCAACCTTAAGTAATGTCCAATGTTTGATTAACAAATCATCCTCGGAGTTACAGACATTCAGTTGAACAACCCAGGAGGTCTCAGTTGAGAATTAGAAACCAATGAAAGTAAATGAGGGTTAAACCAGAGATAAGAATTCTCTTAAAAGTAGGATCTCCTGGTCAAGGTCTTCGTTCCTGAAGACCACATACCAGAGAAGGAGCCAAACTTTCTTTGCACCTCCATTATCTTTCCCACATGAGAGGGTCCATGATGTACAGCAGTAAATCGTCTATACAGAGACACCCTATACTCCCTGCCTTCCCTCTCTATACCCTTCCATTCCACCCGGCCGATGATCTAAGTGCGAAGGCCAGCAGCCCAGTTGCCAAAGCAAACAGTAACGGAGAAAGTGGACATCCCTGCCTTGTGCCTCTATAAAACCAAAACTTTATGTGCTGGTATGGACGCTCGTAGTGGAGGCCCTGTACATCAGCCTAATCCACAAATTGAATTTAGGCCCAAAGCCAAAAAAGCCACAGTACCTCAAAACGTTACCCCACTTCACCCGGTCAAACACATTTTCTGCGTCCATGGATTACCTCCGGATCGACCCCCGAGGAAGGTGACAGCACCACATTCAAAAGTCTTCTAATGTTGGCAGACAACCTCTGACTCTTAACAAAACCCGTCTGATCCTCAGAAATGACCCCCGGCAGGCACCCCTCCAAACGAGTTGCTGACACCTTAGTCAATAGCTTTGCATCAGCATTCAACTTGGAGATGGGCCAAAGATGTGCAAGGTAGGTGGATTGAACACGCTAAATTGCCCCTTCATTGGAAAAAACGAATTGGGTACTCTTAAATTTTTTTTTAAATGTCCAACATGTTGTGGCCCCAACACAGTCCCCAACTGCATAGGACAATTACATTTCATAATTTCCTTCAGCCCGAGTAGCGCCTCCAATTTCTGCCCTCTTTCCATATCCACCGCCGCAAAGACCAAGCCATCCAGAAACTGAACTGTAGTCAAGTCTTCCTCCGGAGGCTCCGATTTGTACAGCCCCCCAGTAAAAGACTTCAAATATCCCATTGCCCTTCACTGGAACCCGCCTCCCCCGCCGTGAACCGTAAATAGCCGGCTTTCTCCCCATACTTGTAAAAACATCCCTCTCACGCAATGCATCTGCCTCACCGTCTTTCCCGTCGACACCAACTTCCAACTAAAGCTCCACCTGGAGCTTCTTCCTCTTCACTAACTGCTCTGCCATTGGGGCAGCAGAGTATTGACAGTCCACGTCAAGGATGGAATCCACCAACATCCACTTCTCTGCCGTACCAGACCTATCTCTATGAGCTTTAATCAAAATTAGCTCCCCCCTGACAACCGCTTCACAAAATGTGGAAGAGGAGACCTCCTCGTTCTTATTAAACTCCACATATTTTCAAATAGCGGAAGCTGCCCTCTCACAATCCCCTTATCTGCGAGCTACACCGGATCCAACTTCCACGGGGGTCGCTGAGCACAGCCCGTCTCCAAACTCATATCCACATAGTGTGGAGCGTGGTCAGATATTACAATCGGTGAATACTCTGCCCCCACTACCCCAGGGAGTAGCAACTTACCCACTGCAAAGAAATCAATACGGGAGGAGACCCGATACACATGCGAAAAGGAAAGCGCCTTCTCCCTCGGGTATCTGAATCTCCACGCATCCCCCACCCCTCCATCTGCTCCATAAAGAGGAGTAGCTCCTTTGCCACCCCCGATGTCGCAAAGAACTTGGGGCACGACCTATCTAATTTGATAAACGTCCGTATCGTCTCAATTCAGTGTGCATACGTTCACCAAGACCACCGGAAGGCCAACAGGGCTCCACCTCACATTGGCTCCAGGCCCACACAGGATGGATGCTGCCACACCCCTTAAATGAGTACATCAACAAATAAAGCTTCAATATCAGCAATCTATCCCTTCCCCCTCCTGACTGCTCCCCAACCTCCCCTCCCTGTCCCAGCTAACCCCCCGCTTCCCGGATCACCAAACTAACACCCCACTTCCATCAGTCCTGACCCCTCCCCTCTCCCAAACAAGAAAACCCAACCACCCCAGGCTTGTTACCTTAATGAACAAAAGAAACAGAACCCCCCCCCCCAGGTAACCAGCCGAGGCTTTCTCCCCCACTTTGCTCCCATTAACTAGCATATCTGCTAGAAGGGTGACCCCCACCTGGTAAACAAAAAACAGTTATACACACAATAAATCAACAGACAGCCCCCCTACCCAAACCCATGTTTAATACAGATCATTCTACTATCTACAAACCCAACCGCAACCCCCTCTCCTCCCTCACTCCCCAACATTTCCAACAGTTTCCAACGATACTATAATAACCAAAATCCAATGACCTGGATAAAAGACAAAAAGATAACAGTGACATGTGAAAAATAGAGGACGAGAAAAGGAAAACCTCAACTGTCATGTGTAACCAACAACTTCATTCAATCTTCCCCCAGTCCTTGTTTCTTTACAAAATCGTTTGCCTCCTCCAGCGTATCATAGTTATGGTCCCCGTCTCCGAACATGACCTGCAGGCGAGCCAGGTGCACCAGTGCAAATCACACTTTGCACTTGTAAAGAGCCGCCTTGGCCTTATAAAAACCCACACGCCTTTTTGCCAGTTCTGCCCCAACATCCTGATAAATTCTGACAGGATGATCCTCCCGTCTACATTTCCGAGGCCTTTGTCGCAACGGCCAGTGGGCCTGGTCCACTTCAGGAGGGTTTGCAAAGACCCACTCCCTCACCAGCTTCCCAAACATCTTTGGCACGTGGTTCTTGGCAATCGCACCTTCTATGCCCTCCGGCAGCCCAATGATCCTCAAATTTTGACATCTGCAGCGATTCACCAGGTCGTCGACCTAGGCCTTCAATGATTTCTGTCCCTCTGCCAACATCGCTACCCCTGCCTCCAAGGAGGCGGTCCAGTCACCGTGATCAGTGACCATCTCCTAAACCTTCCATATCATTTGAGTCCTGTTCCTCCAGCCGCTGTTCTGCACTGTCCCGAGCTGCATGAGTGGGCTTAGTCATCTTTGCCAAATCATCTGTGATCACCTGCCTCTGTTTCTTAGAATCCTAGAATCCCTGCAGTGCAGAAGGAGGCCAGTTGGCACACCAAGTCTGCACTGACCCTGTGAAAGAGCATAACCCTATCCCCGTAACCCCACCTAATCATTTTGGACTCCCCTATTGATATCTTTGTAGTGGGTACGTCGCTACTCCCCGGGATTGTGGTGGCAGGGTATTGACCGACTGTAATATCTGACCACGCCCCACACTATGTGGATATGTGGCAAATTAACAAGGCCAATCCAACTAGCTGGCATATCTTTGGACTGATGGAGGAAACCAGAGCACCTCAAGGAAACTCATGCAGACACAGGAAGAACGGACAAACTACACACAGTCACCCATGACTGGAACTGAACCCAGGTCCCCGTGACATGCCGTGCCAAGTCACCCGGTCAGAGTGATATTCCCTCTCAGTCACCTGGTCAGTGTGATATAACTGCCCGGTCAGTGTGATACACCCTCCCAGTCACATGGTCAGAGTTACACCCCTGTCCATCACTGGGTCAGTATGATACCCCACACAGTCAGTGTTATACACCACCCAGTCACTTGGTCAGTATGATAACACCACCCAGTCACCTGGTCAGTATGATACCCCCACCTAGTCAGTGTGATACCCCACCCAGTCACCTGGTCAGTATGATAATGTCACCCAGTCAGTATGATACCCCCACACAGTCACCTGGTCAGTGTGATACCCCACCCAGTCACCTGGTCAGTGTGATACCCCCACCAAGTCACCTGGTCAGTGTGATACGCCCACCAAGTTACTGGGTCAGTGTGATAACCCCGCCCAGTCAGTATGATACTCCCACTCAGTCACCGGGTCAGTGTGATACCCCCATCCAGTCACTGGGTCAGTGTGATACCCCCATCCAGTCACCGGGTCAGTGTGATACCCCGACCCAGTCACCGGGTCAGTGTGATACCCCGACCCAGTCACCGGGTCAGTGTGATACCCCCACCCAGTCACCAGGTCAGTGTGATACCCCCACCCAGTCACCAGGTCTGTGTAATACCCCCACCCAGTCACCGGGTCAGTGTGATACCCCCACCCAGTCACCGGGTCTGTGTGATACCCCCACCCAGTCACCTGGTCAGTGTGATACCCCTTCCCTATTATTTGGTCAATTTTATTCCCCCCCATTGGAAGGGGAAGTTCATTGGAAGGCTTCCTCCTCCCTCCCAAAATACTGAAGTCTTTATTACCGGAGTAACGCGAGGGATTTAAACTCTTCCTCCTCTTCCTGTTGCCACTTTCACTCATGGTGTCCCGGCTGAATGTGTCTCTTAGCCCGGCCCCTGCGGCCTGCAGCTTGCGGCGGCTGCCCGGCCTCTCTGTCCGTGTGTGAAGCAGCAAGAAAAGGCCCAGTCCCTTCGCCTGAACAGGGCAGCTGCCGTTCGGCTTGGCAGCCACTCGTTCCCCGGCTCCACAAGGCCTCCGAGCCGCTGCCTCTGTTCCTTTGATTCGCTCCTCACTCGGCCACGCTCACAAATGGAGACGCTCCCTACCAGGATGACGTCAGCGCCACTTCCGTGCCGGATTTCCGCTGCGCGCGCAGAGGGAGCGTCCTTATTTTCCAAACCACATTCAAAACGTCGAAGGCTCGCTGCATGTCCATGGCCCAGCCCTTTCTGGAGGGGGCGGACGGTGGTGTTCTGCTAATATCATTGAACTAGTAATCCACATTTTAATCTGGTTCAATCACCTTTTGGGACGTTACCTGGGCAGCACGGTAGCACAAGTGAATAGCACTGTGGCTTCACAGCGCCAGGGTCCCAGATTCGATTCCCCGCTGGGTCACTGTCTGTGCGGAGTCTGCACGCTCTCTCCATGTCTGTGGATTTCCTCCGGGTGCTCCTGTTTCCTCCCACAGTACAAAGATGTGCTGGTTAGGTGGATTGGACATGCTAAATTGCCCCTAGCGTCCAAAAACTTTAGATGGGGATATTGGGTTACGGGGATAGGGTGGAAGTGGGTCGGTGCAGACTCGATGGGCCGAATGGCCTCCATCAAATGGCCTGTATGTTCTATGTCTATGTCTACCTGCTCTGGCACACATGTCATCCCAGGTTCACAGTCAAATCCATAGAATCCCTACAGTGCAGACGGGAGCCACTTGGCCCTTCGATCCTGCACCGACCCTCCGAAAGAGCACTCCACCTAGGCCCACTTCTTCACCCTATCCCCGTAACCCCGCACATTAATCATGGCCAATCCACCGAATTTGCACATCTTTGGACTGTGGGAGGAAACCGGAGCACCCGGAGGAAACCACTCAAACACGGGGAGAAGGTGCAAACTCCACATAGACATCTTGCCTGACCTTTACAATTTTGGGGATGGGCCACTCAAATGTAGACTTTGCCAGCAACAACCTATGATAAAAAAGAATCCTTCTACATAAATCCATTTTTCGACAATTACTTTTTATCTTAGTACGAAGCCTTACAACACCAGGTTAAAGTCCAACAGGTTTGTTTCGAAGTCACTAGTTTTCGGAGCGCTGCTCCTTCCTTCACCTGAGGAAGGAGCAGCGCTCCGAAAGCTAGTGACATCGAAACAAACCTGTTGGACTTTAACCTGGTGTTGTAAGACTTCGTACTGTGCTCACCCCAGTCCAACGCCGGCATCTCCACATCATGACTTTTTATCTTGATAGACGATCATATGTTTTTGCATTTTAAAAAAATCTTCATGATCTCAAGATGTCCCAAAGCATTTTGCAGCCAGTGGAGCAATTTTGAAGTCCAATCACTGTTGCAATGTAGGAAATACGGCAACCAATTTACACATTGTGCGCTCCCACATTGTGATCATGATCATGTCAATTTTCTTTTTGCATAAGATATTGATTGAGTGATAAGTATCAGCTAGAACTCCAAGGATAATTCCTCTTCCTTGAAATCACTGCATGGTATTTTTTACATCCACCTGAGACAGCAGGCAAGGCTGTGGTTTAATGACTTAAACTACATAGAAACATAGAAAATATATTTTGCTTTACTCCATTTCTTAGATAAAGAGATCAAAACTGCACACAGTAATCTTGGTGTGGTCTCACCAAGGTCCTGTACAGTTTCAGTAAGGCATCCTTGCTCCTGAACTCAAATCCTCTTGCGTTGAAGGCCAACACACCATTTGCCTTCCTATCTGCTTGCTGTGGCTGCATGCTTGCCGTCAGTGACTGATGTACTAAACACCCAGGTCCCTTTGTACATCAACGTTTCTCAATCTTTCACCATTTAAAGAGTACTCTGCCATTTTGTATCTCTGTCCAAAGTGGATAACTTAACGTTTACCCCTGTTACACTGCATGTGCCATGTATTTGCCCACTCACTCTACTTGTCTAAATCACCTTGAAGTCTCTTAGCATCCTCCTCACCACTCACATTCCCACCAAATTCCGTATCATCAGAAAACCTTTTCTTGGGGCCCAAGAACTGATCCCTGTGGGATACCACTAGTTAACTGTCTGCTCCTTCCAAAAGGTCCCATTTATTCCTACTCTCTGTTTCCTGCCTAGTAACAAATTCTCAATCCATGCTAATACAATATCCCCAATTCCATGTGCTTTAATTTTGCACACTTACCTCTTTTATCAAAAGCTTTCTGAAAATCCAAATACGCCACATCCAATGGTTTACCCTTGTCTATTCCCGCAGTTATGATCTCAAAAAACTCCAGTAGGTTTGTAAACCATGATTTCCCTTTCATAAATCCATGTTGACTTTGTCTGATCCCATTGATATTTTTTTCTAAGTGTCCTGTTATCGCAGCCTTCATGATAGGCGCAAGCATTTTCCCTACTACTGATGTTAGGCTAACTGATCTGTAATTCCCTGTTTTCTCCCTCACTCCTTTTTTTAAATAGTGAGGTTACATTTACCACACTGCAATCTGCCAGGACTGTTCCAGATTCAACAGAATTTTGAAAGACGACAACTGATGCATCCACTATTTTCATGGCCACCTCCTTTCGTACTGTGGGATGCAGATTATCAGGCCTTGGGATTTTATTGGCTTTCAGTCCCATTAATTTCTCCAGCATTTTTTTTTTAGTATTACTAATTTCCTTCAATCCGGTTCCTTAGCATTTCTGGGAAGTTATCTGTGTCTTCCTCCGTGAAGAAAAGAACTAAAGTAGTTGTTTAATTGCTCTGCCATTTCCTTGTTCTCTATTATAAATTCTCCTGTTTCGGACTGTAACGTACTGTAAAACATTTGTCTTCACTAATTTTTTTCTTTTTCAAAAAAATATTTCTATTAACATTTTTCATTGTAACAAAGTAAAACCACAACACATAAAAAATAATCTCCAAACTTCATCACCCTCCCAATCCCCCCAAAAGAAAACTAAACTTAACCAATAATCCCCCCCCTAACAATTGACGGTGAGTAGCTCCTTAAAATAGGCTGCCATCTAGAGTA
This sequence comes from Scyliorhinus torazame, assembly GCF_047496885.1. Classification (NCBI taxonomy): domain Eukaryota; kingdom Metazoa; phylum Chordata; class Chondrichthyes; order Carcharhiniformes; family Scyliorhinidae; genus Scyliorhinus; species Scyliorhinus torazame. The sequence continues at coordinate 38,179,597 of NC_092720.1, read as the reverse complement.
GAACCCTCCTACCGATACCCTCATGGTGTACTTGACCTTCTCTAAGTAGAAAAATTCCATTAGGTCACAACCAGGCCAAGGCATTGGATAGAACAGGAGACCTCCAACTAACCAGAACTCACCTCCAAGCTATCAATGAGGCGAAGGCGAGGACATTTGCCTCCACCTCGACTACAGCACCGGTGAGTCCGAGACCCCAAAATCAGCCATCAGGCTCCAGCTCGATACCAAGAACCCCTGACATGGTGCTGAAGAAGGAGACCCAGAAGCTAACCACTTTTGGACATGTCCAGATCTTATGCATATGATTCCCCCCTTGCCCCCCCCCCCACCCCCCAGAACAACGCTTACACCTATCCTCCACCCTTGAGAAAAACCCTACATCCACCCCCTGATCAAATGTGTCCAATGCACCACCTTGAACTGAATCAGCTGAGCTTAGCACATGAGGAGGTGGAGTTGACCCTGTGAATAACCTCGCTCCACGCTCCCCCCACCCCCCCCATGAAAAACCTAGCCCAGCTCCCCTTCCCATTTCCTCTTCACCTCAGCCAATGGAGCCTGCTCCACCACCAAGATCCAGCCATAAATGTTCAAAATCATCCCCTCCCCTAACTCTGTCAGCGAAAGGACCCTATCCAAAAGAGAGGATGAAGATGCCAGGAGAAAGAAGGAATCTCATTGGCAAGAAGTCGCGGGCCTGAAAAACTGAAATATGTATGTCTTTGGGAATTAGAATTTAGCCAACAGCTCCTCAAAACCGGTGAACGCCCCCTCTATCAACATGTCCCCAACCCTCATCCGTCCCTCCCTCTCCCATGACTCGAATGATGAGTCCAAACCCAAAGGCACAAAGAGATGATTCCTGCAGATTGGGGCTAACAGCGAAATTGAGCCCAGCTTAAAATGTTGCCTGAACTGTCTCCAAATCCTCAGAGTGGCCACCACTGCCAGGCCTGAAGTAAATTTTGCAGGGGAAAATGGAAGCGGAGCAGTAGCCAAAACCCTCAGACTTGTATACCTACAAGAGCTCCCCTTCATAGAACATAGAACATAGATCATTACAGCGCAGTACAGGCCCTTTGGCCCTCGATGTTGCGCCGACCTGTGAAATCACTCTAAAGCCCATCTACATATGCCCTTATTGTCGATATGTCTATCCAATGACCATTTGAATGCCCTTAGTGTTGGCGACTCCACTACTGTTGCAGGCAGGGCATTCCACGCCCTTACTACTCTCTGAGTAAAGAACCTACCTCTGAAATCTGTCCTATATCTCCCCTCAATTTAAAGCTATGTCCCCTCATGCTAGACATCACCATCCGAGGAAAAAGGCTCTCACTGTTCACCCTATCCAATCCTCTGATCATCTTGTATGCCTCAATTAAGTCACCTCTCAACCTTCTTCTCTCTAACGAAAACAGCCTCAAGTCCCTCAGCCTTTCCTCATAAGATCTTCCCTCCATTCCAGGCAACATTCTGGTAAATCTCCTCTGCACCCTTTCCAATGCTTCCACATCCTTCCTATAACGCGGCGACCAGAATTGCACGCAATACTCCAAATGTGGCCGCACCAGAGTTTTATACAGCTGCAACATGACCTCATGGCTCCGAAACTCAATCCCTCTACCAATAAAAGCTAACACACCGTACGCCTTCTTAACAACCCTCTCAACCTGGGTGGCAACTTTCAGGGATCTATGTACATGGACACCGAGATCTCTCTGCTCATCCACACTGCCAAGAATCTTACCATTAGCCCAGTACTCTGTCTTCCTGTTATTCCTTCCAAAATGAATCACCTCACACTTTTCTGCATTAAACTCTATTTGCCACCTCTCAGCCCAGCGCTGCAGCTTATCTATGTCCCTCTGTAACTTGTAACATCCTTCCGCACGGTCCACAACTCCACCGACTTTAGTGTCATCTGCAAATTTACTCACCCATCCTTCTATGCCCTCCTCCAGGTCATTTATAAAAATAACAAACAGCAGTGGCCCCAAAACAGATCCTTGTGGTACACCACTAGTAACTGGACTCCAGTCTGAACACTTCCCATCAACCACCACCCTTTGTCTTCTTCCAGCTAGCCAATTTCTGATCCAAACTGCTAAATCACCCTGAATCCCATGCCTCCGTATTTTCTGCAGTAGCCTACCGTGGGGAACCTTATCAAACGCTTTACTGAAATCCATATACACCACATCAACTGCTTTACCCTCATCCACCTGTTTGGTCACCTTCTCAGTTGTCCCTATTGAATCAAGATCTTTAAGCCACCTCTGTACTTTTTCAATGTTTGCAGCCCAATAATAAAATAACAAATTAAGTAGCTCGAGGCCCCCTGACTGCCTCTTTAGAAATGTCCTATGAATCTGTGAGGTGGTGTACACCCAAATAAAGGAAAATGTCATTTTATTACCCTTCACAAAGAAAGACTTGCGAAGAAAAATAGGGAGACACTGAAGCAAAAATAAAAACCTTGGGAGGACATCCATTTTTACCGTCTGAACCCTGCCTGCCAAGGACAGAGGGAGGTTATCCCACTTCTTCAAGTCAGACTTAACCCCATTCACCAGACTAGCAAAATTTAGTTTATGGAGCGAGGCCCAATTATAGGCCACCCAAATTCGCAGATAACGAAAGCTAGACCTGGCCAAGTGAAAAGGCAACGTCCCCATTTCCTTCGAGCTGTAAGTCACTTGGAAGCGTGCAGGAGACACCACACCAAATCAAACACTGTTTCTATACAATGCGGCCTTGGCCTTGTTGAACGCCGCATTCTACTTTGCCAGTTTTACTCCCACATCCTGATAGAGCCTAACATCTTAAGTTCTACCACCAAGGTGCCCGTGAGCATCTTGGCCGTAAGTGGAGTGGCCAAAGTCTCAGCAGGAGCCTCTGCATTTTCTCAGCAGACAAGGCTCGAGAGGTTTCCAAGTCTGACGACCATTCTTTGCTTGTCTGCTGCCTTGTCTTATGCTTTTGGGCATGTCTTTATGTGGGAACCAAATCCCAATGAACTAATACATTTCACCCCAGAAATCAAGCGAAAAGGGCCAAAATCAAAGTACTCTGGCAAGAGCCGCCTTCTGTGCGACTGCTCTCTGCATACGGCCACTGGAAAACCACTAATATTTTTCTTATATCATTATAGAAGCTTTTATAGTCCGCTTTTATGTTCCTTGCAAGTTTACTCTCTTACTCTATTTTCCCCTCTTAATTAATCTATTTTTCCTCCTGTACTGAACTTCTCCCAATCTTCACGCTTGCTACTTTTTCGAGCAACTTTATACAACTCCTCGTTGGATCTAATCCTTCATTTATTTGTCAGCCATGGTTGGGCCTCTTTCCTTGTCCTGTTTTTTCACCAGAAAGGAATGTACAGTTTCAATGCTTTCATTCATTCCTTAAATATTAGCCGTTGCATGTCCATCACCATGCCTTGTAATGAAGTTCCCCAAACTATCTTAGCCAAATCATATCTCATACCTTCATATAATTCTCTCATACTATGGTCACCTCCAACAGTGCAGCATTCCATTAGTACTGCACTGCCTGGATTTTTGTCCTCCACACTCTGAAATGGGGCTTGAACCAACAACCTAATACCTCAGGGGTGAGAGTGCTACCAACCAAGCCGCTGCCGACCATGTTATTGTAAGTGAATGTAGAAGCAGCCTGGATTGAAGACCAGCAGCAGCTGCTTGCACAAAATGTTTTGAAAAGCTCAAGACTGGTCCATGCAAATTGTCCCCTTGGTATAGTAAAGAGAAGAGGCAAGGCAGAAACATTTAAGGGAGGGGATTCCAGAGCTTAGGGCCTTTGTAGCTAAAGGCATGGCCGCCAATGCTAGAGTAATGTAGAGGTGGAAACCCAATTGCAAGGATTCAAACCTGGAGGTCCAGGAATAATGGGCATGGGATTTGGAGCCAACAACATGTACAAAGACTTAAGAGAGGAAAGGGAAGTTGGAGATGAAGTGGGTAGTTTGCAAGGATGATGGAGTCAAGAGTTTTGTTCTCCAGTGGAGAGAGGTGATAACGGCAGATTTGTAGGAGAGAACAGTACTTGGGGAGAGAGAACTCTTAACAATATCAGCTAACATAGGAGCCAGGAGGGGAGTTGGTTAGCAGTTTAGGAGGAGTTGGGTTAGGGAGCTGAAACTGGGGCTGATGGATGAGATAGGTTTGAGACGGCATGCAGGGAAATAGATAGGAGAGGAACCAGAGAAAGATGTGGGTTTAGGGCTCGGGCATGGGACGATCTTTGCCTCGATGGGCTGAGAGAAGGGAGGGAAGGAACAGAGGCAGCTGATCAGATAATCTCAATCCCAGTGAGAAAGTTTATGAGCTCATCATATTAATTGTTGGAAGTGAAGGAGATGGGGAGGGGCTTAAGAAGATGGTTTGCATCAGACAGAAAAATAAATGAAGTCTGAGGTCACCATTAGATCTGGAAATGGCAGAGAGAACCCTGGGCAGAGAATGTGGAAAAGGTGAGATGATGGTGGCGATAGATTGGGTCAGGTTAGAGGAGGGGCTTTTCGTGGCGACAAGCCTGAGGGCCCTAGTGACAGCCTTGCTGCTGTTCGCCCTGAGGAAGTACACGAGCAGTCCGGTGGTGGAGTCATCCACAAAAATTTGGAACGTGCCGAGGAGGTATTTTAAACTGGGGCACATGTCGGTTATGACTCAACTGTGTGGGAATCATAGGTATGCGCCGGGGGGGGCGGGGGGGATGGATGGGATGTACAGGAAATGGAGGGAAGAAGGACTAGTGTGGATCAGGGATATGTTTGTGGAGGGCAAGTTTGCTGGGCTAGAGGAACTGAGGGAGAAGTTTGAGCTACCATGGGGGAGTGAGTTCAGATACTGGCAGGTCCGGGACTTTGCGTTCAAGGAGCGGCCCTCATTCCCTCAGATACCGGGATATATGCTTTTGGAGAAAATGTTGCTCCTGGATGAAGGAGAGATGGTAGGATTGTGGACATAAAAGGGTGGCTTGGACAGCAGGGCACGATCTTAGTAAAAAGGATCAAGCGGCAGTGGGAGGAAGAGTTGTGGAGGGAGATAGGTTGGGGACATTGGTGCAAAGTAATGCGCCGAGTGAACGCAACTTCCTCCTTTTGCAAGGATGAGTCTTTTACAGTCTAAGGTGGTGTACAGGGTCCACATGAATCAGGCCCGGATAAGTGCTTTTTTCCCAGAGGTAGTAGACGGGTGAGAGAGGTATGGGAGGTGGCCCATATGTTTTGGTGCTGTGAGGAGTTGGAGAACTTTTGGGAACCTATCGAGGATTGTAGGGTTTGAGATGAAGCCGGATCCGATGGCTGCCATCTTTGGGGTATCGGAGGTGCAGGAGGGGAAGCGGCTGATGTCTTGGCTTTCGCTCTCTAATTGCCCGGCGATGGACACTTTTGAATTGGAGCTTGGCTGCGCTGCTGGAAGTCGCAGCATGCTTGGGAGACTTGTACGTGTTTCTCAGGTTGGAGAAAACCAAATTTGCCCTCAGGGGGTCGGAGGACAGCTTTGAGGTGCGGTGGGATATGTTAATGTCTGACTTGGATGATGGTGCCAGTCATCAGTCAGTCAATCATGTTTTGGACTCTTTAGAGAGAGGTTGGAATCATGCCTAGGAGCAGCGTGCCTCCTCTGCAACCTGTTTAGATGTAATACTAATAAACAAATGTGAAGCAGATACCAGAGGATATTTAGTCTGTCTAAGAACCATGTCCCTTGCCTAGATCCCATGGTGGAACGACCCATCTCAGAAAATTGCCAACCCTGGTTAGAAGTATCTCTGAAAGTTGGATCACGTGACATCCGATCGTGTGACATTTGCAAATGTTATTACCTGGAGCTTCATAATACAATAGAGAACCAAACTAAAAATAGAGTACAGAAGACAAAAGGGAATAAGAAGAGATTAGTCTCTAAAATAAACGGAAACTCAACTAGTCATAAACACATAAATCGTAAAAGAGCGGTCAAAGAAAGAGTGGGGCAGGTTAGAGATGGAAGAGAGATATTCTGTTGGAGACTAAGGGCACGACTGAGATACAAAATGACTATTTTGCAATTGTCTTCACAAACAAACAGGAATGTAGCAGCCAAGGAGGAGGCAATTACTTCATGCTGCCATTGGACAAGATAACAATAAAAAGGAGACACCTAAAAGGTTGGCTTTCCTCAAAGTAGAAATTCTTCTAATCCTGATGGGATGCATCCTTACTTACTGAGGGAAGCAAGGAGGAAATTGCAGGGGCTCTGACCACAATCTTCGAATCTTCCTTCAATATGTGGCAGTGCCAATGTACTGGATGATTCCAAATGTCACATCTGTTTAAAAAGGGAGAGAGATAAATCCAACAACTACAGATTAATTAAGGACCAAATAATTTGAAAAAGTGTAATAAATGAAAGTCAGCGTGGATTTGTTAAATACAAATTGTCATGGTATTCAGGTAAACATCATGGTGCAAACATACGTACATACTGATGGACAGATCAACGGACCAATCAATACACACACAACACCACAGCCAATCACAGGCAAGAACATACACACTATAAAACGGGGAACACAACACTTCCCGGTGATTCCAGCAGCAGACAGCTCAGGGCACGGAGCTCACAGCAATCCACTCAGACATCCACCATGTGCTGAGTGCCACTCCAAGATAGTGTCAGGGATAGGTCCACAGATTCAAGGGTAATGAATGAACCACAGTGACCAGTTTACCATTGTAAATATTGTTAGTAATAAAACTGAGTTGTACCATCCGCAACCGTGTTGGTTCGTCTGTGTAGCAGAGCACCCAACACGACACAAATCACATTTGATGGGGACTTCCGGTAGCGGCCATGACCTGCGAGGTCGCACGAACAGCAGCTCCCGCCGGGATCGGTTTTTCAGGCTGCTAAAAGGAGCGGCGGCGGTAATTGACGGGAGGGACCGGCGCAGGAACGGATGTGGGAGAGGTTCCCCCTGGTGGTGCACGGAGAGAACCAGGAGCAGAGCCGGCAGATGCGTGAACACGGGGAAGAAGGTCGAGAAGGTCCGGGAGGACAAAATGGCGGCTGGAGAAGATCGGGAGGTGTGGGCCCAGTGGGCCAGAGAACAGCAGGAGCGCCTTAAAAACTGCTTCATGGAGCTGAAAACGGAGATGCTGGCCTCCATGGAAAGAATTGTGGTGACCCAGAAGGTGCAGGAGAAGGAGATCAAGGAGGTGAGGAGGAAGGTGGCGGAGAATGAGGACGAGATCCTGGGCCTGGCGGTGAAGGTGGGACACACGAGGTGCTCCATAAGAGATGGCAAGAGAGGCCTGATGACCTTGAGTGTAGGTCTCGGAGCCATAATCTGCGGATCCTGGGTCTTCCTGAAGGAGCGGAGGGGGCGGACGCGAGCACGTACGTGGCCACAATGCTGGGGACGCTGATGGGCGCGGGGGCCTTCCCGCGGCCCTTGGAGCTGGATGGGGCGCACAGGGTTCTCGCCAGAAAGCCGAGGGTAAACGAGCCACCGAGGGCTATGGTGATACGGTTTCAGCGCTTGGCAGACCGGGAGCGAGTCCTGCGGTGGGCAAAGAAAGAGCGGAGTAGTAAGTGGGAGAATGGCGAGATCCGAATTTACCAGGACCTGGGTGCTGAGCAGGCGAGGAGGCGTGCAGATTTCAACCGGGCGAAGGCGGTCCTCCACAGTAAAGGGGTGAAATTTGGACTCCTGCACCCGGCGAGACTGTGGGTAACATACCAGGACAGGCACCACTATTTTGATACGCCGGACGAGGCGTGGCCGTTCATCAGGCAGGAGAAGCTGGACCTGAACTAAGGGACAGTTGTATGGGGGTGAAATGTGCGGGTGGGGAGGGACCGAGGGGAGGACGGTGGGTAAAGCATAGGTTTATGGGCTTTTCTGCCCTAGTTTGGTTGGTGGTTTTGTTGTTTGTTTTGTTTGTTTTCCAGGTGTTTTGTTTTCCAGGTGTTCGGTGCTAGGGGGGCGGGAAACCCTCGGGACGGGTTGTCCAGCGCACGGCGAGGTCCCAGATGGCGCTTGCGCCTCTACCTTGCGGAGGAGGGGGGTTAGGGTGGCCCGAAGGAGGCAACAAGTTAAGGGTTGGTATATAGAGGCGGGAGCTGCCGGGGTCAGCATGGGTTAGCAGACTCACGGAAGCACAATGGGGGGGAAACCAGAGCTAAGCGAATGGTTGGTGGGGGGGGGGGGGCTGGGGGCTGGGGGGGGGGGGGGATGCTGCTTTGCTGACTGATGGGGAGCCAGGTGCCAGGTGAGGGGCATGGATGGAGAGTCGGGCGGGGGGGGCCGCCGAGGGGGGGAGAGCTGGAGGAGGGAGGCGGGGGCATGCGGCTAGCCGAAAAAGGGAGATGGCTAGTCGGTGGGATTGGGGGGGGGGTCAACTCCCCAACCAGGTTGATCACGTGGAACCTGAGGGGCTTTAATGGGCCGGTCAAGCAGTCCCGCGGGTTCCCACATTTAAAGGGGTTGAAGGCGGACGTGGCCATATTGCAAGAGACGCACTTAAAGTTCTCTGATCAGACGAGGCTGAGGAAAGGATGGGTGGGACAGGTGTTTCACTTGGGGTTAGACTCCTGTAGCGCACAAAGATTCCATGAGACGAATAGAGTGAAGTCGATGAGGCTTTATTAAGCGTGTCTGTTCCCCCGCAGCTCGATAGTAAACTGGCCTGCGGGGGAAGACTCCGGCTTCTTATACTCCGCCTTCAGGGCGGAGCTTGAGGTCAACGGCCAACCAGGACCCGGGATCTGTCAGCCAATGACATTAGGGCTTCCAGTCCCACATGACCCCCAATACATACTACCACATTCACCCCTTGTCAAAAATGAACCCGGCGGGGTGATGCTTCGTATGGTGGTAAGGGTTTACAGGGCTGGTCCTGGGAGGATAAAACATTCACATGGCAATACAGTATTGGACAATTTCGTCCTGTTGCAACTATTTACAGAGGGTGTAGGAAGAAAAGCAAAATGTTCTTGTGAACAGTCCATATTTGTTTTACATCGACGCCACGAGTCGGTCGGGCGGTCTGGTCGTCCGTGTCGATCGCCTCGGCCCCGGCGGTGGTGGTGGTGCTTGTACCAGTGTTGTCGCCTCCAGGAGCCGTACGGTTTCAGCTGTCGGTGCAAAGGGGAGGGGGACCGATCCTCCTGGGAAGGGGGCGGTCGCGGGGTGCGGTGGTGGCAGGAAGGGGAGGGGTTGGGTTGATGATGTCGGGGGGGTGTGCGTGTTGCCGGCGGGCGCCAGATCCCGCAGGGAGACCGTGTCCTGTCGGCCGTCGGGGTACTCCACGTAGGCGTACTGGGGGTTTGCGTGGAGGAGGTGAACCCTTTCGACCAACGGGTCCGCCTTATGTGCCCGCACATGCTTTCGGAGCAGGATGGGTCCTGGGGCCGCCAGCCAGGTCGGCAGCGACGTTCCAGAGGAGGACCTCCTAGGGAAGACAAGGAGACGCTCATGAGGCATTTGATTAGTGCTCGTACATAATAACGACCGGATGGAATGGAGAGCGTCCGGGAGGACCTCCTGCCACCGTGAAACTGGGAGATCCCTGGACCGTAGGGCCAGTAGGACGGCCTTCCAGACCGTGCTGTTCTCCCTTTCTACTTGCCCGTTCCCCCGGGGGTTGTAGCTGGTCGTCCTGCTTGAGGCTATGCCCTTGCTGAGCAGGAACTGGCGCAGCTCGTCACTCATGAAAGAGGACCCCCTGTCGCTGTGGACGTATGCGGGGTAACCGAACAGTGTGAAGATGCTGTTCAGGGCTTTAATGATTGTGGCTGCGGTCATGTCAGAACAGGGGATGGCAAAAGGGAAGCGGGAGTATTCGTCCACTACGTTAAGAAAATATGCGTTGCGGTCGGTGGAGGGGAGGGGCCCTTTGAAATCGAGACTGAGGCGCTCGAAGGGGCGGGAAGCCTTAATCAGGTGTGCGCCATCTGGCCTGAAGAAATGCGGCTTGCATTCCGCGCAGATGTGGCAGTCCCTTGTGACTGTACGGACCTCCTCTAAGGAGTATGGGAGATTGCGGGACTTGATGAAGTGGTAAAACCGAGTGACCCCCGGGTGGCAGAGGTCCTCGTGGAGGGTTTGGAGGCGGTTAATTTGTGCGTTGGCACATGTGCCGCGGGATAGGGCATCGGACGGCTCGTTCAGCTTTCCGGGACGATACAAGATCTCATAGTTGAAGGTGGAGAGCTCGATCCTCCACCTTAAGATCTTGTCGTTTTTGATTTTGCCCCGCAGTGCATTATCGAACATGAAGGCTACCGACCGTTGGTCGGTGAGGAGAGTGAATCTCCTGCCGGCCAGGTAATGCCTCCAATGTCGCACAGCTTCCACTATGGCTTGGGCTTCCTTTTCTACTGAAGAGTGGCGGATTTCTGAGGCGTGGAGGGTCCGGGAGAAAAAGGCCACGGTCTGCCCGCTTGGTTAAGGGTGGCCGCTAGAGCTACGTCGGAGGCGTCGCTCTCGACCTGGAAGGGGAGGGACTCGTCGATGGCACGCATCGTGGCCTTTGCGATATCCGCTTTGATGCGGCTGAAGGCCTGGCAAGCCTCTGTCGACAGAGGGAAGGTCGTGGTCTGTATTAGGGGGCGGGCCTTGTCTGCGTACTGGGGGACCCACTGGGCGTAGTACGAAAAGAACCCCAAGCAGTGTTTCAGGGCTTTTGGGCAGTGCGGGAGGGGAAATTCCATGAGTGCGCGCATACGTTCGGGGTCGGAGCCTATTATCCCATTGCGTACTATGTAGCCCAGAATGGCTAGCCGGTCGGTGCTAAAAACGCACTTGTCCTCGTTGTACGTGAGGTTCAAGGCTTTGGCGGTCTGGAGGAATTTCTGGAGGTTGGCGTCGTGGTCCTGCTGATCGTGGCAGCAGATGGTTACATTGTCGAGATACGGGAACGTGGCCCGCAACCCATGTTGATCAACCATTCGGTCCATCTCCCGTTGGAAGACCGAGACCCCGTTTGTGACGCCAAAAGGGACCCGTAGGAAATGGTATAATCGCCCGTCTGCCTCAAAGGCTGTGTACTTGCGGTCACTTGGGCGGATGGGGAGCTGATGGTAGGCAGACTTGAGGTCCACGGTGGAGAAGACTTTATATTGGGCAATCCGATTGACCATGTCGGATATGCGGGGGAGAGGGTACGCGTCTAGTTGTGTGTACCTGTTGATGGTCTGGCTATAGTCAATGACCATCCTTTGTTTCTCCCCTGTCTTCACTACTACCACCTGCGCTCTCCAGGGACTATTGCTGGCCTGGATTATGCCCTCCTTTAGTAGCCGCTGGACTTCGGACCGAATGAAGGTCCGGTCCTGGGCGCTGTACCGTCTGCCCCTAGTGGCGACGGGTTTGCAATCCGGGGTGAGGTTCGCAAACAAGGACGGGGGTTGCACTTTGAGGGTTGCGAGGCCGCAGATAGTGAGTGGGGGTATGGGGCCGCCGAATTTGAACGTAAGGCTCTGTAGATTACATTGGAAATCTAATCCCAGCAAGGTGGGGGCACAGAGTTGGGGAAGGACGTTAAGTTTGTAGTTTTTGAACTCCCTCCCCTGCACCGTAAGGGTAACTATGCAGAATCCCTGGATCTGTACGGAGTGGGATCCTGCAGCTAGGCAAATCTTTTGTGCGCTGGGATAGGTGGTTAAGGAACAGCGTCTTACCGTGTCGGGGTGTATAAAGCTTTCCGTGCTCCCGGAGTCGACTAGGCATGGCGTCTCGTGGCCGTTTATTAGGACCGTTGTCGTCGTCATCTGGAGTGTCCGGGGCCGAGCCTGATCGAGCGTAATCGAAGCGAGCTGTGGTTGTAGTAGTGGAGTGGGGTCCGTTGTTGCCGTCCAAGATGGCGTCGGGATGAACAAAATGGCCGCCCCCATACATCGCATGTGGCTGGGGGGTCACAAGATGACGGCGGGGTGGACAAAATGGCCGCCCCCATGCGTCGTACAGGTCTGGGGTGGTCCAAGATGGCGGCGCCCCTCCTCCCCTCGTGGTGGTCGGGACCCAAAATGACGGTGTCTGCGGGTCTCACATCGGCGCCCCTCCTCCCCTCGTGGTGGTCGGGACCCAAAATGGCAGCGTCTGCGGGTCGCACATGGTGTGCTGGGGGGGCTGGGGAGCGCTAGGACCGCGAGCGCAAGGACCGCGCGGAGCTCCCTCACCGGGGACAGCGGTGGTCGGGGCCCAAGTCGGCGGCGCCGGCGGGTCAGGCGTGGGGCCGCGAGCGCAAGGACCGCGCGGAGCTCCCTCACCGGGGACAGCGGTGGTCGGGGTCCAAGTAGGTGGCGCCGGCGGGTCAGGCGTGGGGCGCGGGACGGGGGTTAGGGTGGCGTTAGGGACGCGAAAAACTCCCTCCTCTCCGTGGAGAGTGTTGGCCGGGACCCAAAGCGGTAGCGCCGGCGGCGGGTCATACATGGGCTGCGGGGAGAGGGGTTGGGGAGCGTAGGCGGCGTGCAGGGCTCCCAGTTCTCCCGGGACCGCGGTGGTCGGGACCCAGAGCGGCTGCGCCTGCGGGTCGTACATGGCGTGCTGGGGGGGGTTGGGGCGCATAGACTGCTTGCAGGGCTCCCTGTGCTCCCAGGACGGCGGCGACCTCGCGGGACCGGCACACAACCGCATAATGGCCCTTTTTCCCGCAGCTTTTGCAGATGGCTGCGCGGGCCGGACAGCGCTGTCGGGGGTGTTTCGCCTGGCCGCAGAAATAACAGCGGGCGCCCCCGGTGCGACTCGGCGTTTGGACCGCGCAAGCCTGTGGGGTGTCCGGGGGGGGTAGGGGGTTTGCCGCGACGGGTACGTACGGGGCCCAATGGCCTGCCGCGCGGTCGGGGCCGTAGGCGCGGGTATTACACGCGGCCACGTCTAGGGAGGCTGCTATGGCCCGTACCTCTGAGAGTCCTAGCGACTCTTTTTCTAGAAGTCTTTGGCGGATTTGGGAGGATTGCATACCTGCCACAAAAGCATCGCGCATTAACATGTCCGTGTGTTCGTTTGCGTTCACCGACGGGCAGCTGCAGGCTCGTCCCAAAATCAGCAGCGCGGCGTAGAACTCGTCCATCGATTCTCCGGGAGCTTGCCGTCTCGTCGCGAGCTGGTAGCGAGCGTAGATTTGGTTAACTGGGCGAACGTAGAGACTTCTGAGTGCTGCGAACGCCGTCTGGAAATCGTCGGTGTCTACAATGAGGGTGAAAATCTCCGTGCTCACCCTCGAGTGCAGGACCTGCAGTTTTTGTTCGTCTGAGACTCGGCCGGTGGTCGTTCTGAGGTAGGCCTCGAAGCAAGTCTGCCAGTGTTTGAAGGCTGCTGTTGCGTTCACTGCGTGGGGGCTGATCCTCAGGCATTCTGGAATGATCCTGAGCTCCATAGTCCTTTTTAGGCACGCTTAATAAATTGTAGCGCACAAAGATTCCATGAGACGAATAGAGTGAAGTCGATGAGGCTTTATTAAGCGTGTCTGTTCCCCCGCAGCTCGATAGTAAACTGGCCTGCGGGGGAAGACTCCGGCTTCTTATACTCCGCCTTCAGGGTGGAGCTTGAGGTCAACGGCCAACCAGGACCCGGGATCTGTCAGCCAATGACATTAGGGCTTCCAGTCCCACATGACCCCCAATACATACTACCACAACTCCCAGACCAGAGGAGTGGCCATTTTGGTCAGTAAACGAGTGGCATTTGAGGCGGGGAGCATTGTGGCGGACAAGGGGGGCAGGTATATAATGGTGAGTGGCAAGCTGCAGGGGGCCCGGGTGGTGTTAGTGAATGTATATGCCCCGAACTGGGACGATGCGGACTTCATGAGGCGCGTGTTGGGTAGGATCCTGGACTTGGAGATAAGTTACCTGATAATGGGAGGGGACTTTAATACGGTCTTGGATCCGAGCTTGGATCGTTCCAAGTCCAGGTCGGGAAAGAGGCCGGCGGCGGCCAGGACCTTGTGGGAGTTCATGGGCCAGATGGGGGTTGTGGACCCCTGGAGGTTTGCGCGGCCAAGGACGAAGAAGTTTTCCTTTTTCTCCCATGTTCATAACATCTATTCGCGAATAGATTTCTTTGTGCTGAGTAGGGCGTTAATCCCGAGGGTGGAGGGGATTGAATACTTGGCCTTTGCGGTCTCGTACCATGTCCCGCCCTGGGTGGACCTGCGACTGCGGGCGGAACGGGGTCAGCGCCCTCTCTGGCAACTGGATGCGGGCTTCTGGCGGACGAAGAGGTGTGCGGGCGTATAAGGAGGAGTATTGAGAATTGTGTGGGAGCGAACGACACAGGAGAGGTGACAGTGGCAGTGGTTTGGGAGGCTCTGAAGGCGGTCGTTAGGGGAGGGTTAATCTCCATTAGGTCCCATAGAGAGGAGAGGGCGGAGAGGGAGAGACTGGTGGGAGAGATACTCATGGTAGACAGGAGGTACGTGGAGGCCCCAGAGGGGGGGCTGTTGAACGAGCGCCTGAAGTTACAGGCGAAGTTTGACCTGCTGACCACGGGGAAGGCGGAGGCACAGCTGAGGAAAGCGAAGGGGGCAGTTTATGAGTATGGGGAGAAGGCGAGTAGGATGCTGGCGCACCAGCTGCGCAGGAGGGAGGCAACCAGAGAGATTGGGGGAGTGCGAGATAGGGAAGGCAACATGGTGCTGAGCCCAGAGAGGGTTAATGAAGTCTTCAGGGAGTTCTATGGGGCGTTATACGAGTCGGAACCCCCCGGGGAGGAGGAAGGGATGAGGCAGTTCATGGACCGGTTGAAGTTCCCAAGGGTGGAAGCAGAGCGGGTGGAGGGACTGGGTGCCCCGATTGAGTTGGAGGAGGTAGTCAGGGGGCTGGCAGGCATGCAGACGGGCAAGGCCCTGGGCCCGGACGGCTTCCCCGTAGAATTTTATAAGAAGTTCTCAGAGCTGCTGAGCCCGCTCCTGCTGAGAACCTTCAATGAGGCAAAGGAGAAAGGGATCCTCCCTCCGACAATGTCGCAGGCATTGATCTTGCTTATCCTGAAGAAGGAGAAGGATCCGCTTCAGTGTGGGTCCTACAGGCCGATATCGCTCCTGAACATAGATGCCAAGCTGTTGGCAAAAATTCTGGCCACCAGAATAGAGGACTGTGTCCCGGGAGTGATTGGGGAGGACCAGACAGATTTTGTAAGGGCAGGCAGCTGAACACAAACGTGAGAAGGCTCCTGAATATCATCATGATGCCCTCGGAGGGGGGGGGGGAGGTGGAGGTGGTGGCTGCGATGGACGCGGAGAAGGCCTTTGATAGGGTGGAGTGGGAGTATCTGTGGGAGGCGCTAGGCAGGTTTGGATTCGGAGAGGGATTTATAGGGTGGATCAAGTTGCTGTACCAGGCCCCTGTAGCAAGTGTGTCCACAAACCGGCTAAGGTCGGAATATTTCAGGCCGCACTGGGGGACGAGACAGGGGTGTCCCCTGTCCCCGTTGCTGTTTGCCCTGGCAATTGAGCCATTGGCCATTGCGCTCAGGACTTCGAGGGATTGGAGGGGGCTGGTGCGCGGAGGGGAGGAACACCTGGTCTCCTTCTACGCGGATGACCTGCTGTTGTATATTCCGGACCCGTTCGAGGGGATGGGGGAGGTCATGCGGATCCTGAGGGACTTTGGGAGGTCCTCGGGGTATAAGTTGAACGTGGGGAAGAGTGAGCTGTTCGTGGTCCATGCTAGGAGCCAGGAGGAGAGACTGAGGGAGCTCCCGCTCAGGATAGTGGAGAGGAGCTTTCGGTACTTGGGGATACAAGTGGCCAGGAACTGGGATGCCTTGCACAGGCTCCCCCTTTCCATGGCGGGACGGGTGCAGACTGTGAAGATGACGGTTCACCCCAGGTTCCTCTTCGTATTTCAGTGCTTCCCCATTTTCATCCCCAAGTCCTTCTTTAAGCCGGTGAATAGGATTGTTACGGGATTTGTGTGGGCGAATAAAACCCCGCGAGTCAAAAGGGTATTCTTGGAGCGTAGCCCGGGAAGGGGGGGGGGGGGGGGGGGGGAGGACTGGCTCTGCCGAATTTCTGGAGTTATTGCTGGGCGGCCAATGTGGCCATGATTAGGAAGTGGATGATGGAGGTGGGGGCGGCGTCGTGTAGAGGCATCAGTCTAGGGGCACTTGTCACGTCTCTGCTGCCGTTCTCGCGAGCGCGATACACCACAAGTCCGGTGGTGACGGCGGCACTGAGGATCTGGGGTCAGTGGAGGAGACACAGGGGAGAGGAGGAGGCCTCTGTGTGAACCCCGATATGGAATAACCGCAGATTTGCTCCAGGTAGGATGGATGGAGGGTACCAAGGCTGGTATAGGGCAGGTATTAGGAGGATGGGGGACCTGTTTATAGACGGGCTTTCCCCAGCATGCAGGCGCTGGAGGAGAGGTTCGGCGTGCCCCCGGGGAATGTGTTCAGGTACCTTCAGGTTCGGGATTAACTTAGAAAACAGGTGGGGACATTCCCGATGCTGCCCCCATGTAGGATCCAGGATAGGGTGGTGTCTGGCGTCTGGGTAGGGGAGGGGAAGGTGTCGGACATATATTAGAAGCTGCAGGAGGTAGAGGAAGCCTCAGTGGGGCAGTTGAAGTATAAGTGGGAGGAGGAGCTGGGCGAGGAGCTGGATGAGGGCCTGTGGGCCGATGCCCTAGGCAGGGTGAACTCCTGCTCAGCATGCTTAATCCAGTTTAAGGTGGTGCATCGGGCGCATATAACGGCGGCAAGAATGAGTAGGTTTTTTGGGGTGGAGGACAGGTGCCCGAGGTGTGCAGGGAGTCCGGCGAATCATGCCCATATGTTTTGGGCATGCCCGGCGCTTAAAGGATTCTGGCAGGGGTTTGCAAGGGGATGTCTAGGGTTTAGGATGCTAGAGTGAAGGCGGGTCCAGCGGTAGCGATATTTGGGGTGTCGGAGGATCCGGGAGTGCAGGAAGCGAAAGAGGCTGAGGTACTGGCCTTTGCCTCCCTGGTAGCCCGGAGACGGATTTTGTTAATGTGGAGGGACTCGAACCCCCGAGTGTGGAGACCTGGGTTAGCGATATGGCGGGGTTCCTCAGCCTGGAGCGAATAAGGTTTGCCTTGAGAGGGTCCTTGATGGGGTTCTCCCGGCGGTGGCAATTTTCCTTGACTTTCTAGGGGAACAGTAAGTGTCAGCAGCAGCAGCATCCTTGGGGGGAGGGGGGGCGGTTCAGGTGGGGGGGGGGGGGGTACTGTTGATATAATGTGAGTTGGGCATGGAGACAAAACCCACCTTGTTCTGTTTAAAAAAATGTTTTTTCTGTTTTGTAATTAGTTTTATTGTAAGCTTTGGGCTATGATCATTGTTATTTTTTATTACCATCTGTATTTCTATTTTTGTTATGTAAAAACACTGATTGGAAAAACTTTAATAAAACATTTATTAAAAAAAACAAATCACATTTGATTAACTTGTCTGCATGAAGTTAATGAAGTTAGCAGAGGTTCTTGAGGTAATCTGGTCCTGGATATGAACTTTCAAAAGGTATTTGACAAAGTGCTACCTAATAGAGATGTTAGAAAATTAAAGCACGTGGGATTAAATGAACAGCAACAGATACAAAATTGGCTCAAGGATATAAAACTAAGAGGAGTGGCTATCGGCATCATAATTCGGAAGCAGAAACAATAAGTAAAGCAATTTTCATCAAGGAAATTGTCTGTGATAAAAGCCCATAAAAGGCTGCCACCACATTAAAGGGAAGCCATTTATTTCATCTCACTTTTGAAGACTTTTGAACTTGACATGATGGGAGAGTGTTTAAAAGTTTTAGGGCTACGGACAGAAGACTTTCAGTTTCTCCTCACAGATCTTTGATCTTGACATGCTGAAAGGCAGTTTAATGATTTTCAGGGCTACAGATGGGAAGACCAGTCAAATGAACCCATCCCTGGAAAGACCCCCGACCTGAGCTCCTCCAATCTCCCAGGCCCCCATCTTCCCTGAAGGGCCCCCTCTGCAACCTGGAGACAAATGACGGGAGGGTACTTACAGCCTTGAAATCCAAGGTGCCAAGGGGTGGGGACTGAAGGGGGGACTTGGGGGGGAGCACCCTTGCCAGCTATTGTGGGGGCTTGTGCCAGCGATTGGGGGTGGGGCTTGCCAGCGATTTGCCAGAAATTCAGAGGGGGGCTGCAACATTATTCTGAGATCAGGGCGCCCATTCACAATCTCTGCGGATTGGGACCTGTCAGCGAGAATAGGCCACACCTCTCTGAGGTCCAGCATAGAATCTGATCCGCAGAACAAAGATATCTAAGTGCCGTTGAATGGTATGTTAGCTTTTCTCTTTCTTAACACCAGCGAGGAACAATCCCGGTTCTCCGCTGGTGGAAGCGCCTAGGTTGAAAATGCGAGCATTGTGCCCAATGGGCAAGATTCTCCATCCCGGGTCACCTGGATTGCGGGTTCCCCATTGAGACGGGGAATCAATGCGATACTTCGACCCCCCCCCCCCCCGGGGGCGAGAATGAGCTCCATGCCGCACGCCAGAAGGGGCATGTAAATGAATGCAAATGGATCACAACGATCCATTTGAATCCATTTTGCAGGCCCAGTGCCTTATACTCTGACCTTCCATGATTCTCCGGTCCCTGCGGCTGGGAATCACGCGGGCCCAGATCACTTGTGGTCTCTACCGCATGGCCCTGGCATGGTGGGCCTCGTGGTGAGCCAAGGGAGGTAAGTGCAGTGAAATCACACGCTTGAGTGAATGGAGTGCACGTAATGCTTAGAATGCACTTACCTCTCTTTGATGTGGTCAATATTTACAAACATCGAGGTTTCACCACTTAGGCTACTGCACTGTGAAGGGAGATGAATGAATCAAAGCTGCAGAAGCTGTCAAACACAGACCACTAATAGAAAGCCAAGGAATGGCTTGCAGCCAATGGATCTGTAGGAACCAGACGCAGGTCACAGCTGCTCTCCTTCCAGGAATAGACACATGGAACTGCAAAGTAAATTATAACTGTAATTCTTCTCAGTGCCCATGTCTGGACTGCTCTCTAGCTTCCTCACTGAATATTCATACCTCACCGACGTGAGAATTTACAATAGCTATATAAAAATGGCAATCAGTCGAGTGGAACCCGCCGAGAGTGCCATGGCACAGGTTGGCACTGTCCTGGCACAGGTTGGCATTGCCCCCAGTGCAAGTCACCACTGCCCCAGCACTGCCCCCTGGCATAGGTTGGCAATGCCCCAGCATAGATTGGCTCTGTCCCTGGAACTGACCACTGGGACAGGTTGGCACTGCTCTCTGGCAGTGTCACCCTGGTAGTGCCACATTGGCACTGTTAGGTTGGCAATGTTCTCTGGGGGCCCCATGGAGGGAGTTCTCTCACATGTGTTGGCTGAAACCTGTAAGGTGGGGGGGAGTGCCCTGATACACGTGTGGTAGGGGGTGAAGGCGGAGTGAGCCCCCTTTATGCCTGTGATTGAGGGTCACCAATGCTTGTAGGGGGTGGGGGGGCAGTCCTCCTTGTCTGTGGGGAGGGGTGAAGTTTTTATCAATGCTCTATCAGGCCCTGCCCCACCAGAGTGAGACAACCCCCCCCCCCCAGATTTTCTCTGCACTAAATGCCAGGCAATCTGGTCTGAAAACTCAATGGGGGAAATACATGTTGGTTTTCAATCAGAACCTGACACTCTGCCAGATTTTGGTAACATTCCGTCCAACATGTTTTGGGCAAAGAAGATGGGGTCCCCATCAACCTCACCATTGGATTTTGCTGATCCTTCATCTGAACCGAAACTGGGTATATTTGAGAGTGTTAAATGACAAACACAGGATGTTTATCAACCTGATCACCCAATTTATTTGGAAAAGGACTTGTTACACGTCATATCGATGTGTGAGCCATGTTTGGTTCCTGTTTTTAAAAACATTAAGAATCAGCTCTGCAGTGACAGAGACCAATAGAAAGCCATTGAACTAGCTGCAGTTAAGGCCATAAACAGCAATAGCTTGAGAGTGCGAGAAGGAAGATCCTGCAACCTGTTCTGACTTCAGGTTCACTTGAGGGCTAACGTCCTGGAAAGGCAACTATAAGAAGCCTTGCAGCTCATTGACAAACCTCTAATTACAAGATCTTCAATTCAACTAAAAGTATCAACTCATCTAAGAAACTATAGGCCTGCCACAAAAGAGAGATTGAGACATTATAAAATATATATTGGAATTGCACTGCTTATATCTAATCCTTTTGTGAGTGATGTGTACGAGGCGAGTGATTGAGACAATGTATTTTAAACTTCCGGCAAGTGTTGGACAGTAAATATCCTTCTTTATTTTAAACCTCACAAAAATGCTTGTTGCGGGAATTATTTAAATTGGGATTATCTCTCTGAGGGTAAGAAAATACACACACACTTCACATGGAAAACACACTGAGCATGGACAGTAAGAAAACCGATTTTTTTTGTCCGTAACAACAGTTTATTAAATATACACTGTGCACAAAAGGGCAATTTTAAAGCACAAGCTCTAATTTTCTTCTGCATTAAGCTAAAAGCTGTGAAAGAAATGCAAAATACATCAAATGGACCGCAAGTTTCTTTAAAATTGGGAGCAGCGCTTCATTTTTCTGTGCAAACAGTTTTCGCCAGAGCACAGAAAAATTATGAAGGTCAAGCACCATCTACTAATGAGATCAATGTCTGTTTTCAAGATTCCAAGAATGTGTTGTTTGTCGACAAAATGAAAAGGAAACTGGACGTTTTAAGCTCTGTATAAAACTGGATCCGATACTTCTGGAAGTCACTGATCCATCAATCCATTACATTACTTCTTTTTCTGTAAAACATATTCGATTATCCAGTGAGATTTCTTTCTTACAATTTTCTCCCTTCTCACCCTGAAAATATTGGCGGCTTGCTGAGGTAGGGATCCATGGGCACTGGTTACCCTCCTGTACATTCTTCAAAGCAACATCATTCATGCATCAACTCTGCAATGAATGACGGTATACTGTTAAAACCTTCCCCCCAAATGTCTTCATCCAACATTCACAATGACATCAGGATATTGCTCGGGATAGTGAACATTGGTCACTTTTTTCCTGTTAATTCAAGGAATCTGAGGTCAACTTCTGGCATCCTGATTGTATGAAAAAGAAAATCCATTCAGCCTAATTAACTAGCCCATTTTGGGACTTCATGCAATCTTTGAAAAAAGCATTTTGCAAATTCAAATCCATTTGCTTTGTTTGGTAAATTAGCAATTGATCAAATTTCTCTGTAACTGTTTGAATTGAGTTTGTGTTGCAGTAGGTGGCAGTCTTCTCCACAAAGCGACAGTCTATAGGAAGTCCACAAATTCTAAGTTTGCAGTTTCCATTTCTTATAATCATTCACATTCCCTGGTTCCAAATTTAAAAATAAATAAATGTAGATTAGGAGGCGATTTAGCGTGGCCAATCCACCTAACCTACACATCTTTGGATTGTGGGGGTAAAACCCACGCAGACATGGGGAGAATGTGCAAACTCCACACGGACAGTGACCCGGGTCCTGGATCAAACCCGGGTCCTCAGTTCCCTAGGTGGCAGTGCTAACCACTGCGCCACAGTGCTGCTCCCCTGGTTCAAAATTACCATGTTCCAACCATTCTTTGTATGGGCAGGGAGATTAGTAGATTTGTTTGTTCACTAAAATGAATCAAATTGCCCACTGAAGGTAATCTTCACGTTGTGAATTCTTGTCTATATAATGTAAAATAACTGAAGTTCATGTGGGTGATGTTCAAAATGTCTGTTACCTGAATAATGTATTGCAAATCCCATTAAATGACAATGCCTTCCTTGTCTCCTTTTAATCTGCATTACTAAAACAAACTTATTTCCCCTTTAATAATTATATCCATGGCCTATGAATTTAACGCTGGTGGATTTTACAGTCCCACTGAAGCCAATAGAGCTTTGAACAGTTCGTTACATTTTACGGTTCCACCCTTGCCGAAAAATTCCTCCTTCTGTTTTTTCCCTCAATTGTTCCTTTTGCCTGAGTTTCAAGGGAGTCACCTAACTTAAGATGTGCATTCATTATGGAACACCATCTCATCAATAATATTGTTTAATCCCCTGTTCGGGGCATCACAAGATTTTAGCACTGAAGTTTAGCAATTTGTATACATACACGTTGATGTGTAATATCTCTTGACCATGGTTAATCCTAAATAGTTTTCTGGTACCTTGTAATTGAATAACAGTATAACAGAAATGAAAGCATATTTTTTCAGATTGACAACTTGAATCCATCCTTCTGTGAATAGTTAAACTGCTATTCCTTAATTGCCTTTGGATAGTCACTTATGAGGTTCAGGCTAATAGGCCAATCAGGAGGCAGAGAAAGGTTTGATCAGTAAACCAAGGGGCCAAAGTGGTTGAGTTCTATATAGTAAAAAGTAAATGGTGATGACAGATAGTAAATTTACGATTTTAAATGCACAACAAAACAATAATGTCTCAAGACACAATTTTCAGTCAGATATAAGGACTACGACCTTCCTATCTGCAGTGATCGGACTGTTGCCATGTTTACTGGTACAATACTGACAAAGATCAGCTATGATCTTATTGAAGGGTGGAGCAGATTCGAAGGGGGATATGACGTATTCCCGCTCCTATTTCTTATGTTCTTATATGGATTCAGGTACTTCCATAACAGCATGATTTAGGGCTGTGTCCTATGGAGGACCCTAATGGAATCATGTTAAGGTATGTAGCAATCCTCATGGCCACTGGTGGTACAGCATGGATGGATGACTGCAGGTGACCCAACATAGTCACAACCTCCCTCATTCACTATCATTTGGTACGCCCAAGTAACTGCCAATTATATGGCTGGTACATGCTGTGAGCCAAGCACTACATAACTTCTGCACCCCAGAAAGTCAATTCTTCCTGCTCAAGCTTCCCTGTTTGATTCTCCTTTTTCTTAATGCACTGGGCATATTTTGTTTTTTATTTTAAGTTCACAAACTCTGTGTGTAAACTGGAATTAGTTTATCATGCCCTTCTGCAGCTGTTACACACTGTGGCTTACCTTCTTTTTCCGCTTGGCTTTTTTGAGCTTTTTTGATTTTTTCAAAATGTTGCTGAAGGTATCCTCACTCATTTGGGCTGTCACTTTCATCGTCAAACTTGGCAACTTTGCTGGAAAGGAAAATAAATCGGAGATCATTCTCCCAAAGAGTGTATTGGCTATTCTGTGCCTTTAACTTTAGATTAATAAATAGAATGAAGGCTGATTTATAACATCGACCGTCAATATTTCCTTCTGTTTTATTGACAAGGGATGTATCGTGATCTTTCACAATCTTACACATGTGAAATTCTACAAGCCACAAGTGCTAACCACCACAAATCCAATCTGCATGAACCCCAAAGTAGTATAAATACACTGCCTTAGCCATTATTCATAGAATCATACAGGTGGAGACTGTGGATGGGATTTACTGAACTGCCCCCCCCCCCCCCCCCCCTCTGCAGCGAGTGCTGCGGTGGCGGAATCGGTCCACTATTGGCTGGTGTGGGATTTTCCGGCTCCGCCGTGGACAACAGATTTTACCATGGCTCGCACCCTCCACCATTGGGGAATCTGCAGTTGGGGGGGGGGGGGGGGGGGGGGCTCTTGCAGTCAGAGGCTGCCAGAAATGGCTGGAAGATCCCAACCTGTTTAGAACATAAAACATAGAACATTACAGCGCAGTACAGGCCCTTCAGCCCTCAATGTTGCGCCGACCTGTGAAACCACTCTCAAGCCCATTTTTGCCCATCATCTCTGTGCTGGCTCTTTGTAGGAGCAATGTCGTTAATCCCATGTCCATGCTCTTTCCCTGTAGCAAAGTAAAATTCTCTCTTTCAAGTACACATCCTCTTCAAAGTAACTATTGCACCTGCTTCCACCACCCTTTCTTAAAGTGCATTCTAGACCATAAGCACCTTGGGACATGTATTTTATAAATTCAAATTGTTCTGGTAATAACTCACTGCATAAAAAAATACCTCATTGCCTCCTCAGATATTTAAAAAAAAACGTATTATCTTAAATCTGGGCCTTCTGGTTTCCAAGCCTCTCGCCAGCAGAGACAGTTTCACATTATCGACTCTTTCAAAATCCCTCAATCTTGAACACCTCTAAGAAATCTCCCCTTAATCTTCCCTGCACTAGGGAGAATAACCCCAGTTTCTCTGGTCTATCCACAGAACCCCAAAAGGCCCAGATTGTCACCGCGTCTTTTCAAATACTTGTGAAGTACCCAGCTGATGTTAAATTTTAGGGCATTCCAAATCCTGGATGGGAAACTTGGAATGGTGGCTCCTAACTGTATTTTTTGTTATAATGTGGGAAAGGCGTGAAGACCAGTGAGGAAGTTTCCAGTCTTGTTGTAACAGTTAAACAAAATAAATGTTTATTAAAAAATAAAAGACAGAACAAGAAAGGCAACTAAAAAAAACCATACACTTAATTACAATAATGGTTACACACAGTAACTAAATTGAGAGCTAAACCTCCCCAAACAACATCCATTGGTTTTACAACTATAGACAAAATACAATAGTTACCATGCTCAACACCGACAGCTCATTTGGGATTGCTTCTGGTCTAGAACAGAAACAATTGGCGGCTCAAACAGGATTCCCCAGGCAATGGCTTGTTTGGAATGGACACAGCTTCCTGCCGTGTATAGCTGTGATGTTGGACCAGCTCAGCTCACTATATACGATGAAGCCTGCCACTAATATACTTATACTTATGAGATTTTCTTATCTGAACATTTTTCAGAGTGGTCTCTCTTCATGAAATTTCTTCCATGAGTTCACCTCTTTAGACTATCAGTGTGAAATTGACCCTCATCTTCTCTTTTGAACTTTTACGATCTGTGCTTTAATTTCTGAAATTCGAAGCCCTTTTGTTATCCACTTCTCTTCGGGAGGTGCCGGTATACGGAGTTGCTAGATGAATCCGCATATTAAAGGCCTCAGTAAAATTGTCTTCCTAACCAATTCCCGGTTAAAATTAGTTTGCTGTCTTTTAATTGTACATTCACCAGAACACATTCCCAATTATTCGATTCCTTCATTTTCACAACTTGTTGAAAACTGGGTGGGGTTTGGATACAGAGCCTCACCCCCAATTTTAGGAAATCCCATTATTGCCAGCTGGGGGAGGGGAGGGGTGTGAATCACTTGGGTTCGAAACACAAGAATCTGCTGGGCCATTTGAAATTAGTGCTGCATTCAAACAGACCCCCTTTTCACTGTCTTAACCCACAGAGTGGGAGCCATGGTTTTATGAAGGAGGAGTAAATACTTGTGAAAGGTGGACTTAAGTTCTGTTTAAGTGTCATGATCTGAAGTGATTTAAATCCCTAGTTCTTTAAGATTGAAAAAAAATCTGTTTGCAGCTTCTACTTAGAGTATAAACAAGATGCATGCTAGAGTGCATTGATTGACAGGCTATCTGATATAGCTTAGAAAAGAAATATTAAACATCCGTTCTTGCAACTTCAACTCCATTGTTTACTCCTGTCAAGATTTGGTATTACAAGTGAGCCTGTTACGAATGCTAGGTTGAGTTTCAACATGTCCAGAATCGCTTATTTCAGCAGTGGCCTATATATACATATTGATTGACAGTTTAATAATAATAATCTTTATTGTCACAAGTAGGCTTACATTAACACTGCAATGAAGTTACTGTGAAAAGCCGGTAGTCCACACATTTCAGCGCCTGTTCGGACGCAGGGAGGGAGAATTCAGAATGTCCAAATTACCTAACAGCATGTCTTTTGGGACTTGTGGGAGCACCCGGAGGAAACCCATGCAGACAGAGGGAGCGTTCAGGCTTTGCACAGACAGTGACCCAAGCCGGGAATCGAACCTCAGTCCCTAGTGCTGTGAAACAACAGTGCTAACCACTGTGCTACCGTGCCGCCCAGAGGATTTGATGTCTTTGATATAGTTAGTGAAATAGATGTTTATTTTTAACAACAGATTGATATCCTGACGGAATTTACAATTTTTGAATGGGCACCATGAATGAGAAGTTTTATTTTCAGTACCAAGTGTGTTTGAGTGAGACATCTATTAGATAGTTAGAAGTTTAATTATTTTCATCTACTTATGGTCCCTGAGGTCTTCCCATTGTGGATACTGGATAAGTGGCTGTGGAGGATACATGAGGGCAAGGAGTTAACGTGGTGTTGGGGAATATGAGGGGGCATGGAATTGGGTGGTGTGAGTCTATTTGAGGGATGAAGGCTAGAGGCCATTTAGCCTTTAATACAACTGGGCTGTAGTCAAGGCCCACTTCTGTAATATCTCACCTTTGTGGCCACCTCTCATCTTCCACCGGAGATGGTGGGCCCAACTCCATCCGCCCTCATCTCGCCAGAACCAAGATATGGCTCCTTTTAAAGGAGACAGGTCTGCCGGGCTTAGCAGATTCCCAACTGAACGTTTTCATCTCCCAGTAAATCTGGCCCAAAAAGTCTTAAATTTACACTTTTTGGTTCTCACCCCTCAGTGTTTGTAGTGGAAGGGTTGCACTGAGTGCTGAATTTGGGGCATTTGAGTGCTATAGTGAGAGTTTGGTGACTGAGGGAGTTAGGTGAGGAGGGAGTAAGGCGCTCCTTTCATTTTGTTTCCTACATTTCCGCAAAGAGCGAGAAGGGAGCCAGGAGTTTACAGAGAGTGCAGCTGACGGGGAGCAGAGTCGGAGGGCGGAGGTCCAGTTGGTCCACAGGGCAGCTATATTCTGTAAGGTAAGAGGGGATGGAGGCTAGGCCAGTTGCATGCTCCTCCTGTAGGATGTGGGTGGTGAGGGATACCACCGGTATCCCCACTGACTATACCTGCGGGAAGTGCACCCGACTCCAGCTCCTCAAAGACCGTCTTAGCGAACTGGAGCTGAAGCTGGATAAACTCTGGATCATCCGGGAGGCAGAGGGGGTGATAGAGAAGAATCACAGGGAGGTAACCACACCAAAGGTACAGGACAAGAGTAGCTGGGGAAAGAAAACAAACAGGCTGACAGTGCAGGGATCCCTCGTGGCCATTCCTCTTCAAAACAAGTATACCGTTTTGGATGCTGTTGGGGGGATGACCTACCATCGGAAGGCCCTAGCGGCCAGGTCTCTGGCACTGAGGAACCGGATTTGTAGTCCAGCAACTAAGCTAGCCGATGTTCAGGACGCCAAAGCGTGTAGTGAGGCAGTGGGGGAGGGAACACTGACAAAGGAGAGTACTTGCAGGCACGGAGATGGGTTGAAGTGTGTATACTTCAACGCAAGAAGCATCAGGAATAAGGTGGGTGAACTTAAGGCGTGGATCGGTACTTGGGACTACGATGTGGTGGCCATCACGGAAACTTGGATAGAAGAGGGGCAGAAATGGTAGTTGGAGGTCCCTGGTTATAGATGTTTCAATAAGATTAGGGAGGGTGGTAAAAGAGGTGGGGGGGTGGCATTGTTAATTAGAGCTAGTATAACAGCTGCAGAAAGGCAGTTCGAGGAGTATCTGCCGACTGAGGTAGTATGGGTTGAAGTCAGAAATAGGAAAGGAGCAGTCACCTTGTTAGGAGTTTTCTATAGGCCCCCCAATAGTAGCAGAGATGTGGAGGAACAGATTGGGAAACAGATTTTGGAAAGGTGCAAAAGTCACAGGGTGGTAGTCATGGATGACTTTAACTTCCCAAACATTGAGTGGAAACTCTTTAGATCAAATAGTTTGGATGGGGTGGTGTTTGTGCAGTGTGTCCAGGAAGCTTTCCTAACACAGTATGTAGATTGTCCGACCAGAGGGGAGGCAATATTGGATTTGGTACTTGGTAATGAACCAGGGCAAGTGATAGATTTGTTCGTGGGGGAGCATTTTGGATATAGTGACCACAATTCTGTGACTTTCACTTTAATAATGGAGAGGGATAGGTGCGTGCAACAGGGCAAGGTTTACAATTGGGGGAAGGGTAAATACGATGTTGTCAGACAAGAATTGAAATGCATAAGTTGGGACCATAGGCTGTCAGGGAAGGACACAAGTGAAATGTGGAACTTGTTCAAGGAACAGGTACTATGTGTCCTTGATATGTATGTCCCTGTCAGGCAGGGAAGAGATGGTCGAGTGAGGGAACCATGGTTGACAAGATAGGTTGAATGTCTTGTTAAGAGGAAAAAGGAGACTTATGCAAGGCTGAGGAAACAAGGTTCAGACAGGGCGCTGGAGGGATACAAGATAGCCAGGAGGAAACTGAAGAAAGGGATTAGGAGAGCTAAGAGAGGGCATGAACAATCTTTGGCGGGTAGGATCAAGGAAAATCCCAAGGCCTTTTATACATATGTGAGAAATATGAGAATGACTAGAGCGAGGGTAGGTCCGATCAAGGACAGTAGCGGGAGATTGTGTATTGAGTCTGAAGAGATAGGAGAGGTCTTGAATGAGTACTTTTCTTCTGTATTTACAAATGAGAGGGGCCATATTGTTGGAGAGGACAGTGTGAAACAGACTGGTAAGCTCGAGGAAATATTCGTTAGGAAGGAAGATGTGTTGGGCATTTTGAAAAACTTGAGGATAGACAAATCACCCGGGGGGCCTGACGGGATATATCCAAGGATTCTATGGGAAGCAAGAGATGAAATTGCAGAGCGGTTGGCAATGATCTTTTCGTCCTCATTGTCAACAGGGGTGGTACCAGGGGATTGGAGAGTGGCGAATGTCGTGCCCCTGTTCAAAAAAGGGACTAGGGATAACCCTGGCAATTACAAGCCAGTTAGTCTTACTTCGGTGGTAGGCAAAGTAATGGAAAGGGTACTGAAGGATAGGATTTCTGAGCATCTGGAAAGACACTGCTTGATTAGGAATAGTCAGAACGGATTTGTGAGGGGTAGGTCTTGCCTTATAAGTCTTATAGAATTCTTTGAGGAGGTGACCAAGCATGTGGATGAAGGTAAAGCAGTGGATGTCGTGTACATGGATTTTAGTAAGGCATTTGATAAGGTTCCCCATGGTAGGCTTATGCAGAAAGTAAGGAGGCATGGGATAGTGGGAAATTTGGCCAGTTGGATAACAAACTGGCTAACCGATAGAAGTCAGAGAGTGGTGGTGGATGGCAAATATTCAGCCTGGATTCCAGTTACCAGTGGCATACCGCAGGGATCAGTTCTGGGTCCTCTGCTATTTGTGATTTTCATTAATGACTTGGATGAGGGAGTTGAAGGGTGGGTTAGTAAATTTGCAGACGATACGGAGATTGGTGGAGTTGTGGATAGTGAGACATAGATAGGATGCAGAGCTGGGCTGAGAAGTGGCAGATGGAGTTTAACCCTGAAAAGTGTGAGGTTGTTCATTTTGGAAGGACAAATGTGAATGCGGAATACAGGGTTAACGGTAGAGTTCTTGGCAATGTGGAGGAGCAGAGAGATCTTAGGGTCTATGTTCATCCATCTTTGAAAGTTGCCACTCAAGTGGGTAGAGCTGTGAAGAAGGCCTATGGTGTGCTAGCGTTCATTAACAGAGGGATTGAATTTAAGAGCCGTGAGGTGATGATGCAGCTGTACAAAACTTTGGTAAGGCCACATTTGGAGTACTGTGTACAGTTCTGGTCGCCTCATTTTAGGAAGGATGTGGAAGCTTTGGAAAAGGTGCAAAGGAGATTTACCAGGATGTTGCCTGGAATGGAGAGTAGGTCTTACGAGGAAAGGTTGAGGGTGCTAGGCCTTTTCTCATTCGAACGGAGAAGGATGAGGGGCGACTTGATAGAGGTTTATAAGATGATCAGGGGAATAAATAGAGTAGACAGTCAGAGACCTTTTCCCCGGGGGAGCAAACCATTACAAGGGGACATAAATTTAAGGTGAATGGTGGAAGATATAGGGGGGGATGTCAGAGGTAGGTTCTTTACCCAGAGAGTAGTGGGGGCATGGAATGCACTGCCTATGGAAGTAATTGAGTTGGAAATATTAAGGACCTTCAAGCAGCTATTGGATAGGTACATGGATTACAGTAGAATGATATAGTGTAAATTAATTTGTTCTTAAGGGCAGCACGGTAGCATTGTGGATAGCACAATTGCTTCACAGCTCCAGGGTCCAAGGTTCGATTCCGGCTTGGGTCACTGTCTGTGCGGAGTCTGCACATCCTCCCCGTGTGTGCGTGGGTTTCCTCCGGATGCTCCGGTTTCCTCCCACAGTCCAAAGATGTGCAGGTTAGGTGGATTGGCCATGATAAATTGCCCTTAGTGTCCAAAAATGCCCTTAGTGTTGGGTGGAGATGTTGACCTTGGGTAGGGTGCTCTTTCCAAGAGCCAGTGCAGACTCAATGGGCCGAATGGCCTCCTTCTGCACTGTAATTTCTATGATAATCTATGATTAATCTAGGACAAAGGTTTGGCACAACATCGTGGGCCGAAGGGCCTGTTCTGTGCTGTATTTTTCTATGTTCTATGTTTTATGTTCTAGATCAGCGATATAAACCCCTTAATTGTCATGTTAGTGCATCGATTATTTACAGTAGCATGAGTGGTAATGTCCTTGGTTCTCCGGATTGAGTGCATTTTCACAGGACTCAGAAAGAACAACATTTGCTCTCTGTAGTGGTGGCTGGACTCAGATGATGGGTAACCCTGAGTTCAATGACTACACCTACCTGCTGGGTGAATAGGTGCTCTTCTACAGTGGTGACATGCTAATGCTGTGAATCTTCATTGTTGCACCAGTGTAGGGCCACGGGGGGAAAACCCTTAGAACAGTATTTGAGATGAGATTAATAAACATTTAGAAATGTATCATTAATCAAAGTCAGCCAGCATGGATTTGATAAGGGTAAGTTTAAACAACTTAAGATCTTGTTACCTACAGGACAGGGTTCTTTCCTGGTCACCACAAACACAATGGGCATACTTCAAACCTCCCCAAGGCCATTTCTGAGTCAGACGAGAAATTTAAATGTAAAACATTTCAAACACAACCTCAACCTGCCTAATTCTGGTTTTAATGGAGGTGGGAAAGGGTGTGGAGGACCAGCTCACTCTCAGAAGATGTGTTAGTGGTTAAAAGGTTTTAAGGAAGCTATGCACTTCCAATTTTACAAGCTTTTAATCTTTAACCCATTTGGTTGGGATTCCAGGGCTACAGGAGCGAATATAGCCAGATCCAAAATGGAA
The DNA here is from genome assembly GCF_047496885.1 of Scyliorhinus torazame. NCBI lineage: Eukaryota > Metazoa > Chordata > Chondrichthyes > Carcharhiniformes > Scyliorhinidae > Scyliorhinus > Scyliorhinus torazame. Next base: position 38,148,415 of record NC_092720.1, on the reverse strand, counting down.
GTGCTTTTACAGAACAGCTTGTGGGCCAGGAGCAACAGGGGTGCTTCCATCCTCCTTCCTCTACTGGCCCAACAACTCTTAATTGACTTTGTTTCAATGATCGGCAACAAGCCCCTCAATGCCCCCCCCACCCCCCAGACTCCACCGACTATGAAAATCCCTCCCTGTAATTTCTCCACCCACATCCACCTCTCTGTTGCTTGGCTGTAGCTACGCATCACAGGACTTCCCACTCAACAGGCAGCCAGCAGCAAAAAAATGTTTTAAACGCTCCGTTAATATCGACAAGACGTCTGGGAAAATCACATTTCTGTAATTCCAGTTCAGGACTTGTCCCCACAAACACCCTCCTCATTCCCCATGTGAATATTCCAAATGGCTTCCTCCTTTACTGTAAAGAAAGATGTAGAGAAATTGTAAGTTGTTGATAAACTGATTGGATAATAGCACACATTTTGAAAATACCTTCTTTTCTTTCGTGTAAGGCATTCAGTATCGCTTTTCCACACAGTTCACCGAGGCAATTATCATCTAAATCCAGTTCAGTCAAATGATCAGAAAACTTGATTAGCCTGCGAGAGAATTTCCATTGAAAAGACACAGTAAAACAGTGATATACAGGATGGTTCAATTCTGAATATATCTTTAAAAAAGCTGAGAAATACTGGCCCATAATTTGCTGTAGCATGCCGATGAAAGGCATCCTCTATTTGTTAGTAAAACATGCATGGACCATATAATGCTCCAAAGTAGGCTCACTGTGTTGTTATGGGCTCAGAAACTCCAAAGTGTATTATGAAGCTCACCTGACCTATAACTTTTATGTTAAATTTGGCTAGGATGAGCACAAGAGCCTCCACTTCAGGTGTGAGTCATCAGACTTCCTAGGTGCTTTTATCAAAACAAAGTTTATTATAAGAATGTAGTTAACATATATAAAAAACTCAGCAAGAATTTGTTATCAATTACAAACATGAACAAAACACAACAGCTACAGTAATCTATGTGTATAACTCCTAATGAATCCCCCTTAGCTGTTCCAATTCAATACAAAATCTAATAAAACCAAAATCCCTTTTCAAGGGCGTGGCCCAGCACACTGTAATATTCAAAACTCCTTCAGAAAGCAACTCTAGCTTTAAGGTTACCAAGGCAGCTTGCCTCACCCAATGTACTGTCAGTTCACTGGAACAGCTTTAGAAATAAAACAGAGAAAACAGGGGAAACTTCCTGCAGCTTAGCACAGTGCTTTCCAACATTCCAACTTCTGCAGTCCAAACGAACAAATCGAAAATGAAATCACAACGCCAAGCCCCCTCTCACCTGTCAGCCACAGCCCAGCTCCACCCACAAATTACATCACCGAAGCCGTGCTGCAAGCCATGTGGCAAAAACAAAACCTTTCTTAAAGGGACACTCACATGACAGTGTCACATCAAACCAGCTATCACTTTCTTTGTTGAATGTAGCTACTATCTACGGTGAGAAAATCTATCAGCGGAATGCTCTGTTCATGAGGCGGTGTTGACGTCGGGGCAGGATTTGTGGACGGCTACGACAGCAAAACTGGCGCCCCACCTGGACCGATTCAAAGACCATTGAGGGGTTGGAACCGGCACCATGTGGAATGCGGTCGATTCCAATGGAAAATAGTGTCTAATTTGCCGGGGTCAGGATTGACACTCAAGAGGCTGACAACCTGCAGCCGCATATTAGCACTTACTCCCCACACACACTCATCCCAGCCAACAAGATGAGACTGGTTGCGAGGAGCACGCCTATCCGGTTGATGGGTCGGCTGGGGCCAGAGCGTACCTAGGAGGGGTGGCCTTATGAATCCAGTGCTAGGTTCACAGTGGGTAGTCAGTGGTGTGCGCAGTTGCATGGCTGCCTGGCAGGCTGCGGCAGTGGTGCCAGTCCACTACGACCCCACGGTCAACTCCTGGCCACCCCCTACTTCTCCCACAGTCCCTGGTAGAAGATCCCCGGCCAGCGGCACAACTGTCAGCACACTATGGCGATGTTGGACACTTTCCGTGCCCCCTCCCTCCCACTCATCAGGAACGCCGCTTGTTTCATGATTTTTAAAAACACAAGTGAACCTCGCCGCTGGGAATTCCCCCCAGTGGAGGCAGAAAATCGCCAAGGCCCTGGACAATACTGGGTCAGGCCCGCTAATGATATGCCAATGGCATTTATTGTAAGTGCGGAGTAGAACGCGTTGACACCTCTGTTGAGGCACCGGCGAATTGCGATTTAGCGTGAACCCGCCGTCGGCCACGATTTTAGCGTTAAAACCGATTCTCCGCTCAATTGCCTTTCCCGATTTTGGAGTCTGCCGACGGAGAATCCCACTTAGAATCTTTGTTTGTGTGTTTTTGGTGTGGTGTTATTGTGGGAAAGCACCTGTGGGAGTCCCCCTAGGTTAACTGGATATTGTAACACCTATGGCACAGACTGCACCAATGTTTTAATACACCAGATCCTTTCTCAGGTCAGGGGCCTGACCTCAGCTCAGGTCAGAACTCTGTTGGGCAATATTAACAGGTCCCAGGGCAGTTAAAGGTGCAGAGTGTAGCAGTGATCAGGAACCCGTGGTGAACAGCTTTTAGTCAAGAGCTGAAGAGGTGGCAGCTGAGATGCTGTCATTAGCTGGGTCGCAGAAAAAACCATTAGGAACTCAAGAGGCGACAGAATATCCTTTTTAAAAAAAAAAAATATTTTATTGAAAATTTTTGGTCAACCAACACAGTACATTGTGCATCCTTTACACAATATTATAACAACACAAATAACAATGACCTATTTTATAAACAGAAAATGAATAAATAATAAATAACAAAAATGAAAACTAACCCTAATCGGCAACTGCCTTATCACAAGTAACACTCTCCAAAAATATAATTTAACAGTCCAATATATAATTATCTGTAGCAACGACCTATACATATTATACAGTATATATTAACAACCCTGAGAGTCCTTCTGGTTCCTCCTCCCCCCTCTCCCCCCCAACCCCCCCCCTCTCCCCCCCCCACCTCCCCGCCCCCCCCCCCCCCCCCCAACCCCCCCCTCTCCCCCCCCCACCTCCCCGCCCCCCCCCCCCCCCCCGATCCTGGGCTGCTGCCGCTGCCTTCTTTTTTCCATTCCATCTATCTTCCTGCGAGGTATTCGACGAACGGTTGCCACCGCCTGGTGAACCCTTGAGCCGACCCCCTTAGGACGAACTTAATCCGCTCTAGCTTTATAAACCCTGCCATGTCATTTATCCAGGTCTTCACCCCCGGGGGCTTGGCTTCTTTCCAAATTAGCAATATCCTACGCCGGGCTACTAGGGACGCAAAGGCCAAAACATCGGCCTCTCTCGCCTCCTGCACTCCCGGCTCTTGTGCAACCCCAAATATAGCCAACCCCCAGCTTGGTTCGACCCGGACCCCTACTACTTTTGAAAGCACCTTTGTCACACCCATCCAAAACCCCTGTAGTGCCGGGCATGACCAAAACATATGGGTATGATTCGCTGGGCTTCTCGAGCACCTCGCACACCTATCCTCCACCCCAAAAAATTTACTGAGCCGTGCTCCAGTCATATGCGCCCTGTGTAATACCTTAAACTGAATCAGGCTTAGCCTGGCACACGAGGACGACGAGTTTACCCTGCTTAGGGCATCTGCCCACAGCCCCTCCTCGATCTCCTCCCCCAGCTCTTCTTCCCATTTCCCTTTTAGTTCATCTACCATAGCCTCCCCTTCGTCCCTCATTTCCCTATATATATCTGACACCTTACCATCCCCCACCCATGTCTTTGAGATCACTCTGTCCTGCACCTCTTGTGTCGGGAGCTGCGGGAATTCCCTCACCTGTTGCCTCGCAAAAGCCCTCAGTTGCATATACCTGAATGCATTCCCTTGGGGCAACCCATATTTCTCAGTCAGCGCTCCCTGACTCGCGAACTTCCCATCCACAAAATGATCTTTCAGTTGCGTTATTCCTGCTCTTTGCCACATTCCATATCCCCCATCCATTCCCCCCGGGGCAAACCTATGGTTGTTTCTTATCGGGGACGCCCCCAAGGCTCCAGTCTTTCCCCTATGCCGTCTCCACTGTCCCCAAATCTTCAGTGTAGCCACCACCACCGGGCTTGTGGTGTAGTTCCTCGGTGAGAACGGCAATGGGGCTGTCACCATAGCCTGTAGGCTAGTCCCCCTACAGGACGCCCTCTCTAATCTCTTCCACGCCACTCCCTCCTCCTCTCCCATCCACTTACTCACCATTGAAATATTAGCGGCCCAATAATACTCACTTAGGCTCGGTAGTGCCAGCCCCCCCCTATCCCTGCTACGCTGTAAGAATCCCTTCCTCACTCTCGGGGTCTTCCCGGCCCACACAAAACCCATGATGCTCTTTTCGATCCTTTTTAAAAAAGCCTTCGTGATCACCACAGGGAGGCACTGAAACACAAAGGGGAATCTCGGGAGGACCACCATCTTAACCGCCTGCATCCTCCCTGCCAGTGACAGGGATACCATATCCCATCTCTTGAAATCCTCCTCCATTTGTTCCACCAACCGCGTTAAATTTAACCTATGCAATGTGCCCCAATTCTTGGCTATCTGGATCCCCAGGTAACGACAGTCCCTTGTTACCTTCCTCAACGGTAGGTCCTCTATTTCTCTACTCTGCTCCCCTGGATGCACCACAAACAACTCACTTTTCCCCATGTTCAATTTATATCCTGAAAAATTCCCAAACTCCCCAAGTATCCGCATTATTTCTGGCATCCCCTCCGCCGGGTCTGCCACATATAGTAACAAATCGTCCGCATACAAAGATACCCGGTGTTCTTCTCCTCCTCTAAGTACTCCCCTCCACTTCTTGGAACCCCTCAACGCTATCGCCAGGGGCTCAATCGCCAGTGCAAACAATAATGGGGACAGAGGGCATCCCTGCCTTGTCCCTCTATGGAGCCGAAAATATGCAGATCCCCGTCCATTCGTGACCACGCTCGCCATCGGGGCCCTATACAACAGCTGCACCCATCTAACATACCCCTCTCCAAAACCAAATCTCCTCAACACCTCCCACAAATAATCCCACTCCACTATATCAAATGCTTTCTCGGCATCCATCGCCACTACTATCTCCGTTTCCCCCTCTGGTGGGGGGCATCATCATTACCCCTAACAGCCTCCGTATATTCGTGTTCAGCTGTCTCCCCTTCACAAACCCAGTTTGGTCCTCGTGGACCACCCCCGGGACACATTCCTCTATTCTCATTGCCATTACCTTGGCCAGGATCTTGGCATCTACATTTAGGAGGGAAATAGGTCTATAGGACCCGCATTGTAGCGGGTCCTTTTCCTTCTTTAATAGAAGCGATATCGTTGCTTCAGACATAGTCGGGGGCAGTTGTCCCCTTTCCTTTGCCTCATTAAAGGTCCTCGTCAATACCGGGGCGAGCAAGTCCACATATTTTCTATAGAATTCGACTGGGAATCCATCCGGTCCCGGGGCCTTTCCCGCCTGCATGCTCCTAATTCCTTTCACCACTTCTTCTACCTCGATCTGTGCTCCCAGTCCCACCCTTTCCTGCTCTATCCACCTTGGGAAATTCCAGCCGATCCAAAAAGCCCATCATTCTCTCCCTCCCATCCGGAGGTTGAGCTTCATATAATTTTTTATAAAATGTCTTGAACACTCCATTCACTCTCTCCGCTCCCCGCTCGATCTCTCCTTCCTCATCCCTCACTCCCCCTATTTCCCTCGCTGCTCCCCTTTTCCTCAATTGGTGTGCCAGCAACTTGCTCGCCTTCTCCCCATATTCGTACTGTACACCCTGTGCCTTCCTCCATTGTGCCTCTGCAGTGCCCTTAGTCAGCAAGTCAAATTCTACATGTAGCCTTTGCCTTTCCCTGTACAGTCCCTCCTCCGGTGCTTCCGCATATTGTCTGTCCACCCTCAAAAGTTCTTGCAGCAACCGCTCCCGTTCCTTACTCTCCTGCTTCCCTTTATGTACCCTTATTGATATCAGCTCCCCTCTAACCACCGCCTTCAGCGCCTCCCAGACCACTCCCACCTGGACCTCCCCATTATCATTGAGTTCCAAGTACTTTTCAATGCACCCCCTCACCCTTAGACACACCCCCTCATCTGCCATTAGTCCCATGTCCATTCTCCAGGGTGGGCGCCCTCCTGTTTCCTCCCCTATCTCCAAGTCTACCCAGTGTGGAGCGTGATCCGAAATGGCTATAGCCGTATACTCCGTTCCCCTCACCTTCGGGATCAACGCCCTTCCCAGCACAAAAAAGTCTATTCGCGAGTAGACTTTATGGACATAGGAGAAAAACGAGAACTCCTTACTCCTAGGTCTGCTAAATCTCCACGGGTCTACACCTCCCATCTGCTCCATAAAATCTTTAAGTACCTTGGCTGCTGCCGGCCTCCTTCCAGTCCTGGACTTCGACCTATCCAGCCCTGGTTCCAACACCGTATTAAAATCTCCCCCCATTATCAACTTTCCCATCTCTAGGTCCGGAATGCGTCCTAGCATCCGCCTCATAAAATTGGCATCATCCCTGTTCGGGGCATAGACGTTTACCAAAACCACCGTCTCCCCCTGTAGTTTGCCACTCACCATCACGTATCTGCCCCCGTTATCCGCCACTATAGTCTTTGCCTCGAACATTACCCGCTTCCCCACTAATATAGCCACCCCCCTGTTTTTCGCATCTAGCCCCGAATGGAACACCTGCCCCACCCATCCTTTGCGTAGCCTAACCTGGTCTATCAGTTTCAGGTGCGTTTCCTGTAACATAACCACATCTGCCTTAAGTTTCTTAAGGTGTGCGAGTACCCGTGCCCTCTTTATCGGCCCGTTCAGCCCTCTCACGTTCCACGTGATCAGCCGGGTTGGGGGGCTTCCTACCCCCCCCCCCTCCTTGTCGATTAGCCATCCCTTTTTCCAGCTCCTCACCCGGTTCCCACGCAGCTGTATCTCCCCCAGGCGGTGCCCCCCCCGCCCATCCCCTCCCATACCAGCTCCCCCCTCTCCCCAGCAGCAGCAACCCACTAATTCCCCCCCCCCCGATAGATCCCCTGCTAGCGTAATTACTCCCCCCATGTTGCTCCCAGAAGTCAGCAAACTCTGGCCTACCTCGGCTTCCCCCCGTGATCTCGGCTCGCACCGTGCGACGCCCCCTCCTTCCTGCTTCTCTATTCCCGCCATGATTATCATAGCGCGGGAACCAAGCCCGCGCTTCTCCCTTGGCCCCGCCCCCAATGGCCAATGCCCCATCTCCTCCAACTCCCCTCCTCCCCCATCACCACCTGTGGAAGAGAGAAAAGTTACCACATCGCAGGATTAGTACATAAAACTCCTCTTTCCCCCCTTTTTAACCCCCCTCTTCGCCCCCCACATTCGCCCCACCACTTTGTCCAAACGTTCTTTTTAATAACCCACTCATTCCAGTTTTTCTTCCACAATAAAAGTCCACGCTTCATCCGCTGACTCAAAGTAGTGGTGCCTTCCTCGATATGTGACCCACAGTCTTGCCGGTTGCAGCATTCCAAATTTTATCTTCTTTTTATGAAGCACCGCCTTGGCCCGATTAAAGCTCGCCCTCCTTCTCGCCACCTCCGCACTCCAGTCTTGATAAACGCGGATCACCGCGTTCTCCCATTTACTGCTCCGAGTTTTCTTTGCCCATCTAAGGACCATTTCTTTATCCTTAAAACGGAGGAATCTCACCACTATGGCTCTGGGAATTTCTCCTGCTCTTGGTCCTCGCGCCATCACTCGGTATGCTCCCTCCACCTCCAACGGACCCGCCGGGGCCTCCGCTCCCATTAACGAGTGCAGCATCGTGCTCACATATGCCCCGACGTCCGCTCCCTCCACACCGTCAGGAAGACCAAGAATCCTTAGGTTGTTCCTCCTTGCATTGTTCTCCAGTGCCTCCAACCTTTCCACACATCGTTTCTGATGTGCCTCATGCATCTCCGTCTTCACCACCAGGCCCTGTATGTCGTCCTCATTCTCGGCTGCCTTTGCCTTCACGACCCGAAGCTCCCGCTCCTGGGTCTTTTGTTCCTCCTTTAGCCCTTCGATCGCCTGTAGTATCGGGGCCAACAGCTCTTTCTTCATTTCCTTTTTGAGCTCTTCCACACAGCATTTCAAGAACTCTTGTTGTTCAGGGCCCCATGTTAAACTGCCACCTTCCGACGCCATCTTGGTTTTTGCTTGCCTTCCTTGCCGCTGTTCTAAAGGATCCACTGCAATCCGGCCACTTTCTCCTCCTTTTTTCATCCGTATCCAGGGGGGATTCCCTTCTGGTTTACCGCACAGTGTTTTTAGCCGTCAAAATTGCCGTTGGGGCTCCTATCAAGAGCCCAAAAGTCCGTTTCACCGGGAGCTGCCGAAACGTGCGACTCAGCTGGTCATCGCCGCACCCGGAAGTGCGACAGAATATCCTTGACTCCATGCTGCAGTGGGACTGGATACCAGGGATGTCCCAGAAGCTATTGGCAGCTCCATACTGCTGAGAGATGCGGCACATCAAAGCCCTGGAGCAGTCATTGATCAGTGGAGCTGGATGCTAGGGCTGTGGATAGCCCAGGAGCAGTGGTGTTCTGCTCAGAGCAGCTACAAAACTGGGATAGTTCTGATCATTAGATGCAGAGGTTCAGCCTTATGAATCCAGTGAGATGCAGTCTCATGATAAGATTGACTAACGACGAGGCACGCAGCCATTAGGGCAGTCTGGGGTGGAGTAGCTATTGAGGGAAATTGGAGACCACGGACTGGATTCTCAGTTTCTGCGGCTGTGCCGGTGCGAACGTAGAATCTGCGGGAGGTTCTCGACAGGAAAATCGGCGCAAACCATTCACCTATTCTGGTACCGGTGAGGGGCTAGCACCGGCGCCACATGAAATTCCCGCGGATTGTGCCAGAGAATGGCCGGGTCCCGGGCCGTGCATGCACAGGGCTGACGACTTGCACCGGTCGCGCCGCAAAACATGGCGCCGTCCGTGCACGAACCCTAACCCGCCAACCGCGACCCCACAGCCCACCCCCACCAGCCCGAGCAGAACTTCCCCTCTGGCCACTGGCACGGAACCCGGCGTCGGAATCCATTCTACGGAGAATCCAGCCCCACATCCTTGACAGAGAGGAGTTGAAATCCCTTGTGAGGAAGAAAGAGTTTTAAAGAATTTTTGTGACTTACAGTGATCACTGACGTGTGGATGGGTTACTGAGAAATTCATGGGATCTGTGTTGCTTGTATCCGCCGTTTAACATGCAGTTTGTAGTGTGTTCAACCGCAGTTTACTTCTTATATCATGTTTACCTCATGTTAAATCTGGATGTTAGAGTATAAGATAGATCGTGTTGACTTTGCTTTGTTGACTTTTGTATGGTCAGTTTAAAATGGTGGAGTTTTGGGATTTTATTTTCTTAAAAACTGGGATTTCGAATTTACTTTACTTTACAACAAAATAGTGACCCCTAACTAGATCGTAACAAAATTTGGGGGTATCATCCAGGACCGGAACAAACTTGTGGGGTCTGCTCTGGGATCATAACTAAATTAGAGGCTCTTTATGAGGCCTCAAATCCACAGTGGATACAGGTGCCGGGGTTTGTTAGGACTAGCAGTATCTTGCGGTGAATTGTACTGTACGTATCGGAAATCATGATGGTTTTGTCAGTTACTGTGACTTTTCTGGAGAGGGGAGATTTGCCTCTAAATGACATGCAACAAGTGACCAAGGTTAGGTTGATAGTCTTGTCAGGAAAGTTGAAGATAGCGTTAAAAGCATGGGCTAAAAAGCAGCCATAATTGAACCAATACCACAGTATTTGGACTTGGAAGAAGAAAAGTCTGATGCAAATAAAACACAGCATGAGTTGGCTAAAATTCAGGTGCAGCAGCTTGAAATAGAATGAGATAGAGAAAAACAAAAACACGGACTTGAAAAAGATGTACAGTATAAAAAAAGAACAAATTAAATTGAAATGCGAAAGTCAAACTTAAACTCGAGGGAGGGAAGTTAGGGAGGGAAAATATAAGGAAAGAAAACGAGAGCGTCAGGGAGAGAGATAAGTTAAAGAGATAAGTGGGGCAGCACGGTAGCATTGTGGATAGCACAATTGCTTCACAGCTCCAGGGTCCCAGTCGATTCCGGCTTGGGTCACTGTTTGTGCGGAGTCTGCACATCCTCCCCGTGTGTGCGTGGGTTTCCACCGGGTGCTCCGGTTTCCTCCCACAGTCCAAAGATGTGCAGGTTAGGTGGATTGGCCATGATAAATTGCCCATAGTGTCCAAAATTGCCCTTAGTGTTGTGTGGGGTTACTGGGTTATGGGGATAGGGTGGAGATGTTGACCTTGGGTAGGGTGCTCTTTCCAAGAGCCGGTGCAGACTCGATGGGCCAAATGGGCTCCTTCTGCACTATAAATTCTATGATAAACAGAATAAGCTGGACAAAGAAAAGCTTAGGTGATTTGATTTAAAAGAAGTCATTCTAGTCAATAAAGATGGTAGTTGTCGTGTTGGGTGTTCCGATATACAAACGGACCAACACGGTTGTAGATGGTACAACTCTGTTTTATTATTCTGTATAATAACAACTGTTAACTTCTGGCTGTGGTTCTTACTTCACCAGTTTACCTGTGGACCCAGCCCTAACACTATCCTAGAGAGGCACTCAGCACATGGTGTATGTCTGAGTGGCACGCTGTGAGCTCTGTGCTCTGAGCTATCTCCTGGTGGAATGAGCGGGAACTGTTGTGTTCCCTGTTTTATAGTGCGTGTGCTCTCACTGGTGATTGGCTGTGATGTTGCGTGTGTGTTGATTGGTCCATCGACCTGTCCATCAGTGTGTGTGTGTGATTGCACCATGATATGTTAATATGGATATCATGACAGTAGTATAAACAAGAAATGTGACAGAAGGAAACCAATATGCTTTCATTGCCATAAGAAGAGGCATTTGAAGCAAACTGTTGGAAGTTGAACAATAAATGGATGGCAGTCATGAGGACACCTAAGGTGTGATCAGACAAGACTGTACCAGAAAAGGAAATGTGTGTTCAAAACGTAGCAATGGTACAAGTGTACAGCGGTCCCTCAGAGCCTACTGGAATGGAGGATAGAGTTCAGGATAGTCAAAAGGATTATTTCCAGGATACTATAGGATCCATAGAATCTCTACATAGAAGGCCCATTAAGCCTGCTTCAACCCTACCTATGCCCACTCCCCTCCGCCCTATCCCCATAATCCCACCTAACCTGCACATCTTTGAACGCTAAGGGGAAATTTAGCATGGCCAATCGACCTAACCTGCACATCTTTGGACTGTGGGAGGAAACCGGAGCACCCGCAGGAAACCCACGTAGACACGGGGAGAATGTGCAGACTCCACACAGGAATTGAACCCAGGTCTCTGGCGATGTGATGCAGCAGTGTTAACCACTGTACCACCGTGGTGTACTGATGAAGTGAGTCAAATTACTGGTGGTTAGAGATTTTGTCTCCAAAGGGGAACATTCCTTTACTCCTCCAACAAACCACAGGGCTCAGAGTTTGGGTCCTTGCTGTTTGTTATGTATATTGATGAATTAGACTTAAATGTGGCAGGCATGATTGGGAAATTTGCAGAAGACACAAAACCTACCCATGTAGGTGACATTGAAGGGGATAGCCGTCAACTCCAGAATGATGTAGAATCCCTACAGTGCAGAAGGAGGCCATACAACCCAGCAAGTCTGCACCAGCCCTCGGAAAGACACCCGACTTAAGCCCACGCCTCCACCCCACCCCTGTAACCCCACCCAACCTTTTGGACATTAAGGGGCAATTTATCATGGCCAATCCACCTAACCTGCACATCTTTGGACTGTGGGAGAAAACCGGAGCACCCGGAGGAAACCCATGCAAACACGGGGAGAATGTGCAGACTCCACACAGACAGTGACCCGAGGCCAGAATTGAACCCGGGTCCCTGGGCTGTGCGGCAGCAGGGCTAACCACGGTGCCATCGTGCCGCCCCATATCAATGGTTTGGTTGAGTCGGCGGAGAAGTGGCAAATGGAATTCAATGTGGAAAAGTGTCAGGTAATGCTTTTATGGAGGGAAAAGAAAGCAAGGGAATATTCAATAAATAGGTGAATATTTGAGGGGACAGAGGAAGTTGGAAACCTTGGAGTACATGTCCAGAGGTCCCTGAAGGTGGTAGGTCAGGTGGATAAAATGGTAAATAAAACATATGGAATGCTTTCCTTCATTGGCCGAGGTATTGAGTACAAAAGAAATGATAATGCTGGAACTGTATAAAATGCTGGATAGGTCACAGCTGGAATGTTGTGTACAGTTCTGGTCGTTATGGTAAGGTTGTGGTGTGGTGGTATTGTCACTGGACTAGTACTCCAGAGACCCAGGGTAATGTTCCCGGGACCCAGCTTCGAATCCCACCATGATAGATTATGAAATGTGAATTGAATAAAAGTATCTGGGGCGGAATTCTCCGTTATCGGCGCAAAGTCCGCCGATCGGCGCAAAAAACGGCGCAAATCCGACTTGCGTCATGTCGGAAAAATGGGTCGAAAGTCTCCGGCCCGAAATGGGCTAGCAGCGACGTAATGGGATCCGCGCTTGCGCAGTGGTTCACGCCGTGCAGCGTCATACGCGCCGCACGGCGTGACAGCTCAGAGGGCCGCGCTACTCCACCCCACCCGACCGGAACACCCGACCGGAACACCCGACTGGATGGCTGGCCGCCGCTCAGCCCCGAGGTTCGAGTCACGGGATGTGGAGGCGCTCCTGGACGCAGTGGAGCAGAGGAGGGACACCCTGTATCCCGGGCATGGCAGCAGAGTTGCCCCACGCCACAGCCGGCGTCTGTGGAGGGAAGTGGCAGAGGCCATCACCGCTGTGGCCCTGACACCACGGACAGGCACCCAGTGCCACAAGAAGGTGAACGACCTCGTCAGAGCAGGCAGGGTCAGCCTCCCCATATCCCCCCCTCCCCCATATCCCCCATATCCCCCCCTCCCCCATATCCCCCTCCCCCATATCCCCCTACCCCATATCCCCCCTTCCCCCTCCCCATATCCCCCCACCCCATATCCCCCTCCCCCATATCCCCCCTCCCCCATATCCCCCCTCCCCATATCCCCCCTCCCCCATATCCCCCCTCCCCCATATCCCCCCTCCCCCATATCCCCCCATCCCCATATCCCCCCTCCCCATATCCCCCCTCCCCCATATCCCCCCTCCCCCATATCCCCAAGTGAATCCAGCCCTAATCTTAACCTCTGCAATGCACGCGCAACCGATGGCGTGCATTCATATACCTGCCTAACAGTGTTGCCTTTTACCCCTGCCACCACCCCCACCCACCCCCGCCCCCACAGGAGAAGTGCGCACACAACAATAGGGAGCATGTGAGGACTGGAGGAGGCCCCACTGATGAGAGGCCACTGACCGAACAGGAGGAAAGGGCCCTGGAACTGGCTGGCGGACCTGAGGACTGGGCGGTTGCTGATGCAGAGGTCGGGGGCGTACTAGCAAGTGAGCCACCGACAGCCCGTCCCCATATCCCCCCTCCCCTATATCCCCCTCCCCCATATCACCTGATCACTGCCTGCGTGTCTAACCATGCATGCTTCATTGTGTATCGCAGGACCAAACGTCCAGGCACCCATCCCCGCAGATGCAGACCACCCGCAGGATGCCCCTCGGAGGCCACGGGAGACAGAGAGACCCGGACCCTCCAGCATGCGACGCCCGCAGGAGACGGAGAGACCTGGAGCAACAGGGAGCTGACACCCCCGTCACGTGCGGGAGCGACCACCCAGCGACGAGGGGGGCAGCCACAGGCCCCCGTCACATCCGAGCCAGGACACCACTACCCAGGACACCACTACCCAGGACACCACTACCCAGGACACCACTACCCAGGACACCACTACCCGGGACAGCACTGCCCAGGACACCCCTACCCGGGACAGCACTACCCAGGAAGACAAAATACCGGACAGTGACTCAGAGTGGATGGGTGGAGACGAACCCCCACCCCAAAGTGCCATGGACTCAGAGTGGGACGAAGAGCACGACACAATGCCACTGCTGTCACCAACACCCTCCACCATCGCAGAAACACTCACCTCGGGTGGGCACTTTAGTGATGAGGCGTCTGGTACACTCACTGGTGCGCACAACACAGCCGTCCCGGTACAGCAGTTGGAGGTAGGAGCAGCAGAGGGGCCGGGCGGTCGGAGGGCAGCCCAGCCCAAGCGAACATCTGCCGCCCAGATGGATCCCGGGTTCCTGGAGTTTCCACACCCACACATAGATCCGATGCAACCACTGACCCGGAGACGAGCGAAGAGGGTGACGGCCGGCTTGCGGCGGCTGCAGTCGCAGGTGGAGGAGTCCACCCGCGTCCAGGAGCTGGAAGTGGTGCCGGTAATGCGTGCCACCCAGGCCGACACCGCACGAGTGGCGTCCGCGGTGGAGGCAATGGGTGCGACGGTGTCAGACATGGGGAACGGTTTGCGAGGCCTGGGGCTTTCCGTGCAGGCGGCGTCTGTGGCCCAGGACATGGCTGCCCTCTCACAGGAGGCCATGAGCCAGTGCCAGCGCCAGATGGCAGAGGCGCTCAACACCATAGCCCAGTCTCCGCAGGCCATGGCCCAGTCTCTGCAGGCCACGGCCCAGTCTCTGCAGGCCATCGCTGAGGGCATCGGCGCCAGTGGCCATGTGCGAGCCGACGTCGCACTGTCACAGACAGGGTTTGCCAACCCCCTGGGCTCCATGGCTGCAAACCTGCAGACCCCTGTCGATACCAGCACGGGCCTCCAGGACTGGCAGCGCCAGATGTCGGGGCGTCGGATGGCCAGTCCGTTCGCATCCCCCACCCATGTAGAGGCCTGGGGGCCATCGGGCACCCCGAGGGAGGAGGAGGTGGTGTGGTCCGTCCCGTCCGTAGGGGAGGTCCCTGAACACCGCGACACCTCGGACTCCCCCCCTTCCGTCCCAGGTGCATCGGGTGGGCAACGGGCAGGACAGGCTGGCAGCTCGCCATCCCAGTCGCCCGGGCCGCAGCCTGGCCCATCTAGGCCAGGACGCCCCAGGAAACGGCCGCCAAAGGGATCCAGTGTCAGAGGGCAGGAATCACAGGAGTCCACCTCCAGTTCTGCTGTACCATCTGGGAAACCACGTAGACGTAGTCAAAGGGCCCGTAAGGCCAAACAATTAGACACTGAGTAAGTTGGCACGGGAGAAGGGCACAGATGAGTTTTAGGGGCTAGGGCACGTGCATGAACTCCTTTGGTTATTAAAGTCAATGTTACACCTACAGAAGCTGCCTTTGTGCTCTGTCCAAAGCGTGCGGGGGTGTCATGTACGTTGAGCGCAAGTGTGTGTGTGAGGGGTGGTCTTACCTCAGCCCCAGGTGAGTCTTCACCCTTTCCCCTGGGCTGCCATCAACATCCCCCCGGGCAGAGGACGGGACCATGCGCTGCAGTGTCACAGCCGCATGCAGGGATGGTCCGGGTGGTTGGTGGTACTGTGGCCATGGGTCAGACATAGTCCAACGATGTAGAGCCAGGAGCTCATCGGAGGCGGGTTGTCATCATCCTCCATGGCCTGCAATAGACACGCGTCCACCCGCAACTGTGTGAGCCCGGCCGTTGTGCCGCAGGTGGATCGGCAATGGGGGGGGGGTGGTGTGCATGCGGGTGGGGTGTGTGGGGTTGGGGAGGGGGGTGAGGGTGCTGGGTGGGTGGATGGGTGGGGGGTGTGGGTGGTCGGCTGTTGCCATGGTGTGCGGTCTGTGGCCATACTACCCGATTCCCACGCCCATCTAGTCAGTGAAGCGGGCGGCTATCAGTCTGTCCCGTGCCCGCTGGGCCAGCCGGTAACGGTGGACAGCCACCCGCCTGTGTCTACCCCGTCTGCCCTGACCATTACCCCCATCCCCCTCATCTGGGGAGCACTGCGCCTCTTCCTGCTGCTCCTCCACTCCGCCCTCCTCTGCCTGCAGCACATCGCCCCTCTGCTGGGCTATGTTGTGCAGGACGCAGCACACCACAATGATGCGGCCGACCCTATCTGACCGATACTGGAGGGCGCCCCCAGAGAGGTCCAGGCACCTGAAACGCATCTTCAGCACGCCAAAGTACCTCTCTATCACTCCCCTTGTCGCTACATGGGCATCATTGTAGCGGTTCTCTGCCTCATTGCATGGCCTCCGTATAGGCGTCGTCAGCCACGATCGCAATTGGTAGCTCCTGTTGCCCAGCAACCAGCCCCTCAGCCGGGGATGGCGTCCCTCGTACATGCTGGGGATGGATGACCGCGACAACACGTATGAGTCGTGTACACTGCCTGGGTAACGGGCGCAGACTTGCAGGATCATCATGCGGTGGTCGCAGACCACCTGTACGTTCATCGAATAGGTCCCCTTCCTATTGGTGAACACGGCCCTGTTATCTGCAGGTGGCCGCACGGTGACGTGCATCCCATCAATCGCGCCCTGGACCATGGGGAACCCGGCCACGGCAGAGAAGCCCACGGCCCGGGCATCTTGGCTGGCCCGGTCCACAGGGAAGTGGATGTAGCGGTGCACCATGGCATATAGGGCATCTGTCACTGCCCGGATGCACCGATGCACCGATGTCTGCGATATGCCGGACAGGTCCCCACTCGGTGCCTGGAATGACCCCGTTGCATAGAAGTTCAGGGCCACCGTAACCTTGACGGACACGGGGAGAGGGTGTCCCCCGCCAGTGCCACGCGATGACAGGTGTGCCAGCAGGTGGCAGATGTGTGCCACGGTTTCCCGCCTCATCCGGAGTCTCCTCCTGCATTCCCGGTCCGTGAGGTCCTGGTATGACTGCCAGGGCCGGTACACACGGGGCGCCCTCGGGTGCCTCCGTTGCCGTGGGGCCGCGACGTCCTCCTCCACCTCCTCGTCCTGTCGGTCAGGTGTCCCTCCAGCCTGGGCGGCTGCCGCCTGCCCCTCTGCGGCAGCCTGTGCCGCCTCTCTGGCACGCGCCTCCTCCTCCTCCTCATCCAGGGCAACATGGACATTAGCGGCTGCCGCCACGGCGGCCAACATCGCTGGATGATCGGAAAACATGACGGCCTGGTTGGGGTCGGGGTGGGGGGGGGGGGGGGACGTCGACATGTCATCATTGCCCATATCCCCTCCTTCCCCCCAGCCAGGTGGCATGGACCGCATGGGTCCAACTGTTGGAGGCTGGCACCTGGCCAGGTGGACCAACTCACTTGCCCTCTCACCCCCCCTTCCCCGGCCCGGACCCCCCATCCCCCTCCCCGGCCCGGACCCCAACCTCCTCCCCGGCACGGACCCCCCATCCCCCTCCCCGGCACGGACCCCAACCTCCTCCCCGGCACGGACCCCTCACCCCCCTCCCCGGCACGGACCCCCCATCCCCCTCCCCGGCACGGACCCCCCCCAACCTCCTCCCCGGCACGGGCCCCCCCATTCCCCTCCCCGGCCCGGACCCCAACCTCCTCCCCGGCACGGACCCCCCATCCCCCTCCCCGGCACGGACCCCCCCAACCTCCTCCCCAGCACGGACCCCCCAAACCTCCTCCCCGGCACGGACCCCCCATCCCCCTCCCCGGCCCAGACCCCCCATCCCCCTCCCCGGCACGGACCCCAACCTCCTCCCCGGCACGGACCCCAACCTCCTCCCCGGCACGGACACCCCATCCCCCTCCCCGGCACGGACCCCCCCAACCTCCTCCCCGGCACGGACCCTCCATCCCCCTCCCCGGCCCGGACCCCCCATCCCCCTCCCCGGCCCGGACCCCCCATCCCCCTCCCCGGCCCGGACCCTAACCTCCTCCCCGGCACGGACCCCCCATCCCCCTCCCCGGCACGGACCTCCCCCCATCCCCCTCCCCGGCACGGACCCCCAATCCCCCTCCCCGGCACGGACCCCCCCCCATCCCCCTCCCCGGCACGGACCCCCCATCCTCCTCCCCGGCACGGACCCCCCTCCCGGCACTCCCCCGGAGCCCAGCCCACTCTAACCACCCCCTCCGCCGCACACACACACACACAACCCGAGACACACCTCTCCCCACACATTCAGACTGCGGCCACGCCATCGCCTGCCCAGCGGCCAACCCCCCAGGCCGTCACTCACCTCCACGCTGGTCGGCGTGAACCTGGAGCACAGGTTCACACCGATGAAAAGGAGGTTTGATTTACGTCGACGTGAACGGTCATCACGTCGACGGGACTTCGGCCCATCCGGAAGGGAGAATATCGGCAGGCCCAAAATCGGCTGCCTTGCGCAGACCCGTGCCATTCTCCGACGTCAGCGGCGCCATTAACGCCCCGCCGACTTTTCTCCCTTCGGAGACTTCGGCAACCGGCGGGGGCGGGATTCACGGCGGCCAACGGCCATTCTCCGACCCGCTGGGGGGTCGGAGAATGACGCCCCTGGTCTTAAAAGTCTCATGTTGACCACGAAACCATTGTTGTAAAAACCCATCTGGTTCACTAATGTCCTTTAGGGAAGAAATCTGCCATCCTTACCTGATCTGTCCTACACGTGACTCCAGAACCACAGAAATATGGTTGACTCTCAAATGCCCCCCCGAGGGTAATTCAGGATGATCAATAAATACTGGCCCAGCCAGCCACGCCCACATCCCATGAAAGAATTTGAAAAAATTACAAGAAGGACATAACTGCTCCGGAGAAAGCGCAGAGGAGATTTACAAGAATTTTTCCACCCCGAGTCTGGTGGGCATCTTGAATACATCGCCCCAATTGGTGGTTGAGGCTGAAACACTCTACTTATTTAAAAGGTACCTGGATCTGCACCTGAGGTGCTGTAACCTGCAATGTTATGGACCAGGTTCTGGAAATTAAAAGTAAGTAAAGTCACCATAGTCCCAGCTGACCAGAGGCAGCTTTCCCCTTTGAGGGGGGAGAGCTGACTGGTGGTGATTTAACCTGAGGATCACCACACCTCAAGCGAGGGGCAAGGTTGAGAAGGCGGGGACTTCATTGATAACCTCAGCTGGCATGGGAATTGAACCCACGCTGCTGGCCTTGCTCTGCATCATGTACCAGCTGTCCAGCCCACTGAGCTAAACCAGCCCCAGCTGGAAAGTGGGCTTAAAATGAGGGGCGAGTTTCTTTTTCTCTCTTTTTTGGCTGATGCAGACACAATGGGCTGAATGGCTTCTTTCTATGCCATAACTGTTTATTAAAAAAAAAAAGAGGATCTAACATGTAAAATGATGGAAGGAACAGTCAGCAACCATGAAAGAAAGATTCAGGAATTAAATGAATGCCCACATGAAGTTGTCAGACTTGTAGAAGGGTTCTGCAGATAACTCTGAAACAAAGGCAACCAAACCCACCCAGGGGAGTTGGTAAAGGTCATCAAACTTGAAAAAGAATTGGAAAACATGATGACGTACAAATATTTGGATGAAATTATGAAAGAAGGGGAGATGGAAGCTCCACTTTTGAAGTACCAGCAGGAAGAATATGAACATATGCAGAAGGCTCAAGCACATCTCTCAGCTAAATTAGCAGATGACATAGGTAAAGGGAGCAAAACTTCCTCCGTGTAAGCTTATTCATGTGGTGTTGATCAAAATGATGAAACAACAAAATCTGGTCCAAGGAAATGATGGAGGAAGATCATTTAAGCTGGCTGTCAATCAGAATGCAAGCTTTCTTTAACAAACTTAAAGTAAAAGGCATGTTTTATTATCAACAGAGGAAAAGAATAAAATCTCTCCCCCGCCGCCCTTCATTAAAGTTGGGAAAGCTCTGTATCATATAGCGTGACTACTATGCATCCATATGTGACGGAGGGGACACCTCCAAATTCTTGATGCAGTTCCATCAGAAAGGTTGAAAAACTATGGCTCAAAATAGAATATAAACTGCTCAAGATATTTCTAACAAAAACTTCAATGTATTTTCACTACATTTGGTTGACAAAGAAAACATTACATGAAACCAGGTAATTGTTGATGGCGTCTCCGGAGTTTTAAAAAGGAATGTAGGAGAAGAAGCAGGTTCTGAGTTATGACAATTCCATGATGTCTGAATCCTGCTAATCCTACTTGTCAGAGTTTTTGTTTCGCCTTATAATTTTGAAAATGTGATATGTGTAATGGTAAAGTGTGGAAGCGTTATCCACACAGTATTTAATGAGGGAGTTAGTGAAAGGTTTATGATGATAAGAACTTGCTGTATTCCAAAGTAATTGTCCTCAAAATGGTGAAGCTATCTTTTTCCCAAGGGGGGGGTGTTGTGAGGAAGTCTATATTTTTTGATTTTTGTCTGTGTTTTTGAGGTGGAACCATTGTGGGTTGGCATCTGTGGAAGTGATTCTTGGTTAACTGGCTATTGTAACATTAAGGTGCACACTGTACCAAGTTTCGATACACCAGATTCTGCCTCAGAGCAGGGGCAGGACCCTGTTGGCAGATCTTCACAGATTAGTTCAGACGATCGAGTGTAGCAGTGTCTGGGCAGTGTACAGCAGCCCATGGTGAACAGTTTCTAGGGCTGAAGTGGTGGCAGCTGAAGTGGTAGCATTAGCTCCATCTGCAACTGGGACTCGGAGAAGTCTGTCATGGCTGAAGAGGTGGCGGGACATTACTAGCTCCATGCTGTTGAGGGGGCTGGGGCTTAGAGATGCCCCGGGAGCCATTGGGAGCTGGGAGTCCAGGAGCAGTATTTGCTCTGAGTAGCTGGGCCTTGAGGATCAGCAAATCCCAGGAACAAAATGAATTTAGCAGCTGATGACAGGGATTGGAGGCTATATCCACAGAAGAGAAGAGCTGAAATACCTCATGAGGAAGGCAGAATTCTAAAGAATATTTATGACTCACAGTGATCGCTACATTTGGATGTGTTTCCAAGAAATCCATGGGATCTGACTTGGTTGTGTCTGCCATTTAAAGTACAGTTTGAGGTGTGCTCGACCATAGGTAGTCAGTTCATGTTTACTTTATTTTAATTCTGGATGTTCGAGTTTAAGATAGATAGTGTTAACTGTTTGCTTTGCTCACTTTCGTATTGTAAAATCTATTTTCTTTGTTCAAACCCGTGGAATCTTGTGGTTTTATTCTCTCAACAAGGAACTGGGATTTCAGATTTCGTCTACTTTACAATAAAAGTCACTGGCCACTAACTGGATCGTAATAAAATTTGGGGTTTCATTTGGGACCAAAACAAATTTGGGGGTCTGGTTTGGAAACATAGCACTACCGAGTCAATACAACGACCTCACACTATTTAACAAACTTCAATGGTGAACCAGGCAGCAAAGTTAATGGCGGAGCAACACATTCCATGTTGCAACTTTTGGGTTTCCATGTTTAACTGCACATTGCCAGAATTGCTGTCGTGATTGTGCATAAAAAATAGTGAGCATATTGCCCTCACTGTTATTCTGACAGCAGGTTGTAGGCCAATTATAGTTTCTTCCAGTCTAATCCATACAAATTCAGTGCCATAAATATTTCTGGCGTAACCTTCAATCAGCTATGGGATTTTTGCTTCATTCAAGTGAACAATAACTCAACATTACTTCTTGTCAAATCTTCTGGTTTGATAGTGGAGTTGCCATGCATCTATAACTACCACTGAGAGGACTAGAGCAAATATTAAAACATCCATAGTCCTGAAGTGCTATACAGAATTGTATATTATAGAAGGTATTCCAAAATAGTAACATTGGTTTATGATATGTGTAACTCCAGTGGAGGAAGGGGGAAATCAGGCTTGGCTCTGCCTACAGAAGGAATCTGTCTTGGTTGAATGGCCAGAATATGCAGGAAGAATAAAAAAGAAGCATATTATCTAAATGGGAAGAGGTTTCATAGCTCTGAGATGCAGAGCGATTTGGGTGTCCTCGTGCACGAGTTGCAAAAGGTGAATATGTAGGCTCAGCAAGTAATGAAGACATGATGACTGCAACGGTATAGTAGAGGTTGTAATACCAGTGAATGGTCTAAATGCAGTTTACATTCAAGCAAGCTTAAAGTCTTAAATCTATATGAACATTCATAAAGTCTTAAAGCAATAAGTGATATTCTACACACTTTCCACCCGCTAGAGATGAGTAGAAAAAGCAAATACTTTTTAAATGGTCAAAGATGCCCACGATCTTAAAGGAAGTATGCACGAATTTGAGAATCGGATTTAAGAATGGAGGCTTGAGGCACTGAGCTCATTTCACCAATAAGAAGGGAGTCACTCTTACCCAGAAGGCAGCAGTGGGAACCAAAGCATGAGCTTCTGAAAGTGCTAACCAGAACAGATTAACCTGGATCACATCTTTAACTGGGTGAATGTTTGATCAGCATTTAAATACTGCTCTACAATGCAGGTGGTGCATTTGCATCACTTTTCTTTCCTATATCTGATCTAGGTGTAAAGCAGCAACTGTAATTTTACATTCAGGTGGTTAAGGCAGATAATTGAGTTGGTAGCGAAATATATTGTTGTGATGCTTTTTTCATATTTGTGAAGTGGGCATTGGATCGTTACATGTTCTGTGATCTGCAAAGTTTTCAATTTTCCACGTGCAAATATCTGCATCTGCTATGGTTCGTTCAGAGGCGGCTTAGGGTTGTCCTTGAGCTTCACAGGAGATCAAAGCCAGCGGAGCTTCTGTGTCAGGTCCTTCACTATATGGTTGTGACTTCTTGTGGACTCCATTCTTGAGAATTCCATCTGGCTTGACAAGCTTCAGCAGAGCTCGAGCCACATTGTCAAAGGTGAAATGAACAGGTCCAAAAGGACTTGGGCAACTTCAAATGGTATTAGAACCATAGAGAACCATAGAATTACTGCAGCGTAGAGGGAGGCCATTTGGGCCATCGAGTCTGCACTGACCCTCCGAAAGAACACCCAACCTAGACCACTCCTCCGCCCTATCACCGTAACCCCACCTAACCTGCACATCATTGGACTCTAAGAGGCAATTTAGCAAAGCCAATCCATCTAATCTTCACATCTTTGGACAGTGGGAGAAAAGCAGAACAGTCGGAGGAAACTCATGCAGACACGGAAAGTACAAACTTCACAGAGACAGTCACCCAAGGCTGAAATTGAACTTGGGTCCCTGGCTCTGTGAGGCAACAGTGCTAACCTCTGTGACACCATGGTGCCCTGTTGAAGGGTATTGTTGAGATCCTGGTCGATGAGGCAGTCATTGATTTATCTTTATTCATTGGATTTCCTGGAAGTTTGTGGCAGTGCAGCTAATGGATGGGAAGTGATGTGTGGTATCATTGGCAGCCAAGGGGTTGGGGGATGGTGCTATACAGTATCACACTGTAATTGGACGTCAACAAGTTGAGTGTGGCTACTGCTGGTCCTTATTCGAGCATAGTACTCAACCATGTGTTATGGGCCAGGGTTTAGAGAACCCCCAAGTGTATCATGGAATTCACCTGACCCACAACTTTTAATAGATTGTGGTATGGGGAGCACACGGCCCACTCTACATGTGGTAGAGCAGAAATGGAAAATTATTTTTTAAAGCAAAACAATGTTTATTCTATGAACTCAAGTTAACCTTTTTAAAACATACAGTGAACATCTTAGCAACCATTATTCAAATACAACCCCCAAAGAATACAACACTAAGTAATCCTTAATAACTTTCCAAACAACATCCAGACAAAAGAAACACCTTTTAACAGAAGCACATTAGGTTTACATTTACTACTGAGAACATTTATAATTCTGAATTCACCAAATGATCAAGAGATAGTCTTTTCATGGCAGAGAGATCAACAGTACACTTGCTCTGTCAGGCTTCACCTCCAACACTGAAAACGAAACTAAAACACACCCTGCAGCAAACAGCCTAAAATGAAAGTAAAAAGCTGACAGACAGCCCAGCTCCACCCACACTCTGACATCACTGATCACCCATTTCTTCAAGGTACACTCCTGAAACACCCATTTCTTAAAGGTACTCTCACATGACACCTCCCCCCAAGAAAAAAAAAACCCATCAACTTCAAGATGGTTTCATTTTTCACTTTTCACCATCCTTTAAGAAATGCACACAGTAAATATACTTTTTCGTTTAAAAAAAAACAACACACGCAAACAGGTATAATAATATAGTCCATTTTTTCTTCTTCCTCCAACTAGAAATGAAATGAAATTGGATTGGATTGGATTTGTTTATTGTCACGTGTACCGAGGTACAGTGAAAAGTATTTTTCTGCGAGCAGCTCAACAGATCATTAAGTACATGAGAAGAAAAGGAAATAAAAGAAAATACATAATAGGGCAACACAACACATACAATGTAACTACATAAGCACTGGCATCAGAACGAGTATAGGTTAAGTAAAAAGTGGATCTGTTTGGGAGAGCTCGCAGAGAGTCGCCTCGCTCCGGCGCCATCTTGGAACCATCGAACCAATGAAATGAAAATCGCTTATTGTCACAAGTAGGCTTCAATGAAGTTACTGTGAAAACCCCTAGTCGCCACATTCTGGCGCCTGTTCGGACTGCTTCCGTTCATCACATTCGTGACAAAGCATCGGCTATCACGTTTTCTCGTCCTGCCACATATACTACTTTTAAATGAAATGGCTGTAACAATACACCCCAGTGAAACAGCCTTGCATTGTTAATCCGGAATCGCTCCAAATATGTCAAAGCATTATGATCAGTATATATAATGGTGTCAAACGGATTGCTGGTCACATAAATGTGAAAATGTTGAAAGCCAGCACCAAACCCAAAGTCTCCTTCTCAATCGTGGAATACTTTTTCTGGTGAGAATCCATTTTCTTTGAAAAATAATCAATAAGCCGCTCTAGCCCTTCGTCGTCGTCTTGTAGAAGCACCGCACCTACACCCACATCACTCGCATCAACCGCCACTTTGAATGGTTTCGTATAATTTGGGATGGCTAACACAGGAGCAGAGGTTAACACAGCCTTCAGGGGGACTTCCGGTTGCGGCTATGCGGAGCTAAGCCGCACGATTCGGCAGCTCCCGCTATCACGGACATTCGGGCTCTTTAGAGGAGCCCCAACGGGAATTCTTTTGAAGACGATCCGTGGGGAAGGGAAGAGCAATGTCCCCCTTCACCTTTTATGGACCGGACCAGAAGTGAAACGGCCAAAAAAACGGCATTGGAGCAGCGGGAGAAGCGAGGGAAAAAAAGCAAAATGGCGGCGGTCGGGGACAAAGCGGAATGCGGGCCGGAGCTGCAGGAGTTCATCAAGTGCTGCTTCGAGGAGCTGCGGAAGGAGATGCTGGTGCCTATGTTGTCGGCGATTGAAGGACTAGGGATGACCCAGAAGGCCCACGAGGTAAAGATCCAGGAGGTGAAGAAAAAAGTCAGTGAGAATGAGGACGAGATCTTAGGCCTGGTGGTGAGAGTGGAGTAGCACGAGAGGTGGGCGGGAAGATTCGAAGACCTGGAGAACAGGTCGAGGAGAAAGAACTTGCGGATCCTGGGTCTCCCTGAAGGAGTGGAGGGGGCCGATGCCGGGGCATATGCGAGCACGATGCTTGAGTCGATGATGGGCCCGGAGGCCCCTTCGAGGCCTCTGGAGCTGGATGAGGCACACCAGGTGCTGGCGAGGAGGCCCAAGGCTAACGAGCCGCCAAGGGCGATTGTGGTGAGGTTTCACCGTTTCACGGACAGAGAGAGGGTCTTGAAATGGGCCAAGAAGGTGCGGAGCAGCAGGTGGGACAATGTGGAGATCCGAATATACCCGGGCTGGAGCACGGAGGTTGCAAAGAGGAGAGCGGGTTTCAACCGGGCCAAGGCGGTGTTGCACCGGAAAGGAGTGAGATTCAGAATGCTGCAGCCAGCGCGATTGTGAGTCACATACAAGGATCAGCACCATTATTTCGAAACGCCTGAAGAGGTGTGGACCTTTATTCAAACCGAAACGTTGGACTCAATCTGAGGGTTTGTGAGGGTGGGGGGGATGTTTGATGTTTGATGGTTGTTGTATATAGGGTGTTAATCACGCGCAGGAAATGTTACAGGGACTGGGGGAGAGAGGGGGGATTGCGATGGGGAAAAGAGACAAGGAGCTGCGCCAGAGGGGGAGGGGTAGGCTTAGGAAAGCGCGGGTTTTTTTCCCGCGCTAGGGAAGAAAAGCGGGAGGGGGAATGGAGGAACGCACACTGATTGGGAGATTCCCACACGGGGAGGTCAATGGGACGGCGGGGGAAGCCGGGGTCAACAGGTGTCAGCTGACTTACGGGAGTGATATGGGGGAGCAAAAAAGCTAGACACGGGTCTAGCGGGGGGAGAGGGGGGAAGGGGGGGGAAAGGGTTGCTGCTGCACTAGCCGAAGGGGAATGGGACACAGGAGAGGTGGTCGGGGCGGGGCTCTCCCGGCTGGGGGACTGGAGGGTGAGGGCGGCGCGGACACGGGACTGGCCTAGAAAAGGAGATGGCTAGTCGGCGGGGGGGGGGGGGATCCGGCTGATAACATGGAATGTGAGGGGCCTGAATGGGCCGGTAAAGAGGGCCCGAGTGTTCACGCACTTAAAGGGCCTGAAGGCAGACGTGGTGATGCTCCTAGAGACACATTTGAAGGTGGCAGATCAGGTCAGGTTAAGAAAGGGGTGGGTAGGACAGGTATTCCATTCGGGTCTGGAGGCGAAGAATAGAGGGGTGGCAATATTGGTGGGGAAGCAGGTGTCGTTTGAGGCCAAGAATATCGTAGTGGACAACGGAGGGCGATATGTGATGGTGAGCGGGAAGTTGCAGGGGACGTGGGTAGTATTGGTAAATGTATACGCCCCGAACTGGGATGATACCGGATTCATGAAGCGCATGTTGGGGCGCATTCCGGACCTGGAGGTAGGAGGCCTGATAATGGGTGGGGATTTCAATACGGTGTTGGACCCAGCACTGATCGCTCCAGATCGAGGACTGGAAAGAGGCCGGCGGCGGCCAAGGTGCTTAGGGGGTTTATGGATCAGATGGGGGGAGTGGACCCGTGGAGGTTTGCCAGTCCATAGGCCAGGGAATTTTCTTTTTTCTCCCACGTGCACAAGACCTACTCCCGGATAGATTTTTTTGTTCTGGGCAGGGCGCTGATCCCGAAAGTGGAGGGAACGGAGTATTCGGCCATAGCCGTTTCAGATCACGCCCCGCACTGGGTGCAACTGGAGCTGGGAGAGGAGAGTGACCAACTGTGGCGGTTGGATGTGGGACTGCTGGCAGATGAGGTGGTGTGTGGGAGGGTAAGGGGGTGCATCGAAAGGCACTTGGAGGTCAACGACAACGGGGAGGTGCGGGTGGGGGTGGTATGGGAGGCGCTGAAGGCGGTGATCAGGGGAGAGCTAATCTCCATTAGGGCTCATAAGGAGAAGATAGAGGGCATGGAAAGGGAGAGGTTAGTGGGGGAGATTTTAAGAGTGGACAGGAGATACGCAGAGGCCCCTGAGGGGGGATTACTTGGGGAGAGGCGACGTCTCTAGACGGAGTTTGATCTGTTGACCACAGGGAAGGCAGAGGCACAGTGGAGGAAGGTGCAGGGAGCGACCTACGAGTATGGGGAGAAGGCGAGTCGGATGCTGGCACACCAGCTCCGTAAGAGGATGGCAGCGAGGGAAATAGGGGGAGTCAAGGATGGAAGGGGAGCCACAGTGCGGAGTGCGACGAAAATAAACGAGGCATTCAAGGCCTTCTATGAGGAGCTGTACAGATCCCAGCCCCCAGCGGGGGAAGAGGGGATGAGACGATTCCTAGACCAATTGAGATTCCCGAGGGTGGAGGAGAAAGAGGTGGCTGGTTTGGGGGCACCAATTGGGTTGGAGGAGCTGAACAAGGGTTTGGGGAGTATGCAGGCAGGGAAGGCCCCGGGACCGGATGGGTTCCCGGTTGAGTTCTACAGGAAGTACGTAGACCTGTTGGCCCTGCTACTAGTGAAGACCTTTAATGAGGCAAGGGAGGAAGGGACCCTGCCCCCGACAATGTCGGAGGCGACGATTTCTTTGATCCTAAAGCGGGACAAGGATCCACTGCAATGTGGATCGTACAGGCCGATCTCGCTCCTCAACGTGGATGCTAAGTTGCTGGCAAAAGTGCTGGCTACGTGAATTGAGGACTGTGTCCCGGGGGTGATTCACGAGGACCAGACGGGATTTGAAAAGGGCAGGCAACTAAACACCAATGTGCGGCGGCTCTTAAATGTGATAATGATGCCATCAGTGGAGGGAGAGGCGGAGATAGTGGCAGTTATGGACGCGGAGAAGGCCTTTGACCGAGTAGAGTGGGAGTACCTCTGGGAAGTGCTGCGTAGGTTTGGGTTCGGGGGAGGGTTTATCAGTTGGGTTAAGCTCCTTCACAGAGCCCCAGTGGCGAGTGTGGTGACGAATATGCGGAGGTCGGAGTATTTTCGGCTGTACCGAGGGACGAGGCAGGGGTGCCCCCTGTCCCGCTGTTGTTTGCATTGGCGATTGAACCCTTGGCCATATCATTGAGGGAGTCTAGGAAATGGAGGGGGGTGGTCCGAGGGGGAGAAGAGCATCGGGTGTCGCTTTATGCGGATGATCTGTTGCTGTATGTGGCGGATCCAGTGGAGGGGATGGTGGAGGTTATGCAGACTCTAAGGGAGCTTGGGGATTTTTTGGGCTATAAGCTCAATGTAGGGAAGAGTGAGCTTTTTGTAGTACAGGCAGGGGACCAAGAAAGGGGGATAGGCGATTTACCGCTGAGGAGGGCGGAGGGGAGCTTTCGGTACCTGGGGATCCAGATAGCCAGGAGTTGGGGGGCCCTACATAAACTGAATCTGACGAGGTTGGTGGAGCAGATAGAGGAGGACTTCAAAAGATGGGACATGTTACCGCTCTCGCTAGCGGGTAGAGTGCAGTCGGTCAAAATGGTGGTCCTTCTGAGGTTTCTTTTTGTGTTTCAGTGCCTTCCCATTGTGATCACCAAGGCCTTTTTAAAGAGAGTAGGCAGGAGTATTATGGGGTTTGTGTGGGCGAATAGGACCCCGAGGGTAAGGAGAGGGTTTATGGAACGCAGTAGGGACCGAGGAGGGTTGGCGCTGCCGAACCTAGGGAGCTACTACTGGGCAGCAAATGTGGCGATGATCCGTAAGTGGGTGATGGAGGGAGAGGGGGCGGCATGGAAGAGGTTGGAGATGGCGTCCTGTAAAGGATCGAGCCTTGGGGCGCTGGTGACAGCACCGCTGCCGCTCTCGCCGTCAAAGTACACCACGAGTCCGGTGGTGGTGGCAACGCTAAAGATCTGGGGCCAGTGGAGACGGCACAGGGGTGCAATGGGAGCCTCGGTGTGGTCCCCGATCAGGGGTGACCACCGGTTTGTCCCGGGGAGGATTGACGGGGGGTTTCAGAGCTGGCATCGGGCGGGGATTAGAAGAATGGGGGACCTGTTCATTGATGGGACGTTTGCGAGCCTAGGGGCACTAGAGGAGAAGTTTGAGATATCCCCGGGAAATGCTTTTAGATACATGCAGGTGAGGGCGTTTGTGAGGAGGCAGGTGAGGGAATTCCCGTTGCTCCCGGCACAGGGAATTCAAGACAGGGTGATCTCGGGTGTATGGGTCGGGGAGGGCAAGGTGTCGGCAATATATCAGGAGATGAAAGAAGAGGGGGAACCGTTGGTAGAGGAGCTGAAGTGTAAATGGGAGGAGGATCTGGGGGAGGAGATTGAGGAGGGGTTATTGGCTGATGCCCTAGGTAGGGTTAATTCCTCCTCGTGTGCCAGGCTCAGCCTGATACAATTTAAGGTGGTTCAATTTAAGGAGCGCACTTGACGGGGGCGAGGTTGAATAGGTTTTCTGGGGTAGAGGACAGATGTGGAAGGTGCTCAGGGAGTCCGGCGAACCATGTCCATATGTTTTGGTCATGCCCGGCACTGGAGGGGTTCTGGAGAGGAGTGGCGGGAACAGGTGGTGAAAGTCCGGGTCAAGCCAAGCTGGGGGCTAGCAATATTTGGAGTAGTGGACGAACCGGGAGTGCAGGAGGCGAAAGAGGCCGGCATTCTGGCCTTTGCGTCCCTAGTAGCCCGGCGAAGGATCTTGCTAATGTGGAAGGAGGCGAAGCCCCCCAGCGTGGAGGCCTGGACAAACGACATGGCTGTGTTCATTAAGCTGGAGAGGATTAAGTTTGCCTTGAGAGGGTCTGTGCAGGGGTTCTACAGGCGGTGGCAACCGTTCCTAGACTATCTCGCGGAGCGTTAGAGGAAGGACGGTCAGCAGCAGCAACCCGGGGGGGGGGGATGTCCTGTGAAGTGGGGGGGGGGATGTCCTGTGAAGTGGGGGGGGGGGGGGGAGGAGGGAGGGGGGGGGGGAAGCGGGTTTGCCTAGGGGGTGTTTGAGCAAGAGAACACATGAAAGATTTGGGAAACTGACATGTACGGGAGGGAGCCAGTGTACAAAGCTCTGTAACATATCGTTTTACCATGTATATATCTTGCTATGTGCGTTTTCTTTCTATTTTGTTGCAAGGGGGGGGGGGGGGTTTAATGCTTGTAAGGGTGACAAATTGTGTTAAAAAACTTCAATAAATATATATTTAAAAAAAAACACAGCCTTCAGGCCGTCAAATACCTGTTGACACTCCACTGTCCACTGGAATTTGTTATGCTTCGTGAGCAAGTCCGTCAGTGGAGCGACCACACTGCTAAAATTGGGTACAAATTTCCGGTAAAATCCACTCATACCATGAAATTGCATTATTTCTCGTTGTGTCGAGGGTATCGGAAACTCCCCAATAAGTTTTGTTTTCACATCCTGTGTGACCATTCGACCCTGTCCGATTGTATGGCCAAGGTAAGTGACTTGAGCCTTTCCAAATTCACTCTTGGCTAGGTTTATCACCAAACCCGCCTCCTGAAGTCGACCGAATAACTCCATCAGATGTTTTAAATGTTCTTTCCATGTCTGGCTGAAAATGACCAGATCGTCGATGTATACCACACAATTGGGTAATCCTGAAACGACTTTGTTACTTAATCGTTGAAATGTGGCTGGGGCGTTTTTCATGCCAACTGGCATAACTTTGAATTGGTATATACCATCTGGAGTCACAAAAGCTGAAATCTCCTTCACCCTTTCGGATAAAGGTACCTGCCAGTAACCTTTAAGTACATCCAGTTTGGAAATAAAGGCTGATTGTCCCACTTTCTCAATGCAATCCTCCAAACATGGGATAGGATAAGAGTCAGTTCTTGTAACTGCATTAACCTTTCTATAGTCCACACACAACTGTTGGGTACCGTCTGGTTTAGGTACCATCACTATGGGTGAGCTCCATTGGCTGCAACCCACTTCAATTATGCCATTTTTAAACATACTCTCAATCTCTTTGTTAACCTGTGCCAATTTTAAAGGGTTAAGTCTGTATGGATGTTGTTTGATTAGAACAGCATTTCCCACATCGACACCATGTATAGCCATTTTAGTACTTCCCAATTTATCTCTACAAACTTGCCCATGTAATATCAATAACTCTTTCAGGTCAGTTTGTTTTTCCTCTGGAAGGTAACTCAACAATTTATCCCAATTTTTAAGAACATCCTCATTTTCCAATTTAATTTGAGGTATGTCAAATTCACAGTCATCTGGATTTGTTTTGTCACTTTGAGTTAGAATCATTAAAACCTCCTCCTTTTTCTCTCCTTCCCTTTCAAAGTATCTTGTAAGCATATTCACATGACACACTCGGTGAGTCTTCCTTCTATCTGGTGTTTTTACCACATAATTCACCTCACTTAATTTCCTTTCAATCTGATAAGGTCCACAAAACCTTGCTTTTAAAAGTTCACCTACCACTGGTAACAACACTAAAACTTTATCTCCACTGGCAAAACTACAAACTTTGGATTTCTTGTCCGCTACCCGTTTCATCACATTTTGTGCAATTTCTAAATATTGTCTAGCCAATTCACCTGCTCTGTTTAATCATTCCCTAAAATCTGACACGTAATCAAATAATGTAATTTCCAATTTCTCTTCACCAATTTTTCCTTAATCAATTTAAGTGGTCCTCTTACCTCATGACCAAAAATTCGTTCAAAAGGACTGAATTTGGTTGACTCATTAGGTGCATCCCTAATTGCAAACAGTATGAATGGAATTCCTTTATCCCAATCCTCTGGATAATCTTGACAATAAGCCCTCAACATTGTCTTTAATGTCTGATGTCACCTTTCTAACGCTCCCTGCGATTCTGGATGGTATACAGTTGATTTAAATTGTTTTATTCCTAAGCTATCCATAACTTCTTTGAATAACCTTGAGGTAAAATTTGATCCTTGATCCGATTGTATTTCTGTGGGTAGTCCATATATAGAAAGAATTTAAGTAACTCCTCCACAATCTTTTTAGCTGTAATATTACATACTTGAATGGCCTCTGTAAACCTAGTAGACACATCCATTATAGTCAAAAGATATTGATTCCCACTTTTTGTTTTACGAAGCGGTCCTACGCAATCAATTAAGACCCTTGTAAAAGATTCCTCAAATGCTGGAATGGGTATTAAGGGTGCTGGTTTTATCACTGCTTGAGGTTTCCCTATCACTTGACATGTGTGACATGATTGACAAAATTTAACTACATCTTTATGTAGTCCAGGCCAATAAAAATGTTTCTGGATTTTAGCTTGAGTTTTCCTTACTCCCAAATGATCTCCCACTGGTACCTCATGTGCAACTCGCAACACCTCCTTTCTACCGGCAACACTACTTGATGAACTTCTGCCTACTTTTCATCCGCCTGCATATGTAAAGGTCTCCATTTTCTCATCAAGACATCACTTTAACGGTAATAACACTCTGGTATACACTCAGATTCCTCTTCTGTGTATGCTGTCTGATACATCCGTACATCTATATCTTTTTGTTGTAACTCTGCCAATTTTCCTGAACTAAAAATTTCCGCTTCATTCTCCATCTGTTCTTGTTCCTTTTCAACCATCTGATCAAAAATCGTTTCTGGTAATTGCACTTCAACTTCACTCTTTGATTTCTCCTCTTGTCTTAACCTGTGACTTTGCGACCTTGTTACTACACAATCCAGAAAAATCCCAGGATATTTGCCCTTCAGCACTTCAGTTGTCTGATTTTCCACTGGCTTATCAACCACAGTAGGCATCACTCCCACCTGCGATCCAGCTATATCATTACCCAAGATAAACTGTATTCCTGGACAAGATAGTTTCTCTATTACTCCTACTACCACTTCACCACTCTTCACTGGATTTTTCAACCTTACCTTATATAATGGAATACTACTCCTCTCACCCTGAATTACACATATTACCACCTTTTCTGGCAACATTCTTCCCAATCTACATAACTCCTCATCTCTTACCATTAAAGATTGACTAGCTCCCACATCTCTTAAATTTGTGACTTCTTTACCTGCTCCCCCTGATACACATGAGTAAACTTTACCCACACAAATAAATTCTTTAAAGAGATCTGGCACCTTCTTATCAATCACCTCTTGATCAGGCTGAACGATCTTTTGCACCTCCTTCGCTTCACTTGGGCTTTCTGTTACCACTTTAACAAACCCCACTGTCTTATTCTGTTTTACCATCACTAGGTAAGGTTTAGAGGAGATGTACGAGGCAAGTTTTTTACACAGAGGGCAGTGGGTGCCTGGAACTCGCTGCCGGAGGAGGTGGTGGAAACAGGGATGATAGTGACATTTAAGGGGCATCTTGACAAATACATGAATAGGATGGGAATAGAGGGATACAGACCCAGGAAGTGTAGAAGATCTTAGTTTAGATGGGCAGCATGGTCGGCACAGGCTTGGAGGGCCGAAGGGCCTGTTCCTGTGCTGCACTTTTCTTTGTTCTTTGTTCTTTGTTCACATCAGCCTTCCCAGTGCTATTCTTCAACCACCAACACTGTGACTTTACATGGCCTAGTTTATTACAGTGAAAACATTTGAAATTTTTCATTTCTTTTCCACCGTCCTGGATTTCTTTTTTAATCTGAGGTACACACTCCTTATTATCTCCCATCAGATCACCTTTACCTTTACCACTTGAGTATTTCTAATGTCCCCAGTTTCTATCCCTCACAGGCTGAAACTGATGTCGGAAACCAAGCTTTGATTTATAAACTAATTCATAATCATCTGCCATTTCTGCTGCTAACCTCGCAGTTTAAACCCTTTGTTCTTCCACATAAGTTCTCACTACATCAGGAATTGAATTTTTAAACTCCTCCAAAAGTATAATTTCTCTGAGAGCTTCATAGGTTTGGTCTATTTTCAAAGCCCTTATCCACCTATCAAAATTACTCTGTTTGAGCCATTCAAACTCCATGTATGTTTGACCAAATACGTTCCTTAAATTTCTAAACCTTTGTCTGTAGGCTTCAGGCAATAGTTCATATGCACCCAAGATGGATTTTTTCACCTCCTCATACGTCCCAGATACCTCCTCCGGTAGTGATGCAACCACTTCACTAGCCCTACCTATCAACTTTGTTTGAATCAGTAATACCCACGTGTCCTGTGGCCATTTCATTTGTTTAGCTACCTTCTCAAATGAAATGAAA
Source organism: Scyliorhinus torazame (assembly GCF_047496885.1). NCBI lineage: Eukaryota > Metazoa > Chordata > Chondrichthyes > Carcharhiniformes > Scyliorhinidae > Scyliorhinus > Scyliorhinus torazame. Next base: position 38,113,840 of record NC_092720.1, on the reverse strand, counting down.
AAGGCTTCTACCTCCTTCTCGTCAAACCTTGGCAATGCTTGGACATATTTAAATAGATCCCCACCAAGCCTTTGACTATGACCCTCTTTCTCACTATCATCCAAGGTACGTTTCCCTTTACGTCTGCCAATTTTAACTGACTGTCATGTTTCATGACCATTTTCTGAAGTTCAAACTCTCTTTATCTTTTTCCCTACTCGGTATCTCCCATTCTCTTTCTTCTTCCTCTCTATCTCTTTCGTATTCAAGCTGCTTTAATTCTTTCTCATGTTCCATTTGTTTAAGTTGTAACTGAATTTTTGCCATTTCCAATGAGTCAAACTGTATCTCAGGCAACTTTAAATGCTTAGCCACCGCCATAATTACCTCATCTTTTCGCATTTTGTCAGGTAATGTTAACTGCAATGTTTTTGCCAAATCTAACAGTCTGCTTTTAGTCTCTGACCATAAGGTACTGTGTGTGACCGTCTCCACCCCTAAAAACTTCAGAGCCTCTGAAAGAGCCATTGTCCACAGCACACTCCCTACTTTAATTAAAATACCACATCTGATTACCAACCACAATATGCTTACCCCTCGCTGTCTTTAAGTTCACTAAGCCAATCCAATAGATCGACTTTTATCCCGGACGGGCCTCCAATTTGTTATGGGCCAGGGTTTAGAGAACCCCAAAGTGTATCATGGAGTTCACCTGACCCACAACTTTTAATAGATTGTGGTATGGGGAGCACATGGCCCACTCTACAGGTGTGGCAGAGCAGAAATGGAAAAGTATTTTTTTAAACAAAACAATGTTTATTCTATAAACTCAAGTTAACCTTTTTAAAACATACAGTGAACATCTTAGCAACCATTCATTCAAATACAACCCCCAAAGAATACAACACTAAGTAATCCTTAATAACTTTCCAAACATCCAGACAAAAGAAACACATTTTAACAGAAGCACATTAGGTTTACATTCACTACTGAGAACATTTATAATTCTGAATTCACCAAATGATCAAAAGATAGTCTTTTCATGGCAGAGAGATCAACAGTACACTTGCTCTGTCTGGCTTCACCTCCAACACTGAAAATGAAATTAAAACACACCCTGCAGCAAACAGCCTAAAACAAAAGTAAAAAGCCGACAGACAGCCCAGCTCCACCCACACTCTGACATCACTGATAATACCCATTTCTTAAAGGTACACTTCTTAAACACCCATTTCTTCAAGGTACCCTCACATGACACATGGGGTACACAAGCACCATCATATTCATGATGCCATCAAAGTGACACTGGGAGAAGATACATCTAAATGGTGGGTGTCCCTATTGGGAAAACTATGTAATTAGTAAAAATATAGATTTATTATTTTGTTTATCAAACACATTTGAAAAGAAAGCATTCCCACCAAAACTTTCTTCTCCTTTAACTGTCTCCTTTAAAGGAGGTGAAGCTATGTTTTCTGGGGCTAGTGGTCAATTTTGGCAGGAGTTTTTTCCCCCTGATTTTGAAGAGTTTGCTTCTTCCAAATATGATAAAATTCATTGATATCAAGCTTATATGGCCCAGTGATAAACATGCAAAGAGCTCAATGATGAAAACATTGAAACTCATAAATTAGATAAATGATCAAAAGGTTTCATGATGAACACACTGTCATTCAGAGTTAAATACTCCTATGCATATAATTAACATCTCCAGTCAGATTACAGGACAATTTTGAAGATACTTACTGACACACCATTTCAGTAAACATCATTGGACCTATTCTGCTTTGGTTTCCTCTCCCGTCGATGCCATTATCTGCGAGGTGCAATTTGGATAACAGGGGAGCAATTTGTGGGGGTTCCTTCTTACGTTTCCCTTCAAACATTGAGAAGAAAGATTTAGAAGACCAGATGATTTTTCACATATCTTTATGACAATATTTCATGTTGACAAATACTCCTAACATTCTTAGATGTAGTGGAGTGGGCTTCACAGGTAAAGATAAAAGGTAAAATCATCTGGCCTGTTGGCAGTCTTTCCGTGCTTCTTTTCTCTGGCTAGGCTTGGGTCTGTGTCAAGAGACATCAGAATTCCTCCCCCCCCCCCCCCCCCCCCCCCCCACACCATGAGCACAGAAACTGCCCTCATAGTTCACAGTCTTATGTAAATCAGACCCGACCATCAAAATGGCTTGGGCCTCACGTTTATGATGCCTGGGAGTAAAGTTTACTCCACTTCAGTCTGCCATGTAGAATTAAACACAGTGAAATTTATTGTGATATATTGATTAAATGCACCAATTAAATCTCAGACGGTGACCCATGGAAGACTGATTTAAGATGTGAGCATCTATTTTGATTTTTTTCTGAAAACCTTTTTGCAGCTGTAATGTCTATTTATTTTTGCCACAGAATTTTTGTGGTGATTTTCTCTTGGTGAAAATCTTGTTTGTCAGTCTCGTTATTTTTGCAAGCATTTACACATTTCACACTCACAGAAACATACATAGAAAATAGAAGCAGGAGAAGGCCATTCGGCCCTTCGAGCCTGCTCCACCATTCATTATGATCATGGCTGATCATCAAATTCAATACCCTGATCCCGCCTTCCCCCCATATCCCTTGATACCCTTGGCGCCAAGATCTATATCTAACTCATTCTTGAAATCACGCAACATTTTGGCCCCAACTACGTTTTGTGGTAGTGACTTCCACAGATTCACCACTCTCTGGGTAAAGACATTTTTCCTCACCTCAGTCCTAAAAGGTTTACCCCTTATCCTCGAACTATGACCCTTAGTTCTGTACTCCCTATCTAATCTTGTTAGAATTTTATAAGTTTTTATGAGATCCTCTCTCACTCTTCTAAACGCCAATGAATATAATCCTAACCAACTTATTCTCTCCTCATATGACAGTTCCGCCATCCCAGGAATCAGCCTGGTAAACCTTCGCTACATTCCCTCCATAGCAAGAACCTCCTTCCTCAGATAAGGACACCAAAACTGCACACAATGCTCCAGGTGTGGCCTCCCCATTGCCCTATACAATTGCAATAAAACATCCCAATTCCTAAACTGAAATCCTCTCGCTATGAAGGCCAACATACCATTTGTCTTCTTTATGTCTGCTATACCTGCACGCTTATTTTCAGCGACTGATGTACGAGGATACTAAGGTCCCGCTGAGTATCCACCTCTCTCAACTTACACCCATTCAAATAATAATCCACTTTCGTATTTTTGCTACTGAAGTGGATAACCTCACATTTATCCACATTATACTGCATCTGCCATGCACTCTCACTCAGCCTGTCTAAATCCCGCTGAAGCATCTCTGCATCCTCCTCACAGTTCACCCTCCCACCTAATGTTGTATCATCTGCAAATTTGGAGATAATACATTTAGTTCCCTTGTCCAAATCATTAATGTATAATGTGAATATTTGGGGTCCAAGCACAGATCCTCTCGGTACCCCATAAGTCACTGTCTGCCAATCAGACAAAGACCCATTTATTCCAACTCTTTGCTCCCTGTCAACTAACCAGCTTTCTATCTATCTTTGTTTCAAAATAAATTTAGCGTAGCCAATCATTTTTCTTTTCCAATTAAGGGGCAATTTAGCATGGCCAATCTACCTAACCAGCACATCTTTGGGTTGGGGGGATGAAACCCACGCAGACATGGGGAGAATGTGTAAACGCCACACGGACAGTGACCCGGGGTCAGGATTCGAAGCTGGGTCCTCAGCGCTGCAGTCCCAGTGCTAACCACTGCGCCACATGCCACCCAACTTTCTATCTATCTTAAGACACTACCCGCAATCCCATGCATTAATAATTTGCTACCTGAGACCTTGTCAAAAGCTAGATGAAAGTCTAAATAAACCACATCTACCGGTTATCCCTGGTCAACTCTACTAGTTAAATCTTCAAAGAATTCCAGTAGGTTTGCCGAGCATGATTTCCCTTTCGAAAATCCATGCTGACTTTGTCTCATTATACCACTGCTTTCCAAATACTCTAGTATGGAATCCTTGATAATGTACTCGTAACTTCCCTACTACTGACTTATAATTCCCTGCTTTCTCTCTGCCTCCATTTTTGAATAGTGGGCTTACATTAGCTACCTTCCAAACTGTAGGAAACATTCCAGAGTCCAAAGAATTTTGGAAAATGACCACAAACAGATCTACTATTTCTAGGGCCACTTCCTTAAGTATTCTGGGATGAATATTATCTGCCTTCAAAAAAACATTTCTCTACCTCTACTGATTTCCTTCAGCTCCTCACTAAAACTTGTGTTTCTCAGAACTTCCGGTACATTATTCATGTCTTCCTTTTGTGAAGACAGAAGCAAAGTACAAATTTAGTTCCCCAGCCATTTCTTTGTCCCCGTTATGAATTCCCCTGTTTCTGACAGTAAGGGACCTACATTCGTTTTTATCAATCTTTTTCTCTTTACATACCTACAGAAGCTTTTACAGTCAATTTGTATGTTCCCCGCTAACTTACTTTCATACTCTAATTCCCTTTCTTAATCAATCACTTGGTCCGCATTTGCTGAATCTTAAACTGCTCCCAATCCTCAGGCTATTTCTCACTAATTTTTATGCTTCTTCTTGGAATCTTTTAAAAAATATACGTTTATGAACACATTTCTCACTATAACGGGCTGGATTCTCCGTTTGGGAGACTAAGCCCCCACGCCGGCGTGAAAACGGTGGTGTTTTATGGCAGGAAAACTGACGCAAAAAGGCCACCGATTCCCTGCTAGTAGGGAGGCAGCATAGAGCTCCCAGCTCTAGCTGCCGATACAGCCACAATGTAGGCAGGGAGGACCAATGAGTCAAGTCCCACCTTATAGACGCAGTCAGCTGAGGAAAATTGGCCTGGTACAGTTGTTTAAAGAAATGGGTAATTACAACACCCAGATAAGTAAACTCTGAAGGGGACCACCTGAATGGGCAGTTAGCCGGGGAGAGATATCCAGCTTTGAAACAAATAGCAGCACATCATCAGCACAAAGCGTGTTCTTATGCTGTACCCCCCCCCCCCCCCCCCCAGCACTTTGCGATCACTGGAACTCAGTAGAAATTTAAGTTAAAACTTCTCATGTGCAAATAAGAATTGTTTTATTTGTTTGCTATTGATTACAATTTGAAAGTCATTTAAAAGGCAATTCGTAGACAAATTGAAGCTTTCAAAGAATCACAGAAATTATCTTCTTGCTTAGGCAAACAGCTTGACACTAACTTTTAAAGTCAAAGTCTGAAAATGAAATATGAATACAGGTAGACAGATAACGAATAGTAAGTCGAAAAAGAGAGAGAGAGAGAGAGAATCTTCAGCTTTAAGCCAACACCACCAACTAACCAACCTGGCAGAACAAAACTTACAGCTATACTGTTTCATATCTGTCTTAAGCCATCTGATCACACCCCAATATAATCCTAATTGGTTTGCGTTAGACTCAAACATATCTGATTTGATGGCAAGCCGTCCATCTTTAATATGTAACATTACTTCTAATAGTTTAATCTCTGCATACTTGTGTATGTTAAAGAATGCGATATTGTGCTTGATCAAGGCCAACAGAAACTGATTTTATGTTGGCTTGGCTATTGCAACAATGGAGACTTCATGTTATCTTGTCATGCAATGCTGGACAATGAGTTGAAAAATGTAAATCAAACTGTCTGTTTTAATCTAGTAAAGTGAATTATGCTGCTTCTATGAAATTGTTATGTTTTGAGAATGTTGGAATCAAATATATTTGATTCGATGTTCTAACTGTTAATTTATTAAAAACAAGCCAGCAATAGTCTAGAATGTTTCAACCTGTATAAGTTATGGAATGTGATTCAGGCTGTTATCACTAACGGCCCGAAATGAGAACAATAGAGCCTTTAAGTTACTGGGCTCATGTCCCCTCGTTGCCATGGATTCAGCCCTTGTCCTTGGAGAAATGTAATGAAAAGTGTTTGTCTTATCAGACTTCTGTGTTACTTCAAAACTATGTACCTAAAAGTTGTGTTGGAGAAAATGCTTAAATGAATTTGCAGAATATGTGTTTTTAATCCTTAACTTAAAACTGGGGCTTAATAGTTACGCTTAACCAGCTATCCTTTACCTATATTTGGTGTATTAGAAATACCTGGCTTCTACAGTAGTGCAAAAACCAAAGGTTTCCATCGAAGAGCCTCCTCCAGAGGGTGTATTGCCAATGCGAACAGTGCAGGGGATAAGGGCTATCCTGCCTGGTCCCTCTCAGAAGGCCAAAATTCTCAGATCTATAACCATTCGTACTCACTGCCGCCAAGGGCCTATGATACAGCACCTGTATCCACTTAACATATTCCTCCCAATCCAAATCTCCGCAACGTATAAACCAAGTAGTTCCATTCCACCCGGTCAAAAGCTTTCACTGTGACCAAGGAAATCACTAACTCATCTGACGCCCGCTTTTGAAAGACTTGGATAACATTCAGTAACCGCCTGACATTATTCCAAGAATTCCGACCCTTTATGACCCCAGCCTCATCCCCCCGGATGATCAACGGGAGAATTCCCTCTGAAGGATGCGCCAACACTTTGGACAATGATTTCAAATCAACATTCAGAAGTGAGATTGGCCTTTAGGACACTCCTCTGGGATCTTGCCTGCCTTCAAAATCAAAGAAATGTTCACTTCTCCGAGTGTCTGTGATGGAAGACCGGAATCAAGCGACTGACCGTACATACCAATTAATGGATTTATCAGCAAGTCCTTAAATCTCCTGTAAAGCTCACACCCTAAACCTTCCGGTCCAGGCACCTTGCCCGGCTCGAGCCCACTAATTCATTTCATTTTCATGACCACAGCCACCTCCCTTTTAGAGATAGGATTATTTAGCACCACCTTTGATCCTCTGATGCTGTAGGAAGCTGCGGTAAGAAAATAAGTGTTCCATGCATGTCAGTATGTCTCCTGACTGGCCTATCTTATATAACTTAGGATAAAAATTTCTAAATGCCTTATTAATGTCCACAATTTTAATTAACCTATTACCCCTGGAATCACGTACAGAAGGGTTAGCCCAAGAATCGTCCGTTTTCTTAGTCGGCCTATTCCTGGACTCTTACAATTTTTGCCTCGCAAACTTTAAATTCCTCTCAGCCTGCTGGGTCAGCCAACGAATCAAGCTCCACCCGAGCCGCGTTATTCCCCCTAAACAACTGCCGTTTGGGGTTCCTCCCATACTCCTCCATGGCACGGTAGTACAGTGGGAAGCACAGTTGCTTCACAGCTCCAGGGTCTTGGGTTCAATTCTGGCCTCGGGTCACTGTCTGTGTGGAGTCTGCACATTCTCCCCGTGTCTGCGTGAGTTTCCTCGAGGTGCTCCGGTTTCCTCCCACAGTCCGAAGATGCGCAGGTTGGGTGATTGACCATGCTAAATTGCCCTTAGAGTCAAAAGAAAAAGGTTAGGTGGAGTTATTGGGTTACGGGGATAGGGTGGAGGTGTGGGCTCAAGTAGAGTGCTCTTTCCAAGGGCCGGTGCAGACTCGATGGGCTGAATGGCCTTCTTCTGCACTATAAATTCTATGATTGTATGATTCAGCCAACCTAACCGGCAACCAGCGCTGGCTACGCCTTTTGTTCACTGTACAAGAAATGACCATTGCCCTAGCATGAGCCTTGCAGGTCTCCCATAAAATGGAGGGGATCACATCAGAAAAGGACTTGACTGAGTAAAAAATCTCAAACTCCTTCTTAAAATGTGTAGTAAGGGGGGAGGGGGGTGGTGGCCTTCGAGTAAAAACTCAAGAAAAACAAGAGCATGGTCAGCGATCACAATGCCACTTATAGAATAAGGGGATACTAAATGTAGGATTGCTCTAGGGATGAAGAAATAGTCAATTCTAGTATGACATTGATGAAGAGCTGAGAAAATTATGAATTTTGATCCCCAGGATGTAGTGTTCACCACACGTTTAAGTACCCCACCTCCTCACAAACCGCGTAAACGGCAATGTCCACCTGTGTCTGGGACACATCCCACAGCGACTGGGACATGATGTCGAGGCCCTCAGTCTTGATCATCACAGACTGATCCATGCCTTGGACACCACCACTCAAGACGCGGACGTCAGCCTAGCTGAATTGGCTGGGGTGCCACATAATCCCGGCACTATCTCCTGTGCCTGAAGCCTTCAGGACTCCTCCAATCGGCCTTACAGTCACTGGAATGTCGCAGACACCATCTCTGAGTCTCAGGGTTCTGTCCTATCATCTGCATCAGCTCTGGAAGAACCTTGTCTCGAGGCTCGGTATCTGGCTCAGACCCAGCTGTGTCAATGGATCCAACAGACCTAGACTGTTGACTCCCTTGGATATTCCTGCCTTCACCTGTGTGGTACTCACTGATAGTGACCCAGAAGCCTGCCCACTAATGTCGCCCTCCGAGATGTGCGGCTCTGAGTTGGTGGAAGGTGGGAGTGATAGCTATGACGCCTCGATGGTGGTCTCCTCTGAGCTCTCCTCCAAGGTGTTCTCTTGGGTGGCAGGGGAGAAGGGGTGGATGACTCCAGATGGCCGTGTGTTGCACTGAAGGAACTCGCCAAGGCTCCTTAAGCAGCACCTTCCAAATCCACGCTCACTACCAGCTAGAAGGACAAGAGCAATAGATACCTAGGAACTCCATCACATGAAGGTTCCCCTCCAAGTCACTCACCATGCCGACTCAGAAATATATTGCCATTCCTTCACTGTTGCTTGGTCAAAATCCTGGAACTTCCTAACTTAAAAATTTTTTTTTAGAGTGCCCAATTCATTTTTTCCAACTAAGGGGCAATTTAGCGAGGCCAATCCACCTATCTGTACATCTTTGGGTTGTGTGGGTGAACCCACTCAAAAACGAGGAGAATGTGCAAACTCCACACAGACAGTGACCCAGAGCCGGGATCGAACCTGGGACCTCAGCTCTGTGAGGCAGAGTGCTAACCACTGCACCACCGTGCTGTCCTGGATCTCCCTTCCTAACAGCATTGTAACCGTGCTTCACATCAGGGACTGCAGCGGTTGAAGAAAGCAACTCACCACCATCTTCTGAAGGGCAACTAGGGATGGGCAATTAATGCTTGCCTAACCAGCGACATCTACATCCCGTAAAATGAATCTTAAAAAAACACTTATGCTGTGTCACCTCTGAGAATTGCCAGATCTGGCCTTGCCTCACCGCTTCCAGAACCTTCTGGTGATCTTTGAAGTTGCTAAAATGAATGATCATGGGCCTGGAATGTTGGTTGTCCCGAGGCCCCAAAACAGGATAATGAAGTGGCCTTTTCCAGCTGGAAACCCCCAGCCTTGACATCCAACTAAAGAAAACGTGGTAGCCAGCTCTCAAAAAACTTAACAGGGATCTTACCCTCCACCGACGACCCGATAGTCTTCCTCTGGCCTCGGTGCTCCAAATCCTCCAGGATTTCTGACATAGCACACATCTGGTCTTCCAAGTATCAGAACCACAGATAACTTAAAGCACAGAAGGAGACCATTTGGTCCATGCCAACCTGAGGGTACCCAGGTGCCCTTTCTAATCCCACCTTCCTTCCTGCATCCAGTCCATAGCCCAGTAGTTTGCAGCACTCATGGTGCAGATTCAGCTACCTTTCAAAAGAGTTTAGGGTCTCTGCCTCCACCACCAAATAGGGCAGCAAATTCCAGACAGGCACTACCCTCTGCGTAAAGACATTCTTCCTCATGTCCCCTCTACACCTTCTGCCATTAATCTTGAATCTATGTCCCTAGGTTGTAGAATTCTCTGCCAAGGGAAACAATTTTATCCTGTCCACTCTATCTCTTCCCCTCATAATTTTGTACACCTCAATTAAATCAGCCCTCAGCCTTCTCTATTCCAAGGTAAATAACCTCAACCTATTCAATCTCTCCTCGTAGTCTTGTCAACATTCTTGTAAATTTCCTCTGCACTTTCTTCCAAAGCGATTATGTCCTTCCTGTAATGTGGTGACATCAGAAATGCGACAATGCACTATTCAATCAGTCGTAATCTTATTAAATGGCGGAGTAGGCTCGAGGGGTTGAATGGCCTCATGTGTGTACGTTCCCTTATGTACGCACTCAAGTCTGTTGCTTGACATAGCTTTGCAACTGCACCAGGAGGGTTTTTTTGCAGTTGCTTTCATGTTACACGGGGTCCACTTGAATATCCACAACAAGGTGTGGCTAACAAAAAGTACACAGACACCATCTACCCATGAACTATCCAAGAATGTCGGGACAACTGGAAAGGAGCAAATTTCTTCCTCTAAATTCCAGCATATTCTCAACATTCTCTTTGCCCCAGAGCCCAACATTTGTAACTACACAACAAATAACCCAGGAAACTCTGCTTTCCCACAAGTAACAAATCATTCCAGCTTGGATTGCATGTCAGTCTAAATTGACAGCAGTTAAGAAGGCCCTCCCTCACTACCAATAATCCTTAACCGTAAAGTCTAGGACAGTAAGGACTTACCAAAATGTAAAAGCTAACCAACAGTTTGATTCAGTAAATGTCGGAAATTCAACTTGAACTGTTATGTCTGTTCACGGGAACGATATTAACCGGCAGTCCACTCTATTAATCTGGACCTTTGCCAACAGCTATAAAATTCACAACCTGGAACATAATTAACGATACTGTTTTGCTAAAAGAATGCAATGAAAGCCTAAAGGCTGACAGTGTCTAATGAAACATTCAGGAAATACCAATCCATTGAATCAATGAGGGCAGCATGCTAACATCACTGTGAACTTAAACTTCTCTGACCTTATCAAAACAACTGCCCTCTTTTGCAGGATTAGCAAAAGCGTACACAAATCCAAGAGCAGTCTGTTGTGTTATGCTGCTTCGGATAACACAGGCTGCTACTTGATGCAGTCTTAACTAAAGGATGCTCCAGACACTGAAATGAGTTCAACATGTTTATTGAACTATTAACACAGTTCTCAAATGAGTTTGACTCTCTGCTAATCTAACTGTAGTAACTCAGTCTAACTGTACCAGCTTGCTCTAAGCCACGCGCTGGGGTGTGATGCTGCTGATCAACCCTGTCTAACTCTCTGGATGTCTGTCTGTGGAAAGAGGCAGGGTGTGAGTGCCTCATCCCTTTTATAGTGTTTATGTCATGCCACCTTGTGGTGATGCCACCTCTGAGTGTCCTAACTGCCCATTGGTTGTGTCCTATTCTGAGTGTTCATTGGTTGCATGTTTGCATATCATGACATCTCCCCTTTTTTTCTAGATGTATATACATGTGAATATGTCTGTCTAATGTGACTGACTGAGGAATACAGAACAGAACAAACAAAACAAATGCTCATAAGTTCAGTCTCTGAGGCTTGTGTCTGATCCTCGTCGACCGCCGGAGAGGTGGTGGAGGGGATGACGGAGTCTTGACAGGCGAGTGGGAGGCACGACTGGCGGCCTCATGGTTCGAGGTGTCTGGAGGTGGCAATTCGACATGTGGAAATGGAGGGGAAAGTGGTTGTGGGCAAGCAACTTTACGCAGTGCCCTTCGATTCCTTCGCACAATGGAACCATCAGCCATGCGTATGACATAGGATCTGGGCGCGACCTGTCGAACAACGACAGCCGGAGCAGACCACCCACCATCCGGTATCTTGATCCTGACCGTGTCTGCCGGAGATAGCACGTCCAGATCGGTGGCATGTGCGTCATAGCCCTGCTTCTGGCTGTCGCGAAGCTGCTGCATCTTCTGCAGCACCGGGAGGTGATCAAGGTTGGGCAGGTGTATGGCTGGAAGCATTGTCCGCAGGTCCCTGTTCTTCAGGAGTTGAGCTGGTGATATGCCAGTGGACAAGGGAGTTGCCCGGTACGCAGGTAGTGCAAGGTGTATGTCAGAAGCGGAGTCTGAGACCTTGCGGATGAGCTGCTTAACGATGTGCACCCCTTTTTCGACTTTACCATTGGACTGTGGATAGTGCGGACTGGAGCTGACATGCCTGAAATTGTAGCTATTGGCAAACGTGGACCATTCTCGACTGTGGAAGCACGGGCCATTGTCGCTCATGACGGTGTTCGGGATGCCATGCCGTGAGAATGTCTCTTTCCACTTTGATGACGGTCCGTGAGGTGTGGTCTGGCAGCTTCAGTACCTCAGGATAGTTCGAAAAGTAATCGATGATTAAGATATAGTCGTGATCATTCGCGTGGAATAGGTCAATGCCAACCGTGGACCACGGAGAGGTCTCTAGGTCATGTGGTTGGAGTGTCTCCTTGCTCTGCGCTGGCTGGAATCTCTGACAGGTTTCGCAGTTCAGGACCATGTCCTTGATGTCCCGGTTGATGCCCGGACAGTAGACAGCTTGCTGGGCCCTGCTTCTGCGCTTTTCTACGCCCAGGTGTCCCTCATGAATTTGCCGCAGCACCATGTCTGGAGATGTAGCGGGATGACTATTCTGTCCAGCTTGAGCAGGATGCCGTCGATCAGCATCAGGTCGTCCTTGACGTTGTAGAATTGAGGGCATTGCCATTTCTGCCAGCCATTGCTGAGGTTGTGGATGCCTTGCTGCAACAGGGGGTCTTTGGTCATCTCTTCTCGGATGAGAACGATCTTGTCATCTGTTGCCGGGAGAGTGCTTGCACACAGTTGTACCTGCAATTCAATGTGCTGTATGATCTCCAGTGGTTCACTGGGTGAGTTGATGGAGCGGCACAATGCATCGGCGATGATGAGCTCCTTGCCAGGGGTGTACACCAAATTGAAATCATACCTCCAGAGTTTGAGCAGAATTCTCTGCAAACGAGGCGTCATGTCGTTCAGGTCCTTTTGGATGATGTGGACCAGAGGCCTATGATCCATCTCAACAGTAAATGTTGGCAAGCCGTAGACATAATCATGAAATTTGAGGATGCCGGTGAGAAGACCTAAACACTCCTTCTCAATCTGCGCATATCTGGTCTCAGTGGTGTCATTGCCCGTGACGCGTATGCTTTGAAGCAACACCGCCACAATGCCATCCTGACTCGCATCTGTGGATATCTTGGTCTCTCGGTCTGGGTCAAAGAATGCAAGGACGGGAGCCGTGGTGAGCTTGGCTTTCAGCTCCAGCCACTCTGTTCGGTGCTCCGCCTTCCACTCAAAGGCGGTTGATTTTTTTCACCAGGTTGCGTAGGGCCGTGGTGTGTGTGGCCAAATGCGGGATGAACTTGCCAAGGAAATTGACCATTCCCAGGAAGCGCAGTACTGCCTTCTTGTCCTTGGGGACTTTCATTGCCTCGATGGCTTTAATTTCGTCTGTGTCCGGGCGCACACCGAGTCGAGAAATCTGATCGCCCAGGAAGTTCAGCGTGGATGTCCCAAAACAGCACTTGGACCTTTTTAGCTTGAGGCCACGTTCATGTATGCGTCGGATACTTTCTTGAGTCGCAACACATGTTCCTCTGGGGTTGTGGACCAGATTATGATACCGTCGACGTAGACACAAACCCCTTCTATTCCCTCCATCATCTGTTCCATGATGCGATGTAAAATCTCTGATGCCGAGATGATGCCAAATGGCATTCAGTTGTAGCAGAATCTGCCAAAAGGCGTGTTGAAGGTGCAGAGCCTTCTGCTGGATTCTTCAAGTTGGATTTGCCAAAATCTTTGGGATGAGTCCAATTTTGTGAAGAAGCACGCGTGTGCCATCTCACTCGTGATTTCTTCCCTCTTCGGGATGGGGTAATGTTCCCGCATAATGTTTTTGTTTAGATCCTTGGGGTCAATGCAGATGCGTAGATCCCCCGAAGGCTTCTTTACGCACACCATCGAGCTGACCCAGTCGGTTGGTTCAGTGACCTTGGAGATGATGCCTTTTTGTTGTAGACTCGTGAGCTCTGCCTTCAGGCGCTCTCAGTAGAGCAGGGACTCATCATGGTGTGTGGACCACTGGCTTGGCATCAGGCAGCAGTAGAATCTTGTACTCATATGGCAGCATTCCCATCCCGCTAAATACATCTGGGTACTGGGTTAGGATGTCGTCGATGCTGGCCTGAAGATCTGAATGGGACGGCGTCATGGTGTAGTCCTTTTGAATGAGGTTCAGTTGCTTGCAGGCGTGCGCACCTAGCAGGGACGCCCTGTATGGTTTAACAATCTCGAAGCGTAAGCTTGTTTGTGTGTGTCGGCTGGACACCTGCAGATGGCAGGACCCCAGTGCCTTGATTGCGTTTGCATTGTAGTCCAGGAGTTTGCAGGCAGCTGGAAGGATTGTGGGGGGGCTTCTTGTTTCTCTTGAAGTCCACCTGCGAAATCAGGTTGGCGGAGGCACCTGTGTCCAGTTTGAACTGGATGGGGCAGTGGTTGACCTTCATCACTGCATGCCATTCGTCCTCGGAATCCACGGCCAGGATTGATTGGACTTGCGATGTGTCCGGTGTGGCGTATTCGCACTTCATAATAATGCTCACTCGGTAAGTGCTGTCTAGGTATTCATCATCTGGATCCGTCGCACTGCCTGGATCAGAGTCATGCATTCAGTGTTGCACACTTCTGATGCGCCGCTGTCGGAATTGGGAGCGCTGGCTCATGACTGTTGGTGCAGATCTGCACAGGACTGCATAGTGGTTTGGTTTCCCACAGTTTAAACAACGTTTTCCTCTTGCAGGGCAGTTATTTTTAAAATGGGCAGTGCCGCAGATTGCACACTTCATGACGTTGGCGTCATGGTTCTCATTGCGTGGTTGCGCATGCGCGGTGCGGTTCTTGGACGTCTGCACCTGCGCAGTGCGGTGTTCGGCCGTTTTGTGTTCCCAATTGCATTGCGCGTGCGTCGCGCCCCGGGAAGAGCGCACGAAAAGGCCGCTTTCGTCAATGTGGAGGCGCTGCATCCGGGAGATGGCCTGAACACTCTCCACCTCGTGGGAGGCTTGTTTTTCACTTTCTGCCATTTTGTACTGTGAATTGCAATTTTTAGAGTGCTCATGCACAGTACACGGTTCAATCGCGACTGGCAGGGTCAAGTGCTTGATTTTCAACAATTGCTCTCGCAGAGGATCAGAGTGGACTCCAAAAACGATTTGGTCTCTGATCATGGAGTCAGTGATATCACCGAAGTTGCAGAATCTCGCTAGCAGTCTAAGGTTAGTTAGATAGGAGTTGAAGGATTCGTCTTTACCTTGCATCCTCTGCTTGAAGATGTAGCGCTCAAAGATTTTGTTGGTGTCCACCTCGCAGTGGCTGTCGAATTTGTCCAGGATGGTTTAGTACTTCATGTTGTCCTGCCCTTCGGAAAAGTGAAAGGAGTTGAAGATCTCTAACACATGGTCACCCGCAGTGGTGAGTAGAAGAGCTATCTTCCGCGCATCGGTCGCACCATTGAGGTCGGCTGCTTCTATGAATAGTTGAAATTTCTGCTTGAATTATTAAGATTGCCGGCGGTCCTGAGCTGATGAGGAGCCTGAATCTTGTCCATTGTGCCTGTAATCAGTAGCTGGTTGTCACGGATCTTGCTGAGTTGAACTAAATAGATTGAACAGTCAATCCTGGTATCATGTTGTGTCATGCTGCTTCGGATAACACAGGCTGCTACTTGATGCAGTCTCAACTAAAGGATGCTCCAGACTCTGAAATTAGTTCAACGAGTTTATTGAACTATTAACACAGTTCTCAAATGAGTTTGACTCTCTGCTAATCTAACTGTAGTAACTCAGTCTGACTGTACCAGCTTGCTCTAAGCCACGTGCTGGGGTGTGATGCTGCTGATCAACCCTGTCTAACTCTCTAGATGTCTGTCTGTGGAAAGAGGCAGGGTGTGAGTGCCTCATCCCTTTTACAGTGTTTATGTCATGCCACCTTATGGTGATGCCACCTCTGAGTGTCCTGACTGCCCATTGGTTGTGTCCTATTCTGAGTGTTCATTGGTTGCATGTTTGCATATCATGACACAGTCCATGGAGCTCCTGTTATATTCCAGCAAAATTAAACATCTGTACTAGAGTTTGACCGAAGGAAACTCCTTTTAGCTCCAGAGGGAAAGCAAGATATAGGAATAGCCTGTAAAAAGTCACAGATGGGGCAATACCACAGGCATGATTTAGATTAAGCCACAGCATTGCTGCAATTTTAAATCAGAGTTGTTATAATAGATTGAAGCAATTGGGGAGGAGGGGGCGAGTGCTGGGGAGGAGAGGGTGCGTGCCGGGGAGGAGAGGGGGAGAGGGCGCGTGCCGGGGGAGGGGGGGGGCTGGGGAGGGTGTCCACCTGGCCAGGTACCAGCTTCCAACAGTCGCGACCATGCAGCTCATGGCACCTGGCTGCCGGGGGCGGGGGGGTATGGGCAATGATGGCATGTCGTCTATCCCCCCCACCCCCTGCAGGCCGTTATGTTTGGTCATCACCCAGCGATGCTGGCCGCCATGGCGGGAGCCACACTTCTACATGTTGCCCTGGGGGAGTAGGAGCAGGAGCGTGCCAGGGAGGCGGTGGAGGCTGCCGCAGAGGTGCATGCTGCAGGGAGGCAGGTGGCAGCACCCGGCAGGAGGAGGAGGAGGAGGAGGTGGTGGTGCCACGGCGACGGAGACGCCCGATGAGGCCCCATGTGTACTTGCCCCGCTCGTTGTACCAGGACCTCACGGACCGGGCATGCAGGAGGAGACTCCGGATGAGCCAGGAAACTGTTGCCCATATCTGCCACCTGATGGCACACCTGGCACCGCGTGGCACTGGGATAGGACACACTCTCCCCGTGGTCGTCAAGGTTACGGTGGCCCTGAACTTTTATGCCACGGGGTCATTCCAGGCACCGAGTGGGGACCTGTCCGGCATCTCGCAGTCATCAGTGCACCATTGCGGACCGCTACATTCAGTTCCCTGTGGACCGGGCCAGCCAGGATGCCCGGGCAGCGGGCTTCGCTGCGGCGGCCAGGATGCCCATGGTCCAGGGGGCGATCGATGGGATGCACATCGCCGTGCGGCCACCTGCGGATAACAGGGCCGTGTTCACGAATAGGAAGGGGACCTATTCCATGAACATTCAGGTGGTCTGTGACCACCGCATGATGATCCTGCACGTCTATGCCCGGTACCCTGGCAGTGTAAATGACTCATTCGTATTGGCGCAATCTTTTATCCCCACCATATTCGAGGGACGCCCCCCCCCCCCCCAGCTGAGGGGCTGGGCGACAGGGGTTACCCGTTCCGGTCGTGGCTGATGACGCCTACACGGAGGCCACAGACTGACGCGGAGAACCGCTACAACGCTGCCCATGCAGCGACCTGGGGTGTGGTCGAGAGGTGCTTTGGGCTGCTAAAGATGCGCTTCACGTGCCTGGACCGCTCTGGAGGGGCCCTCCTGTACCCGCCAGATAGGGCTGGCCGCATCGTTGTAGTCTGATGCGTCCTGCACAACATAGCCAGCAGAGGAGCGATGTGCTGCAGGCAGAGGAGGGGGAAGGGGAGGAGAAGCTAGACGAGGCGCAGACCTCCCCAGATGAGGAGGATGGGGGCAATGGTCAGGACAGACGGGCTGGACATGGATGGGAGGCTGCCCACATTACCGGCTGGGCCAGCGGGCACGGGACAGGCTGATAGCTGCCCGGTTCACGGACTAGGGGGGCGTGGGAATCGCCGAGTATGGGTACAGACTGCACACCATGGCACCAGCCTACCACCCTCACCCCACCCGCCCACCACCAACCACCCTCACCCCACCCTCATGCACACCACCCCTCCATTGCACATCCACCTGCGGCAAACGGGCCGGACTCACACGGTCGCCGGTGGAAGCGTGTCTATTGCAGGCCACGGAGGATGATGACAACCGGCTATGCGATGAGCTCTGGGCTCTACATCGTTGGACAATGTCTGACCCATTGCCACATTGCCTCCACCCGGACCGTCCCTGCATGCGGCCGTGACACTGCAGCGCACGGTCCCGTCGTCTGCCCGGGGGGATGGTGAGAGTTACCCGGGGGAGGGGGGGCACACTCACCTGAGGCCGACGTTCTATCACCCGTCACACACACACCCCAACCCCACACGCACCGGACAGAGCTTAAAGGCAGCTTCTGTAGGTGTGAAAGTGATTTTAACAAACAGTTCATACACGTGCCCTTGCCCCTATAACTAATCTGTGCCCTGCACCCGTGCCAACTTACTCAGTGTCTAATTTTTTGGCTTTACGGGCCCTTTGACTACGTGTACATGGTCCCCCAGACGGTACAGCAGAACTGGAGGTGGACTCCTGCGATTCCTGCCCTGTGACTAGGGACCCCTTTGGCGGCCGTTTCCTGGGGCGACCCGGCCTAGATGGGCCAGGCAGTGGCTCGGGCGACTGGGATGGCGAGCTGCCAGCGTGTCCTGCCCGTTGCCCACCAGATGCACCTGGGGCAGAGAGGAGAGGGAGTCCGAGGTGCCGCGGTGTTCCGGGACCTCCCCTAATAGGGGACCCGGGACGGGCCCCAGCACCTCCTCCTCGTGTTGGGTGCCCGATGGCCCCCGGGCCTCTACATAGGTCGGGGATGCGAAAGACCGAGCAACCGACCCCCCCCCCCCCCCCTCGACACCTGCCGCTGCCAGTCCTGGAGGCCTGCCCTGATATCAACAAGGGTCTGCAAGTTTGCAGCCATGGAGCTCAGGGTGTTGGCCATTCCTGTCTGTGTCTAGGCGACGCCGGCCAGCACCTGGGCAATGGCGTCGTGCCCTCAGCGATGGCCTGCTGAGACTGGGCCATTGCCTGCTGAGACTGGGCCTCTGCGATCTGCTGCTGGCTCTGGCTCATGGCTTCCTGTGAGAGGGCAGACATGTCCTGGGCCATGGACGCCGCCCGCACGGAATGCCCCAGGCCTTGCATACTGCGACCCATGTCTGACACCGTCGCACCCATTGTCTCCACTACAGACGCCACCCGTGCGGTTTCGGCCTGGGTGGCACGCATGACCGGCACCACTCCCTGCTCCTGCACGCGGGTGGACTCCTCCACCTGCGTCTGCAGCTGCTGCAAGCCGGCCGTCACCCCCTTCGGTCGTCCCTTGGTCCGTGACTGCATCGGGTCTATGGGTGGGTGGGGTAACTCCAGGAACCGAGGTGAGTGTCTCTGCGATGATGGAGCGTGTAGGAGATGGCAGTGGCGTAGTGTCGTGCTGCTCATCCGACCGGAAGTCCAGGGTCCCCTGGAGTGGTGATTCTTGTCCATTCGTCCCGTGTGTGGGTGTCGTGTGCGTCAGTGTCGTGTGCGTCAGTGTCGTGTGCGTCAGTGTCCTGTGCGTCAGTGTCCTGTGTGTCAGTGTCCTGGGTGTCAGTGTCCTGGGTAGGTGTGTCCTGGGTAGGTGTGTCCTGGGTCGGCTGCGACGGGGGCCTGTTCCTGTGGCTGTCTCCCTCGTCGCGGGGTCTGGCCCGCTGGCGTCGCCGCACTCGCACTAGATGGGGGCGTCATCTCCCTGGTGCTCCGGGTCTGTCCCTGGCTCGTGGCCGCCCTGGATCGTCCTGGCGGCGTCGTATGCCTGATGGGCCGGGTCTGTCCCTGGCTCGTTGCCGCCCTGGATCGTCCTGGGGGCGGTCGTCATCCACGGGGACGGGTGGGTCGACGTTTGGTCCTGCAATACACAATACAGCATGCATGGTTAGACACGCAGACGGGGATAGGGGACAGGGGGTATATGGTGGAAGGGGGATATGGGGGATAAGGGGGATATGGGGGAAGGGGGATATTGGGGAAGGGGGATATGGGGGATAAGAGGGATATGGGAGAAGAAGGATATGGGAGAAGAGGGATATGGGAGAAGAGGGATATGGGGAAGGGGAATAAGGGTAATATGGGGGAAGGGGGAAAGGGGGGCAGGCCGTGGGGGGTCTCACTTGGTGGTGCGCCCCCGACCTCTGCATCCGCAACCTCCCAGTCCTCGGGTCTGCCTGCAAGTTCCAGGGCCCTCTCCTCATGGATGGTGAGTGGTCGCAGTTCAGGTGGACCCCCTCCGGTCCTCTCACGCTCCCGGTTGTTGTGAGTGCGCTTCTTCTGTGGGGGGTGAGAGGGTGGCAGGGATAAAGGGCAACAGTGTTAGGCAGACATGTACATGCGGACCGGTGGTTGTGTGTATGTTGGCAGAGGTTCACAACCCCTCCTTCCACTGCAGGCTGCATGGGTGAGTGCTGCCATGTCGGTTGCACCTAGGGCTGTGCCGCACATCGGGGGGGGGGGGGGGGGGGGGGGGTACTCATCCTGGCTGGCCTGACTAGGTCATTGACCTTCTTGTGGCACTGGACGCCTGTCCTGGCTGTCACGGCCACGGCGCTGACGGCCTCTGCCACCTCCCTCCACAGGCGCCGGCTGAGACGTGGGGCGACCCTGCGGCCGTGTCCGGGGTACAGGGCCTCCCTCCTCTGCTCCACTGTGTCCAGGAGCGCCTCGATGTCCCACTCCTGGAACATCGGTGCTGCGCGGTGGGCGGCCATTTTGACGGGTCTCCGGGGTGGGGGCCGTCTTTTGTGCTGCGACGTGGGGGGGCCTTTGCGCGCGCATCCGTGACGGGTGACGCCGTCGCAAATGGCGTCATGCCACTGTTAGCCCATTCCCGGCCGGAGAATTCGTGATGTTCCGGGGGGTCCGACGCTGGAGTCACTCATGCTGTGTTTGCCACCGGGTTCGGGCCATCGCGCTGATTCATGGAGAATCCCGCCCCACATTTTTCTGGACCTGTGGGAGGAAACCTGAGCACCCGGAGGAAACCCACACAGGCACGGGAAGAACGTGCAGACTCTGCACAGACAGCGACCCAAGCCGGGAATTGAACCTGGGGCCCTGGCGCTGTGAAGCAACAATGCTAACCACTGTGCCACCGTGCTGCCCAGATGCCGGTAGAACAAGCGAAATCAACTGAAATGTAAAAGCAATGGGGTTCAAAACGTAATTGCCGAAGGGAGCATTATGTTTCTGCTGTACAGTAGGCTCTTTCAAAGTTCATCCAAATTAAATTATATTAAATGCAAACAAAAAAATGTACACAAGAGATTTATTTTCTGCTGTTTTTTATTTACTTTCGCCTCTGGTTCATCTGTCTTTCATAAAGGCTTGGCTCCGTGCAATCCTCTGATCCTGAAGATCAGGTTACAATTTAGGCTTTACAAGTTTCTGTGAATACTGGAAACCACTGTTCCCATAGACATAGGCCCAAGATAGAACACAGGAATGTACACACCGACTGATGTTTATAGTGCACCTTTAACATAATAATGTTGAGCACTTCGCATACTTTGGCAGCCTCCTCTCTCAAAAGGCCACCATTGACGAGGGGATCCGACACAGTCTTGTATAAACTAGTGCACACGAGTGTTTGACAACAAAGACCTCCACAAGTCAATGCGAGTCCCAGTGTATAAAGCAGCCTGCATCACCATACTTGTGCCTTGCAGTGAGACCTGGAGATGGATTTTACGGCAGGGCGGATTATCCGTGCCTCTCCAACTGAAAAGTCCATTGGCGCTGTGCCAACCAGTTTCCTGACTGTTGCGTAGCAATATTATTCTGGGGGTGGGGGGGGGGGGGGGGGGGGGGGGGAAGTCTTAAATGGATCAAAGTGGGTCTTCTGCTGCCATCTGTCAGCTGGAGGACTGAAAACAATGGCTTCAGCCTTCCCAATATCCAAGTGGATGTCGGTCGGGGGAAGCGGTCTGATGAGTTAGCAACAGCAGAGGAGCATAGAGAGGTGGGCAGTGAGGTGGAGCTGGGAGTCATTGGCACACACAAGAAATGGCTTTTGGATGTCTTCCTGGGGCAGTGGTAAGATGAGAAATAGGAGGGGGCCAAGGATAGATTCTTGGGGAACAGTGGATGTAATGGTGCAGGAATGGGAAGAGAAGGCATGAAGTGATGTCCAGGGCCAATAAAGCCCCAATTAAAGTTCAATTTAGTTGGTTCAAGTGTCCAGGAAATATCATATCCTGCAATTTCCTGTCGTACTCCTCTGTTCATGAATACTCCAACAGTACACAGAATTGGTACAGAAGGAGGCCATTTGACCCAATATGTCTGCACCGGCTCTCTGAATGAACGACACATCATTTTCAGTCCTCCTGCCTTCTCCCATCACCCGGCACATCTTCCCTTCAGATAACAGTCTAATTCCCTTTTGAACGCTGCAGCTGAATCTGCCTCCGCCACATCCTCAGGCAGTGCATTCCAGACCCTAACCACTCACTGTGTGAAAACGTTTTACCTCATATCATTATAGCTCCTTTTACTAATTACTTTAAATCCCTGCCCCCTTGTTCTCAATCCTTTCATGAGTGGGAACAGTTTCCCCTTATACTCTGTCCAAACCCCTCATGGTTTCGAATGCCTCTATAAAATCTCCCCTCAGCCTACTTTCCTCCAAGGAAAATTGTCCTAACCTCCAATTCAGCTTCATAACTGAAATTTTTCACCCTGGAACCATTCTCATGACTCTTTTCTGCACTCTCTCCATTACATCCCTCCAAAAGTGTGGTGCCCAGAACTAGACGCAATGCTTCAGCTGAGGCTGAACTAGTGACTGAGAGAAGTTCAACATAACCTCCTTGCTCTTGTGCTCTTATGGGCCCTATTAATAAAACCCAGGACACTGTATGTTTGATTAACTGCTCTCTCAACCTATCCTGCCACCTTCAATGGTCTATGCACATGTACACCAGGGTCTCCCTGCTCCTGAACCACTTTTAGAGTTGTATCCTTTATTTTAAACACGTCCTTGTATCACGACGAATCATTCAATGCTTAATGCACTCCTACGACAAGTGACAAGTGCACCTCAGCTAAAATGGCAGACAGAGAAATCACAGAGAAAAGTGTTGAACATTTGTCTGCTTATTTTGGTCTGTTATTTTCAGGTATGGTGGAGCAACGTACTGACTGGAATGGTTTTCCCTTTGGCTGAAACAATTACTGTACGTTAGATGAATTTGGTGACTTTATGGTTGTACATGTTTGTGGTTGTTACATATATTTACACATTCGAGGAGGCACTAGTAGGCACCTTTTAAAGGTTTTACACGCAAAAATGCATTTAGTTTACTAAACACTGATTAGTAAAAATCAATAAACTTAACACATGGTTAAGTATTGCTATTTTCTGTGATTTAAAATCTGGTTACTTACAGGTGGAGGACTAGACACTCTTTTAAAAGCACTTTTTTGTCATAAACCCATTTTCAGCTGTATTAACAAAATAACCTCAGGTTATCGTTCTTAAATATATCAATTAATATTTTCAACAATTACTTCCCAAAGTGGAAACATCAGAAAGCCAAACGCTATTCCATTCAGACTGGCGATCTACTGATTTGTGCAGGATAGTGTCATTTGCATGCCATCAGGTGTTGCTCATCTCTGGTACAAGGTGGGAGTTCTGTACTTTGTGGTGATACACATCACTGTATATACACAAGGGGTTAATGTAAATACACTACATCTAAGTAACCACTAGATGGAGCACCAGAGGTGTCATGACATGCAGACATAGAGCCAGTGGGTCATTACAACAGGACACAACCAATGGGTAATCAGGACACCCAGAGGTGGCATTACCACAAGGGGGCACTTCACAACCCATATAAAAGGACAGGGCACACATGCTCTGCCTCTTTCCACTGACAGACATTAGAGAATACATCAGGGTTGATCAGAAGCATCATATCCAGCATGTGGCTTAGAGCAGACTGGTTTAGCTAGACTGAGTTACTACGGTTAGATTAGCAGGAGAGTCAAACTCATTTAAGAACTGTGTTGATAGTTCAATAAACATAGTGAACTCATTACAAAGTCTGGACCTTCCTTTGTCAAAGCATACATCAAGGAAGCAGCTTATGCTCCACGAAGAAGCATCACACAACATTCTTCTCCGCTCTGCAACTTTATTAACGATTATCTTCTGTTATTCTGGACATCAGTGGCAGTATTGTCCATTTGAGAGACTATTTTCTCCCATCAGAGTAGAATCATTCCTGGCCTGTGCTGGCGCTAAGGAGTGGAGCCGAGGAATGATTCACTCTCTATTTGCCATGCTAATTTATACACGGTGGGGAGCTCCAGGGATCCCGTTCTTAATCCAGCCAATGGGCCGCCAGTTTTGATTGGGTGGCCCAGTACCAAAGTCCGGCGCCTGGCCTTTCTACCTCACCCTCATAATGCAAATCCTGCCCCCCCACCCCCGGCTGTCAAGTAAGGAATCTCAGCCCCCCCAACTCCCACACAACCACAGGAATTGCTGGGTCAGGCATACATGAGGGTGGCCCGTTTCGCCCCTTTCCCTCACCCCCCCCCCCCCCCCCCCCCAATCAAACATCTAGCTGTGATTGACAGGTCATCACCACATCAAAAACAGGCTTTTCTGCTGAGAAAAAGAGGAAGTGAAAGCACTTATCTCCAGGATGTTTAAAACCATCTGTGGCTAGCTTCTCAGCAGGGTACTCTGAGATGCATAAAGGGAGGTGAAAATAAACAATCCAGACAGCTGGCTGGCTGGAAGCAATTACCCTGCCAATTATTAAAATCTATTTATCTTTGAAAATGTAAAGTGAATAGAAGCTTCGAAGATCAAATTACCTGAGGGCGCTTAAAGCCTTGTGATGTGTTTTGGCTTTCTATGAAGAATGAGCCGCTGCTTTCAACATTTCTGTCTGAGGCAGCAGGTGCAAGGGACAAGTAAGTGAATACGCTGCGATTTTTCACTATTTCTGCCTGGACTGCTCTTTAGCTTCTAGGCAGAGATGACTGATTGGGGGGGGGGCGTCTCTGATATGGGGGGGTGGTCTCTGATATGGGCACATCTCTGATTATAGGGGGGGTTCTCTGATATAGGGGTTCTCTAATATGGAGGCCTCTGAAATGGGGGAGGGGGTTTCTGATATGGAGGTCTCTGATGGGATGTCACTGATATGGGGTGTCTCTGATATGGGCATCTCTGATATGGGGGTGTCTCTGATATAGGAGGGTCTCCGATATAGGGGGGTCTCTGATATAGAGGGGTTCTCTGATATTGGGGTTCTCTGATATGGAGGCCTCTGAAATGGGGGAGGGGGTTTCTGATATGGGGGTCTCTGATCGGATGTCACTAATATGGGGTATCAGATATGATGGGTCTCTGATATGCGGTGTCTCTGATATGGGGGGTCTATTTTATGGGGGTGACTGATATGGTGGTCTCTGATATGGAGTGGGTTTCTGATTGGGGGTGACTGATATGGGGGTCTCTGATTGGAGGGGTATCTGACATGGATGACCTCTGATATGGGGGGATCTGATATGAGGGGGATCTCTGATGGGGGTGTCTCTGATAGGAGGGTCTGATCTGGGGGTCTCTGATATAGGGGTTCTCTGATATGGGAGGTGTGATATGAGGGGTCTCTGATATTGGGAGCTCTGTGATGGGGGCTCTGTTGGGGGTCTCTGATGGGGGGGTCTGATGAGGATCTCTAACAGGGGTCTCTGATGGGAGGGTCTCTGATGGGAGGGTCTCTGATTGAGGGTTTGATGGGGGGCTCTGATGGGGTTAGGGGCACCAATGTTACATACTTACCCCTTGACCCACCATGAGGTCCACCGCGTCAGGGCCATCCTTGAAAATAATTGCAGCAGCACGGTGGCGCAGTGGGTTAGCCCTGCTGCCTCACGGCGCCGAGGTCCCAGGTTCAATCCGGCTCTGGGTCACTGTCCGTGTGGAGTTTGCACATTCTCCCCATGTTTGCGTGGTTTTTGCCCCCACAACCCAAAGATGTGCAGGATAGGTGGATTGGCCACACTGTATTGCCCCTTAATTGGAAAAAACTAATTGCGCACTCTAAATTTAAAAATAATAATAATTACAGCAATCCACATCCACATGAATCCTGGCCAAGAGGGTCGGAGCATCACTGAGGCGTGGATAATCGGGCATCCAACCTGTTAATTGGATGCAAATGGGTTTAAATCACCAATCGGCACGCTGCTGCAGCCAGCAGGGGACCAGAGCTTCGGAACGTTGTTTGCCCGATGTGCGATTCTCCATCGGATTAGGAATTCCACTACCAATGGCGGGCGGTGGAGAATCCACCTCCAGATATTCCTAAAATATGGAAGATGTCAGGATTATTACCTTTCTTCTTTTTCTTTGATGCAGTAATGTTGCTGTTCACGACATCCTCACCATCAATGGCAGCATCATGTCCAAGGCCCTGGCTCAATATGACCGGCTTCAAATCAGACTGGTCAGTTCCTGATAAACCAGAGGGAGAACCAAAATAATGAACAAGCAGATTACAATTCAACATTGTGGAGAACAGTTGAAATATTAAATTCTAAAACACTGATTTCCAGCAAGTAACTCCTGTCCTGCTCATAGTTATATTTTTAAGGACCTTTTGTCACAGTCATGAACAGCACACATGGGACACAATTTAATGGCCTCGTCGCACCCGACCTGGTGTTGGGGCGAGGCCGTTGAATGTCACGAGAGGCCTCTTGCAAGATTTGTGATGCTCGAAATGCCACGTACGATTTAACAGTCTTGCAAGATTTAATGGATTGATCCAGATCAGCATTGACTGGACGTGATCCAGGTCAGCATATTTAAATGAGTTATTAGGCTCACTTACACACATATTCATGGGATTCTCCCAGCGCCCGGAACCTAACAGCTGTGCCAGCGAGACTTCACCAGGGGTGTCATTTAGTATTGGTTTGCACAAACGTGTACCAGTCATAATGGCACCTGGGGAGTCTTCCAGGCCACGGGAGACCCCCAGGTGGTTGGGGGCAGGGTAAGGTGATGCCCTGGCAGTCCCTCTGGCACCTGTTCACCTTTTAAGGCTATAAAATTCCGATAATATGAAAGTTCCAACAAGTATTAATGACCCCTTTGCGTCATTTTTCTATTCGATTTTTCTCAGCCATATTTGAGAAACTGAACAATATTTGTTCTATCGTTCATTTTTTGGATTGAATTATTAATCATCTCTTTTCCCAAGCGATACCTTACAATCAATAGTCCTATTTTGCTGTGTAAGGTGTTTATGTAATATCCTACTGCACCTTCTAACAAGCGTTTTGATGGATCCTCCTCAAAATCTAAAGATGTACCAAATTTCTTCCTGGCCATGTTTTCTGCATAATCTGCGATAAACTTGATAAGGTCACAAGCTCCTTCACATTGTAAGTTGTTGCCATCCAAAAACAGATCTCTGCAGCAAAGATATTTACAATTTATCTTGCAAGACTAATTTGCAATCTCATTAAATTACGTAATTCAATAATTATACATCCAGCTGCTAAGTTTATGTTGTAAACAATCCTATAAGATTATTTGAAGAGACAACGGATTCCTGAATTCGTGGAATAAGTTAGGTTTTACAATTATGCCACAGCATTAATCGGCTGCAGATTCTAACCAATGTCTATACACCAGCAATCTGTAACTCAAGAGAATTCTGCAATCCTCTCACTGCAGATATTTGCGATCTAGATTGGGGAAAAATGTAAGTATTTAAATAACAAGAAGACTCGGATTTGAGTTCAAGGCTGATATTAAATGATTCAATGATTTGGGAATAACATTTTATATCATGAACTGTTTAAATTACAGTGGAAGTAGCCTTGTCATGTGAATCTGGTGGAATCATTTTGCCTTCCGCTAGTATTTGAGTGTTGAGTCCAAATGGAGCACTCCATTCCTATCCAAAGTGAAATAAGTGTGGTCCAAATTCAGATCGTTTGACTCCTGGTTGATATTCCATAAGGTGATGTTTTATCCATTGGGCCTAAAGAGTCCTAAAACAGATTCCATGATGTCAAGTGTGAAATGACAAGATTGACAACAGATTGGTTAAAAGATGATAAATAAAGGGGGCTGGATTCACAGTTCCTGAGACTAAGTGTTGATGCCAGGGCAGGATTCGTGGACTTTCACAACAGCAAAACTGGCACCGAACCTGGACCGATTCAGTGACTGAGGAGGGGTTAACACCAGCACCATGTGGAACACAATCGATCCCAATGAAAAACAGTGGGGGTCTCATGATTGACACTTGGGAGGCTGACAAGTTGCAGCGGCATATACACATTACAATCCCCACAAACACCATCCTAGCCAACAAGATGTCACTGGTTGCCCATACAGCTGATTGGTCGGCTAGGGTCAGATGCCCAGCCGGGGGTGGCCTGGGGGGACACCTATACGACCCATGGCCCTAAGTTCACAGTGGACTGTCAGTGGCGTGCGCAGATGCATGGTTGCGTTTCTGATTGCAGCAATAGTGTTCTCTGACCGCAACCCACCCCCCCACCCCCCGACCACACTGTTAGTAAACTAATAATAATAATCTTTATTATTGTCACAAGTAGGACATTAACACTGCAATGAAGTTACTGTGAAAATCCACTAGTCGCCACATTCCGGCGCCTGTTCGGGTACACAGTGAGAATTCAGAATGTCCAATTTACCTAACAGCACGTCTTTCGGGACATGTGGGAGGAAACCGGAGCACCCGGAGGAAACCCACATAGACACAGGGAGAACGTGCAGATTCCGCACAGACAGTGACCCAAGCGGGAATCGTATGGTGATGTTGGACACTTACCATACCCCCTCTCTCTCCCTCAGCAGCCACAACGTCGGTTTCATGATTTCTAAAAGCACAAGTGAACTGCGCCATCGGGAACTCAGCCCATCGGAGGCGGAGAATTGCAGAGGCCCCAGAGAATACCGGGTCAGGCCCGATAATGGTATGCAAACGGTGTTTACTGTATCTGCACTGACGCTGCTGTCGAGGTGAGGGAGAATGGCGATTTGGTGTCAAATCGGCGGCCATCGCGATTTTGGCAATGGAATCTATTCTCTGCCCAATCGCGGTTCCCAATTTCACCGTCAGCCAACGGAGAATCCCGCTCAGGGTGTTTTTGAATGTGGCACCTTCCCAATATGCCCCTGTCACAAGTTTTTCTATGGTTTCCATTCAATCATTTATATTCTTTTAACCATCTGGACGTGGCTACAGAAACTACATTTGCAAATGATGGAAAATTATATCGCAGCCAGGGCCTTGAAAGGAAGTAGATTTTAAATTGATGAGGAGAGCTTATGAAAGTGGCAATTGTATTTCATTGCATGAAAGTGTACAGTAATACACCTGGTTCAACGAATAGAGCACAAAATCAATGTAATTTAAAATTAACGAGAGGGAGAAATCCATGGCAGTAATAATCCCTAGTCTTTTAAAATTCAAGCATGATCACTCTGACCAAAACAAATCCTGAGTTGAATTGACTGCGTTACTCAATACAATACTGGGATCAGGGTAATGAAGGTCTCTTAATACTGATTCTCTCAACTTCAGGGAGGATATTGTGATTCTAAAGAAATGGTATAAGATTGGTCTCAATTCTGCACACGTTGGCCTATGTACAGAGATGGGGGAGGAGGTTGGTGAATTAAGAATAGTGCGAAACATAGAAGCACAGTCAATCAGCTTTCTATTTTATACTCAACATGATTCTCCCCCCCCCCCCCCCCACTCCTGTATAGTTTGGAAGGGGTTGGGTCGAAGTTTGCAGGTATTGTGTTACCGGCCAGCCCCTCGCTGTCTTGGGTTATATTCGCTGGAGAGATAGATAGAGGAATTCTGACACAAAAACAGAAAATGCTGGAAAATCTCAGCACTTTAGAGAGCAAAACAGAGTTAACGAGCGAGGTCGCCTGGCTCCACACAGCATGTTTCTCGGAGGCGGCCACCATTGGGAGGCGGTGGGAACTTCTGGTCCCGCCGCGTCAATGGGATTTCCCATTGAATCCGCCCCACACTGTGGGGAAACCCGCGGCAGGGGTGCACCATCAGCGGGATGGGAAGATCCTGCCGGAGCGTACAGATGGAAGATCTTGTCCAATATAACTCTCCTTTGGAGCTGGCTACAGAGGAGATCAGACCCTTTATTTAAAATGATTAAACACATTGACAGCAAGCAAGTAGACAGAGGGTGGAATTTTCCCACAATTTGTCAGTGTCGGGTTCAGATTGAAAACCGGCTTGTGTCTCTCCGGATGCACAGCCGGGTTTGCACTCCAGGGGCGAAATTCTCCGTTATCGGCAGAAAGTCCGCCGATCGGCGCAAAAAACGGCGCAAATCCGACTTGCGTCACGTCGGAAAAATGGGTCGAAAGTCTCCGGCCCGAAATGGGCTAGCAGCGACGTAACGGGATCCGCGCTTGCGCAGTGGTTCATGCCGTGCAGCATCATACGCGCCGCACGGCGTGACGGCTCATAAGGCCGCGCTGCTCCCCCCCACCCGACCGGAACACCCGACCGGAACACCCGACTGGATGGCTGGCCGCCGCTCAGCCCCGAGGTTCGAGTCATGGGATGTGGAGGCGCTCCTGGACACGGTGGAGCAGAGGAGGGACGCCCTGTATCCCGGGCACGGCCGCAGAGTTGCCCCACGCCACAGCCGGCGTCTGTGGAGGGAAGTGGCAGAGGCCGTCACCGCTGTGGCCCTGACACCACGGACAGGCACCCAGTGCCACAAGAAGGTGAACGGCCTCGTCAGAGCAGGCAGGGTGAGCCTCCCCATATCCCCCCCTCCCCCATATCCCCCCTCTCCCATATCCCCCATATCCCCCCCTCCCCCATATCCCCCCTCCCCCATATCCCCCCTCCCCCATATCCCCCCTCCCCATATCCCCCCTCCCCCATATCCCCCCTCCCCCATATCCCCCATATCCCCAAGTGAATCCAGCCCTAACCTTAACCTCTGCAATGCACGCGCAACCGATGGCGTGCATTCATATACCTGCCTAACAGTGTTGCCTTTTACCCCTGCCACCCCCCCCCCCCACCCACAGGAGAAGCGCGCACACAACAATAGGGAGCATGCGAGGACTGGAGGAGGCCCCGCTGATGAGAGGCCACTGACCGAACACCAGGAAAGGGCCCTGGAACTGGCTGGCTGACCTGACGACCGGGAGTTTGCTGATGCAGAGGTCGGGGGCGTACTAGCAAGTGAGCCACCGACAGCCCGTCCCCATATCCCCCCTCCCCTATATCCCCCTCCCCCATATCACCTGATCACTGCCTGATGTCTAACCATGCATGCTTCATTGTGTATCGCAGGACCAAACGTCCAGGCACCCATCCCCGCAGATGCAGACCGCCCGCAGGATACCCCTCGGAGGCCACGGGAGACGGAGAGACACGGACCCTCCAGCATGCGACGCCCGCAGGATGCCCCTCGCACACCACGGGACACGGACCCTCCAGCATGCGACGCCCGCAGGATGCCCCTCGCACACCACGGGACACGGAGAGACCCGCACCCTCCAGCATGCGACGCCCGCAGGATGCCCCTCGCACACCACGGGAAACGGAGAGACCTGGAGCAACAGGGAGACGACACCCCTGTCACGTGCGGGAGCGACCACCCAGCGACGAGGGGGGGCAGCCACAGGCCCCCGTCACATCCGAGCCAGGACACCACTACCCAGGACACCACTACCCGGGACACCACTACCCGGGACACCACTACCCGGGACACCACTACCCGGGACACCACTACCCAGGACACCACTACCCAGGACACCACTACCCGGGACACCACTACCCGGGACAGCACTGCCCAGGACACCCCTACCCGGGACAGCACTACCCAGGAAGACGAAATACCGGACAGTGACTCAGAGTGGATGGGTGGAGACGAACCCCCACCCCAAAGTGCCATGGACTCAGAGTGGGATGAAGAGCACGACACAACGCCACTGCTGTCACCAACACCCTCCACCATCGCAGAAACACTCACCTTGGTTGGGCACTTTAGTGATGAGGCGTCTGCTACACTCACTGGTGCGCACAACACAGCCGTCCCGGTACAGCAGGTGGAGGTAGGAGCAGCAGAGGGGCCGGGCGGTCGGAGGGCAGCCCAGCCCAAGCGAACACCTGCCGCCCAGATGGATCCGGGGTTCCTGGAGTTACCACACCCACACATAGATCCGATGCAACCACCGACCCGGAGACGAGTGAAGAGGGTGACGGCCGGCTTGCGGCGGCTGCAGTCGCAGGTGGAGGAGTCCACCCGCGTCCAGGAGCTGGGAGTGGTGCCGGTCATGCGTGCCACCCAGGCCGACACCGCACGGGTGGCGTCCGCGGTGGAGGCAATGGGTGCGACGGTTTCAGACATGGGGAACGGTTTGCGAGGCCTGGGGCTTTCCGTGCAGGTGGCGTCTGTGGCCCAGGACATGGCTGCCCTCTCACAGGTGGCCATGAGCCAGTGCCAGCGCCAGATGGCAGAGGCGCTCAACGCCATAGCCCAGTCTCTGCAGGCCATGGCCCAGTCTCAGCAGGCCATGGCCCAGTCTCTGCAGGCCATCGCTGAGGGCATCGGCGCCAGTGGCCATGTGCGAGCCGGCGTCGCACTGTCACAGACAGGGTTTGCCAACCCCCTGGGCTCCATGGCTGCAAACCTGCAGACCCCTGTCGATACCAGCACGGGCCTCCAGGACTGGCAGCGGTAGATGTCAGGGGGGGCGTCGGATGGCCAGTCCATTCGCATCTCCTACCCATGTAGAGGCCTGGGGGCCATCGGGCACCCCGAGGGAGGAGGAGGTGGTGTGGTCCGTCCCGGCTCCCCCTGTACGGGAGGTCCCGGTACACCGCGACACCTCGGACTCCCCCCCTTCCGTCCCAGGTGCATCGGGTGGGCAACGGGCAGGACAGGCTGGCAGCTCGCCATCCCAGTTGCCTGGGCCGCAGCCTGGCCCATCTAGGCCAGGACACCCCAGGAAACAGCCGCCAAAGGGATCCAGTGTCAGAGGGCAGGAATCACAGGAGTCCACCTCCAGTTCTGCTGTACCGTCTGGGGAACCACGTAGACGTAGTCAAAGGGCCCGTAAGGCCATACAATTAGACACTGAGTAAGTTGGCACGGGTGCAGGACACAGATGAGTTTTAGGGGCTAGGGCACGTGCATGAACTCGTTTGGTTATTAAAGTCAATGTTACACCTACAGAAGCTGCCTTTGTGCTCTGTCCAAAGCGTGCGGGGGTGTCATGTACGTTGAGCGCAAGTGTGTGTGTGAGGGGTAGTCTTACCTCAGCCCCAGGTGAGTCTGCCCCCTTCCCCCTGGGCCGCCATCAACATCCCCCGGGCAGAGGATGGGACCGTGCGCTGCAGTGTCACAGCCGCATGCAGGGATGGTGGATGGTGGTACTGTGGCCATGGGTCAGACATAGTCCAACGATGTGGAGCCAGGAGCTCACCGCAGGGCGGGTTGTCATCATCCTCCATGGCCTGCAATAGACACGCGTCCACCCGCAACTGTGTGAGCCCGGCCCGTTGTGCCGCAGGTGGATCGGCAATGGGGGGGGTGGTGTGCATGCGGGTGGGGTGGGTGGGGTTGGGGAGGGGGGTGAGGGTGCTGGGTGGGTGGATGGGTGGGGGGTGTGGGTGGTCGGCTGTTGCCATGGTGTGCGGTCTGTGGCCATACTACCCGATTCCCACGCCCATCTAGTCAGTGAAGCGGGCGGCTATCAGTCTGTCCCGTGCCCGCTGGGCCAGCCGGTAACGGTGGACAGCCACCCGCCTGTGTCTACCCCGTCTGCCCTGACCATTACCTCCATCCCCCTCATCTGGGGAGCACTGCGCCTCTTCCTGCTGCTCCTCCACCCCGCCCTCCTCTGCCTGCGGCACATCGCCCCTCTGCTGCGTTGTGCAGGACGCAGCACACCACAATGATGCGGCCGACCCTATCTGACCGATACTGGAGGTCGCCCCCAGAGAGGTCCAGGCACCTGAAACGCATCTTCAGCACGCCAAAGCACCTCTCTATCACTCCCCTTGTCGCTACATGGGCATCATTGTAGCGGTTCTCCGCCTCATTGCGTGGCCTCCGTATAGGCGTCATCAGCCACGATCGCAATGGGTAGCCCCTGTCGCCCAGCAACCAGCCCCTCAGCCGGGGATGGCGTCCCTCGTACATGCCGGGGATGGATGACCGCGACAACACGTATGAGTCGTGTACACTGCCTGGGTAACGGGCGCAGATGTGCAGGATCATCGTGCGGTGGTCGCAGACCACCTGTATGTTCATCGAATAGGTCCCCTTCCTATTGGTGAACACGGCCCTGTTATCTGCAGGTGGCCGCACAGCGACGTGCATCCCATCAATCGCGCCCTGGACCATGGGGAACCCGGCCACGGCAGAGAAGCCCACAGCACGGGCATCTTGGCTGGCCCGGTCCACGGGGAAGCGGATGTAGCGGTGCGCCATGGCATATAGGGCATCTGTCACTGCCCGGATGCACCGATGTCTGCGATATGCCAGACAGGTCCCCACTCGGTGCCTGGAATGACCCCGTTGCATAAAAGTTCAGGGCCACCGTAACCTTGACGGACACGGGGAGAGGGTGTCCCCCGCCAGTGCCACGCGGTGACAGGTGTGCCAGCAGGTGGCAGATGTGTGCCACGGTTTCCCGCCTCATCCGGAGTCTCCTCCTGCATTCCCGATCCGTGAGGTCCTGGTATGACTGCCGGGGCCGGTACACACAGGGCGCCCTCGGGTGCTTCCGTTGCCGTGGGGCCGCGACGTCCTCCTCCCCCTCCTCGTCCTGTCGGTCAGGTGTCCTCCAGCCTGGGCGGCTGCCGCCTGTCCCTCTGCGGCAGCCTGCGCCGCCTCTCTGGCACGCTCCTCCTCCTCCTCATCCAGGGCAACATAGACATTAGCGGCTGCCGCCACGGCGGCCAACATCGCTGGATGATCGGAAAACATGACGGCCTGGTGGGGGGGAGGGGAACGACGCCATGTCATCATTGCCCATATCCCCTCCTCCCCCCAGACAGGTGGCATGGACCGCATGGGTCCAACTGTTGGAGGCTGGCACCTGGCCAGGTGGACCAACTCACTTGCCCTCGCATCCCCCTCCCCGGCATGGACCCCCCATCCCCCTCCCTGGCACGGACCCCCCCCAACCTCCACCCCGGCACGGACCCACTCCCCATCCCCCTGCCCGGCACGAACCCCCCCCCAACCTCCTCCCCGGCAGGGACCCCCCCCAACCTCCACCCCGGCACGGACCCCCCCCCAACCTTCACCCCGGCACGGACCCACTCCCCATCCCCCTCCCCGGCACGGACTCCCCCCCCCAACCTCCTCCCCGGCACGGACCCCCCCCAACCTCCACCCCGGCACGGACCCCCCCCAACCTCCACCCCGGCACGGACCCCCCCCCCAACCTCCACCCCGGCAAGGACCCCCCCCCACGGACCCCCCTCCCGGCACTCCCCCGGAGCCCAGCCCACTCTAACCACCCCCCCCCCCCCCACGCCGCACACATACACACACAACCCGAGACACACCTCTCCTCACACATTCAGACTGCGGCCACGCCATCGCCTGCCCAGAGCCAACCCCCCAGGCCGTCACTCACCTCCACGCTGGTCGGCGTGAACCTGGAGCACAGGGTCACGCCGATGAAAAGGAGGTTTGATTTACGTCGACGTGAACGGTCATCACGTCGACGGGACTTCGGCCCATCCGGAAGGGAGAATATCGGCAGGCCGAAAATCGGCTGCCTTGCGCAGACCCGTGCCATTCTCCGACGGCAGCGGCGCCATTAACGCCCCGCCGACTTTTCTCCCTTCGGAGACTTCGGCAACCGGCGGGGGCGGGATTCACGGCGGCCAACGGCCATTCTCCGACCCACTGGGGGGATCGGAGAATGACGCCCCATATTTCCAGAAACTCCATGCCCCCAGATGCACTGACGCTCTGGAAGGACAGGGCCTGATAGAGCAGGCAAGGCCGGCTCCAGGTGGCACCTCGATATACGCAGAGAATAAACTCCCCCCCACACCCCATGGATATAGATGACACCCCATCCGGCCGCGCCCCCCCCCTCCCAACATCAGAGCACTCCCCATTCACAGTCATTCCTCTCACGGACAGGGCACCCCCACTCCTCCCTGCCCCCCCCCCCCCCCCCACAGGCATCAGGAACACTCCCACCCACAGGTATTGGGGTATACCCTGCCTCGCAGGCAATCCCCCCCCCGCCCTACCTCCACAGGCATCGGGACACTCTACCTCCCTCGGAGTACTTCCTCACTCACAGTCAATTCCACCCCTTCCATCACAGGCATAGGAGTGTGCCCCCCACCATACATAAGGAGAAACGCGCCCATTGGGGTTACCCAGAAGGCCGGTACTGGTATTGCCACCCTGGCCCCAGGTAGGCACTGTCACGTTGGCAGTGCCAGGGTACCAGGGAGCAGTGCAAGGGCACTGTCCGGGTTGTCCCTCAGCATCCAGGGGCTATACTTACCTCTGCGCCCCCGGCATGATCATCACAGCTGATTTGTGTTTTTGAAAACCAGTAGTTGTTCGCCCTGGCATGACGTCACGCCAGGTGGGTGGAATAATGCACTGAGAGCAGATGCAGCAGCGTTAAGACCACTAATGAGATTAAAATATATTCTAGTATATGCTAATCAGACCTGCCTCAGCGTGAACCTGTCATCAGAGGGGGGCTGGGAGGTTCGCGTTCAGAAATCTCACTGGCGCAAATCCCATTTTTGGCCTCTCATGAGATTTAGCGGCGATTATGGGATTTGCGCCTGCAGCTGGCACGGCCGCTAAATCGCGGTCAAAGGTGTTTTAGATAACGGGGCCAGGTAGAATTAAAGGCTGGAAATGCGATTTTACTATTCTTAGAAAGGCATCGATCTGTGGAACAGGACTCCAGAAGTGAAAGCAAAGACCTCACAGATTCTTCCAAGCATGATGATCGTGGCATCTAGACGACTAATTGTTCTGAAAAGTAGTTAACAGCTCGCAGGCCACTTGAGGTTTGCTTGATCTTCCTCTGAGCGGTCTGCGTAATTTTTTGATAGTAGATTCCTGAATTGAACATAGCCAACTCATATTTTCTTAAGTCTTTCCCAAGGACAGGGATGAGATTAGACAAAGAACATGCTGCCACAAGGTAGACCAAATATCTTGAAGGAAAATTAGATAAGTCTGAAACTGGCATGGAGATGGCAGTGTTGTGGTCAATCCGCAGTCATTCATTTTGCTGCAGGCAGATTGTAAATAGCTGCCTGCAATCAAGCAGTAGAAATGCTGCTGAGTAATTGTAGGCCACAGCAGGAGGCCGCAAGTTTGAATGTGGCTGGCACTAAGCTAGACTACACTACTTAGATGCAAGGGGAATTGTGGCTGCAGCTGTTGCCGCATGTCACTGGGAAAACCATTCTGAGCAGGAAGATGAGTGAAAATGGTGTGATGGTGAAGGTAGCATGCTCCAGTGTTCTTTTAACACAGCAATGGAGGCCATGGGTCCAGCGGAGCGGGTCCAGCGGAGATTCACACGGATGATCCCAGGAATGGTAGGCCTGACATACGATGAACGTCTGAGGATCCTGGGATTATATTCATTGGAGTTTAGGAGGTTGAGGGGAGATCTAATAGAAACTTACAAGATAATGAATGGCTTAGATAGGGTGGATGTAGGGAAGTTGTTTCCATTAGTAGGGGAGACTAGGACCCGGGGCCATAGCCTTAGAATAAAAGGGAGTCACTTTAGAACAGAGATGAGGAGAAATTTCTTCAGCCAGAGAGTGGTGGGTCTGTGGAATTCATTGCCACAGAGGGCGGTGGAGGCCAGGACGTTGAGTGTCTTTAAGACAGAAGTTGATAAATTCTTGATTTCTCGAGGAATTAAGGGCTATGGAGAGAGAGCGGGTAAATGGAGTTGAAATCAGCCATGATTGAATGGTGGAGTGGACTTGATGGGCCGAATGGCCTTACTTCCGCTCCTATGTCTTATGGTCTTATGGTCTTGTGGTGCAGGAGATGGATGGGAGAAGAGAGCTTTTATATCTAGAGAGGCCCAGGAGACCCAATAGACAGGCAGAAGGCACTGGGAGCAAATAACTTTGTGGCAAATGCCAGCAGTCTGGCTAAGAGGACATGAATGCAGTGTTGCAAGAAGTTAAATGACCTCGCATGAATGGTTAAGGTCAGTGAACACATCTTGAAATGCCATATCCTTACAAATGAACCAGTAATAATAATAACAATAATCTTTATTAGTGTCACAAGTACGGTAGCAGAGTGGTTAGCACTGTTGCTTCACAGGGCCAGGATCTCAGGTTCGATTCCCGGCTTGGGTCACTGCCTATGTGGAGTTTGCACGTCCTCTCTGTGTCTGCATGGATTTCCCCCAGGTGCTCCGGTTTCCTCCCATAAGTCCCGAAAGATGTGCTGTTAGATGAATTGGACATTCTGAATTCTCACTCTGTACCTGAACAGGCGCTGGAATGTGGCGACGAGGGGCTTTTCACAGTAACTTCATTGCAGTGTTAATGTAAGCCTACTTCTGCCAATAAAGGTTATTAAAAATTAAAAGTAGGCTTACATTTACACTGCAATGGACAGAGTAGGAGAGCTCCACCCAAGCAGAACCTGCCTCCGGGCTATCAACGGGGGAAAGGTGAGGACACCCACTTCGCCCCTTCTGCAGCACCGGCGAGTTTGAGACCCCGAAAATAGCCATTAGCCGACAAGGCTCTAGCTCAAGATCAAGAATCTCTGACATGGTGCTAGAGAAGGAGACCTAGAAGCTTTCAAGCTTAGGACATAACCAGGACACGTGGGTATGATATGCCGGACTCCCGAGAACAACCCTCGCACCTATCTTCCACCCGCAAGAAAAAAACATTGACCCTCGCCTTGGTCATATG
This sequence comes from Scyliorhinus torazame, assembly GCF_047496885.1. Classification (NCBI taxonomy): domain Eukaryota; kingdom Metazoa; phylum Chordata; class Chondrichthyes; order Carcharhiniformes; family Scyliorhinidae; genus Scyliorhinus; species Scyliorhinus torazame. Next base: position 38,075,156 of record NC_092720.1, on the reverse strand, counting down.
CGCTCTGTGCACCACTTGCACTGAATCAAGCTGAGCCTAGCACACGAGGGGGCGGACTTGACTCTGTGAAGAGCCTCACTCCACACACCCACTCCATCCAAAACCAGACCCAATTCACTCTCCCACTTCACCTCATCCAACGGAGCCCGCTCCGTCGACAGGATCTGGCCACAAATGTCCGCAATCTTCCCCTCACCCACATTGGCCAGAGATAAAATCCTATTCAAGGGAGAGAGCAAAGGCGCCGAGGGAAATTAAGAAAACTCCTGATGCAAGAAATTGTGAACCTGGAAATACCTAAATAAATTAGTCCTGGGAATTAGAATTTGTCCAACAGCTCCTCAAAACCAGCAAACCTACTCTCCACAAACAGGTCCCCAAACCTCTCCAGATCCTCCTCCCACCATGACTCGAATGTTGAATCTAAGCGCACTGGCACAAAGAGATTACTAAAAATATGAGTTAACAACGACATGGAGTCGAACTTAAAATGTTGTCTAAGCTGCTTCCAAATCCTCAAAATGGACACCACTACCGGACCCGAGGTAAATTTTAGAAGAAATGTCATTGCCTCTTCGTGACCTTTTGGGTGCAAATTGGCTATCATGTTTCTTACGTTAAAAAAATTAAATTATGGGATGTGGGCATTGTTGGCTAGGGCAGCATTTGTTCCCCAATCCTGATTACACTCGAGAAGGTGGTGATGAGCTGCCTTCTTGAACAGCTGCAGTCGCTATGGCGTAGGTACACCCACAGTGCTGTTTGGGAAGGAGCTCCAGGATTTTTGACCCAGCGACAGTGAAGGAATGGCACTATAGTCCCAAGTCAGGATGGTGAGTGACTTGGAGGGGAGGTTCCAGGTGGTAATGTTCCCATGTATCTGCTGCCCTTGTCCTTCCAGGTGGTGGTGGTCATGGGTTTTTGAGGTGGGCTCAAAAGTACTTAATTGGCTGCAAAACACTTTAGGATGTCCTTGTGTCATGAAAGTGTTATGGGCCAGGGTTTAGAGAACCCCAAAGTGTACCATGGAGTTCCCCTGACCCACAACTTTTAATAGATTGTGAAATGGGGAGCACACGGCCCACTCTACAGGTGTGGTACAGCAGAAATGGAAAACTACTTTTTAAAAGCAAAACAATGTTTATTCTATGAACTCAAGTTAACCTTTTTAAAACATACAGTGAACATCTTAGCAACCATCAATTCAAATACAACCCCCAAAGACTACAACACTAAGTAAACCTTTAAGCTTTCCTTTTTAACATCCATACGACTTAAAAACAAAACCTTTATCAGAAGCAGATCAGGTTAAAGTCACTACTGAAAACATTTATAATTCTGAATTCACCAAATGATCAAGAGATAGTCTTTTCATGGCAGAGAGAACAGCAGTACACCTGCTTAGTCTGGCTTCAGCTCCAACACTGAAAACGAAACTAAAACACACCCTGCAGCCGGCTCAAAAACGAAAGTAAAAAGCTGAGACAGCCCAGCTCCACCCACTCTCTGACATCACTGCAGTAGTAAACACCCATTTCTTAAAGGTACTCTCACAACAGATATCTATATACACACCCATTTATAAACACCCATTTCTTAAAGGTACTCTCACATGACAAAAGGCATTATGTAAATGCAAGTTATTCTTTCTTTCTGACATTCTCCAGTTGCAACTGCTTAGCATAGACAGTGGGATGCAGGTATTTTCGAGGTGTGTGGACTTGTTTACCTTTGAGGATCAGGATGAAAGTGCACACCACTTGATTTTTACGGAAGTAGTTTGTTAGTTGGCTCTCTTCAGGGACCGGATGCACAGGGCAGGTTGCATGGCAGAACTAATTGTGCGTGATCTGTGGAGGCAATGAATGGGATGCATGGTTTTCCCCTCACTCCCATTACAGACTTTTGCATGCTGTGACAAATTGTCAGAATGTTGCAAACACCTCTATTTAAGTTTGCGTTGATGCACTTTGGCAGGAAGAACATGGACAGACAATATAAAATAAGGGATACAGTTTTGAAGTGGGAGCAGGAGTACAGGGACCTGGGTGTATATATGCAGCGATTATTGAAGGTGACAGGACTGGTGGAGAGAGCAGTTAAAGCATACAGTTTTCGCACGGTGCCGAGGTCCCAGGTTTGATCCCCGCTCAGGGTCACTATCCGTGTGGAGTTTGCACATTCTCCCCGTGTCTGTGTGGGCTTCGCCCCCACTACCCAAATGTGCAGGGTGGGTGGATTGCCACGCTAAATTGCCCCTGAATTGCAAAAAATGAATTGGGTACTCTAAATTTAGTTTTAAAAAGCATACAGTATTCTGGGCTTTATTAATAGGGACATAGAGTACAAGAGCAAGGAGGTTATGCTGAACTTATACAAGACACTATTTCGACCTCAGCTGGAATATTATGTACAGTTCTGTGTGCCACACTACACAAAGGATGTGACTGCATTGGAGAGAGTGCAGGCGAGGTTTCAAGAACGATTCCAAGTTTGAGAAACTTCAGCTATAGGGATAGATTGGAGAGGTTGGGACTGTTCTCCTTGGAGAGAAGAAAACTAAGAGGAGATTTGATAGAGATGTTCAAAATCATGAGGGGGCTGAACAGAGTAGATAGGGAGAAACTGTTCCTGCTTGTAAAAATATCGAGAACAAGAGGGTGCAGATTTAAAATGCTTTGCAAAGGAACCAAAGTTAATGTGAGAAAGAGCTTTCTCGTATTATGAGTGTATGTTTCAGGTTTGGAATGCACTGCCTGGAAGTGTGGTGGAGGCAGGTTCAATCGAGGCATTCAAGATGATTATTTGAACAGAAACAAGGTGGAAGGGGAAAGGGAAAAGGCAGGAGAATGACATAAGCCATAATGTACATTTGGAGAGACGGTGCAGATATGATGGACCAAATGGCTTCCCTCCGCACTGCAATACCTGCGATTCTGTGATTTTGCATAAAGTAATAGCCACAGTTCTGTTACTGTGATTTACAAATCATTTATGTTGCCGAAGCTAAAATAGGCTATCTGCAAGGCTTACATCGCCCAGAATAATTCAGATTACCGAATGGCAGATTTGGCGACAAGTTCTCCCAACAATGATCCACTCGGAGGTCCCAGATTGCAGTAACACAAGCTTAGTGTTAATAGCTGACAGTTCTCCTTTAGTCCACAGCAGAGGCCCCTGAGCCCTTCATCAAGAAACCTGAAAATAATAAACTTGTTACTAATGTATGAGAGGAAACATATTTATACTCCGACTTGTATGACCATTTGCTTGTCAGAAGAAACAGTTGAATGTTCCAAATAATAAGGCTGATTTAATTTTTACTTAAATAAATTTAGAAATCAAAATTAAGTTTACGGTAAGCATTCTTCTTTTGCAACCAAGTTCATATTAAAGATCAATATACTCCAGATTAATAACTACATTCAAATATGTACATTATAAGATGGGTCAGATGAACATAATCTCTTAGCCCATTCAATCTCAATATTCAATGAGGCCTGCTATCTTCCCATTGGGGCACCTAACCATTTCTTAACTGAGTTGGTATTAGGGCCTTGACATTGCTCGGAGGTATGAGTTACAAGACAGTACTTTCAATTCTCTGTTTATTCTTAGGCCAGATATATTGGGCTAGAACAAAAACAACTGCAAGTACAGGATAATTGTGAATAAATCAAAGAGGGAGTTCAGGAGAAACGTCTTTACCGAGAGAGTGGTTGGAATGTGGAACTTGCTATCAGTAGTTGAGATGAATAGCATTGGTGCATTCAAGGGGAAGTTGGATAAGGATATATGAGAAAAAGGAATAGAAAGGTATGTTGATGGAGTTAGCTGAAGCAGGGAGTTGGGAGGAGACTCTAGAGCCATAAATACCACAATGGGCTTCTTCAAACAAATGCCTATTTTTGTAATAATAATTCTAAATACTTGGTAATTTAATCAAATTCATTTCTGAAATTTGTTGTTCTGATACATTTCTGACAGTAATGAGTAAATAGTGCCTGGGAACAGAATACTAACATGAGGGATAATCCCATTTTTAAAGAATTGAATTAAAAAACAGCATATTGTTTTAAAATGCCTCTACGTGCTGAAGGTAGTTTGAAGCTATTATTGTTTAGTGTTAACCAGCTCATAGCACTGTATGACGTTAATGGTCATATAAAGAATGTCCTGCAGCCATAACTCTTAGCTGTTTTGATCTACATAAACTAGCCTGTTTTTGGAGCAGTCCTACATTATTATATAGGAGCAGCCCTAAGTGGTTCAATGAATAACGTCCTTCACATCTTAACAGGTGATTAACTTTCATCCATCTTTCCCAATTCGTTCCAAAGACAATAAATATCTTAAAGGAAAGCAGTGAATCCTCAGATGATGGTGAAATGCCCCAATTCTTTCCCCGCACCTATGGCAGACTTTTGTCTGTTTCCATTGCTGGTAATTCCCAGAACAGGTCACATGTCTGTCACTGAGGAAATCAATGTTAGTTACTCAAAATTTTCAGGGGGCAGAATCTGGGAGGGGGTTAAGAAGAACAAGAATACTTCCATAGGCATTCTTGGAACTGTGCAAGATAAACACCAGAAGGTATCACAGCAAGCCAAGAATGCATCACCTGATGATGCCCTTTCATATCCTCACCACCATAGCCTGTTGAATGACAGTATGTACTGAACCAGGCAATTGACAATGACTATACTTGAAGGTAGTACGGTGCACTCAGACACATACCAATAGGGTCACATTGCACAGTATTATATAACTGGCCTTGGTACAGTTGGAAAATTTGATGGAAATTGCAGTAATCTGCTTACCAGACTGCAATGAAACCAATATAAATCTTCTCCAAGATATTGTCATTTAGAGCTTTTGCAACGGTGACAGCCAACTCTCCTGTACCGGCGGCAGCTAAAAACTCACTCAGCTATTAGGAGAGCTCTGATGCCAATATGTATAATTGGCTATCTCTCATCTTTAACTTTGTCCTGCGATGAATCTGGCTCAAATAAATGATTCTGGACCTCTCTTGTTCTTAAGATCTCCACTGACTTCAGCTCATCTCAATCCCTCCCACTGATTCTGTCATCATGGTTACTTGATCCACTTGAGCTCTTTAAGCACTTTGTGATCAAACAACATGACTCAGATCCTTCAGACTTGGGTGACTGACCTTCCCTATCCTTCAGCTTTTCACCTCTTCTCTACAGAGTTGGTCAGGGTGTGGAGAGAGGGATAACTCACAGGGGTGATCTATCTTGGCAGGGGCCTCCAATGAGCACAGGGGGCCTGAAAGGCGGCACAGCCTCCCCTTCACATTTCCACTCATCCTGTGCTCATCCCACAAGCAATGAGAGAGATTGAAATAAGTGGTTCGTGCAAATTTGCAAACATTGAAATAAATGGGGATGGCGATTTGAGGGGCACCTTCTTTAGTCTCGGATTCAAGGGGTTAGTCATTCCTGAGGACAGGGGAGGAGAGCCTGCACACTATTTGCCATATTGACTTTTGATGACCAAAGGTGTATGAAGTGCACTGTGTGATATGGGAAATTTGGGGGTTGGGCAAAGACCAAACACCACTACAGTTCATTGTACCTGTTCCAGCCACGTTTGTTGCAGGGATAAGGTGACATTCCACAGGCAAAAACAGTGACAGTGATTGCCACATTTGAGAACCAGTCCTGATGTTAGGAGTCTTTTTCAGATTATTACACGTGACCAGTTGGGAATATTAACAGTTTAAGCAATATTGCAATGGCTTATATTTTAAAATTAAAAGTTTTATGACCTGCAGGCCATGGGTGGGATTCTCCATCCCGCTACCCCATTTTCCGGCGCGGTGCGCCCCCCCCCTGGCAGCAGGATTCTCCGTTCCCACAGCCAGCCAATGGGGTTTCCCATCGTGGCCACTCCACACCGTTGGGAAACCCACGTGTGTGGTAGCGCTGCCGGCGAAGCGGAGGATCCCACCGATGGAGAATCCCACAGCATATACTTACTCGTTATAATCTAGAACAATGCAAGTCAATGCACTAGAACTGACAGCCTTCCCAAGCCTTTCTATTGACCATGTATCTATTCCACAATCCAACAGCTCTATTTTGGAAAATGGATAGGATGTTCGTCCGCGGAGTTCCAGAACTATTGCCTATAGAGTTACAATGAACAGGATAAAAGGCAAGCTGTTAACAATTACTTTTAAAGGTTACTTGAAGCTAAGAAACAAGAGTCTTTTTGTAGTTTTATGCATTTCACTTACGAAAACAAATGAAGGCTTCAGAATTCCCACAACATGCCTGTGCCAGGGAGGTGGAGGGGATTATTTTAATGAATTAAAAAGTATGGACAGCACGATGGCGCAGTGGGTTAGCCCTGCTGTCTCACGGCGCCGAGGTCCCAGGTTCGATCCTGGCTCTGGATCACTGGCCGTGTGGAGTTTGCACATTCTCCCTGTGTTTGTGTGGGTTTCGCCCCCACAACCCAAAGATGTGCAGGGTAGGTGGATTGGCCACACTAAATTGCCCCTTAATTGGAGAAAATGAATTGGGTAATCTAAATTTAAAAAAAAAGTATGAATATAAGATGCACGGTTCCCTTTAATTTTATAAAGGTCAATAATGAATACAAACACAGGCACGAGAAGACCACTTGGTCCACTAAACCTGGCCTATTTTCATGATGGTAGGGTATCTCGATTAGACACTTCCTCGCCTCTCTGGAGATATGTCATCTCCTGACAGAGGCAAAGAGAGAAAAATCCATGGTTAATGATGAAAATTCAAACTACACTGGAAAGCTTCTCTCTGCTCCTCTCGATGATCAGAATCAGTCCAGGAGATAAACAATAATAATCTTTATTATTGTCACAAGTAGGCTTACATTAACATTGCAATGAAGTTACTGTGCAAATCCCCTAGTCGCCACACTCCGGCTCCTGTTCGGGTACACTGAGGGAGAATCCAGAATGTCCAATTTACCTAACAAGCACATCTTTTGGGACTTGTGGAAGGGAACCGGAGCACCTGGAGGAAACCCACGCAGACATGGGGAGAACGTGCAGACTCCGCACAGACAGTGACCCAAGCCGGGAATCGAACCCGGGTGACAACATATTTGTTATCTGCTAACCCATTTACCTTGATATGACACAGTCATCGACACAATCAAGACCAAACTCCTTTGTATCTTAAAACAAAATTGAGAATCTACTTATCTTTTAATTAAAAGGAAAGGGGACTTAACTCCTACATCTTTCCTTAATCTTTTTGGGGTATGTGGTATTCATGACCAACATCTGTATCCTGAACTCAACAAATTTACAATGAACACCAGCTACCATGAGGTGTGCGAAAGTGAGACTGAAATCAGAAACTTGCAATAAGGAAAATCAGAAGTAATGCAGACACAGCAAATAACATTCTTTCTGCTAGCAATTTGCAATATGGACATTCCCCTCGCACCAAGTCAGGCAATGCATGGACCAGTGGAGAACCTGGACGCATCTCCTTTATAAATGTAGAAGACACACAAAGAAGTGGCAATCTAAGTGAGCAGGAGATCTTGGCTGTGCTGGGACTTTTTTTAAACATGGTTTTGATGGATTATTGATCATCGACATCAACAATTTTAATGTTAAAATACTGCGATCTGAATTCTAGATTGAGTGAAGCATTTGAAAGGCACCACTAGTTTTTGCATTGCAAATACTGCAGATATGCAGTTACCATCGCCTTATATGACTTTGCCTGCGTATAGGTTGATTGACTGCACAATTTGCAGTCAGAAGCAACATTATAGTCTGGGTTTTTGCACCATTGAGATATGTGTGTCTGGAAGCTCCACGAGATGCACTGCAGCAACACGCCAAGGCTCCTTTGACAGCAGTTATGCCACATAGGTTCAGGGAGGTGGCTCACTGCGGCAATTGGTGATGCGCAACAAGTGCAGGCTTAGCCAACGATGCTTACATCCCATGGATTAATCAAAGAAAAGCTTAACATGTGGCAAATTTGGTGAGGAATTCAGGTTCATTGAAAAACATTGGAAAGGAAGTCACAATTCAGCCTAAATCACTGGTAAAATTGTGAAAGACAGACGCTTCAAGTCATTTTTGAGAATTATTACTGGTAATGATAATAATAATCTTTATTTGGTGATATAAGTGGAAGTTCGTGCCTAACTGAATCATTTGGTAATAACTATTCCCATCTCACACTCCACCAACCCCAACAGGTGGGAAATGTAGGGGGGTGCACTTGGACTTTTCATTCTGCAGGAGATTATTAAAAGTCTAAGAACCGAATTTCCAGTCCCACATGCTCCGAGACGGGCTGGAACAAAACATTTACCTCTAAATAGTTTTTTGTAAATTCACAAATACCAAGATGTCACAGTTCAATACCCGGTCAAGTCTATGGCACCATGATGCCCATGTTTATTAATTTAACGTGTACTCTCTCCACTCAGGCCCCCACAAACCAGTGGCTTCAACATGATAGGAATATCGTTGCTTGAGTTGCGAAAGTTACTTTTGTGAAAGTATCAGTGCTTGTAGGTGATTGATTACATTTATATTTCTGCATTCTGTACCATTGTTGAAGGATTGGATTTAATTACCTTACACACACAAATCGTTGACCTTGCAGTAGATTCTGAAATATGGGGCTGTAGTTAACGGGGGAGCATATTGTTTGACCCCTAGAAGAAATGTTGCACGCCAGTTGACTCACGTTAAACAAAGGCCATCCCACAGGAATAACATTATAGAGTCACTACAGTGCAGAAGGAGGCCATTTGGCCCATCGAATCTGCGCAGAACTTCTGAAAGAGCACCCTAACTAGGGCCACTCTGTTGGCCTATCCCTGTAAACCTACCTAACCAATTGGACACCAAGGGGCAATTTAGCACGGCTAATCCACCTAACCTGCACATATTTTGACTGTGGGAGGAAACCAGAGCACCAGGAGGAAACTCACGCAGACACGGGACGAATGTGCAAACTCCACACAGAGAGTCACCCAAGGTCGGAATTGATCCCGTTTCCTTGGAGCTGTGAGGTAGCAGTGCTAACCACTGTGCCACCGTGCTGAGGGCAGAATGAACAAGATGATGAGAGTGGGACATCAATCTCTCACTGGGAGGAAGCCCTACCTGTGGTGGATGTATTATACCAATAAGCCACCATTGTATCTGTACCATGCTTTGCCCTTGTATTTGTATCTGTGCTATGCTGTTGCCCTTGTGGGCTCCATCTATGGGCCATTGTATGGCATTATCCATAGGGGAACATGTTGGGGCATGTATGGGCTCCGCCCATGGCTCCTCCCCTTGAAGGGAGGCATAAAGAGCAGTAGACCTGTGGGCGGTTCTCAGTATTGGATCAGTCGCAGGTAGGCACTGTTCTAAGTTGATTAAAGCCACGGTTCACTTCTACTCTTGTCTCGAGTGAATTGATGGTCGCATCAATTTAATCAACTTAAACGCAACTATGGAATTGGTCCTCAAACCTGACCGACTGGAACTCGATCCGCAGGCCGCGGAGGCAAAATACATTTTTTCGCACTGGCTCCGCTGCTTCAAGGCCTATCTCACAGCCTCCTCCACGCCTTCCGTCACCGACGAACAGAAGCTGAGCCACCTCCACGCACGGGTGAGCCATCGAATCTCTGTTCAACTCGACGAGGCCTCCTCCTATGCAGATGCCCTCGCGATGCTCGAACGCCTCTATGTACTGCCCGTGAACAAGGTCTACGCGCGACACTTCCTCACCACTCGCCACCAGCGCCCTGGGGAATCGCTAGAAGACTACCTACGTGACCTCAAAGCCCTCGCACGCAGCTGCAACTACCAGGCCGTTACGGCCACTCAACATATGGAACTCGCCGTCCGAGACGTCTACGTGGCGGGAGTCCAGTCCAACTACGTGAGACAACGCCGACTCGAAAATGGGGCCCTGGACCTGGATCAGGCGGTAAAGTTAGCCTCCTCTTTGGAAATAGCGTTCCAGAGCCTTAATGCATTCCCGACTGACCATACGACCCCCTCGTGGACCCCCGATCAAAGACTACCCCAGGCTTGTGCCGTGCGGCCGTCCGCCCACCATGGGGGGCTACTCTGCTATTTCTGCGGCCAGTCCCAACACCCCTGGCAGCACTGCTCGGCCCGTAACACGAACTGCAGCAGCTGTGGGAGAAAAGGACATTTCGCCAAAGTCTGCCTGGCCAGGTCCAAGAACTCTAACTCACAGGCCCGATCCTCAGACTTACAGGCCCACAGACCCCGCAGTGTGGCAGCGGGTCTGCCGACTCCACCCCCTCTAGACGCGTCATCAGCCTCCTGCTATCCGTGGGGGCAGCCATCTTCCAGCCCTCACAGCACATGCAACTCACGGGGGCCGCCTTCTTGGCCATCCTCCCCCACGCGGCTGGCCACATGCGATCCATGGGGGCCGCCATCTGCCATGCCGCACGACGCGTATGATCAACAAGGGCGGCCTATCGCGGAACCGCCCCAGCTCCTCCGACCACGCCGGCTACCCGCAACTCAGCGCGGTCACCCTGGACCAGTCGCGACCCAAGCACCTCCGGAGCTCCATGATGACTGGGTAAGGGCACGAGACGCCTTGCCTTTTCGACTCCGGGAGCACAGAGAGCTTTATTCACCCGGACATGGTGTGACGCTGCTCGCTCCCAATCTTCCCGGCGCACCAAACCATCTCCCTCGCCTCTGGGTCGCACTCGGTGAAAATCCGAGGGTGCACTACCGCAATACTGGGCGCCGAGTACAGCAATTAAAAATTATATGTGCTCCCAGACCCCTGCGCTCCTCTCCTATTGGGACTAGATTTCCAATGCAACCTCAGGAGTCTAACCCTAAAGTTCAGGGGGCTCCTACCCCCACTCACCATATGCAGCCTCGCAACCCTAAAAGTCGACCCTCCCCCACTCTTCGCAAACCTCACCGCCGACTGCAAACCAGTCGTCACCAGAAGCAGGCGGTATAGCATACAGGACAGGACTTTTGTCAGGTCTGAGGTCCAGCGACTCCTGCGGGAGGGAGTCATCGAGGCCAGCAATAGCCCCTGGAGAGCTCAGGTGGTGGTCGTCAAGACCGGGGAAAAGAACTGGATGATTGTAGATTACAGCCAAACCATAAACCGGTACACGCAACTCGATGCCTACCCCCTTCCCCGGATTGCAGACATGGTAAACTAGATCGCACACTATCGGGTGTTCTCCACGGTGGATCTGAAGTCTGCATACCATCAGCTCCCAATCCGCCCGGAGGACTGCCACTACGCGGCTTTTGAGGCAGACAGCCGCCTTTTCCACTTCCTCCGGGTCCCCTTTGGCGTCACGAACGGGGTTTCGGTCTTCCAAAGAACAATGGACTGAATGGTGGACCAGTACGGGCTGCGGGCCACATTTCCGTACTTGGACAATGTCACCATCTGCAGCCATGATCAGCAGGACCACGACGCCAACCTCCACAGATTTCTCCAAACCGCCCAAACCCTAAACCTCACGTATAACAAGGAGAAATGTGTTATCCGCACAACCAGACTAGCCGTCCTCGGCTACGTCGTGGAAAATGGAGTTCTAGGACCCGACCCCGACCGTATGCGCCCCCTCCTGCAACTCCCCCTCCTCCACTGCCCCAAGGCCCTGAAGAGGTGCCTCGGGTTCTTTTCATATTATGCCCAGTGGGTCCCTAACTATGCGGACAAAGCCCGCCCACAATCAAGGCGGGCACCTCTTCCCACTGGCGACTGAGGCCCGCCAGGCCTTCAGCTGCATCAAGGCGGACATCGCCAAAGCCACGATGCACGCGATGGACGAGTCCGTCCCCTTCCAGGTGGAGAGCGACGTATCAGAGGTCACTCAGGTCAATCAAGCAGGCAGACCGTTAGCGTTTTTTTCGCGCACCCTCACCACCTCCGAAATTCGGCACTTCTCAGTCGAAAAAGAGGCCCAAGCCATCAGGGAAGCCGTACGGCACTGGAGGCACTACCTCGCTGATAGGAGGTTAACCCTCGTCACCGACCAACGATCGGTAGCCTTCATGTTCGATAATATGCAGCGGGGCAAAATCAAGAACGATAAGATCTTGAGGTGGAGGATCGAACTCTCCACCTATAATTACAATATAGTATATCGTCCTGGGAAGCTTAATGAGCCCCCAGATGCCCTGTCCCGCGGCACATGAAATGAAATGAAATGAAAATCGCTTATTGTCACAAGTAGGCTTCAATGAAGTTACTGTGAAAAGCCCCTAGTCGCCATATTCCGGCGCCTGTTCGGGGAGGCTGGTATGGAAATTGAACCGTGCTGCTGGCCTGCCTTGGTCTGCTTTAAAAGCCAGCGATTTAGCCCAGTGAGCTAAACCAGCCCCTTGCCAGATGCGCCAGGGCGCAAGATAACCGACTACGGGCTATCCACGATGACCTGTAGGCGATTCTCAGTATTGGCTCAGTCGCAGGTAGGCACTGTTCTAAGTTGATTAAAGGTACGGTTTACTTCTCTTGTCTCGAGTGAATTGATGGTCGCATCACTACCCTTGAGAACTTACAGGCAATCTGGTTGGCTTTGGTTAGCTCAGCAGCACCAGAATACAGTAATGGGGGCTTCTGTGACTTCCAGCAAGTCCACAGGTGAAGGAGACATTGTCAACAGGGAAAGTAAAATCTGGGATTTTGGACAGGGAAGGATTGGAGAGCCTAGGGAAGTGGGTGCGAGGGGGCACAGGAGAAGCTATCATCTTGGGAGCTGGTGCCCCGGTGAGCACAGAGAGCTTCCAAAGGACGACCCAACCTTCCTTCCCGCATTGCAATCAGTTTGTTTTTAAAAAAATGTTTTGTCCACTCCCGTTCGCAAGCCCATGCCGACTGTTCTATGGTATGAGCAGCATATTCTGCATGTCAATTGGCTTGGTAACAAGCTCAATTGAACCCTAATTATTTATTTGAAATGGCCGTTGTGCTGCCAAGTTCAGCATTGCCCACCTACCTTCGGGAGGCAGCCCAGGGTAGGATGGGAAGGTAGTTGCTTGCCACCCCCTGAATTTAAATGCCCTCCATCACAGAAAACACATGTCTACGTAGTCTCAAATTGCCATTAAAATGAGTACGATTACTTACTAAATTTGCTACATCTTGGTTGTTAAGAGCAATGTGCCAGACACACAATTCTTTTCCATACATGTAGCGTTCATCTCGGATTGTCGTTAGCAATGGCTTCAGAATGACTGGTGGTAAATCACCTGCAGTTGTCTCAGGGGGTGCAAGAATGAACTAGAAAGCAACCAGAAATAATTAGACAATAACATCTTCTACTCCAATTAACACTTGATCCACACTTTATGTACATTAACACGGAGTCTACAATGTCAAATTTCATTATGCTAAAAAAAATCCACATTTTTGTCATCCTCTTCTACTTCCTTGCAATTTAATCTTTTTCTTAAACCTCACTGTGAATACATTTCAAGACTTCTGTGATTTTTTTTTGTTCCAATGAGATTTTTGCATAACCTTCTGCATATTTCAGTTGTAATGATACTGCAAAAGTCCTTCCCGTCTATTTCCTTTGTTCCCACTTATTTTATTTTATTGATTTGGTCCATGGATCAATAATTGGGATGTGCCTTTAAGTAGAGGGAGGAAAGCAGAAGGCTCAAAGTTTAAAACAGCTGGCTTGCCAGGATACTGTAGTCTTAGACTTTGATTTTGGGAGAAGGAGTAGCCAGACATTTCGGCACCAAGTAGATTTTGGACAGGGAAGGATTGGAGAGCCTAGGGAAGTGGGTGCGAGGGAGGAACCAGTTTTGGAGTGAATCGGTTTGATTGGTTAACTGGCAAGCAATGGGTTGGCCAGGGACAGTGTTCTGCCTGACAACAGTCAATGATTGGTTCCTGCAGGGTGAATTTTCTGAGAGAACCTTCCAGAAGTGATCGGACCTCAGAGGTTAAAGGAGCTTTTTTCACTCTGCTGCCTGTTGTCTGCTATCTGTCGGTAGAAGCTGAAGATCTTTTAAGCATATCGTAACCAGCAGCTTTTTGTTCTTCAGGAGCTGAAGTAAAATAACTGATCTATTGTTTTGAAAGCAGTGAGTGTCCAGCATATCCTTTGCTGTAAACCTGAAAGGATGCTGGGTCTGCAGGGAAAGTAAACGACCTGGCCTGAGAAGATCATATCAAGCCTGCAAGAAAGGAAGGACGAAACCAGAAGCCTGAACTTCAGAGAAACATTGGCTGGACATCATCGCTGTGAATCAAAGATCCCTATGCTTTTATCTTATTAATATTTCTTTCCCTTTCCACCACCCTTCCCCCTCTATGTGGTTTGTCTGAGTCTGTGTAAAGAATGGGGCGAGTTAGAAAAGTGGAGGGAAAAGGGTTTGGAAATGAGTAGTAGATAGACAACTACATTTTCTGTCTGTGTAATTAAAGATACTATTCAAAATAAAAGGTTACTTGTGTTTTAAAGTTACAAAGCTGGTGACGGTAGTTTATTGGACTCAACCAAAGACCTCTTAAATAAATCTAATTTCACTTGTGTTGCGACTCCGGGTCAAGTGGGGCTGGAATTGACCGGGCAGTAGCCCAGGGAGTTGTAGCAATACCATGACCACAATTTCATGTGTGCTTCCTGGACATTTCTATTACTTACCAAACCATTACATTATTAAATGTTTATCCACTTATTTATTGGTTTTCTTTCCACAACCAACCAATTTTGCTGATTTTCTTAATAATCCAGTTTGTGATCCGTTTCTATGCAGAAAACATTCACATTATTCAGAAGCAGAATATTGTTATCATACTACATTTTTCTGTATTCTAACAGATAACATCTGGCAACCTCCCCCACATAGATCCAGGATGTTTAATATTGGGCCTTTGAAATTGCAGAAGGAAATTCAGAAACAGGAAACCACCAACAAGCCAGAAGAGGGGGGTAAAGTTTAATATTTGGGGTGATACAAAACAGGTGATAGCAAATCAGTAGTCCTTTAATTCCCACTAATTTTTATTTACATTAACTTTCTCTTTCACACAAAGTGAGATTCTCTGGCCTCCCACCTGCATGTTTCTTGGTGGCGCGCTGTTCGCTGCCAGCGGGATTATTTGCTCCCGGCATTGTCAATGGAAATTCCCAATGATGCCACCCCATGCCGCTGGGAAAGTCACGGTGGGGATGCGCTGCCAGCGTAATGAGAGAATTCTGTTGCCAGTGAAATGCCGAAGAATTCCAGCCAAGATCTAATCCCAGGTTGCTTAACAGCCTGCCTCCACTGACACCAAAGTGGTGGATCATATGTTAGCCAGTTGGATGCATTCATTAGACATCATGGGGTGAATTCTCTGCCCCCGGTGGGGGGCTTTCCAATCCGGTGGAGAATCGAGTGATGAGCAAAAACCGGGATTGGCACCCGGATCCCCCGCCAGCAGCGGCAGCATGCTAGATGCCCCGTTCCTGCGAGAGGATGCAAATGGGTTACTTGCATCCAATTTACGGGCTACAAGCCTGATTGAGCGATGACCGTTGATGCTCCAACCCTCTTAGCCAGGTTTCATTCAGGCGTGGATTGGTGCAAGTATTTGCAAGCTTGGCCCTGATATGAGTGGCCATGCATTGGGCCAAGAGGGTAAGTATTTAACCAAAGCCCATCAGAGGGTGCCCCACAATGCAAATTCTGTCCACCTCCCCAGTCCCCCTATCTCCCCCCCCCCCATCAGACCCTGGACAGAGTCCCCATATCAGAGACATTCCCCTATCAGAAACACCCCTCATCAGAGACAGCCATATCCGAGAACCCCATATCAAAGAACCCATATCATACCCCCCCCACATCCCATCAGTCATCTCATAGGGCAGCACGGTAGCATTGTGGATAGCACAATTGCTTCACAGCTCCAGGGTCCCAGGTTCGATTCCGGCTTGGGTCACTGTCTGTGCGGAGTCTGCACATCCTCCCAGTGTGTGCGTGGGTTTCCTCCGGGTGCTCCGGTTTCCTCCCACAGTCCAAAGATGTGCAGGTTAGTTGGATTGCCCGTGATAAATTGCCCTTAGTGTCCAAAATTGCCCTTAGTGTTGGGTGGGGTTACTGGGTTATGGGGGTAGTGTGGAGGTGTTGACCTTGGGTAGGATGCTTTTTCCAAGAGTCGGTGCAGACTCGACGGGCCGAATGGCCTCCTTCTGCACTGTAAATTCTATGATATGATAATCTATGATAATCTCTGTCTGGAAGCTAAAGAGCAGTCCAGGCAGAAGCAGTGAAAAATCACTGCGTTTTCACTTACCTATCCCTTTACACCGGCTGCCTCAGACAGAAATGTTGAAAGCAGCAGCTGTTACTTCACAGAAATCCAAAGCGCATCACAAAGGCTTTAAACCCCCTCAGACCCTTTGATCTGCAAGGCTTCTATTGAAGACAAATAGCTTTTTGTAGGTTGTAATTAACAGGGTAATAACTTCCAGGCAGTCAAATGCCTGGATTTTTAATTTTCATTTCCCTTCACGCTTGAATGCATCTCAAGTACCCTGCTTTGAATCTAATCACAATGTTTATATATATCTAGCCATGATTGACAGACCTTCACCACCTCAAAAGAAGCTAAGTGCTTTCTGCTGAGAAAAAGAGGAACTGAAAGCACCTACCTCCCAGATGTTTCTGCCTGGACTGCTCTTTAGCTTCCATGTAAGGTGACTGATGGGGGTGGGGGGAGGGGGGGGGGAGCGATTGGGGGTTTCTGATATGCGGGTCTCTGAGGGGTGCCTCAGATAAGGGAATCTCTGATATGGGCATGTCTCTGAGATGGGTGGGTGTCTGAGGTGGGAGTCTCTGAGGTGTCTGATGGGGGTGTTTCTGTTGGGAGTCTGATGGGAGGGTGTCGGTCATCCTTATGTGTGCGTGCTGTGGTGAGAGGGTGACCTGTAATGTTGCGAGGGGGAGGGGGACTCAAAATGCTGGCCTGGTATCGGGTTTCCTCCCTGCCATGCATAAATTTGCATGGCAAGGGAGAGGGAATGGTTCCTGGATGCCACTCCTAGAGCCAGCACAGACCAGGAATGATTCTACTCTGGGAACAGAACTTAGTTTCTCAAACAGAGAATCCTGCCCACATTGTTGTCACTGATGACATAGGATAATGAATAAAGTGCAAGGACTACAAAAGACCATTATTAACAAAATTTAGAAATGCTAGTAAATCCAATAGTCCCCCTAGAGATGGAAAGAAGTGGTCAAAACTTTCAAAATATTTGATTAATTTATCAATTTACCTCATAATTTGAGCCCCCAAAATCAGGGGTATGGATTAGCAACATGGCTGGGTTTCTCAGGCTTGAGAAAATTAAGTTCGCCCTGATAGGATGAGTGTTAGGGTTCGTCCGCAGGTGGCAGCCATTTATCGACTTCTTTTGGGAAAACTAAACTCTCAGCAGATACAATAAGCGGGCGGAGGTTAGGGAATAAGGGGGTAGAGGGAGTTAGTTTAGTTTAGGTTAGTTCAATTTAGGCGGGTTCAGCGAGGGGAGATCGAGGGACTTGGGGATTGTGTGTAAAAGCTATGTTGGTGGGGTATGGTTGTTGGTTGGGGGGGGGGTGTTAATAATAAAATATAATCGCTTATTGTCGCAAGTCATCTTCAATGAAGTTACTGTGAAAAGCCCCTAGTCGTCATGTTCCGGCACCTGTTCGGGGAGGCCGGACGGGAATTGAACCCGCGCTGCTGGCATTGTTCTGCATTACAAGCTGGCTGTTTAGCCTGGGCTAAACCAGCCCCATGTGTTACACACTGAATTAGGTTTACATTTGTATTTGTATCTTCTTCTGTTATCAAACCATAAACGCCTTAATAAAATGTTTGTTAAAAAAAGATTTACCTTATAATCTACCCAAGTTAGAATGGCAGCGCCATTAACTTTAGTTACACATCGCGAGCCATGTATAGTTACATCGAGCACAGCCAACTGAATGGTAAGGTGCAAGATGACTTACCGAACGTCTTCTTCATATCACTGGCTCTATTTTATAGAATTGTGACTGAATTCTTCCCATTGATTGTTTAAAAATCTTGATGCTACCTCAGACTTTTACTATTGCTACAAAGTCGACTTATTGGGGATCGAGTATTTTCTAGTTGGATCTGGAAACCTCAGGGTTTCTACAACCAACAACCTCCTGCACAAAGACAGACCTGCTGCATGCAGTATTCGGATAACGAAGGAAGTCACTTGACCAGTATTTTTAACAGAAACTCTCATTGCCGTCGCCATATTTGTGGTTGTTTACAGTAATTGTCTCCACCTCAAAACCAGAAAATTAAATGTTACAAGTGTCCCATTTTTGGTTTCCTTTGATATAAAAAACCTTTCATGTGAGATTTTCCCAATCTTAGGGTTCTTTTTACAACACCCTCTGGGCATCTGTTCTAACATATGTTTTACATTTTACTTGAGATTTGGAAAACAAATACATGTTTTGTTTCCAGAGACACTGAGCGTGTCAAGAATTATTTACTTGCACCAGCTTTCTACAGTCCTGTTGTACCCTCAATAGCGACGCTTAGAGTGTAAACGGCAAAGAAGGCTTTAATAAGCTAAGAACTAGCCTGGTGCCGAGACGTGTGCTAACAGAGGCGCCGCCCACAAGGTGGCCCCTTATATACGGCTCCCAGATGGGCGGAATCCCCCAGGGTTCCAAGCCCGGTCTTAAAGGGGACATCGCCTTACATGATGACAAGGGTACAGTGTTACAGCAACCGTTCAGCACAAGTCCCAAAACGAACTTGCTGCGCAGCCAGTGTTTGAACAAATTTACACGCTTAGCTTGTTCTGCCTTTCAATTCGATCACAATTGATTTGCATCTTACCTTTGCCTATCCACTTTTGGTTCCGGAGCATCTCAGACGTTTGCATAGCAAAAACCTATCAATGCTTCTCAAAAATACATTGTGTTGCAGTCAGCCGAGAGGTGAGGAAAATGGGGGAAACATTATTCCACCACCTCCCCTTGTCTGTAATAATTCTAATTTTCATACCTGAGGGTAATGTACCCAGGGCAGTATGTGAACAAGAATAATCTTTTTATCCCCAAATCTCCATAATACTAATGTCCACAATACCCATTTTCTCGAATACACACTTCCCCCAAATGTGGCAAGACAATGCAGTTGAAGACAAAGAGGATGTCCTCAGTACACGTGACAATAAACAAATCCAAATCCAATATCTTGTGATGAAATTTCCAGGAATACGTCCAACCCTATTTGACAGCCCGATACGTACTGCCTACTGTGGTGTTGGGTGTTCTAACACACAGAAGAGCCAACACAGTTGCATATGGTACAACACTTGTTTATTTAAACTCACTATTTACAACTTGGTCTTTGCACTCTGCACGTGGGGGGCTCCCTGCTTGTTGTGTTTCAATTGCTCTTTCATGCTTCCTTCTCCCCAGACCTACTGACCTCCAGGTGTCGTGCTCGTGCTTTTTATGTGGTTGGTGTTCTTGTCTGTGATTGGTTGTGGTGTTGTGTACTCTGATTTGCCTGTTAGTGTGTCCATCATGATGTGTGTGTTTGAATATCATGACATCCCCCCTTTTTACAAAGATATGTGCCTACGTGGTAATAAATATGATCGTGACGTGAGTGCATCTAAGAGTGTGTGTGTGTCGTGTGCAGCATGTGTCTATGACGGAACTATGTACATGGGGCGATGTCGAGTGCGTCACATGAATCCAGTTGTACCATAACATAACAGAAATGCGAACGAGAGAAGAAGAAAAAAAATTTTGAACAGTTGTCCAGTCAGACGACATCTGGAACGATAAACAACAACAGGTTATCATGTAAAATTGTCCAACTTATTAAACATATGAACTGTATTATAAGTCCATTCTAATGGGTTTGCGACGAATTCGGGTTGACCGCCTTAAGGGTGGATCAAGAACCACCGGCTGCTGTGCAGGCATGGCCATGGGTGGCGATGGAAAGGGCGTGATGTGCGGCAGCTCCACAAAGTCATCCTCGGAAGCCTGTTGAGGATCTGGCGTGTTGTGTGGCTGTGAACGTGGAAGTCGGCGAAGGGCGCGCCGATTGCGGCGACGCACGGAACCATCCGGCATGCGAACCAGGAACGAGCGGGGAGCCACTTGTCGGAGGACTTCGGCCGGTGCTGACCAGCCACCATACGGTTGATGGACGCGTACTTTGTCTCCGGAGGACAGGGGGGGCAGGTCCGTCGCTCGTGTGTCGTACCGACCTTTCTGGCGATCACGCTGCAGTTGCATGTCCCGAAGAACCGCCTCATGGTCTGTTGTCGGTGCCAGGACGGAAGGTACCGTCGTCCTGAGGGAGCGACCCATTAGTAGCTGCGCTGGCGAGAGGCCCGTGGATAACGGGGCCGATCGATAGGCCAGCAAGGCAAGGTTAAAGTCCGATCCGGCATCAGCCGCCTTGCACAGGAGCCGCTTTGCGATGTGGACACCCTTTTCAGCCTTCCCGTTCGATTGTGGATGCAGAGGGCTGGATGTCACATGAGTGAAACCATATGCTGCGGCAAAGGACGACCATTCACGGCTGGCAAAACAAGGTCCATTGTCTGACATGACAGTCCTTGGAATGCCATGGCGAGCAAACGTTTCCTTGCAGGCCCCAATGACTGCGGACGACGTCAGATCATGGAGAGGCATGACTTCCGGGTAGTTTGAGAAGTAGTCTATAATAACAATGTAATCTCTGCCGAGCGCGTGAAATAGGTCAACACCCACCTTCGCCCAGGGGGACGTCACCATCTCGTGTGGTAGAAGTGTTTCCGGAGGTTGCGCCGGCTGAAACCTCTGACAGGTTGTGCAGTTGAGCACCATGTTGGCTATGTCTTCATTAATACCCGGCCAATATACCGCCGCCCGGGCCCTTCGTCTGCATTTTTCGACACCCAAGTGGCCTTCGTGTAGTTGACGAAGAATCATCTGGCGCACACTGTGTGGAATGACGATCCTATGCGATTTCATAAGGACCCCGTCTATATTGGTGAGATCATCTCGCACATTGTAAAACTGGGGGCACTGCCCTTTTAGCCACCCTTCCGTCATGTGGCGCATCACTCGCTGCAGCAGAGGGTCAGTCGCCGTCTCTGCGCGTATGTGGGCCAGACAAGGATCATCAGCTGGCATATTTGCTGCTGTCAGAGTCACGTGTGCCTCAATTTGACGCACGAACCCCTCCGCATCTGGTGGTGTGCTCACTGCTCGGGAAAGAGTGTCCGCCACTATGAGTTCCTTCCCCGGAGTGTAGATCAGTTCAAAATCGTACCTCCTGAGTTTGAGTAAGATGCGCTGGAGGCGAGGAGTCATGTCGTTCAGGTCTTTGTTAATGATGTTGACCAGGGGGCGGTGGTCAGTTTCGACCGTGAATCGTGGCAGGCCATACACATAGTCGTGGAACTTGTCCAGTCCAGTTAACAAGCCCAGGCATTCTTTTTCGATTTGCGCGTAGCGCTGTTCGGTAGGGGTCATGGCTCGTGAGGCATACGCAACCGGGGCCCATGATGACGTGCTGTCTTTTTGCAGGAGTACCGCTCCAATACCAGATTGGCTGGCGTCTGTTGAGATCTTTGTAGGGCGAGTCGCGTCAAAGAAGGCCAGCACTGGTGCCGTGACCAGTTTGTGCTTGAGCTCCTCCCATTCCTGCTGATGCGACTGGTGCCAGTTGAATTCCGTCGATTTTTTTACGAGATGGCGCATGTTTGTTGTATGAGAAGCCAGGTTGGGAATGAACTTCCCAAGGAAGTTGACCATGCCCAGGAATCTTAAGACAGCCTTCTTGTCAGCCGGTCGTGGCATGGCTGTGATGGCGCTAACCTTGTCTGCATCGGGACGGACCCCGGACCTTGAGATGTGGTCCCCGAGGAATTTCAGCTCCGTCTGGCCGAAAGCACACTTCGCACGGTTGAGACGCAGGCCATTTTGCCGTATGCGGGTGAAGACACGTCGAAGACGATGCATGTGTTCCTGCGGAGTGGTGGACCAAATGATGATATCGTCCACATATACACGTACCCCTTCGATGCCTTCCATCATCTGCTCCATAATGCGGTGGAATACTTCAGATGCCGAAATGATGCCGAATGGCATCCGGTTGTAGCAGAATCTGCCAAAAGGGGTGTTGAATGTGCATAGTCTTCGGCTGGCCGGGTCCAGTTGGATCTGCCAGAATCCTTTGGACGCATCCAATTTAGTGAATATGTTGGCTCGCGCCATCTCGCTGGTGAGGTCTTCTCGTTTTGGGATGGGATAGTGTTCCCGCATGATGTTGTTGTTCAGATCTTTTGGATCTATACATATACGGAGCTCGCCAGAGGGCTTCTTTACACAGACCATGGAGCTGACCCATGGCGTGGGCTCCGTGACCTTGGATAGGACCCCTTGGTCCTGAAGAATCTGCAGTTGTGCCTTGAGGCGGTCTTTGAGAGGCGCAGGAACCCTGCGAGGTGCGTGAACGACAGGGATGGCGTCCGGTCTGAGTCGAATCTTGTACGTGTGTGGCAATGTCCCCATGCCTTCAAAAACCTCCTGGTTGTGAGCGAGGAGGGAATGGAGATTCGCGTGGAACTCAGCATCCGGGAAGTCGGATATCTCATCTGGAGAGAGAGACATGATGCGCTGTACCAGGTGAAGGACCTTACACGCTTGTGCGCCCAGTAACGAGTCCTTTGATGAGCCCACAACTTCGAAGGGGAGTGTGGCCGTGTACCCCTTGTGAGTCACCTGTAGCTGGCAAGATCCTACGGACGGGATAACGTTCCCGTTATAGTCAACCATCTTAAGCCGGGATGGTGTGATGAGTGGTTTGACCTTCATGGCCTGGACTGCAGAGTAAGCAATCAGGTTGGCGGATGCGCCGGTGTCCAGACGGAAGGCGACGCGCGATCGGTTGACCGTCAGGGTGGCACACCACTCATCGTCTGGATTGATGGCATTGACCTTGTTGACATCAATGACGGCAACTCTGAAGTCATCCTGGTCATCTGCATCACTTAACTGGAAGTCTTGATGCGTGGGCTGGACGGTCCTGACTCGTGTGCGAGGTTGTCGAGGATGCGCCGGATCCATGGGTTGAGCCGCACGACAGCGGGCTGCGTAGTGGCCTATCATGGCACATCTGTTGCACTGTTGGTATTTTGCAGGACATTGCCCTTTTAAGTGTAGACCTCCACACTTGCTGCACGTCATGACGTCACGGCGTTCGTTGCGCCACTGCGCATGCGCAGTGCGATCTTGCGGTGGGCGCGCCTGCGCAGTGCGTCCCTCGTTGTGGCCGTTATTCTTGGCGCGCACCTGCGCGGGAGACCGCGAAAAGCGCGGGAAGCGGCCGCTGTCGTCCGGGCCGTGGGGCGGGAAGAAATCGACGGCCTGGATGCGTTCAACGTCGTGGGCGGCCTGGCTTGCCGATTCGACGGCTGGGGACCCCCTCCGTGCCAACTCGGACGCCTGAAATCGGGCAAAACGGCAGGTCGCATTTTCATGGAGGACACAGGCTTCCACAGCAGACGCTAAGGTAAGGCTCTTTATTTTAAGAAGCTGCTGGCGTAGGCCACTGGAGGCAACGCCAAAAACAATCTGGTCCCTGATCATGGACTCTGTGGTGGTGCCGTAACCGCAGGACTGCGCCAGAATCCGGAGGTGCGTCAAAAAGGGTTGAAAAAGCTCCTCCTTACCTTGCAGGCGTTGCTGAAAGATGTATCTTTCGAAAGTTTCGTTTACTTCAGTTTGAAAGTGCTGGTCCATTTTGAGGATGACCGTGTCATATTTGGCCTGGTTTTCGCCTTCCTCGAACACCAGTGAATTAAAGACATCATTTGGGTGGGGGCCTGCGTAGAAGAGGAGCATTGCAATCTTCGAATCATCCGAGACATTCTGTTTTTCGGTGGCACGGATGTACAGGTCAAATCGCTGCCTGTAGAGCTTCCAGTTGGTGCCTAGGTTCCCCGTGACTTGCATCGGCTGCGGTTTGCCGGTGTGGTCCATGTCCAGAATGGCAGGTTGGTAGGCAGGTATCGATCCACTCCTGTACCATGTGGTGTTGGGTGTTCTAACACACAGAAGAGCCAACACAGTTGCATATGGTACAACACTTGTTTATTTAAACTCACTATTTACAACTTGGTCTTTGCACTCTGCACGTGGGGGGCTCCCTGCTTGTTGTGTTTCAATTGCTCTTTCATGCTTCCTTCTCCCCAGACCTACTGACCTCCAGGTGTCGTGCTCGTGCTTTTTATGTGGTTGGTGTTCTTGTCTGTGATTGGTTGTGGTGTTGTGTACTCTGATTTGCCTGTTAGTGTGTCCATCATGATGTGTGTGTTTGAATATCATGACACCTACGTTCATTAATTTATTCCCCATCAACTACTCATGCAGCACGGTGGCACAGTGGATAGCACTGCTGCCTCGCAGCACCAGGGACCCAGGTTCAATTCCGGCCTAAGGTGACTGTGTGGTGTTTGCACATTCTCCCCGTGTCTGAGTGGGTTTCCTCCGGGTCGTCCCACAGCCCAAAGATCATAGAATCATTTACAATGCAGAGGGAGGTCATTCGGCCCATCAAGTCAGCACTGACCCTTGGAAAGGGCAGTCTACTTAAACCCACATCTCCATCCTATCCCCGTAACCCAGCTAACCTTTTTGAACACTAAGGGCAATTTAGCATGGCCAATCCATCTAACTGCACAAGATGTGCAGGTTAAGTGGATTGGCCATGCTACATTTCCCTTAAAGTGTCCAAACAAAAAGGTTGGGTCTTCTTGGGTTACAGGCATGGTGTCGGGGTGTGTGAGGTCGGTGCAGACCAGATGGGCCAAATGGTCTCCTTCTGCACTGGACAATTTCTATGATTCTATAATAAGTATATCCCCTCCTAGAATATAGGGCGGGATTCTCCCATTCGGCAGCAGAGTGTCCACGCCATCGGAAATGCCATCCCGTTTCACGAGGGCGTGAATGGCCCGCTGGGAGTACCGATTCTGGCCCCTACAGGAGGCCAGCACGGCGCGAACTGAGTGCCGCGGGATCCGGGCATGCGCAGTGGCACCGGCGCCAACCCGTGCATGCACGGTGGCCTCCCTCAACGCGCCGGCCCCGACGCAACATGGCGCGGGAGTTCAGGGGCCGGCGCAGAAGAAAATAGGCCCGGGGGGCGAGAGGGTGGCCCGCCGATCCCGGGCCCCGATCGCGGGCCAGGCCCAATCGGAGGACTCCTCCCGGGGTTATAGTCCCTCTCTCCCCCCCCCCCCCTCCCCCCACAGGCCGCCCCCTGACCCTGCGCGCGGAGTTCACGCCGGCTGCGACCATGTGTGGACGGCACCAGCGGGACTGTGCCTTTTTAGAGCAGCTGCTCGGCCCATCCGGGCTGGAGAATCGGCGGACCAGCCACGTATAGCGGCCCGCGACTAGCGCCGCATCAAACGCGTCGGCGTCGGGGCAGCGTGGCCCGGTTGTGCAGATTCTCCGACCCAGCCCCGGGCTGGGAGAATCCTGCCCATAGTTTCTCTCTCTCCAATCACTCACTACACCAACATGTTCATTTGCCAACTTGAATCTCAGAGTCCCACATCCACCCACTCAAAATTCCAATCTCCTAAATACTCTCCATCCCCTCAACTGCGCATTGCCCCTCCCTGCTTCTTTACTACGCACATTCTTCCACTCAAACTGCATCACAGTCCCAAATCCAAATTACGTTCTTCCAAATACCTTCTGTACTCTTTCCGAACGACTCACCATTTCGTGCATAACAGCAGAATTTCTCCACCCGCTGAACATCTCGTGCACAGATTTCCAAATTTTTGAAAACAGTGCACCCCTCTCACAAGCAACACGTTCATTCACTTATCATCAGCTTTGCTATAAAAGACCATCCTTAGAAAATACCATGGGCGGGATTCTCCGACCCCCCCCGCCGGGTCGGAGAATCCCCGGGGGCGGCGTGAATCCCGCCACAGTGCTCCGACGCCGGCAGCCGTATTCTCCAGCACCGGTTTTCGGGTGGGGGTGATGTGTATGCCGCGCCGGTCGGGGGCAGTTGGCAGCGGACCCCCGACAATTCTCCGGGCCCCGATGGAGTTCCTGGCCAGTCCCGCCGGCGTGAAATGGACCTGGCCCCACATGGCGGGACCTGGCTGGTGGGCCGTCTAGTGGAGTCCTCGGGGCGGGGGGGGGGGCGCGGGGGGATCCAGCCCGGGGGGGGGGGGGGGGGATCTGGCCCGGGGGGCGGTGGGACCCCCACAGTGGCCTGGCCCACGATCGGGGCCCACCGATCTGCGGGCGGGCCTGTACCGTGGAGGCAATCCTTCCTTCCGCTCTGGCCTCTGTAGGGCTCTGCCATGGCTGGCACGGAGAAGAACCCCCCTGTGCATGCGCAGGAACACACCGGACAGTGTGCGCATGCGCGGAACCATCCGGCGGTTCTGCGCATGCGCCAACTTGTGCCGGACCTTCGCTACTGGTTGGCGCAGCACCAACCCCTCCGCCGCCGGCCTAGCCCCCGGAAGTGCGGAGGATTCCGCAACTTCCGGTTGGCCCGACGCCGGAGTGGTTTGCGCCGCTCTTGGCGTCCAGCCAATTGCGGGAGAATCCCGCCCCAAATCCTATAACTTGCCATTAACAGCCTCATAGATCAGCTGATATATTAAAAACATGTATGCCAACACTCCGGTTACTACACAAATGCTAAACACTACAGGCGGCACAAATTTTAAATACAGGCTGACATTTTCCAGCCGTTGCGATTCATTTTTCCCGCCAGCAGGGCACTCAGCCCGTGGGTTTCCCGGCGGCATGGTGTGGTTTCAATGTAAAATCCCATTGACAAGCGGCGGGAATGCAGAATCCCGTTGCCAACGAAAGATGCGCCCAATCTTAATACTGGGAACGCTCAGCAGGTCAGGCAGATTCTGTCACAAAGCAAAGAAAGTAAACAATTCAGAAAGCATTTCTGGGACCTGCTAAGATCACAACGAAGGTAGACAGGACCTGAAAATGTTGGCCGTGTCCCAAAGGCTGCCTGCAGAGGAATTCACCACCCCCAGATCCCCCACCCCCTTCCATACACTGGCTGCCTTTCCTGCTTTTGATTACACTTTTTAAACATGGTGGTGAGAAGGCAACACCGCAGCCTCCTTGTTAAAGTGCCCTCTTACTTATCCTCTATTTCAAGCTACTTGCTGGTTTGATTGGCCCTCCGTCTTGGAAAGCCCGCCTGCCACTTAATTGGTCAGAGAACCAGTCTTGTTGCCAATTAAAGGGGGGGGGGGGGCGCCCTGGTCAAAATCCAAAAGAGTGACTCTTGCCCCTCAGGGTGTAGGTTCAGAATCCAGAATAAGTCCCAACTCCCATTTCCTGTGTGACGATTGGAGGATTTTTGGAAAATTTGGGACAAATTAACTGTTAAAAGCCAGGGGTTATAGGGTGTTTGGCTGCAATGTTCATGTATTTTAAAAGGGATTTTGTTTTGCTTCTTGTAAATAGCAGGTGAAATTGACCAGAATAATGATTGGGGAGGTCCCTGGGGAGTTACCGTGCTTTTGCAGCCTGCAGAGATGAGGGGCTGGATTCTCCGTCCCTGCGTCTAAGTGCTGACACTAACGGAGGATTGATGGTGTTTCACGACGGAAACATCGGCGGCAAACCCACACCAATTCTGCTGCGTTAAACACCTGTGGAACGCGCAAAAAAGAATTGGAGAATCGCCGGGTCCGTGCTGGACATGTACAGGGCTGACAAGCTGCAGCCGCGCGTACACCTACACCCCCCCCACACACACATGCACTGTTTGTGCCGGAAAAGATGGTTGTGCTAGATCATGTACCCGTCCACCCCAACCCCACAGTCCACCTCCTCGCCAACCCCCCACAACTCCCCCCAGCCAGCAACATGGCTCTCATTGGAGTATGATGGCGCTGTACGCCCTCGCTCTCACTCTCCGCAGCCGCCACGCCAGGCTCACAACTGCTGAGACGACACGTGGCCCGCGTCATCGGGAACTCGGCCCATCGGAGGCCGAGCATCGCGGGTGGGCCCGATAATGATATTCAAGCGGAGTTGTGACTGTGCGCGCCGCATTTCTCGATGATGCCGATTTGGAGGGGGCGGAGCATCGCAACCCGGTGTCAAACTGCCACCTGCCGTGATTTTGAGGTTGGGAGCCATTCTTCGCCCGATCGCCGTTCCCGATTTCGGCATCAGGCAACGGAGAATCCCGCCCAATGTTTTTCAGCTGGAGAGACGAGGCAGAGAGGCAGTGAGTTTGGAGAATCATTGACAGAGAGAGAGGATCCAAGTTCTGATCTGCCTCACTTGAGTCCACAAATCTTTCTAAGTAGAATAGTTAGAAGAGCAGTAATATTTTAAAGCAGGACAATCTTGTCTGAAGACAAGGAAGAGGCTTAACCAACCTCGTTGAAGCTGCTAGTTGAAGATATTCAGCCAGAGTCTGAAGATGTCCTAACCGAAGTCAAGTATGTTTTATGAAGCAAGTATTACTCTACGTTCTGCTAATTTTAAGCTGATTAAAAGCTCTATGTTTTTTTTCTTGTTGTTAATGGGAAACTGTAATGAAATGAAATGAAAATGAAATGAAAATCACTTATTGTCACAAGTAGGCTTCAAATGAAGTTACTGTGAAAAGCCCCTAGTCGCCACATTCCGGCGCCTGTTCGGGGAGGCTGGTACGGGAATTGAACCGTGCTGCTGGCCTGCCTTGGTCTGCTTTCAAAGCCTGCGATTTAGCTCTGTGCTAAACCAGCCCCTAAAGTAGCATTAAGGGGTAATTGTCAGCTGCACTTTTTGTGTGAAGTTAAAAGTTTAATATTGTATCCCGAATAAAGTTTTGTTTTAGAAATACCAAGGCCCTATTTTATTCTTGCAATCACTCCTGGAGCAAGTCATTACTTTTGCACAGTCTTAAAATAAACTCAAATATTAGGGTTTTGGACCTGGATCCAAGCCACTGGTGGGGTCTGGCCTGGGACCGTAATACCTGTCTCCAAAAGAAAAATCCAGACCGTCAGATTTTATGGCCATTCTTCTGAGAAAGGGTCACAATATTTGAAACTTTGACCATTTTACTTTCCCTGCAGGTGCTGCCTGTTTCCAACATTTTACGTTTTACTTCAATTTTAATCAAACAATCTTAAGATGAAAGCAAATTACGGCGGATGCTAGAATCTGAAACAAAAACAGAAAATACTGGACAATCTCAGCAGGTCGGACAGCATCTGTGGAGAGAGAAGGGAACTAATGTTTCGAGTCTGGATGACTCTTGGTCAAAACAATGTTAAACTGCTTTGTACATCACAACTGCAACCAGAAACTAGCAAAGCATATTGGAGCCCCTGGAGTTTCCAGGCTAATAACGATAAATAAACAGGTTACCTTTGTTAGGATTTCTTCATTTTCGATGCACTTATGCAGGTTTTGTACGAGCGTTGAGCTGACTGTGCTGAAAGTCTGACCACACTGTCGCTCGTAACTTTTCAAAAACTTCTGAATGATGACTGAAACGTTTTGTTTCTTCCCCTTCTTATCCTTCTTTTTCTTCAGTTTCCCCATCTTTCTTGTTCTTCCCAAGACTTTACTGTAAAGTGACACAAGAGAAGCAACTTACTGTTCGTCTCAGCTACCTAACTCCCGAGAGTATTTTATTTGTTTGAAATTAAAATGCCTCCTAGAAACCACTTCAAAGTGACAGGTGTAATGAATACCATGAAACTGCCTGAGGTTAATGTGTTGAGTGAAACCAATCCTGATAAAGTGTTCATAGCAGTTAAAGCAGACAGAATTAATGTACAGGGAGCATTGCAAATTAAAAGGGGAGCAATTACTAAAATAAATCCTTCCCTTTTGCCGTGCCTTGATTTCTTTGTCCTTCAACTTAATTTCCTGCTTTTTCAGAACATCTAGCCATGGTGTCCCAGTAAAACATGATGCCACTTTTCCACAGGGCTACTATTAACATTCACAAGGCAACTGCTGTGCCACATGACAA
Organism: Scyliorhinus torazame; assembly: GCF_047496885.1. Lineage (NCBI taxonomy): Eukaryota > Metazoa > Chordata > Chondrichthyes > Carcharhiniformes > Scyliorhinidae > Scyliorhinus > Scyliorhinus torazame. Next base: position 38,045,103 of record NC_092720.1, on the reverse strand, counting down.
GATTTTACAATCACTCTGCCCTGGAGACTAACATAAACAGAAAGCGTAACCAATGCTGCATAATGAATGTTCATGTGCTCGGAGGATTCAATGTAAACTATTTACAGAACAAATCACCAACTCATCTCTTTGGTATCTCTCTAGGACATAGATGGGCAACCTAGGCTAGTGAGTGGGCCGCATGAGTGGCCCTCCTTCATCTCAGTGGGCCACAAGATTGAAATCAGGCTTGTGCGCTAACCAATACCCCATGCAAAAGGGTAAATACATTTAATGCACACCAAACATTTCAAATTGAGATACAGAAAATGCTAAATCATTCATATATTAATAGAACAGTCATTAACTCACACAGGCAAAACAAAATAAATATTTACTTACCTTACATATATTACAATTTATTCTGCTTCACAAAGCTAATACCAGCTACAACCAAAAGTTATACATTTAAACAGATATGTGCTTCAGGTATTTATTTTATTAATTTATTTTATCTTTATTTATTTTAATTAATGCATCCAGATAATCTTTACCACTGCTGTTACAAAAACTTTATTATGAAGAATATGTTACAGCTACCAATACACTGGAAAAGTGTTTAAAAATAAATGAGGAAAACAAATAAAATACTCACCAACCAATTGCTTCCATCTTGGTCTCGCTCTTTTCCATGTAATTATATTTCCTGGCTCCTCTCTCACCCTCGCTCTTTTTTGCACTCTTTTATACTTCCAGCTCCACTCACACTATCACTCTTTCTTGTGCTCCTTTAACCTTCCAGCTCCGCTCTCACTCTCTTCCTTTCACGTGCTCCTTTCTCCTTCCAGTTCTGTTCTCACTCTCGCTCTTTCTTGCGCACTTTTATACTTCCAGCTCCACCCTCACTCTCGCTCTTTCTTGTGCTCCTTTAACCTTCCAGCTCCACTGTTGTACCATCAATTCACTGCAAGATGATGAGAACGAGTGAACAGAGGCTTGACCTCCTGCCAGCAGGGAATCAGGAGACTTCTAGACCGGAGGGCAAGAAGAACGGCCTTCCATACCGCCGCGTTCTCCCTCTCCACCTGCCCGTTTCCCTGCGGGTTGTAGCTCATAGTCCTGCTCGAGGCGATGCCCTTACTGAGCAGGTACTGACGCAGCTCATCGCTCATAAACGATGTACCCCGACACAGTGGATGTATGCAGGGAAACCGAACAGGGTGAAGATGCTGTGCAGTGCCTTTATAACAGTGGCCGAGGTCATGTTGGGATAAGGGACAGCGAAGGGGAAGTGGGACTACTCGTCAATGACGGTCAGGAAGTGGTCGGTGGACAGGAGGGGCCCTTTGAAGTCAATACTGAGGCGCTTAAAGGGCCGGGAGGCCTTTACCAGATGAGTCTTATCTGGCCGATAGAAGTGCGATTTGCACTCTGCGCAGACACGGCAGTCCCTTTTCATGGCCCTGACCTCCTCGGTGGAGTAGGGCAGGTTGCGGCCTTAATAAAGTGAGTAAGCTGGGTGACCCTCGGGTGACAGAGGTCATCGTGGATAGCCCGAAGTAGGTCATCTTGCGTGCTGGCGCATGTGCCGCGGGACAGGGCATCTGAGGGCTCGTTGAGCTCCCCAGGACGATACTTGATATCGTAATTGTAGCTGGAGAGTTCGATCCTCCACCTCAAGATTTTGTCATTTTAAATTTTGCCCCGTTCTGTGTTGTCAAACATAAAGGCTACCGACCGTTGGTCGGTGACGAGGGTGAACATCCTACCGGCTAGGTAGTGCCTCCAATGCTGCACAGCTTCCACGATGGCTTGAGCTTCCTTCTCGACAGAGGAGTATTGGATCTCGGCGGCATTGAGGGTTCAGGAAAAGAAGGCTACTGGCCTGCCCGCCGGGTTGAGGGTGGCAACCAGGGCGACGTCTGACGCATTACTCTCTACCTGGAAGGGGACGGACTCGTCCACCATGTGCATTACAGCCTTAGTGATATCGGCATTGTTGCGGCTGAAGGCCGAGCAGGCCTCAGCCGTCAGGGGGAATATCGTGGCTTTAAAAAGTGGGCAGGCCGAAAGGGACCCTGAGGAAGTGGAAGAGCGGCCGGCTGCTTCAAAAGCCGTGTAGTGGCGATCTTCTGGCCGGATTGGGAGCTGGTAGTAGGCTGACTTCAGATCTACCGTGGAAAAAACCCGGTATTGCGCGATTTGGTTGACCCTCTCCGCAATGCGGGGGAGGGGGTACGCATCCAGTTGCGTGAATCGGTTTATGGTTTGGCTGTAGTCCACAACCATCCAATTCTTTTCCCCGGTCCTGACAACTACCACTTGTGCCCTCCAGGGGCTGTTGCTGGCCTCGATGACCTCCTCCCTCAAGAGTTGCTGGACTTCTGACTTGCTAAAAGTCATGTCTTGTGCACTGAACCGTCTGCTCCTGGTGGCGACGGGTTTACACTTGGGGGTGAGGTTAGCGAAGTGCGGGGGGGAGGGGGTGACCTTAAGGTTCATGAGGCTCCATACTGTGAGGGGGTGTAAGGGTCAGAACTTTAGGGTCAGACATCGGTGACTGCATTGGAAGTCTAGTCCAAGCAGGAGGAGGGCGCAGAGGTCAGGGAGGACATACAGTTTAAATTGGGTGTACTCTGAGCCCTGTATCGCGAGGTTCGTGACACAGTACCCCCGGATCTGCACCGAATGGGATCTGGAAGCAAGGGAGATTGTCTGGGACGCGGGGTAGATGTGGCGGGAGCAGCGCCTTACCGTGTCGGGGTGGACGAAGCTCTCTGTGCTCCCGGAGTCGAAAAGACAGGGGGTCTCGTGCCCGTTGACCCGGATGACCATCATTGAATTTTTCAGGTGCTTTGGCTGTGACTGGTCGAGGGTGACGGCGCCGAGCTGCGGGTAGTCTGCGTGGTCGGAGGTATCAGAGTCACAAGATGGCAGCCCCCACGAGTCGCACATGTCGGGCTGAGTTGAATATGATGACCAAGATGGCCGCCCCCATCGGTCGCACGTGTCAGTTGGTTTTGAAGATGGTGGCCAAGATGGCCGCCCCCATGAGTCGCACGTGTCGGGCTGTGTGAAAGGTGGTGCCCCCTCACGAGTTGCACGAGGCGGATGACGCGTCTGAAGGGGGCGTTCCCGGCCGACACACAGCCACATTGCGGGTTCTGTGGGCCTGTGAGTCGGTGGTATGCCTGGTACGCTTTAGGCTTCGGGGCTTTATGTCGGGCCAGGCAGACTCTGGCAAAATGTCCCTTTTTGCCGCAGTCGCTGCATGTTGCGGTGCAGGCTGGGCAACGCTGCTGGGGGTGTTGGCCCTGACCGCAGAAGTAGCACGGCGGACCCCCGGGCTGAACAGGCAGCCGCGCGGCACAGGCCTGGGGTGTAGTCGGGTCTGGTGGAGGCTGCATCGGTGGTGCCCACGAGGGGTTCGCTGGGTTGCGGTGAACGCGCTGAGGCTCTGGCAGGCCACCTCTAATGAGATGGCACGTTTTACCATGTCCTGCAGGTCAGTGGCCCCGTTTTCCAGCAGTCGCTGCCTGACGTAGTTAGACCGGACCCCAGCCACGTAGGTGTCCCGGATCTGCAGCTTCATGTGCTCCTCGGCCGTCACATCCTGGTAATTGCAGTTTCTGGCGAGTAGGGTCAGGTTCTCCAGGTACTCGTCCAGCGATTCCCCGGCGCGTTGACGGCGGGTAAGTGAGAAGGTGCCGTGCGAACACCTAATTTACGGGCTTCACAAAATGCTCCTTCAGTGTCGCAACAGCCGCATCGTACGGGTCGGCTTTCTCAATTATCACGGAGATTTGATGGCTCACACGAGCGAGGAGGAGGCGCAGCTTGAGGGCGTCGGAGGGAGGCGTTTCAGAGGAGTCAAGGTAGGCCTCGAAACAGTGGAACCAGTGGGAGAAGGTCTCCTTAGCTTCTGTTGCTCGTGCTTCGAGGTTGAGGTTATTAGGCTTTAAAGCGGCTTCCATAGTGATGTCGTCGGTTAATAAATTGTTGTACCATCAATTCACTGCAAGACGATGAGAACGAGTGAACAGAGGATTTATTAACCGAGAAGTTGCCTGCCTGTGAGTTCAATAACAATGAATGCCGCCCACAGGTGGCCAGGTCTATATACAGCCCCGGGAGGGGGGGGGGGGGGGGGGGGGGGGCAGAGGCAGAGCCCACCGGGGCTCCTGTACAATACATGGCGGTAGATCGTATTACTATTTCCTGGTCATAGGCCACAGTACTATGCAGAAAGAGTAGATCGTATGACCATTTCCTGGCCATAGGCCACAGTACTAAACAGACAGTTTATACTATGGTGAATACATTCACCACATCCAGCTCCGCTCTCACTCTCGCTCTTTCTTGCGCTCCTTTATCCTTACAGCTCCGCTCTCACTCTCACTCTTTTGTCTGTTCCTTTATCATTCCACCTCCACTCTCACTCTCACTCTTTCTTCTGCTCCTTTAACCTTCCGGCTCCGCTCTCACTCTCACTCTTTCTTGTGCTCCTTTAACCTTCCAGCTCCGCTCTCACTCTCACTCTTTCTTGTGCTCCTTTAACCTTCCAGCTCCGCTCTCACTCTCGCTCTTTCTTGCGCTCCTTTATCCTTCCAGCTCTGCTCTCACTCTCGCTCTTTCTTGTACTCCTTTAACCTTCCAGCTCCGCTCTCACTCTTACTCTTTCTTGTGCTCCTTTAACCTTCAAGCTCCGCTCTCACTCTTTCTTGTGCTCCTTTATGCTCCAGCTCTGCTCTCACTCTCGCTCTTTTTTGTGCTCCTTTATCCTTCCAGCTCTGCTGTCACTATCGCTCTTTCTTGCGCTCCTTTATCCTCCAGCTCTGCTCTCACTCTCGCTCTTTCTTGTGCTCCTTTAACCTTCCAGCTCTGCTGTCACTATCGCTCTTTCTGGCGCTCCTTTATCCTTCCAGCTCCGCTCTCACTCCCACTCTTTCTTGTGTTCCTTTAACCTTCCAGCTCCGCTCTCACTCTCACTCTTTCTTCTGCTCCTTTATCATTCCGGCTCCACTCTCACTCTCGCTCTTTCTTGCTCTCCTTTATCCTTACAGCTCCGCTCTCACTCTCACTCTTTCTTGTGCTCCTTTAACATTCCAGCTCCGCTCTCACTCTCACTCTTTCTTGTGTTCCTTTAACCTTCCAGCTCCGCTCTCACTCTCACTCTTTCCTCTGCTCCTTTATCATTCCAGCTCCACTCTCACTCTCACTCTCACTCTTTCTTCTGCTCCTTTAACCTTCCGGTTCCGCTCTCACTCTCACTCTTTCTTGTGCTCCTTTAACCTTCCAGCTCCGCTCTCACACTCACTCTTTCTTGTGCTCCTTTAACCTTCCAGCTCCGCTCTCACTCTCACTCTTTCTTGTGTTCCTTTAACCTTCCAGCTCCGCTCTCACTCTCACTCTTTCCTCTGCTCCTTTATCATTCCAACTTCACTCTCACGCTCGCTCTTACTTGCTCTCCTTTATCCTTCTAGTTATGCTGTCACTCTCACTCTTTCTTGCGCTCCTTTATCCTTCCAGCTTTGCTCTCACTCTCGCTCTTTCTTGCGCTCCTTTATCCTTCCAGTTTTGCTGTCAGTCTCACTCTTTCTTGCGCTCCTTTATCTGCCAGTTCTGCTCTCACTCTCGCTCTTTCTTGCGCTCCTTTATCCTCCTGCTCCGCTCTCACTCTCGCTCTTTCTTGCGCTCCTTTATCCTCCAGCACAGCTCTCAGTCTCACTCTTTCTTGCGCTCCTTTATCCTCCAGCTCTGCTCTCACTCTCGCTCTTTCTTGTGCTCCTTTATCCTTCCAGTTCTGCTCTCACTCTCGCTCTTTCTTGCGCTCCTTTAACGTTCCAGCTCTGCTCTCACTCTCGCTCTTTCTTGCGCTCCTTTATCCTTACAGTTCTGCTCTCAGTCTCGCTCTTTCTTGCTCTCCTTTATCCTCCAGCTCTGCTCTCACTCTCGCTCTTTCTTGTGCTCCTTTATCCTTCCAGTTCTGCTCTCACTCTCGCTCTTTCTTGCGCTCCTTTATCCTCCAGCTCTGCTCTCACTCTCGCTCTTTCTTGCGCTCCTTTATCCTTCCAGCTTCACTCTCACTCTTTCTTGTGTTCCTTTAACCTTCCAGCTCCGCTCACACTCTCACTCTTTCGTCTGCTCCTTTATCATTCCAGCTCCACTCTCACTCTTTCTTCTGCTCCTTTAACCTTCCGGCTCCGCTCTCACTCTCACTCTTTCTTGTGCTCCTTTAACCTTCCAGCTCCGCTCTCACTCTCACTCTTTCTTGTGCTCCTTTAACCTTCCAGCTCCGCTCTCACTCTCACTCTTTCCTCTGCTCCTTTATCATTCCAACTCCACTCTCACGCTCGCTCTTACTTGCTCTCCTTTATCCTTCTAGTTCTGCTGTCACTCTCACTCTTTCTTGCGCTCCTTTATCCTTCCAGCTTTGCTCTCACTCTCGCTCTTTCTTGCGCTCCTTTATCCTTCCAGTTTTGCTGTCAGTCTCACTCTTTCTTGCGCTCCTTTATCCTTCCAGCTTTGCTCTCACTCTCGCTCTTTCTTGCGCTCCTTTATCCTTCCAGTTTTGCTGTCAGTCTCGCTCTTTCTTGCGCTCCTTTATCCTCCAGCACAGCTCTCAGTCTCACTCTTTCTTGCGCTCCTTTATCCTCCAGCTCTGCTCTCACTCTCGCTCTTTCTTGTGCTCCTTTATCCTTCCAGTTCTGCTCTCACTCTCGCTCTTTCTTGCGCTCCTTTATCCTCCAGCTCTGCTCTCACTCTCGCTCTTTCTTGCGCTCCTTTATCCTTCCAGCTCCACTCTCATTCTCACTCTTTCTTGTGTTCCTTTAACCTTCCAGCTCCGCTCTCACACTCACTCTTTCGTCTGCTCCTTTATCATTCCAGCTCCACTCTCACTCTCGCTCTTTCTTGCGCTCCTTTATCCTTCCAGCTCTGCTCTCACTCTCACTCTTTCGTCTGCTCCTTTATCATTCCAGCTCCACTCTCACTCTCACTCTTTCTTCTGCTCCTTTAACCTTCCAGCTCCGCTCTCACTCTCACTCTTTCTTGTGCTCCTTTAACCTTCCAGCTCCGCTCTCACTCTCACTCTTTCTTGTGCTCCTTTAACCTTCCAGCTCCGCTCTCACTCTCACTCTTTCCTCTGCTCCTTTATCATTCCAACTCCACTCTCATGCTCGCTCTTACTTGCTCTCCTTTATCCTTCTAGTTCTGCTGTCACTCTCACTCTTTCTTGCGCTCCTTTATCCTTCCAGCTTTGCTCTCACTCTCGCTCTTTCTTACGCTCCTTTATCCTTCCAGTTTTGCTGCCAGTCTCGCTCTTTCTTGCGCTCCTTTATCCTTCCAGCTTTGCTCTCACTCTCGCTCTTTCTTGCGCTCCTTTATCCTTCCAGTTTTGCTGTCAGTCTCGCTCTTTCTTGCGCTCCTTTATCCTCCAGCACAGCTCTCAGTCTCACTCTTTCTTGCGCTCCTTTATCCTCCAGCTCTGCTCTCACTCTCGCTCTTTCTTGTGCTCCTTTATCCTTCCAGTTCTGCTCTCACTCTCGCTCTTTCTTGCGCTCCTTTATCCTCCAGCTCTGCTCTCACTCTTGCTCTTTCTTGCGCTCCTTTATCCTTCCAGCTCCACTCTCACTCTCACTCTTTCTTCTGCTCCTTTATCATTCCGGCTCCACTCTCACTCTCGCTCTTTCTTGCGCTCCTTTATCCTTCCAGCTCTGCTCTCACTCTCACTCTTTCGTCTGCTCCTTTATCATTCCAGCTCCACTCTCACTCTTTCTTCTGCTCCTTTAACCTTCCGGCTCCGCTCTCACTCTCACTCTTTCTTGTGCTCCTTAACCTTCCAGCTCCGCTCTCACTCTCACTCTTTCTTGTGCTCCTTTATCATTCCAGCTCCGCTCTCACTCTCACTCTTTCTTGTGCTCCTTTAACCTTCCAGCTCCGCTCTCACTCTCACTCTTTCTTGTGCTCCTTTAACCTTCCAGCTCCGCTCTCACTCTCACTCTTTCTTGTGCTCCTTTAACCTTCCAGCTCCGCTCTCACTCTCACTCCTTCTTGTGCTCCTTTAACCTTCCAGCTCCGCTCTCACTCTCACTCTTTCCTCTGCTCCTTTATCATTCCAGCTCCACTCTCACTCTTACTTGCGCTCCTTTATCCTTCTAGTTCTGCTGTCACTCTCACTCTTTCTTGCGCTCCTTTATCCTTCCAGCTTTGCTCTCACTCTCGCTCTTTCTTGCGCTCCTTTATCCTTCCAGTTTTGCTGTCAGTCTCGCTCTTTCTTAAACAAAAGAACAAAGAACAAAGAAATGTACAGCACAGGAACAGGCCCTTCGGCCCTCCAAGCCCGTGCCGACCATGCTGCCCGAATAAACTACAATCTTCTACACTTCCTGGGTCCGTATCCTTCTATTCCCATCCTATTCATATATTTGTCAAGATGCCCCTTAAATGTCCCTATCGTCCCTGCTTCCACTACCTCCTCCGGTAGCGAGTTCCAGGCACCCACTACCCTCTGCGTAAAAAACTTGCCTCGTACATCTACTCTAAACCTTGCCCCTCTCACCTTAAACCTATGCCCCCTAGTAATTGACCCCTCTACCCTGGGGAAAAGCCTCTGACTATCCACTCTGTCTATGCCCCTCATAATTTTGTATACCTCTATCAGGTCTCCCCTCAACCTCCTTCATTCCAGTGAGAACAAACCGAGTTTATTCATCCGCTCCTCATAGCTAATGCCCTCCATACCAGGCAACATTCTGGTAAATCTCTTCTGCACCCTCTCTAAAGCCTCCACATCCTTCTGGTAGTGTGGCAACCAGAATTGAACACTATACTCCAAGTGTGGCCTAACTAAGGTTCTATACAGCTGCAACATGACTTGCCAATTCTTATACTCAATGCCCCGGCCAATGAAGGCAAGCATGCCGTATGCCTTCTTGACTACCTTTGTTGCCCCTTTCAATGACCTGTGGACCTGTACTCCTAGATCTCTTTGACTTTCAATACTCTTGAGGGTTCTACCATTCACTGAATATTCCCTACCTGCATTAGACCTTCCAAAATGCATTACCTCACATTTGTCCGGATTAAACTCCATCTGCCATCTCTCCGCCCAAGTCTCCAGACAATCTAAATCCTGCTGTATCCTCCGACAGTCCTCATCGCTATCCGCAATTCCACCAACCTTTGTGTCGTCTGCAAACTTACTAATCAGACCAGTTACATTTTCCTCCAAATCATTTATATATACTACAAAGAGCAAAGGTCCCAGCACTGATCCCTGTGGAACACCACTGGTCACAGCCCTCCAATTAGAAAAGCATCCCTCCATTGCTACTCTCTGCCTTCTATGGCCTAGCCAGTTCTGTATCCACCTTGCCAGCTCACCCCTGATCCCGTGTGACTTCACCTTTTGTACTAGTCTACCATGAGGGACCTTGTCAAAGGCCTTACTGAAGTCCATATAGACAACATCTACTGCCCTACCTGCATCAATCATCTTAGTGACCTCCTCGAAAAACTCTATCAATTTAGTGAGACACGACCTCCCCTTCACAAAACCATGCTGCCTCTCACTAATACGTCCATTTGCTTCCAAATGGGAGTAGATCCTATCTCGAAGAATTCTCTCCAGTAATTTCCCTACCACTGAAGTAAGGCTCACCGGCCTGTAGTTCCCGGGATTATCCTTGCTACCCTTCTTAAACAGAGGAACAACATTGGCTATTCTCCAGTCCTCCGGGACATCCCCTGAAGACAGCGAGGATCCAAAGATTTCTGTCAAGGCCTCAGCAATTTCCTCTCCAGCCTCCTTCAGTATTCTGGGGTAGATCCCATCAGGCCCTGGGGACTTATCTACCTTAATATTTTTTAAGACACCCAACACCTCGTCTTTTTGGATCACAATGTGACCCAGGCTATCTACACCCCCTTCTCCAGACTCAACATCTACCAATTCCTTCTCTTTGGTGAATACTGATGCAAAGTATTCATTTAGTACCTCGCCCATTTCCTCTGGCTCCACACATAGATTCCCTTGCCTATCCTTCAGTGGGCCAACCCTTTCCCTGGCTACCCTCTTGCTTTTTATGTACGTGTAAAAAGCCTTGGGATTTTCCTTAACCCTATTTGCCAATGACTTTTCGTGGCCCCTTCTAGCCCTCCTGACTCCTTGCTTAAGTTCCTTCCTACTTTCCTTCTATTCCACGCAGGCTTCGTCTGTTCCCAGCCTTTTAGCCCTGACAAATGCCTCCTTTTTCTTTTTGACGAGGCCTACAATATCACTCGTCATCCAAGGTTCCCGAAAATTGCCGTATTTATCTTTCTTCCTCACAGGAACATGCCGGTCCTGTATTCCTTTCAACTGCCACTTGAAAGCCTCCCACATGTCAGATGTTGATTTGCCCTCAAACATCCGCCCCCAATCTATGTTCTTCAGTTCCCGCCTAATATTATTATAATTAGCCTTCCCCCAATTTAGCACATTCATCCTCGGACCACTCTTATCCTTGTCCACCAGTACTTTAAAACTTACTGAATTGTGGTCACTGTTACCGAAATGCTCCCCTACTGAAACATCTACCACCTGGCCGGGCTCATTCCCCAATACCAGGTCCAGTACCGCCCCTTCCCTAGTTGGACTGTTTACATATTGTTTTAAGAAGCCCTCCTGGATGCTCCTTACAAACTCCGCCCCGTCTAAGCCCCTGGCACTAAGTGAGTCCCAGTCAATATTGGGGAAGTTGAAGTCTCCCATCACCACAACCCTGTTGTTTTTACTCTTTTCCAAAATCTGTCTACCTATCTGCTCCTCTACCTCCCGCTGGCTGTTGGGAGGCCTGTAGTATACCCCCAACATTGTGACTGCACCCTTCTTATTCCTGATCTCTACCCATATAGCCTCACTGCCCTCTGAGGTGTCCTCTCGCAGTACAGCTGTGATATTCTCCCGAACAAGTAGCGCAACTCCACCTCCCCTTTTACATCCCCCTCTATCCCGCCTGAAACATCTAAATCCTGGAACGTTTAGCTGCCAATCCTGCCCTTCCCTCAACCAGGTCTCTGTAATGGCAACAACATCATAGTTCCAAGTACTAATCCAAGCTCTAAGTTCATCTGCCTTACCCGTAATGCTCCTTGCATTAAAACATATGCACTTCAGGCCACCAGACCCGCTGTGTTCAGCAACCTCTCCCTGTCTGCTCTGCCTCAGAGCCACACTGTCCCTATTCCCTAGTTCTCCCTCAATGCTCTCACCTTCTGACCTATTGCTCCCGTGCCCACCCCCCTGCCATACTAGTTTAAACCCTCCCTTGTGACACTAGCAAACCTCGCGGCCAGGATATTTATGCCTCTCCGGTTTAGATGCAACCCGTCCTTCTTATACAGGTTACACCTGCCCCGGAAGAGCTCCCAGTGGTCCAGATAATGGAAACCCTCCCTCCTACACCAGCTGTTTAGCCACGTGTTTAGCTGCTCTATCTTCCTATTTCTAGCCTCACTGGCACGTGGCACAGGGAGTAATCCTGAGATTACAACCCTCGAGGTCCTGTCTTTTAACTTTCTGCCTAGCTCCCTGAACTCCTGCTGCAGGACCTCATCCCCCTTCCTGCCTATGTCGTTAGTACCAATATGTACAACGACCTCTGCCTGTTTGCCCTCCCCCTTCAGGATGCCCTCTACCCGTTCGGAGACATCCTGGACCCTGGCACCAGGGAGGCAACATACCATCCTGGAATCTCTTTCACATCCACAGAAGCGCCTATCTGTGCCCCTGACTATAGAGTCCCCGATTACTATTACTCTTCTGCGCTTTGACCCTCCCTTCTGAACATCAGAGCCAGCTGTGGTGCCACTGCTCTGGCTGCTGCTGTTTTCCCCTGATAGGCTATCCCCCCCGACAGTATCCAAAGGGGTATATCTGTTCGAGAGGGGGACAACCACAGGGGATTCCTGCACTGACTGCCTGCCCTTTCTGGTGGTCACCCATTTCTCTGCCTGCACCTTGGGTGTGACCACATTTACATAACTGCGATCTATGACGCTTTCCGCCACCTGCATGCTCCTAAGTGCATCCAATTGCTGCTCCAACCGAACCATGCGGTCTGTGAGGAGCTCCAGTTGGGTGCACTTTCTGCAGATGAAGCCATCCGGGACGCTGGAAGCCTCCCGGACCTGCCACATCTCACAGTCAGAGCACAGCACCCCTCTAACTGACATTGTGTCAATTAATTAAAATTAAAAATAAAATTTGTCTTTTTTTTTTAATATTTAAAAAAAAAAATTCAAAGTTACTGTCAACTATCTGTTTCCTAGCACTAGATTTCTAATAGAAATGCGATAGCTAAGTATAGTACTCTCCGATCTCTGGCTTAGATATCCATCTAAATTATCATTAAGTTATTATGTTTAATTAGTTACCAAATACTAGCCACTCTGGCCACAGCTTTTCTGTGATGTCACTTCAGTTTTCCCCCGACACACACAATTTGAAAAAAGGTATAAAAGTAAAAATAAGTAAAAACCACTTACTTACCTTCTTACCTTCTGAGTGTCTTAGATGTTCTCAGGTTCTCTCGCTGACAGAGACTGCTCCTCCACCTCCGAACCTTGACCTGCACAATGCTAATAATATAATATAATAATAATATAATATGGCACTTACCTCACACCAATGGGTCTTATTATTAGGTTAGAGGAGGAGGGCGGGTGGGAGACACTACACGTGTAGTGTCTCGGGTTTCCTCTCCACCAGAATTTATTGGTTGGGGGGGGGACTTCCCAGAGGTCCGCGGGTCGAACTTCCGGTTCCCGCCTTATATAAAAACAAATAAAACAGGAAAGAAGAACAGACACGGGACCAGGTAAGTGGTTTTAAAGTCGCTACTCACCTCCCAGAAGGCCCCTGCGCACTGCTGCCGCCAAAATCCAAAGGGCTGCTCCTGTAAAGGTAAGTGGTTTTAAAGTCGCTACTCACCTCCCAGAAGGCCCCTGCGCACCGCTGCCGCCGAAATCCAAAGGGCTGCTCCTGTAAAGGTAAGTGGTTTTAAGTCGCTACTCACCTCACAGAAGGCCCCTGCGCACCGCTGCCGCCGAAATCCAAAGGGCTGCTCCTGTAAAGGTAAGTGGTTTTAAAGTCGCTACTCACCTCCCAGAAGGCCCCTGCGCACCGCTGCCACCGAAATCAAAAGGGCTGCTCCTGTAAAGGTGAGTGGTTTTAAAGTCGCTACGCACCTCCCAGAAGGCCCCTGCGCACCGCTGCCGCCGAAATCCAAAGGGTTGCTCCTGTAAAGGTAAGTGGCTTTAAAGTCGCTACTCACCTCCCAGAAGGCCCCTGCACACCGCTGCCGCCGAAATCCAAAAAATCCAAAATCTTGCGCTCCTTTATCCTCCAGTTCTGCTCTCACTCTCACTCTTTCTTACGCTACTTTATCCTCCTGCTCCGCTCTCACTCTCGCACTTTCTTGCGCTCCTTTATCCTCCAGCACTGCTCTCAGTCTCGCTCTTTCTTGCGCTCCTTTATCTTCCAGCTCTGCTCTCACTCTCGCTCTTTCTTGTGCTCCTTTATCCTTCCAGTTCTGCTCTCACTCTCGCTCTTTCTTGCGCTCCTTTAACCTACCAGCTCTGCTCTCACTCTCGCTCTTTCTTGCGCTCCTTTATCCTTCCAGTTCTGCTCTCAGTCTCGCTCTTTCTTGCGCTCCTTTATCCTCCAGCTCTGCTATCACTCTCGCTCTTTCTTGCACTCCTCTATCCTTCTAGTTCTGCAGTCACTCTCACTGTTTCTTGCGCTCCTTTATCCTTCCAGCTTTGCTCTCACTCTCGCTCTTTCTTGCGCTCCTTTATCCTTCCAGTTTTGCTGTCAGTCTCGCTCTTTCTTGCGCTCCTTTATCCTCCAGTTCTGCTCTCACTCTCGCTCTTTCTTGCGCTCCTTTATCCTCCTGCTCCGCTCTCACACTCGCTCTTTCTTGCGCTCCTTTATCCTCCAGCTCTGCTCTCACTCTCGCTCTTTCTTGTGCTCCTTTATCCTCCAGCTCTGCTCTCACTCTCGCTCTTTCTTGTGCTCCTTTATCCTTCCAGTTCTGCTCTCACTCTTGCTCTTTCTTGCGCTCCTTTAACCTTCCAGCTCTGCTCTCACTCTCGCTCTTTCTTGTGCTCCTTTAACCTTCCAGCTCCGCTCTCACTCTCACTCTTTCTTGTGCTCCTTTAACCTTCCAGTTCTGCTCTCACTCTCACTCTTTCCTCTGCTCCTCTATCATTCCAACTCCACTCTCACGCTCGCTCTTACTTGCGCTCCTTTATCCTTCTAGTTCTGCTGTCACTCTCACTCTTTCTTGCGCTCCTTTATCCTTCCAGCTTTGCTCTCACTCTCGCTCTTTCTTGCGCTCCTTTATCCTTCCAGTTTTGCTGTCAGTCTCGCTCTTTCTTGCGCTCCTTTATCCTCCAGTTCTGCTCTCACTCTCGATCTTTCTTGCGCTCCTTTATCCTCCTGCTCCGCTCTCACTCTCGCTCGTTCTTGCGCTCCTTTATCCTCCAGCACTGCTCTCAGTCTCGCTCTTTCTTGTGCTCCTTTATCCTTCCAGTTCTGCTCTCACTCTCGCTCTTTCTTGCGGTCCTTTAAACTTCCAGCTCTGCTCTCTCTCGCTCTTTCTTGCGCTCCTTTATCCTTACAGTTCTGCTCTCAGTCTCACTCTTTCTTGCGCTCCTTTATACTCCAGCTCTGCTCTCACTCTCGCTCTTTCTTGCGCTCCTTTTTCCTCCAGCTCTGCTCTCACTCTCGCTCTTTCTTGTGCTCCTTTATCCTTCCAGTTCTGCTCTCACTCTCGCTCTTTCTTGCGCTCCTTTATCCTTACAGTTCTGCTCTCAGTCTCACTCTTTCTTGCGCTCCTTTATACTCCAGCTCTGCTCTCCCTCTCGCTCTTTCTTGCGCTCCTTTATCCTCCTGCTCCGCTCTCACTCTCGCTCTTTCTTGCGCTCCTTTATCCTCCAGCACTGCTCTCAGTCTCGCTCTTTCTTGCGCTCCTTTATCCTCCAGCTCTGCTCTCACTCTCGCTCTTTCTTGTGCTCCATTATCCTTCCAGTTCTGCTCTCACTCTCGCTCTTTCATGCGCTCCTTTAACCTTCCAGCTCTGCTCTCACTCTCGCTCTTTCTTGCGCTCCTTTATCCTTACAGTTCTGCTCTCAGTCTCGCTCTTTCTTGCGCTCCGTATCCTCCAGCTCTGCTCTCACTCTCGCTCTTTCCTGTGCTCCTTTATCCTTCCAGTTCTGCTCTCACTCTCGCTCTTTCTTGCGCTCCTTTATCCTTCGAGCTCCACTCTCACTCTCACTCTTTCGTCTGCTCCTTTATCATTCCAGCTCCACTCTCACTCTCACTCTTTCTTCCGCTCCTTTAACCTTCCGGCTCCGCTCTCACTCTCACTCTTTCTTGTGCTCCTTTAACCTTCCAGCTCCGCTCTCACTCTCACTCTTTCTTGTGCTCCTTTAACCTTCCAGCTCCGCTCTCACTCTCACTCTTTCCTCTGCTCCTCTATCATTCAAACTCCACTCTCACGCTCGCTTTTACTTGCGCTCCTTTATCCTTCTAGTTCTGCTCTCACTCTCACTCTTTCTTGCGCTCCTTTATCCTTCTAGTTCTGCTGTCAGTCTCGCTCTTTCTTGCGCTCCTTTATCCTTCCAGTTTTGCGGTCAGTCTCGCTATTTCTTGCGCTCCTTTATCCTCCTGCTCCGCTCTCACACTCGCTCTTTCTTGCGCTCCTTTATCCTCCAGCTCTGCTCTCACTCTCGCTCTTTCTTGTGCTCCTTTATCCTTCCAGTTCTGCTCTCACTCTTGCTCTTTCTTGTGCTCCTTTAACCTTCCAGCTCCGCTCTCACTCTCACTCGTTCTTCTGCTCCTTTATCATTCCAGCTCTGCTCTCACTATCGCTCTTTCTTGTGCTCCTTCATCCTTCCAGTTCTGCTCTCACTCTCGCTCTTTCTTGCGCTCCTTTATCCTCCAGCTCTGCTGTCACTATCGCTCTTTCTGGTGCTCCTTTATCCTTCCAGCTCCGCTCTCACTCTCGCTCTTTCTTGTACTCCTTTAACCTTCCAGCTCCGCTCTCACTCTTACTCTTTCTTGTGCTCCTTTAACCTTCCAACTCCGCTCTCACTCTTTCTTGTGCTCCTTTATCCTCCAGCTATGCTCTCACTGTCGCTCTTTTTTGTGCTCCTTTATCCTTCCAGCTCTGCTGTCACTATCGCTCTTTCTGGCGCTCCTTTATCCTTCCAGCTCCGCTCTCACTCTCGCTCTTTCTTGTACTCCTTTAACCTTCCAGCTCCGCTCTCACTCTTACTCTTTCTTGTGCTCCTTTAACCTACCAGCTCTGCTCTCACTCTCGCTCTTTCTTGCGCTCCTTTATCCTTCCAGTTCTGCTCTCAGTCTCGCTCTTTCTTGCGCTCCTTTATCCTCCAGCTCTGCTATCACTCTCGCTCTTTCTTGCACTCCTCTATCCTTCTAGTTCTGCAGTCACTCTCACTCTTTCTTGCGCTCCTTTATCCTTCCAGCTTTGCTCTCACTCTCGCTCTTTCTTGCGCTCCTTTATCCTTCCAGTTTTGCTGTCAGTCTCGCTCTTTCTTGCGCTCCTTTATCCTCCAGTTCTGCTCTCACTTTCGCTCTTTCTTGCGCTCCTTTATCCTCCTGCTCCGCTCTCACACTCGCTCTTTCTTGCGCTCCTTTATCCTCCAGCTCTGCTCTCGCTCTCGCTCTTTCTTGTGCTCCTTTATCCTCCAGCTCTGCTCTCACTCTCGCTCTTTCTTGTGCTCCTTTATCCTTCCAGCTCTGCTCTCACTCTTGCTCTTTCTTGCGCTCCTTTAACCTTCCAGCTCTGCTCTCACTCTCGCTCTTTCTTGTGCTCCTTTAACCTTCCAGCTCCGCTCTCACTCTCACTCTTTCTTGTGCTCCTTTAACCTTCCAGCTCTGCTCTCACTCTCACTCTTTCCTCTGCTCCTCTATCATTCCAACTCCACTCTCACGCTCGCTCTTACTTGCGCTCCTTTATCCTTCTAGTTCTGCTGTCACTCTCACTCTTTCTTGCGCTTCTTTATCCTTCCAGCTTTGCTCTCACTCTCGCCCTTTCTTGCGCTCCTTTATCCTTCCAGTTTTGCTGTCACTCTCGCTCTTTCTTGCGCTCCTTTATCCTCCTGCTCCGCTCTCACTCTCGCTCTTTCTTGCGCTCCTTTATCCTCCAGCACTGCTCTCAGTCTCGCTCTTTCTTGTGCTCCTTTATCCTTCCAGTTCTGCTCTCACTCTCGTTCTTTCTTGCGCTCCTTTAACCTTCCAGCTCTGCTCTCTCTCGCTCTTACTTGCGCTCCTTTATCCTTACAGTTCTGCTCTCAGTCTCACTCTTTCTTGCGCTCCTTATACTCCAGCTCTGCTCTCACTCTCGCTCTTTCTTGCGCTCCTTTTTCCTCCAGCTCTGCTCTCACTCTCGCTCTTTCTTGTGCTCCTTTATCCTTCCAGTTCTGCTCTCACTCTCGCTCTTTCTTGCGCTCCTTTATCCTTACAGTTCTGCTCTCAGTCTCACTCTTTCTTGCGCTCCTTTATACTCCAGCTCTGCTCTCCCTCTCGCTCTTTCTTGCGCTCCTTTATCCTCCTGCTCCGCTCTCACTCTCGCTCTTTCTTGCGCTCCTTTATCCCCCAGCACTGCTCTCAGTCTCGCTCTTTCTTGCGCTCCTATGTCCTCCAGCTCTGCTCTCACTCTCGCTCTTTCTTGTGCTCCTTTATCCTTCCAGTTCTGCTCTCACTCTCGCTCTTTCATTCGCTCCTTTAACCTTCCAGCTCTGCTCTCACTCTCGCTCTTTCTTGCGCTCCTTTATCCTTACAGTTCTGCTCTCAGTCTCGCTCTTTCTTGCGCTCCTTATCCTCCAGCTCTGCTCTCACTCTCGCTCTTTCCTGTGCTCCTTTATCCTTCCAGTTCTGCTCTCACTCTCGCTCTTTCTTGCGCTCCTTTATCCTTCGAGCTCCGCTCTCACTCTCACTCTTTCGTCTGCTCCTTTATCATTCCAGCTCCACTCTCACTCTCACTCTTTTTTCTGCTCCTTTAACCTTCCGGCTCCGCTCTCACTCTCACTCTTTCTTGTGCTCCTTTAACCTTCCAGCTCCGCTCTCACTCTCACTCTTTCTTGTGCTCCTTTAACCTTCCAGCTCCGCTCTCACTCTCACTCTTTCCTCTGCTCCTCTATCATTCCAACTCCACTCTCACGCTCGCTCTTACTTGCGCTCCTTTATCCTTCTAGTTCTGCTGTCACTCTCACTCTTTCTTGCGCTCCTTTATCCTTCCAGCATTGCTCTCACTCTCGCTCTTTCTTGTGTTCCTTTAACCTTCCAGCTCCGCTCTCACTCTCACTCTTTCTTGCGCTCCTTTATCCTTCTAGTTCTGCTGTCAGTCTCGCTCTTTCTTGCGCTCCTTTATCCTTCCAGTTTTGCGGTCAGTCTCGCAATTTCTTGCGCTCCTTTATCCTCCTGCTCCGCTCTCACACTCGCTCTTTCTTGCGCTCCTTTATCCTCCAGCTCTGCTCTCACTCTCGCTCTGTCTTGCGCTCCTTTATCCTCCAGCTCTGCTCTCACTCTTGCTCTTTCTTGTGCTCCTTTAACCTTCCAGCTCCGCTCTCACTCTCACTCGTTCTTCTGCTCCTTTATCATTCTAGCTCTGCTCTCACTATCGCTCTTTCTTGTGCTCCTTCATCCTTCCAGTTCTGCTCTCACTCTCGCTCTTTCTTGCGCTCCTTTATCCTCCAGCTCTGCTGTCACTATCGCTCTTTCTAGCGCTCCTTTATCCTTCCAGCTCCGCTCTCACTCTCGCTCTTTTTTGTACTCCTTTAACCTTCCAGCTCCGCTCTCACTCTTACTCTTTCTTGTGCTCCTTTAACCTTCCAGCTCCGCTCTCACTCTTTCTTGTGCTCCTTTATCCTCCAGCTATGCTCTCACTCTCGCTCTTTTTTGTGCTCCTTTATCCTTCCAGCTCTGCTGTCACTATCGCTCTTTCTGGCGCTCCTTTATCCTTCCAGCTCCGCCCTCACTCTCACTCTTTCGTCTGCACCTTTATCATTCGAGCTCCACTCTCACTCTCACTCTTTCTTCTGCTCCTTTATCATTCCGGCTCGACTCTCACTCTCACTCTTTCCTCTGCTCCTTTATCATTCCAACTCCACTATCACGCTCGCTCTTACTTGCACTCCTCTATCCTTCTAGTTCTGCAGTCACTCTCACTCTTTCTTGCGCTCCTTTATCCTTCCAGCTTTGCTCTTTCTCGCTCTTTCTTGCGCTCCTTTATCCTCCAGTTCTGCTCTCACTCTCGCTCTTTCTTGCGCTCCTTTATCCTCCTGCTCCGCTCTCACACTCGCTCTTTCTTGCGCTCCTTTATCCTCCAGCTCTGCTCTCACTCTCGCTCTTTCTTGCGCTCCTTTATCCTCCAGCTCTGCTCTCACTCTCGCTCTTTCTTGTGCTCCTTTATCCTTCCAGTTCTGCTGCCACTCTTGCTCTTTCTTGCGCTCCTTTAACCTTCCAGCTCTGCTCTCACTCTCGCTCTTTCTTGTGCTCCTTTAGCCTTCCAGCTCCGCTCTCACTCTCACTCTTTCTTGTGCTCCTTTAACCTCCCAGCTCCGCTCTCACTCTCACTCTTTCCTCTGCTCCTCTATCATTCCAACTCCACTCTCACGCTCGCTCTTACATGCGCTCCTTTATCCTTCTAGTTCTGCTGTCACTCTCACTCTTTCTTGCGCTCCTTTATCCTCCAGCTCTGCTCTCACTCTCGCTCTTTCTTGCGCTCCTTTATCCTCCTGCTCCGCTCTCACACTCGCTCTTTCTTGTGCTCCTTTAACCTTCCAGCTCCGCTCTCACTCTCACTCGTTCTTCTGCTCCTTTATCATTCCAGCTCTGCTCTCACTATCGCTCTTTCTTGTGCTCCTTCATCCTTCCAGTTCTGCTCTCACTCTCGCTCTTTCTTGCGCTCCTTTATCCTCCAGCTCTGCTGTCACTATCGCTCTTTCTGGCGCTCCTTTATCCTTCCAGCTCCGCTCTCACTCTCGCTCTTTCTTGTACTCCTTTAACCTTCCAGCTCCGCTCTCACTCTTACTCTTTCTTGTGCTCCTTTAACCTTCCAGCTCCGCTCTCACTCTTTCTTGTGCTCCTTTATCCTCCAGCTATGCTCTCACTCTCGCTCTTTTTTGTGCTCCTTTATCCTTCCAGCTCTGCTGTCACTATCGCTCTTTCTGGCGCTCCTTTATCCTTCCAGCTCCACCATCACTCTCACTCTTTCGTCTGCACCTTTATCATTCGAGCTCCACTCTCACTCTCACTCTTTCTTCTGCTCCTTTATCATTCCGGCTCGACTCTCACTCTCACTCTTTCCTCTGCTCCTTTATCATTCCAACTCCACTATCACGCTCGCTCTTACTTGCACTCCTCTATCCTTCTAGTTCTGCAATCACTCTCACTCTTTCTTGCGCTCCTTTATCCTTCCAGCTTTGCTCTCACTCTCGCTCTTTCTTGCGCTCCTTTATCCTCCAGTTCTGCTCTCACTCTCGCTCTTTCTTGCGCTCCTTTATCCTCCTGCTCCGCTCTCACACTCGCTCTTTCTTGCGCTCCTTTATCCTCCAGCTCTGCTCTCACTCTCGCTCTTTCTTGTGCTCCTTTATCCTTCCAGTTCTGCTGCCACTCTTGCTCTTTCTTGCGCTCCTTTAACCTTCCAGCTCTGCTCTCACTCTCGCTCTTTCTTGTGCTCCTTTAGCCTTCCAGCTCCGCTCTCACTCTCACTCTTTCTTGTGCTCCTTTAACCTTCCAGCTCCGCTCTCACTCTCACTCTTTCCTCTGCTCCTCTATCATTCCAACTCCACTCTCACGCTCGCTCTTACATGCGCTCCTTTATCCTTCTAGTTCTGCTGTCACTCTCACTCTTTCTTGCGCTCCTTTATCCTTCCAGCTTTGCTCTCACTCTCGATCTTTCTTGCGCTCCTTTATCCTTCCAGTTTTGCTGTCAGTCTCGCTCTTTCTTGCGCTCCTTTATCCTCCAGTTCTGCTCTCACTCTCGCTCTTTCTTGCGCTCCTTTATCTTCCTGCTGCGCTCTCACTCTCGCTCTTTCTTGCGCTCCTTTATCCTCCAGCACTGCTCTCAGTCTCGCTCTTTCTTGTGCTCCTTTATTCTTCCAGTTCTGCTCTCACTCTCGCTCTTTCTTGCGCTCCTTTAACCTTCCAGCTCTGCTCTGACTCTCGCTCTTTCTTGCGCTCCTTTATCCTTACAGTTCTGCTCTCAGTCTCACTCTTTCTTGCGCTCCTTTATTCTCCAGCTCTGCTCTCACTCTCGCTCTTTCTTGCGCTCCTTTTTCCTCCAGCTCTGCTCTCACTCTCGCTCTTTCTTGTGCTCCTTTATCCTTCCAGTTCTGCTCTCACTCTCGCTCTTTCTTGCGCTCCTTTATCCTTACAGTTCTGCTCTCAGTCTCACTCTTTCTTGCGCTCCTTTATACTCCAGCTCTGCTCTCACTCTCGCTCTTTCTTGCGCTCCTTTTTCCTCCAGCTCTGCTCTCACTCTCGCTCTTTCTTGTGCTCCTTTATCCTTCCAGTTCTGCTCTCACTCTCACTCTGTCTGGCGCTTCTTTATCCTTCCAGCTCTGCTCTCACTCTCGCTCTTTCTTGCGCTCCTTTATCCTCCAGTTCGGCTCCCACTCTCGCTCTTTCTTGCGCTCCTTTATACTCCAGCTCTGCTCTCAGTCTCGCTCTTTCTTGCGCTCCTTTATCCTCCAGTTCTGCTCTCACTCTCGCTCTTTCTTGCGCTCCTTTATCCTTCCAGCTCCGCTCTCACTCTCACGCTTTCATCTGCTCCTTTATCATTCCAGCTCCACTCTCACTCTCACTCTTTCTTCTGCTCCTTTAACCTTCCGGCTCCGCTCTCACTCTCACTCTTTCTTGTGCTCCTTTAACCTTCCAGCTCCGCTCTCACTCTCACTCTTTCTTGTGCTCCTTTAACCTTCCAGCTCCGCTCTCACTCTCACTCTTTCTTGTGCTCCTTTAACCTTCCAGCTCCGCTCTCACGCTCGCTCTTACTTGCGCTCCTTTATCCTTCTAGTTCTGCTGTCACTCTCACTCTTTCTTGCGCTCCTTTATCCTTCCAGCTTTGCTCTCACTCTCGCTCTTTCTTGCGCTCCTTTATCCTTCCAGTTTTGCTGTCAGTCTCGCTCTTTCTTGCGTTCCTTTATCCTCCAGTTCTGCTCTCCCTCTCGCTCTTTCTTGCGCTCCTTTATCCTCCTGCTCCGCTCTCGCTCTCGCTCTTTCTTGCGCTCCTTTATCCTCCAGCACTGCTCTCAGTCTAGCTCTTTCTTGCGCTTCTTTATCCTCCAGCTCTGCTCTCACTCTCGCTCTGTCTTGTGCTCCTTTATCCTTCCAGTTCTGCTCTCACTCTCGCTCTTTCTAGCGCTCCTTTAACCTTCCAGCTCTGCTCTCACTCTCGCTCTTTCTTGCGCTCCTTTATCCTTACAGTTCTGCTCTCAGTCTCGCTCTTTCTTGCGCTCCTTTATCCTCCAGCTCTGCTCTCACTCTCGCTCTTTCCTGTGCTCCTTTATCCTTCCAGTTCTACTCTCAGTCTCACCCTTTCTTGTGCTCCTTTAACCTTCCAGCTCCGCTCTCACGCTCGCTCTTACTTGCGCTCCTTTATCCTTCTAGTTCTGCTGTCACTCTCACTCTTTCTTGCGCTCCTTTATCCTTCCAGCTTTGCTCTCACTCTCGCTCTTTCTTGCGCTCCTTTATCCTTCCAGTTTTGCTGTCAGTCTCGCTCTTTCTTGCGTTCCTTTTTCCTCCAGTTCTGCTCTCCCTCTCGCTCTTTCTTGCGCTCCTTTATCCTCCTGCTCCGCTCTCGCTCTCGCTCTTTCTTGCGCTCCTTTATCCTCCAGCACTGCTCTCAGTCTAGCTCTTTCTTGCGCTCCTTTATCCTTCCAGCTCCGCTCTCACTCTCACTCTTTCTTCTGCTCCTTTAACCTTCCGGCTCCGCTCTCACTCTCACTCTTTCTTGTGCTCCTTTAACCTTCCAGCTCCGCTCTCACTCTCACTCTTTCCTCTGCTCCTCTATCATTCCAACTCCACTCTCACGCTCGCTCTTACTTGCGCTCCTTTATCCTTCTAGTTCTGCTGTCACTCTCACTCTTTCTTGCGCTCCTTTCTCCTTCCAGCTTTGCTCTCACTCTCGCTCTTTCTTGTGTTCCTTTAACCTTCCAGCTCCGCTCTCACTCTCACTCTTTCTTGCGCTCCTTTATCCTTCTAGTTCTGCTGTCAGTCTCGCTCTTTCTTGCGCTCCTTTATCCTTCCAGTTTTGCTGTCAGTCTCGCTCTTTCTTGCGCTCCTTTATCCTCCAGTTCTGCTCTCACTCTCGCTTTTTCTTGCGCTCCTTTATCCTCCTGCTCCGCTCTCAATCTCGCTCTTTCTTGCGCTCCTTTATCCTCCAGCACTGCTCTCAGTCTCGCTCTTTCTTGCGCTCCTTTATCCTCTAGCTCTGCTCTCACTCTCGCTCTTTCTTGCGCTCCTTTATCCTCCAGCTCTGCTCTCACTCTCGCTCTTTCTTGTGCTCCTTAATCCTTCCAGTTCTGCTCTCACTCTCACTCTTTCTTGTGCTCCTTGAACCTTCCAGCTCCGCTCTCACTCTCACTCTTTCTAGCACTCCTTTAACCTTCCAGCTCTGCTCTCACTCTCGCTCTTTCTTGCGCTCCTTTATCCTTCCAGTTCTGCTCTCAGTCTCGCTCTTTCTTGCGCTCCTTTATCCTCCAGCTCTGCTCTCACTCTCGCTCTTTCCTGTGCTCCTTTATCCTTCCAGTTCTACTCTCAGTCTCGCTCTTTCTTGCGCTCCTTTATCCTTCCAGCTCCGCTCTCACTCTCACTCTTTCTTCTGCTCCTTTAACCTTCCGGCTCCGCTCTCACTCTCACTCTTTCTTGTGCTCCTTTAACCTTCCAGCTCCGCTCTCACTCTCACTCTTTCTTGTGCTCCTTTAACCTTCCAGCTCCGCTCTCACTCTCACTCTTTCCTCTGCTCCTCTATCATTCCAACTCCACACTCACGCTCGCTCTTACTTGCGCTCCTTTATCCTTCTAGTTCTGCTGTCACTCTCACTCTTTCTTGCGCTCCTTTCTCCTTCCAGCTTTGCTCTCACTCTCGCTCTTTCTTGTGTTCCTTTAACCTTCTAGCTCCGCTCTCACTCTCACTCTTTCTTGCGCTCCTTTATCCTTCTAGTTCTGCTGTCAGTCTCGCTCTTTCTTGCGCTCCTTTATCCTTCCAGTTTTGCTGTCAGTCTCGCTCTTTCTTGCGCTCCTTTATCCTCCAGTTCTGCTCTCACTCTCGCTTTTTCTTGCGCTCCTTTATCCTCCTGCTCCGCTCTCAATCTCGCTCTTTCTTGCGCTCCTTTATCCTCCAGCACTGCTCTCAGTCTCGCTCTTTCTTGCGCTCCTTTATCCTCTAGCTCTGCTCTCACTCTCACTCTTTCTTGTGCTCCTTTATCCTTCCAGTTCTGCTCTCACTCTCGCTCTTTCTTGCGCTCCTTTATCCTCCAGCTCTGCTCGCACTCTCGCTCTTTCTTGTGCTCCTTAATCCTTCCAGTTCTGCTCTCACTCTCGCTCTTTCTTGCGCTCCTTTAACCTTCCAGCTCTGCTCTCACTCTCGCTCTTTCTTGCACTCCTTTATCCTTCCAGTTCTGCTCTCAGTCTCGCTCTTTCTTGCGCTCCTTTATCCTCCTGCTCTGCTCTCACTCTCGCTCTTTGTTGTGCTCCTTTATCCTTCCAGTTCTGCTCTCGTTCTCGCTCTTTCTTGCGCTCCTTTATCCTTACAGTTCTGCTCTCAGTCTCACTCTTTCTTGCGCTCCTTTATTCTCCAGCTCTGCTCTCACTCTCGCTCTTTCTTGCGCTCCTTTTTCCTCCAGCTCTGCTCTCACTCTCGCTCTTTCTTGTGCTCCTTTATCCTTCCAGTTCTGCTCTCACTCTCGCTCTTTCTTGCGCTCCTTTATCCTTACAGTTCTGCTCTCAGTCTCACTCTTTCTTGCGCTCCTTTATACTCCAGCTCTGCTCTCACTCTCGCTCTTTCTTGCGCTCCTTTTTCCTCCAGCTCTGCTCTCACTCTCGCTCTTTCTTGTGCTCCTTTATCCTTCCAGTTCTGCTCTCACTCTCACTCTGTCTGGCGCTTCTTTATCCTTCCAGCTCTGCTCTCACTCTCGCTCTTTCTTGCGCTCCTTTATCCTCCAGTTCGGCTCCCACTCTCGCTCTTTCTTGCGCTCCTTTATACTCCAGCTCTGCTCTCAGTCTCGCTCTTTCTTGCGCTCCTTTATCCTCCAGTTCTGCTCTCACTCTCGCTCTTTCTTGCGCTCCTTTATCCTTCCAGCTCCGCTCTCACTCTCACGCTTTCATCTGCTCCTTTATCATTCCAGCTCCACTCTCACTCTCACTCTTTCTTCTGCTCCTTTAACCTTCCGGCTCCGCTCTCACTCTCACTCTTTCTTGTGCTCCTTTAACCTTCCAGCTCCGCTCTCACTCTCACTCTTTCTTGTGCTCCTTTAACCTTCCAGCTCCGCTCTCACTCTCACTCTTTCTTGTGCTCCTTTAACCTTCCAGCTCCGCTCTCACGCTCGCTCTTACTTGCGCTCCTTTATCCTTCTAGTTCTGCTGTCACTCTCACTCTTTCTTGCGCTCCTTTATCCTTCCAGCTTTGCTCTCACTCTCGCTCTTTCTTGCGCTCCTTTATCCTTCCAGTTTTGCTGTCAGTCTCGCTCTTTCTTGCGTTCCTTTATCCTCCAGTTCTGCTCTCCCTCTCGCTCTTTCTTGCGCTCCTTTATCCTCCTGCTCCGCTCTCGCTCTCGCTCTTTCTTGCGCTCCTTTATCCTCCAGCACTGCTCTCAGTCTAGCTCTTTCTTGCGCTTCTTTATCCTCCAGCTCTGCTCTCACTCTCGCTCTGTCTTGTGCTCCTTTATCCTTCCAGTTCTGCTCTCACTCTCGCTCTTTCTAGCGCTCCTTTAACCTTCCAGCTCTGCTCTCACTCTCGCTCTTTCTTGCGCTCCTTTATCCTTACAGTTCTGCTCTCAGTCTCGCTCTTTCTTGCGCTCCTTTATCCTCCAGCTCTGCTCTCACTCTCGCTCTTTCCTGTGCTCCTTTATCCTTCCAGTTCTACTCTCAGTCTCACCCTTTCTTGTGCTCCTTTAACCTTCCAGCTCCGCTCTCACGCTCGCTCTTACTTGCGCTCCTTTATCCTTCTAGTTCTGCTGTCACTCTCACTCTTTCTTGCGCTCCTTTATCCTTCCAGCTTTGCTCTCACTCTCGCTCTTTCTTGCGCTCCTTTATCCTTCCAGTTTTGCTGTCAGTCTCGCTCTTTCTTGCGTTCCTTTTTCCTCCAGTTCTGCTCTCCCTCTCGCTCTTTCTTGCGCTCCTTTATCCTCCTGCTCCGCTCTCGCTCTCGCTCTTTCTTGCGCTCCTTTATCCTCCAGCACTGCTCTCAGTCTAGCTCTTTCTTGCGCTCCTTTATCCTTCCAGCTCCGCTCTCACTCTCACTCTTTCTTCTGCTCCTTTAACCTTCCGGCTCCGCTCTCACTCTCACTCTTTCTTGTGCTCCTTTAACCTTCCAGCTCCGCTCTCACTCTCACTCTTTCCTCTGCTCCTCTATCATTCCAACTCCACTCTCACGCTCGCTCTTACTTGCGCTCCTTTATCCTTCTAGTTCTGCTGTCACTCTCACTCTTTCTTGCGCTCCTTTCTCCTTCCAGCTTTGCTCTCACTCTCGCTCTTTCTTGTGTTCCTTTAACCTTCCAGCTCCGCTCTCACTCTCACTCTTTCTTGCGCTCCTTTATCCTTCTAGTTCTGCTGTCAGTCTCGCTCTTTCTTGCGCTCCTTTATCCTTCCAGTTTTGCTGTCAGTCTCGCTCTTTCTTGCGCTCCTTTATCCTCCAGTTCTGCTCTCACTCTCGCTTTTTCTTGCGCTCCTTTATCCTCCTGCTCCGCTCTCAATCTCGCTCTTTCTTGCGCTCCTTTATCCTCCAGCACTGCTCTCAGTCTCGCTCTTTCTTGCGCTCCTTTATCCTCTAGCTCTGCTCTCACTCTCGCTCTTTCTTGCGCTCCTTTATCCTCCAGCTCTGCTCTCACTCTCGCTCTTTCTTGTGCTCCTTAATCCTTCCAGTTCTGCTCTCACTCTCACTCTTTCTTGTGCTCCTTGAACCTTCCAGCTCCGCTCTCACTCTCACTCTTTCTAGCACTCCTTTAACCTTCCAGCTCTGCTCTCACTCTCGCTCTTTCTTGCGCTCCTTTATCCTTCCAGTTCTGCTCTCAGTCTCGCTCTTTCTTGCGCTCCTTTATCCTCCAGCTCTGCTCTCACTCTCGCTCTTTCCTGTGCTCCTTTATCCTTCCAGTTCTACTCTCAGTCTCGCTCTTTCTTGCGCTCCTTTATCCTTCCAGCTCCGCTCTCACTCTCACTCTTTCTTCTGCTCCTTTAACCTTCCGGCTCCGCTCTCACTCTCACTCTTTCTTGTGCTCCTTTAACCTTCCAGCTCCGCTCTCACTCTCACTCTTTCTTGTGCTCCTTTAACCTTCCAGCTCCGCTCTCACTCTCACTCTTTCCTCTGCTCCTCTATCATTCCAACTCCACACTCACGCTCGCTCTTACTTGCGCTCCTTTATCCTTCTAGTTCTGCTGTCACTCTCACTCTTTCTTGCGCTCCTTTCTCCTTCCAGCTTTGCTCTCACTCTCGCTCTTTCTTGTGTTCCTTTAACCTTCTAGCTCCGCTCTCACTCTCACTCTTTCTTGCGCTCCTTTATCCTTCTAGTTCTGCTGTCAGTCTCGCTCTTTCTTGCGCTCCTTTATCCTTCCAGTTTTGCTGTCAGTCTCGCTCTTTCTTGCGCTCCTTTATCCTCCAGTTCTGCTCTCACTCTCGCTTTTTCTTGCGCTCCTTTATCCTCCTGCTCCGCTCTCAATCTCGCTCTTTCTTGCGCTCCTTTATCCTCCAGCACTGCTCTCAGTCTCGCTCTTTCTTGCGCTCCTTTATCCTCTAGCTCTGCTCTCACTCTCACTCTTTCTTGTGCTCCTTTATCCTTCCAGTTCTGCTCTCACTCTCGCTCTTTCTTGCGCTCCTTTATCCTCCAGCTCTGCTCGCACTCTCGCTCTTTCTTGTGCTCCTTAATCCTTCCAGTTCTGCTCTCACTCTCGCTCTTTCTTGCGCTCCTTTAACCTTCCAGCTCTGCTCTCACTCTCGCTCTTTCTTGCACTCCTTTATCCTTCCAGTTCTGCTCTCAGTCTCGCTCTTTCTTGCGCTCCTTTATCCTCCTGCTCTGCTCTCACTCTCGCTCTTTGTTGTGCTCCTTTATCCTTCCAGTTCTGCTCTCGTTCTCGCTCTTTCTTGCGCTCCTTTATCCTCCCAGCTCCGCTCTCACTCTCACTCTTTCGTCTGCTCCTTTATCATTCCAGCTCCACTCTCACGCTCGCTCTTACTTGCGCTCCTTTATCCTTCTAGTTCTGCTGTCACTCTCACTCTTTCTTGCACTCCTTTATCCTTCCAGCTTTGCTCTCACTCTCGCTCTTTCTTGTGTTCCTTTAACCTTCCAGCTCCGCTCTCACTCTCACTCTTTCTTGCGCTCCTTTATCCTTCTCGTTCTGCTGTCAGTCTCGCTCTTTCTGGCGCTCCTTTATCCTTCCAGCTCCACCATCACTCTCACTCTTTCGTCTGCACCTTTATCATTCGAGCTCCACTCTCACTCTCACTCTTTCTTCTGCTCCTTTATCATTCCGGCTCGACTCTCACTCTCACTCTTTCCTCTGCTCCTTTATCATTCCAACTCCACTATCACGCTCGCTCTTACTTGCACTCCTCTATCCTTCTAGTTCTGCAATCACTCTCACTCTTTCTTGCGCTCCTTTATCCTTCCAGCTTTGCTCTCACTCTCGCTCTTTCTTGCGCTCCTTTATCCTCCAGTTCTGCTCTCACTCTCGCTCTTTCTTGCGCTCCTTTATCCTCCTGCTCCGCTCTCACACTCGCTCTTTCTTGCGCTCCTTTATCCTCCAGCTCTGCTCTCACTCTCGCTCTTTCTTGTGCTCCTTTATCCTTCCAGTTCTGCTGCCACTCTTGCTCTTTCTTGCGCTCCTTTAACCTTCCAGCTCTGCTCTCACTCTCGCTCTTTCTTGTGCTCCTTTAGCCTTCCAGCTCCGCTCTCACTCTCACTCTTTCTTGTGCTCCTTTAACCTTCCAGCTCCGCTCTCACTCTCACTCTTTCCTCTGCTCCTCTATCATTCCAACTCCACTCTCACGCTCGCTCTTACATGCGCTCCTTTATCCTTCTAGTTCTGCTGTCACTCTCACTCTTTCTTGCGCTCCTTTATCCTTCCAGCTTTGCTCTCACTCTCGATCTTTCTTGCGCTCCTTTATCCTTCCAGTTTTGCTGTCAGTCTCGCTCTTTCTTGCGCTCCTTTATCCTCCAGTTCTGCTCTCACTCTCGCTCTTTCTTGCGCTCCTTTATCTTCCTGCTGCGCTCTCACTCTCGCTCTTTCTTGCGCTCCTTTATCCTCCAGCACTGCTCTCAGTCTCGCTCTTTCTTGTGCTCCTTTATTCTTCCAGTTCTGCTCTCACTCTCGCTCTTTCTTGCGCTCCTTTAACCTTCCAGCTCTGCTCTGACTCTCGCTCTTTCTTGCGCTCCTTTATCCTTACAGTTCTGCTCTCAGTCTCACTCTTTCTTGCGCTCCTTTATTCTCCAGCTCTGCTCTCACTCTCGCTCTTTCTTGCGCTCCTTTTTCCTCCAGCTCTGCTCTCACTCTCGCTCTTTCTTGTGCTCCTTTATCCTTCCAGTTCTGCTCTCACTCTCGCTCTTTCTTGCGCTCCTTTATCCTTACAGTTCTGCTCTCAGTCTCACTCTTTCTTGCGCTCCTTTATACTCCAGCTCTGCTCTCACTCTCGCTCTTTCTTGCGCTCCTTTTTCCTCCAGCTCTGCTCTCACTCTCGCTCTTTCTTGTGCTCCTTTATCCTTCCAGTTCTGCTCTCACTCTCACTCTGTCTGGCGCTTCTTTATCCTTCCAGCTCTGCTCTCACTCTCGCTCTTTCTTGCGCTCCTTTATCCTCCAGTTCGGCTCCCACTCTCGCTCTTTCTTGCGCTCCTTTATACTCCAGCTCTGCTCTCAGTCTCGCTCTTTCTTGCGCTCCTTTATCCTCCAGTTCTGCTCTCACTCTCGCTCTTTCTTGCGCTCCTTTATCCTTCCAGCTCCGCTCTCACTCTCACGCTTTCATCTGCTCCTTTATCATTCCAGCTCCACTCTCACTCTCACTCTTTCTTCTGCTCCTTTAACCTTCCGGCTCCGCTCTCACTCTCACTCTTTCTTGTGCTCCTTTAACCTTCCAGCTCCGCTCTCACTCTCACTCTTTCTTGTGCTCCTTTAACCTTCCAGCTCCGCTCTCACTCTCACTCTTTCTTGTGCTCCTTTAACCTTCCAGCTCCGCTCTCACGCTCGCTCTTACTTGCGCTCCTTTATCCTTCTAGTTCTGCTGTCACTCTCACTCTTTCTTGCGCTCCTTTATCCTTCCAGCTTTGCTCTCACTCTCGCTCTTTCTTGCGCTCCTTTATCCTTCCAGTTTTGCTGTCAGTCTCGCTCTTTCTTGCGTTCCTTTATCCTCCAGTTCTGCTCTCCCTCTCGCTCTTTCTTGCGCTCCTTTATCCTCCTGCTCCGCTCTCGCTCTCGCTCTTTCTTGCGCTCCTTTATCCTCCAGCACTGCTCTCAGTCTAGCTCTTTCTTGCGCTTCTTTATCCTCCAGCTCTGCTCTCACTCTCGCTCTGTCTTGTGCTCCTTTATCCTTCCAGTTCTGCTCTCACTCTCGCTCTTTCTAGCGCTCCTTTAACCTTCCAGCTCTGCTCTCACTCTCGCTCTTTCTTGCGCTCCTTTATCCTTACAGTTCTGCTCTCAGTCTCGCTCTTTCTTGCGCTCCTTTATCCTCCAGCTCTGCTCTCACTCTCGCTCTTTCCTGTGCTCCTTTATCCTTCCAGTTCTACTCTCAGTCTCACCCTTTCTTGTGCTCCTTTAACCTTCCAGCTCCGCTCTCACGCTCGCTCTTACTTGCGCTCCTTTATCCTTCTAGTTCTGCTGTCACTCTCACTCTTTCTTGCGCTCCTTTATTCTTCCAGCTTTGCTCTCACTCTCGCTCTTTCTTGCGCTCCTTTATCCTTCCAGTTTTGCTGTCAGTCTCGCTCTTTCTTGCGTTCCTTTTTCCTCCAGTTCTGCTCTCCCTCTCGCTCTTTCTTGCGCTCCTTTATCCTCCTGCTCCGCTCTCGCTCTCGCTCTTTCTTGCGCTCCTTTATCCTCCAGCACTGCTCTCAGTCTAGCTCTTTCTTGCGCTCCTTTATCCTTCCAGCTCCGCTCTCACTCTCACTCTTTCTTCTGCTCCTTTAACCTTCCGGCTCCGCTCTCACTCTCACTCTTTCTTGTGCTCCTTTAACCTTCCAGCTCCGCTCTCACTCTCACTCTTTCCTCTGCTCCTCTATCATTCCAACTCCACTCTCACGCTCGCTCTTACTTGCGCTCCTTTATCCTTCTAGTTCTGCTGTCACTCTCACTCTTTCTTGCGCTCCTTTCTCCTTCCAGCTTTGCTCTCACTCTCGCTCTTTCTTGTGTTCCTTTAACCTTCCAGCTCCGCTCTCACTCTCACTCTTTCTTGCGCTCCTTTATCCTTCTAGTTCTGCTGTCAGTCTCGCTCTTTCTTGCGCTCCTTTATCCTTCCAGTTTTGCTGTCAGTCTCGCTCTTTCTTGCGCTCCTTTATCCTCCAGTTCTGCTCTCACTCTCGCTTTTTCTTGCGCTCCTTTATCCTCCTGCTCCGCTCTCAATCTCGCTCTTTCTTGCGCTCCTTTATCCTCCAGCACTGCTCTCAGTCTCGCTCTTTCTTGCGCTCCTTTATCCTCTAGCTCTGCTCTCACTCTCGCTCTTTCTTGCGCTCCTTTATCCTCCAGCTCTGCTCTCACTCTCGCTCTTTCTTGTGCTCCTTAATCCTTCCAGTTCTGCTCTCACTCTCACTCTTTCTTGTGCTCCTTGAACCTTCCAGCTCCGCTCTCACTCTCACTCTTTCTAGCACTCCTTTAACCTTCCAGCTCTGCTCTCACTCTCGCTCTTTCTTGCGCTCCTTTATCCTTCCAGTTCTGCTCTCAGTCTCGCTCTTTCTTGCGCTCCTTTATCCTCCAGCTCTGCTCTCACTCTCGCTCTTTCCTGTGCTCCTTTATCCTTCCAGTTCTACTCTCAGTCTCGCTCTTTCTTGCGCTCCTTTATCCTTCCAGCTCCGCTCTCACTCTCACTCTTTCTTCTGCTCCTTTAACCTTCCGGCTCCGCTCTCACTCTCACTCTTTCTTGTGCTCCTTTAACCTTCCAGCTCCGCTCTCACTCTCACTCTTTCTTGTGCTCCTTTAACCTTCCAGCTCCGCTCTCACTCTCACTCTTTCCTCTGCTCCTCTATCATTCCAACTCCACACTCACGCTCGCTCTTACTTGCGCTCCTTTATCCTTCTAGTTCTGCTGTCACTCTCACTCTTTCTTGCGCTCCTTTCTCCTTCCAGCTTTGCTCTCACTCTCGCTCTTTCTTGTGTTCCTTTAACCTTCTAGCTCCGCTCTCACTCTCACTCTTTCTTGCGCTCCTTTATCCTTCTAGTTCTGCTGTCAGTCTCGCTCTTTCTTGCGCTCCTTTATCCTTCCAGTTTTGCTGTCAGTCTCGCTCTTTCTTGCGCTCCTTTATCCTCCAGTTCTGCTCTCACTCTCGCTTTTTCTTGCGCTCCTTTATCCTCCTGCTCCGCTCTCAATCTCGCTCTTTCTTGCGCTCCTTTATCCTCCAGCACTGCTCTCAGTCTCGCTCTTTCTTGCGCTCCTTTATCCTCTAGCTCTGCTCTCACTCTCACTCTTTCTTGTGCTCCTTTATCCTTCCAGTTCTGCTCTCACTCTCGCTCTTTCTTGCGCTCCTTTATCCTCCAGCTCTGCTCGCACTCTCGCTCTTTCTTGTGCTCCTTAATCCTTCCAGTTCTGCTCTCACTCTCGCTCTTTCTTGCGCTCCTTTAACCTTCCAGCTCTGCTCTCACTCTCGCTCTTTCTTGCACTCCTTTATCCTTCCAGTTCTGCTCTCAGTCTCGCTCTTTCTTGCGCTCCTTTATCCTCCTGCTCTGCTCTCACTCTCGCTCTTTGTTGTGCTCCTTTATCCTTCCAGTTCTGCTCTCGTTCTCGCTCTTTCTTGCGCTCCTTTATCCTTACAGTTCTGCTCTCAGTCTCACTCTTTCTTGCGCTCCTTTATTCTCCAGCTCTGCTCTCACTCTCGCTCTTTCTTGCGCTCCTTTTTCCTCCAGCTCTGCTCTCACTCTCGCTCTTTCTTGTGCTCCTTTATCCTTCCAGTTCTGCTCTCACTCTCGCTCTTTCTTGCGCTCCTTTATCCTTACAGTTCTGCTCTCAGTCTCACTCTTTCTTGCGCTCCTTTATACTCCAGCTCTGCTCTCACTCTCGCTCTTTCTTGCGCTCCTTTTTCCTCCAGCTCTGCTCTCACTCTCGCTCTTTCTTGTGCTCCTTTATCCTTCCAGTTCTGCTCTCACTCTCACTCTGTCTGGCGCTTCTTTATCCTTCCAGCTCTGCTCTCACTCTCGCTCTTTCTTGCGCTCCTTTATCCTCCAGTTCGGCTCCCACTCTCGCTCTTTCTTGCGCTCCTTTATACTCCAGCTCTGCTCTCAGTCTCGCTCTTTCTTGCGCTCCTTTATCCTCCAGTTCTGCTCTCACTCTCGCTCTTTCTTGCGCTCCTTTATCCTTCCAGCTCCGCTCTCACTCTCACGCTTTCATCTGCTCCTTTATCATTCCAGCTCCACTCTCACTCTCACTCTTTCTTCTGCTCCTTTAACCTTCCGGCTCCGCTCTCACTCTCACTCTTTCTTGTGCTCCTTTAACCTTCCAGCTCCGCTCTCACTCTCACTCTTTCTTGTGCTCCTTTAACCTTCCAGCTCCGCTCTCACTCTCACTCTTTCTTGTGCTCCTTTAACCTTCCAGCTCCGCTCTCACGCTCGCTCTTACTTGCGCTCCTTTATCCTTCTAGTTCTGCTGTCACTCTCACTCTTTCTTGCGCTCCTTTATCCTTCCAGCTTTGCTCTCACTCTCGCTCTTTCTTGCGCTCCTTTATCCTTCCAGTTTTGCTGTCAGTCTCGCTCTTTCTTGCGTTCCTTTATCCTCCAGTTCTGCTCTCCCTCTCGCTCTTTCTTGCGCTCCTTTATCCTCCTGCTCCGCTCTCGCTCTCGCTCTTTCTTGCGCTCCTTTATCCTCCAGCACTGCTCTCAGTCTAGCTCTTTCTTGCGCTTCTTTATCCTCCAGCTCTGCTCTCACTCTCGCTCTGTCTTGTGCTCCTTTATCCTTCCAGTTCTGCTCTCACTCTCGCTCTTTCTAGCGCTCCTTTAACCTTCCAGCTCTGCTCTCACTCTCGCTCTTTCTTGCGCTCCTTTATCCTTACAGTTCTGCTCTCAGTCTCGCTCTTTCTTGCGCTCCTTTATCCTCCAGCTCTGCTCTCACTCTCGCTCTTTCCTGTGCTCCTTTATCCTTCCAGTTCTACTCTCAGTCTCACCCTTTCTTGTGCTCCTTTAACCTTCCAGCTCCGCTCTCACGCTCGCTCTTACTTGCGCTCCTTTATCCTTCTAGTTCTGCTGTCACTCTCACTCTTTCTTGCGCTCCTTTATCCTTCCAGCTTTGCTCTCACTCTCGCTCTTTCTTGCGCTCCTTTATCCTTCCAGTTTTGCTGTCAGTCTCGCTCTTTCTTGCGTTCCTTTTTCCTCCAGTTCTGCTCTCCCTCTCGCTCTTTCTTGCGCTCCTTTATCCTCCTGCTCCGCTCTCGCTCTCGCTCTTTCTTGCGCTCCTTTATCCTCCAGCACTGCTCTCAGTCTAGCTCTTTCTTGCGCTCCTTTATCCTTCCAGCTCCGCTCTCACTCTCACTCTTTCTTCTGCTCCTTTAACCTTCCGGCTCCGCTCTCACTCTCACTCTTTCTTGTGCTCCTTTAACCTTCCAGCTCCGCTCTCACTCTCACTCTTTCCTCTGCTCCTCTATCATTCCAACTCCACTCTCACGCTCGCTCTTACTTGCGCTCCTTTATCCTTCTAGTTCTGCTGTCACTCTCACTCTTTCTTGCGCTCCTTTCTCCTTCCAGCTTTGCTCTCACTCTCGCTCTTTCTTGTGTTCCTTTAACCTTCCAGCTCCGCTCTCACTCTCACTCTTTCTTGCGCTCCTTTATCCTTCTAGTTCTGCTGTCAGTCTCGCTCTTTCTTGCGCTCCTTTATCCTTCCAGTTTTGCTGTCAGTCTCGCTCTTTCTTGCGCTCCTTTATCCTCCAGTTCTGCTCTCACTCTCGCTTTTTCTTGCGCTCCTTTATCCTCCTGCTCCGCTCTCAATCTCGCTCTTTCTTGCGCTCCTTTATCCTCCAGCACTGCTCTCAGTCTCGCTCTTTCTTGCGCTCCTTTATCCTCTAGCTCTGCTCTCACTCTCGCTCTTTCTTGCGCTCCTTTATCCTCCAGCTCTGCTCTCACTCTCGCTCTTTCTTGTGCTCCTTAATCCTTCCAGTTCTGCTCTCACTCTCACTCTTTCTTGTGCTCCTTGAACCTTCCAGCTCCGCTCTCACTCTCACTCTTTCTAGCACTCCTTTAACCTTCCAGCTCTGCTCTCACTCTCGCTCTTTCTTGCGCTCCTTTATCCTTCCAGTTCTGCTCTCAGTCTCGCTCTTTCTTGCGCTCCTTTATCCTCCAGCTCTGCTCTCACTCTCGCTCTTTCCTGTGCTCCTTTATCCTTCCAGTTCTACTCTCAGTCTCGCTCTTTCTTGCGCTCCTTTATCCTTCCAGCTCCGCTCTCACTCTCACTCTTTCTTCTGCTCCTTTAACCTTCCGGCTCCGCTCTCACTCTCACTCTTTCTTGTGCTCCTTTAACCTTCCAGCTCCGCTCTCACTCTCACTCTTTCTTGTGCTCCTTTAACCTTCCAGCTCCGCTCTCACTCTCACTCTTTCCTCTGCTCCTCTATCATTCCAACTCCACACTCACGCTCGCTCTTACTTGCGCTCCTTTATCCTTCTAGTTCTGCTGTCACTCTCACTCTTTCTTGCGCTCCTTTCTCCTTCCAGCTTTGCTCTCACTCTCGCTCTTTCTTGTGTTCCTTTAACCTTCTAGCTCCGCTCTCACTCTCACTCTTTCTTGCGCTCCTTTATCCTTCTAGTTCTGCTGTCAGTCTCGCTCTTTCTTGCGCTCCTTTATCCTTCCAGTTTTGCTGTCAGTCTCGCTCTTTCTTGCGCTCCTTTATCCTCCAGTTCTGCTCTCACTCTCGCTTTTTCTTGCGCTCCTTTATCCTCCTGCTCCGCTCTCAATCTCGCTCTTTCTTGCGCTCCTTTATCCTCCAGCACTGCTCTCAGTCTCGCTCTTTCTTGCGCTCCTTTATCCTCTAGCTCTGCTCTCACTCTCACTCTTTCTTGTGCTCCTTTATCCTTCCAGTTCTGCTCTCACTCTCGCTCTTTCTTGCGCTCCTTTATCCTCCAGCTCTGCTCGCACTCTCGCTCTTTCTTGTGCTCCTTAATCCTTCCAGTTCTGCTCTCACTCTCGCTCTTTCTTGCGCTCCTTTAACCTTCCAGCTCTGCTCTCACTCTCGCTCTTTCTTGCACTCCTTTATCCTTCCAGTTCTGCTCTCAGTCTCGCTCTTTCTTGCGCTCCTTTATCCTCCTGCTCTGCTCTCACTCTCGCTCTTTGTTGTGCTCCTTTATCCTTCCAGTTCTGCTCTCGTTCTCGCTCTTTCTTGCGCTCCTTTATCCTCCCAGCTCCGCTCTCACTCTCACTCTTTCGTCTGCTCCTTTATCATTCCAGCTCCACTCTCACGCTCGCTCTTACTTGCGCTCCTTTATCCTTCTAGTTCTGCTGTCACTCTCACTCTTTCTTGCACTCCTTTATCCTTCCAGCTTTGCTCTCACTCTCGCTCTTTCTTGTGTTCCTTTAACCTTCCAGCTCCGCTCTCACTCTCACTCTTTCTTGCGCTCCTTTATCCTTCTCGTTCTGCTGTCAGTCTCGCTCTTTCTTGCGCTCCTTTATCCTTCCAGTTTTGCTGTCAGTCTCGCTGTTTCTTGCGCTCCTTTATCCTCCAGTTCTGCTCTCACTCTCGCTTTTTCTTGCGCTCCTTTATCCTCCTGCTCCGCTCTCAATCTCGCTCTTTCTTGCGCTCCTTTATCCTCCAGCACTGCTCTCAGTCTCGCTCTTTCTTGCGCTCCTTTATCCTCTAGCTCTGCTCTCACTCTCACTCTTTCTTGTGCTCCTTTATCCTTCCAGTTCTGCTCTCACTCTCGCTCTTTCTTGCGCTCCTTTATCCTCCAGCTCTGCTCTCACTCTCGCTCTTTCTTGTGCTCCTTTATCCTTCCAGTTCTGCTCTCACTCTCGCTTTTTCTTGCGCTCCTTTAACCTTCCAGCTCTGCTCTCACTCTCGCTCTTTCTTGCGCTCCTTTATCCTTCCAGTTCTGCTCTCAGTCTCGCTCTTTCTTGCGCTCCTTTTCCTTCCAGTTCTGCTCTCACTCTCGCTCTTTCTTGCCCTCCTTTAACCTTCCAGCTCTGCTCTCACTCTCACTGTTTCTTGTGCTCCTTTATCCTTCAAGTTCTGCTCTCACTCTCGCTCTTTCTTGCGCTCCTTTATCCTTCCAGCTCTGCTCTCACTCTCGCTCTTTCTTGCGCTCCTTTATCCTCCAGTTCTGCTCCCACTCTCGCTCTTTCTTGCACTCCTTTATCCTTCCAGCTCCGCTCTCACTCTCGCTCTTTCTTGCGCTCCTTTATACTCCAGCTCTGCTCTCAGTCTCGCTCTTTCTTGCGCTCCTTTATCCTCCAGCTCTGCTCTCACTCTCGCTCTTTCTTGTGCTCCTTTAACCTTCCAGCTCCGCTCTCACTCTCACTCTTTCTTGTGCTCCTTTAACCTTCCAGCTCAGCTCTCACTCTCACTCTTTCTTGCGCTCCTTTATCCTCCAGCTCTGCTCTCACTCTCGCTCTTTCTTGTGCTCCTTTATCCTTCCAGTTCTGCTCTCACTCTCGCTCTTTCTTGCGCTCCTTTAACCTTCCAGCTCTGCTCTCACTCTCGCTCTTTCTTGCGCTCCTTTATCCTTCCAGTTCTGCTCTCAGTCTCGCTCTTTCTTGCGCTCCTTTTCCTTCCAGTTCTGCTCTCACTCTCGCTCTTTCTTGCGCTCCTTTATCCTTCCAGCTCTGCTCTCACTCTCACTGTTTCTTGTGCTCCTTTATCCTTCAAGTTCTGCTCTCACTCTCGCTCTTTCTTGCGCTCCTTTATCCTTCCAGCTCTGCTCTCACTCTCGCTCTTTCTTGCGCTCCTTTATCCTCCAGTTCTGCTCCCACTCTCGCTCTTTCTTGCACTCCTTTATCCTTCCAGCTCCGCTCTCACTCTCGCTCTATCTTGCGCTCCTTTATACTCCAGCTCTGCTCTCAGTCTCGCTCTTTCTTGCGCTCCTTTATCCTCCAGCTCTGCTCTCACTCTCGCTCTTTCTTGTGCTCCTTTAACCTTCCAGCTCCGCTCTCACTCTCACTCTTTCTTGTGCTCCTTTAACCTTCCAGCTCCGCTCTCACTCTCACTCTTTCCTCTGCTCCTCTATCATTCCAGCTCCACTCTCACGCTCGCTCTTACTTGCGCTCCTTTATCCTTCTAGTTCTGCTGTCACTCTCACTCTTTCTTGCGCTCCTTTATCCTTGCAGCTTTGCTCTCACTCTCGCTCTTTCTTGCGCTCCTTTATCCTTCCAGTTTTCCTGTCAGTCTCGCTCTTTCTTGCGCTCCTTTATCCTCCAGTTCTGCTCTCACTCTCGCTCTTTCTTGCGCTCCTTTATCCTCCTGCTCTGCTCTCACTCTCGCTCTTTCTTGTGCTCCTTTATCCTTCCAGTTCTGCTCTCACTCTCACTCTTTCTGGCGCTTCTTTATCCTTCCAGCTCTGCTCTCACTCTCGCTCTTTCTTGCGCTCATTTATCCTCCAGTTCGGCTCCCACTCTCGCTCTTTCTTGCGCTCCTTTATACTCCAGCTCTGCTCTCAGTCTCGCTCTTTCTTGCGCTCCTTTATCCTCCAGTTCTGCTCTCACTCTCGCTCTTTCTTGCGCTCCTTTATCCTTCCAGCTCCGCTCTCACTCTCACTCTTTCATCTGCTCCTTTATCATTCCAGCTCCACTCTCACTCTCACTCTTTCTTCTGCTCCTTTAACCTTCCGGCTCCGCTCTCACTCTCACTCTTTCTTGTGCTCCTTTAACCTTCCAGCTCCGCTCTCACTCTCACTCTTTCTTGTGCTCCTTTAACCTTCCAGCTCCGCTCTCACTCTCACTCTTTCTTGTGCTCCTTTAACCTTCCAGCTCCGCTCTCACTCTCACTCTTTCCTCTGCTCCTTTATCATTCCAACTCCACTCTCACGCTCGCTCTTACTTGCGCCCCTTTATCCTTCTAGTTCTGCTGTCACTCTCACTCCTTCTTGCGCTCCTTTATCCTCCTGCTCCGCTCTCAATCTCGCTCTTTCTTGCGCTCCTTTATCCTCCAGCACTGCTCTCAGTCTCGCTCTTTCTTGCGCTCCTTTATCCTCTAGCTCTGCTCTCACTCTCGCTCTTTCTTGTGCTCCTTTATCCTTCCAGTTCTGCTCTCACTCTCGCTCTTTCTTGCGCTCCTTTATCCTCCAGCTCTGCTCTCACTCTCGCTCTTTCTTGTGCTCCTTTATCCTTCCAGTTCTGCTCTCACTCTCGCTCTTTCTTGCGCTCCTTTAACCTTCCAGCTCTGCTCTCACTCTCGCTCTTTCTTGCGCTCCTTTATCCTTCCAGTTCTGCTCTCAGTCTCGCTCTTTCTTGCGCTCCTTTTCCTTCCAGTTCTGCTCTCACTCTTGCTCTTTCTTGCCCTCCTTTAACCTTCCAGCTCTGCTCTCACTCTCACTGTTTCTTGTGCTCCTTTATCCTTCAAGTTCTGCTCTCACTCTCGCTCTTTCTTGCGCTCCTTTAACCTTCCAGCTCTGCTCTCACTCTCGCTCTTTCTTGCGCTCCTTTATCCTTCCAGTTCTGCTCTCAGTCTCGCTCTTTCTTGCGCTCCTTTTCCTTCCAGTTCTGCTCTCACTCTTGCTCTTTCTTGCCCTCCTTTAACCTTCCAGCTCTGCTCTCACTCTCACTGTTTCTTGTGCTCCTTTATCCTTCAAGTTCTGCTCTCACTCTCGCTCTTTCTTGCGCTCCTTTATCCTTCCAGCTCTGCTCTCACTCTAGCTCTTTCTTGCACTCCTTTATCCTTCCACCTCCGCTCTCACTCTCGCTCTTTCTTGCGCTCCTTTATACTCCAGCTCTGCTCTCAGTCTCGCTCTTTCTTGCGCTCCTTTATCCTCCAGCTCTGCTCTCACTCTCGCTCTTTCTTGTGCTCCTTTAACCTTCCAGCTCCGCTCTCACTCTCACTCTTTCTTGTGCTCCTTTAACCTTCCAGCTCAGCTCTCACTCTCACTCTTTCTTGCGCTCCTTTATCCTCCAGCACTGCTCTCACTCTCGCTCTTTCTTGTGCTCCTTTATCCTTCCAGTTCTGCTCTCACTCTCGCTCTTTCTTGCGCTCCTTTAACCTTCCAGCTCTGCTCTCACTCTCGCTCTTTCTTGCGCTCCTTTATCCTTCCAGTTCTGCTCTCAGTCTCGCTCTTTCTTGCGCTCCTTTTCCTTCCAGTTCTGCTCTCACTCTCGCTCTTTCTTGCGCTCCTTTATCCTTCCAGCTCTGCTCTCACTCTCACTGTTTCTTGTGCTCCTTTATCCTTCAAGGTCTGCTCTCACTCTCGCTCTTTCTTGCGCTCCTTTATCCTTCCAGCTCTGCTCTCACTCTCGCTCTTTCTTGCGCTCCTTTATCCTCCAGTTCTGCTCTCACTCTCGCTCTTTCTTGCACTCCTTTATCCTTCCAGCTCCTCTCTCACTCTCGCTCTATCTTGCGCTCCTTTATACTCCAGCTCTGCTCTCAGTCTCGCTCTTTCTTGCGCTCCTTTATCCTCCAGTTCTGCTCTCACTCTCGCTCTTCCTTGTGCTCCTTTAACCTTCCAGCTCCGCTCTCACTCTCACTCTTTCTTGTGCTCCTTTAACCTTCCAGCTCCGCTCTCACTCTCACTCTTTCCTCTGCTCCTCTATCATTCCAACTCCACTCTCACGCTCGCTCTTACTTGCGCTCCTTTATCCCTCTAGTTCTGCTGTCACTCTCACTCTTTCTTGCGCTCCTTTATCCTTCCAGCTTTGCTCTCACTCTCGCTCTTTCTTGCGCTCCTTTATCCTTCCAGTTTTCCTGTCAGTCTCGCTCTTTCTTGCGCTCCTTTATCCTCCAGTTCTGCTCTCACTCTCGCTCTTTATGCGCTCCTTTATCCTCCTGCTCTGCTCTCACTCTCGCTCTTTCTTGCGCTCCTTTATCCTCCAGCACTGCTCTCAGTCTCGCTCTTTCTTGCGCTCCTTTATCCTCCAGCTCTGCTCTCACTCTCGCTCTTTCTTGTGCTCCTTTATCCTTCCAGTTCTGCTCTCACTCTCGCTCTTTCTTGCGCTCCTTTAACCTTCCAGCTCTTCTCTCACTCTCGCTCTTTCTTGCGCTCCATTATACTTACAGTTCTGCTCTCAGTCTCACTCTTTCTTGCGCTCCTTTATACTCCAGCTCTGCTCTCACTCTCGCTCTTTCTTGCGCTCCTTTTTCCTCCAGCTCTGCTCTCACTCTCGCTCTTTCTTGTGCTCCTTTATCCTTCCAGTTCTGCTCTCACTCTCGCTCTTTCTTGCGCTCCTTTATCCTTACAGTTCTGCTCTCAGTCTCACTCTTTCTTGCGCTCCTTTATACTCCAGCTCTGCTCTCACTCTCGCTCTTTCTTGCGCTCCTTTATACTCCAGCTCTGCTCTCAGTCTCGCTCTTTCTTGCGCTCCTTTATCCTCCAGTTCTGCTCTCACTCTCGCTCTTTCTTGCGCTCCTTTATCCTTCCAGCTCCGCTCTCACTCTTTCATCTGCTCCTTTATCATTCCAGCTCCACTCTCACTCTCACTCTTTCTTCTGCTCCTTTAAACTTCCGGCTCCGCTCTCTCTCTCACTCTTTCTTGTGCTCCTTTAACCTTCCAGCTCCGCTCTCACTCTCACTCTTTCTTGTGCTCCTTTAACCTTCCAGCTCCGCTCTCACTCTCACTCTTTCTTGTGCTCCTTTAACCTTCCAGCTCCGCACTCACTCTCACTCTTTCCTCTGCTCCTTTATCATTCCAACTCCACTCTCACGCTCGCTCTTACTTGCGCTCCTTTATCCTTCTAGTTCTGCTGTCACTCTCACTCTTTCTTGTGCTCCTTTATCCTTCCAGCTTTGCTCTCACTCTCGCTGTTTCTTGCGCTCCTTTATCCTTCCAGTTTTGCTGTCAGTCTCGCTCTTTCTTGCGCTCCTTTGTCCTCCAGTTCTGCTCTCCCACTCGCTCTTTCTTGCGCTCCTTTATCCTCCTGCTCCGCTCTCACTCTCGCTCTTTCTTGCGCTCCTTTATCCTCCAGCACTGCTCTCAGTCTAGCTCTTTCTTGCGCTCCTTTATCCTCCAGCTCTGCTCTCACTCTCGCTCTTTCTTGTGCTCCTTTATCCTTCCAGTTCTGCTCTCACTCTCGCTCTTTCTTGCGCTCCTTTAACCTTCCAGCTCTGCTCTCACTCTCGCTCTTTCTTGCGCTCCTTTATCCTTACAGTTCTGCTCTCAGTTTCGCTCTTTCTTGCGCTCCTTTATCCTCCAGCTCTGCTCTCACTCTCGCTCTTTCTTGTGCTCCTTTATCCTTCCAGTTCTGCTCTCACTCTCGCTCTTTCTTGCGCTCCTTTATCCTTCCAGCTCCGCTCTCACTCTCACTCTTTCGTCTGCTCCTTTATCATTCCAGCTCCACTCTCACTCTCACTCTTTCTTCTGCTCCTTTAACCTTCCGGCTCCGCTCTCACTCTCACTCTTTCTTGTGCTCCTTTAACCTTCCAGCTCCGCTCTCACTCTCACTCTTTCCTCTGCTCCTCTATCATTCCAACTCCACTCTCACGCTCGCTCTTACTTGCGCTCCTTTATCCTTCTAGTTCTGCTGTCACTCTCACTCTTTCTTGCGCTCCTTTATCCTTCCA
This sequence comes from Scyliorhinus torazame, assembly GCF_047496885.1. NCBI lineage: Eukaryota > Metazoa > Chordata > Chondrichthyes > Carcharhiniformes > Scyliorhinidae > Scyliorhinus > Scyliorhinus torazame. The sequence goes on along the minus strand of NC_092720.1, from coordinate 38,002,037 downwards.
GCTTTGCTCTCACTCTCGCTGTTTCTTGTGTTCCTTTAACCTTCCAGCTCCGCTCTCACTCTCACTCTTTCTTGCGCTCCTTTATCCTTCTAGTTCTGCTGTCAGTCTCGCTCTTTCTTGCGCTCCTTTATCCTTCCAGTTTTGCTGTCAGTCTCGCTCTTTCTTGCGCTCCTTTATCCTCGAGCTCTGCTCTCACTCTCACTCTTTCTTGTGCTCCTTTATCCTTCCAGTTCTGCTCTCACTCTCGCTCTTTCTTGCGCTCCTTTGTCCTCCAGCTCTGCTCTCACTCTCACTCTTTCTTGTGCTCCTTTATCCTTCCAGTTCTGCTCCCACTCTCGCTCTTTCTTGCGCTCCTTTAACCTTCCAGCTCTGCTCACACTCTCGCTCTTTCTTGCGCTCCTTTATCCTTCCAGTTCTGCTCTCAGTCTCGCTCTTTCTTGCGCTCCTTTATCCTCCAGCTCTGCTCTCACTCTCGCTCTTTCTTGCGCTCCTTTATCCTTCCAGTTCTGCTCACACTCTCGCTCTTTCTTGCGCTCCTTTATCCTCCAGCTCTGCTCTCACTCTCGCTCTTTCTTGCGCTCCTTTATCCTCCAGCTCTGCTCTCACTCTCGCTCTTTCTTGTGCTCCTTTTTCCTTCCAGTTCTGCTCTCACTCTCGCTCTTTCTTGTGCTCCTTTAACCTTCCAGCTCCGCTCTCACTCTCACTCTTTCTTGTGCTCCTTTAACCTTCCAGCTCCGCTCTCACTCTCACTCTTTCCTCTGCTCCTCTATCATTCCAGCTCCACTCTCACGCTCGCTCTTACTTGCGCTCCTTTATCCTTCTAGTTCTGCTGTCACTCTCACTCTTTCTTGCGCTCCTTTATCCTTCCAGCTTTGCTCTCACTCTCGCTCTTTCTTGCGCTCCTTTATCCTTCCAGTTTTCCTGTCAGTCTCGCTCTTTCTTGCGCTCCTTTATCCTCCAGTTCTGCTCTCACTCTCGCTCTTTCTTGCGCTCCTTTATCCTCCTGCTCTGCTCTCACTCTCGCTCTTTCTTGTGCTCCTTTATCCTTCCAGTTCTGCTCTCACTCTCACTCTTTCTGGCGCTTCTTTATCCTTCCAGCTCTGCTCTCACTCTCGCTCTTTCTTGCGCTCCTTTATCCTCCAGTTCGGCTCCCACTCTCGCTCTTTCTTGCGCTCCTTTATACTCCAGCTCTGCTCTCAGTCTCGCTCTTTCTTGCGCTCCTTTATCCTCCAGTTCTGCTCTCACTCTCGCTCTTTCTTGCGCTCCTTTATCCTTCCAGCTCCGCTCTCACTCTCACTCTTTCATCTGCTCCTTTATCATTCCAGCTCCACTCTCACTCTCACTCTTTCTTCTGCTCCTTTAACCTTCCGGCTCCGCTCTCACTCTCGCTCTTTCTTGTGCTCCTTTAACCTTCCAGCTCCGCTCTCACTCTCACTCTTTCTTGTGCTCCTTTAACCTTCCAGCTCCGCTCTCACTCTCACTCTTTCTTGTGCTCCTTTAACCTTCCAGCTCCGCTCTCACTCTCACTCTTTCCTCTGCTCCTTTATCATTCCAACTCCACTCTCACGCTCGCTCTTACTTGCGCCCCTTTATCCTTCTAGTTCTGCTGTCACTCTCACTCTTTCTTGCGCTCCTTTATCCTTCCAGCTTTGCTCTCACTCTCGCTCTTTCTTGCGCTCCTTTATCCTTCCAGTTTTGCTGTCAGTCTCGCTCTTTCTTGCGCTCCTTTATCCTCCAGCTCTGCTCTCACTCTCGCTCTTTCCTGTGCTCCTTTATCCTTCCAGTTCTGCTCTCACTCTCGCTCTTTCTTGCGCTCCTTTATCCTTCCAGCTCCGCTCTCACTCTCACTCTTTCTTCTGCTCCTTTAACCTTCCGGCTCCGCTCTCACTCTCACTCTTTCTTGTGCTCCTTTAACCTTCCAGCTCCGCTCTCACTCTCACTCTTTCTTGTGCTCCTTTAACCTTCCAGCTCCGCTCTCACTCTCACTCTTTCCTCTGCTCCTCTATCATTCCAACTCCACTCTCACTCTCACTCTTTCTTGCGCTCCTTTCTCCTTCCAGCTTTGCTCTCACTCTCGCTCTTTCTTGTGTTCCTTTAACCTTCCAGCTCCGCTCTCACTCTCACTCTTTCTTGCGCTCCTTTATCCTTCTAGTTCTGCTGTCAGTCTCGCTCTTTCTTGCGCTCCTTTATCCTTCCAGTTTTGCTGTCAGTCTCGCTCTTTCTTGCGCTCCTTTATCCTCCAGTTCTGCTCTCACTCTGGCTTTTTCTTGCGCTCCTTTATCCTCCTGCTCCGCTCTCAATCCCGCTCTTTCTAGCGCTCCTTTATCCTCCAGCACTGCTCTCAGTCTCGCTCTTTCTTGCGCTCCTTTATCCTCTAGCTCTGCTCTCACTCTCACTTGTGCTCCTTTATCCTTCCAGTTCTGCTCTCACTCTCGCTCTTTCTTGCGCTCCTTTATCCTCCAGCTCTGCTCTCACTCTCGCTCTTTCTTGTGCTCCTTAATCCTTCCAGTTCTGCTCTCACTCTCGCTCTTTCTTGCGCTCCTTTAACCTTCCAGCTCTGCTCTCACTCTCGCTCTTTCTTGCACTCCTTTATCCTTCCAGTTCTGCTCTCAGTCTCGCTCTTTCTTGCGCTCCTTTATCCTCCAGCTCTGCTCTCACTCTCGCTCTTTGTTGTGCTCCTTTATCCTTCCAGTTCTGCTCTCGTTCTCGCTCTTTCTTGCGCTCATTTATCCTTCCAGCTCCGCTCTCACTCACACTCTTTCGTCTGCTCCTTTATCATTCCAGCTCCACTCTCACGCTCGCTCTTACTTGCGCTCCTTTATCCTTCTAGTTCTGCTGTCACTCTCACTCTTTCTTGCGCTCCTTTATCCTTCCAGCTTTGCTCTCACTCTCGCTCTTTCTTGTGTTCCTTTAACCTTCCAGCTCCGCTCTCACTCTCACTCTTTCTTGCGCTCCTTTATCCTTCTCGTTCTGCTGTCAGTCTCGCTGTTTCTTGCGCTCCTTTATCCTTCCAGTTTTGCTGTCAGTCTCGCAGTTTCTTGCGCTCCTTTATCCTCCAGTTCTGCTCTCACTCTCGCTTTTTCTTGCGCTCCTTTATCCTCCTGCTCCGCTCTCAATCTCGCTCTTTCTTGCGCTCCTTTATCCTCCAGCACTGCTCTCAGTCTCGCTCTTTCTTGCGCTCCTTTATCCTCTAGCTCTGCTCTCACTCTCACTCTTTCTTGTGCTCCTTTATCCTTCCAGTTCTGCTCTCACTCTCGCTCTTTCTTGCGCTCCTTTATCCTCCAGCTCTGCTCTCACTCTCGCTCTTTCTTGTGCTCCTTTATCCTTCCAGTTCTGCTCTCACTCTCGCTCTTTCTTGCGCTCCTTTAACCTTCCAGCTCTGCTCTCACTCTCGCTCTTTCTTGCGCTCCTTTATCCTTCCAGTTCTGCTCTCAGTCTCGCTCTTTCTTGCGCTCCTTTTCCTTCCAGTTCTGCTCTCACTCTCGCTCTTTCTTGCCCTCCTTTAACCTTCCAGCTCTGCTCTCACTCTCACTGTTTCTTGTGCTCCTTTATCCTTCAAGTTCTGCTCTCACTCTCGCTCTTTCTTGCGCTCCTTTATCCTTCCAGCTCTGCTCTCACTCTCGCTCTTTCTTGCGCTCCTTTATCCTCCAGTTCTGCTCCCACTCTCGCTCTTTCTTGCACTCCTTTATCCTTCCAGCTCCGCTCTCACTCTCGCTCTTTCTTGCGCTCCTTTATACTCCAGCTCTGCTCTCAGTCTCGCTCTTTCTTGCGCTCCTTTATCCTCCAGCTCTGCTCTCACTCTCGCTCTTTCTTGTGCTCCTTTAACCTTCCAGCTCCGCTCTCACTCTCACTCTTTCTTGTGCTCCTTTAAACTTCCAGCTCAGCTCTCACTCTCACTCTTTCTTGCGCTCCTTTATCCTCCAGCTCTGCTCTCACTCTCGCTCTTTCTTGTGCTCCTTTATCCTTCCAGTTCTGCTCTCACTCTCGCTCTTTCTTGCGCTCCTTTAACCTTCCAGCTCTGCTCTCACTCTCGCTCTTTCTTGCGCTCCTTTATCCTTCCAGTTCTGCTCTCAGTCTCGCTCTTTCTTGCGCTCCTTTTCCTTCCAGTTCTGCTCTCACTCTCGCTCTTTCTTGCGCTCCTTTATCCTTCCAGCTCTGCTCTCACTCTCACTGTTTCTTGTGCTCCTTTATCCTTCAAGTTCTGCTCTCACTCTCGCTCTTTCTTGCGCTCCTTTATCCTTCCAGCTCTGCTCTCACTCTCGCTCTTTCTTGCACTCCTTTATCCTCCAGTTCTGCTCCCACTCTCGCTCTTTCTTGCACTCCTTTATCCTTCCAGCTCCGCTCTCACTCTCGCTCTATCTTGCGCTCCTTTATACTCCAGCTCTGCTCTCAGTCTCGCTCTTTCTTGCGCTCCTTTATCCTCCAGTTCTGCTCTCACTCTCGCTCTTTCTTGTGCTCCTTTAACCTTCCAGCTCCGCTCTCACTCTCACTCTTTCTTGTGCTCCTTTAACCTTCCAGCTCCGCTCTCACTATCACTCTTTCCTCTGCTCCTCTATCATTCCAACTCCACTCTCAAGCTCGCTCTTACTTGCGCTCCTTTATCCCTCTAGTTCTGCTGTCACTCTCACTCTTTCTTGCGCTCCTTTATCCTTCCAGCTTTGCTCTCACTCTCGCTCTTTCTTGCGCTCCTTTATCCTTCCAGTTTTCCTGTCAGTCTCGCTCTTTCTTGCGCTCCTTTATCCTCCAGTTCTGCTCTCTCTCTCGCTCTTTATGCGCTCCTTTATCCTCCTGCTCTGCTCTCACTCTCGCTCTTTCTTGCGCTCCTTTATCCTCCAGCACTGCTCTCAGTCTCGCTCTTTCTTGCGCTCCTTTATCCTCCAGCTCTGCTCTCACTCTCGCTCTTTCTTGTGCTCCTTTATCCGTCCAGTTCTGCTCTCACTCTCGCTCTTTCTTGCGCTCCTTTAACCTTCCAGCTCTTCTCTCACTCTCGCTCTTTCTTGCGCTCCATTATACTTACAGTTCTACTCTCAGTCTCACTCTTTCTTGCGCTCCTTTATACTCCAGCTCTGCTCTCACTCTCGCTCTTTCTTGCGCTCCTTTTTCCTCCAGCTCTGCTCTCACTCTCGCTCTTTCTTGTGCTCCTTTATCCTTCCAGTTCTGCTCTCACTCTCGCTCTTTCTTGCGCTCCTTTATACTCCAGCTCTGCTCTCAGTCTCGCTCTTTCTTGCGCTCCTTTATCCTCCAGTTCTGCTCTCACTCTCGCTCTTTCTTGCGCTCCTTTATCCTTCCAGCTCCGCTCTCACTCTTTCATCTGCTCCTTTATCATTCCAGCTCCACTCTCACTCTCACTCTTTCTTCTGCTCCTTTAAACTTCCGGCTCCGCTCTCTCTCTCACTCTTTCTTGTGCTCCTTTAACCTTCCAGCTCCGCTCTCACTCTCACTCTTTCTTGTGCTCCTTTAACCTTCCAGCTCCGCTCTCACTCTCACTCTTTCTTGTGCTCCTTTAACCTTCCAGCTCCGCACTCACTCTCACTCTTTCCTCTGCTCCTTTATCATTCCAACTCCACTCTCACGCTCGCTCTTACTTGCGCTCCTTTATCCTTCTAGTTCTGCTGTCACTCTCACTCTTTCTTGTGCTCCTTTATCCTTCCAGCTTTGCTCTCACTCTCGCTGTTTCTTGCGCTCCTTTATCCTTCCAGTTTTGCTGTCAGTCTCGCTCTTTCTTGCGCTCCTTTGTCCTCCAGTTCTGCTCCCCCACTCGCTCTTTCTTGCGCTCCTTTATCCTCCTGCTCCGCTCTCACTCTCGCTCTTTCTTGCGCTCCTTTATCCTCCAGCACTGCTCTCAGTCTAGCTCTTTCTTGCGCTCCTTTATCCTCCAGCTCTGCTCTCACTCTCGCTCTTTCTTGTGCTCCTTTATCCTTCCAGTTCTGCTCTCATTCTCGCTCTTTCTTGCGCTCCTTTAACCTTCCAGCTCTGCTCTCACTCTCACTCTTTCCTCTGCTCCTCTATCATTCCAACTCCACTCTCACGCTCGCTCTTTCTTGCGCTCCTTTATCCTTCCAGCTTTGCTCTCACTCTCGCTGTTTCTTGTGTTCCTTTAACCTTCCAGCTCCGCTCTCACTCTCACTCTTTCTTGCGCTCCTTTATCCATCTAGTTCTGCTGTCAGTCTCGCTCTTTCTTGCGCTCCTTTATCCTTCCAGTTTTGCTGTCAGTCTCGCTCTTTCTTGCGCTCCTTTATCATCGAGCTCTGCTCTCACTCTCACTCTTTCTTGTGCTCCTTTATCCTTCCAGTTCTGCTCTCACTCTCGCTCTTTCTTGCGCTCCTTTGTTCTCCAGCTCTGCTCTCACTCTCACTCTTTCTTGTGCTCCTTTATCCTTCCAGTTCTGCTCCCACTCTCGCTCTTTCTTGCGCTCCTTTAACCTTCCAGCACTGCTCTCACTCTCGCTCTTTCTTGCGCTCCTTTATCCTTCCAGTTCTGCTCTCAGTCTCGCTCTTTCTTGCGCTCCTTTATCCTCCAGCTCTGTTCTCACTCTCGCTGTTTCGTGTGCTCCTTTATCCTTCAAGTTCTGCTCTCACTCTCGCTCTTTCTTGCGCTCCTTTATCCTTCCAGCTCTGCTCTCACTCTCGCTCTTACTTGCGCTCCTTTATCCTCCAGTTCTGCTCCCACTCTCCCTCTTTCTTGCGCTCCTTTATCCTTCCAACTCCGCTCTCACTCTCGCTCTTTCTTGCGCTCCTTTATACTCCAGCTCTGCTCTCAGTCTCGCTCTTTCTTGCGCTCCTTTATCCTCCAGCTCTGCTCTCACTCTCGCTCTTTCTTGTGCTCCTTTAACCTTCCAGCTCCGCTCTCACTCTCACTCTTTCTTGTGCTCCTTTAACCTTCCAGCTCCGCTCTTACTCACACTCTTTCCTCTGCTCCTCTATCATTCCAACTCCACTCTCACGCTTGCTCTTACTTGCGCTCCTTTATCCTTCTAGTTCTGCTGTCACTCTCACTCTTTCTTGCGCTCCTTTATCCTTCCAGCTTTGCTCTCACTCTCGCTCTTTCTTGCGCTCCTTTATCCTTCCAGTTTTGCTGTCAGTCTCCCTCTTTCTTGCGCTCCTTTATCCTTCCAGTTCTGCTCTCACTCTCGCTCTTTCTTGCGCTCCTTTATCCTTCCAGCTCTGCTCTCACTCTCACTGTTTCTTGTGCTCCTTTAACCTTCCAGCTCCGCTCTCACTCTCACTCTTTCTTGTGCTCCTTTAACCTTCCAGCTCAGCTCTCACTCTCACTCTTTCTTGCGCTCCTTTATCCTCCAGCTCTGCTCTCACTCTCGCTCTTTCTTGTGCTCCTTTATCCTTCCAGTTCTGCTCTCACTCTCGCTCTTTCTTGCGCTCCTTTAACCTTCCAGCTCTGCTCTCACTCTCGCTCTTTCTTGCGCTCCTTTATCCTTCCAGTTCTGCTCTCAGTCTCGCTCTTTCTTGCGCTCCTTTTCCTTCCAGTTCTGCTCTCACTCTCGCTCTTTCTTGCGCTCCTTTATCCTTCCAGCTCTGCTCTCACTCTCACTGTTTCTTGTGCTCCTTTATCCTTCAAGTTCTGCTCTCACTCTCGCTCTTTCTTGCGCTCCTTTATCCTTCCAGCTCTGCTCTCACTCTCGCTCTTTCTTGCACTCCTTTATCCTCCAGTTCTGCTCCCACTCTCGCTCTTTCTTGCACTCCTTTATCCTTCCAGCTCCGCTCTCACTCTCGCTCTATCTTGCGCTCCTTTATACTCCAGCTCTGCTCTCAGTCTCGCTCTTTCTTGCGCTCCTTTATCCTCCAGTTCTGCTCTCACTCTCGCTCTTTCTTGTGCTCCTTTAACCTTCCAGCTCCGCTCTCACTCTCACTCTTTCTTGTGCTCCTTTAACCTTCCAGCTCCGCTCTCACTATCACTCTTTCCTCTGCTCCTCTATCATTCCAACTCCACTCTCAAGCTCGCTCTTACTTGCGCTCCTTTATCCCTCTAGTTCTGCTGTCACTCTCACTCTTTCTTGCGCTCCTTTATCCTTCCAGCTTTGCTCTCACTCTCGCTCTTTCTTGCGCTCCTTTATCCTTCCAGTTTTCCTGTCAGTCTCGCTCTTTCTTGCGCTCCTTTATCCTCCAGTTCTGCTCTCACTCTCGCTCTTTATGCGCTCCTTTATCCTCCTGCTCTGCTCTCACTCTCGCTCTTTCTTGCGCTCCTTTATCCTCCAGCACTGCTCTCAGTCTCGCTCTTTCTTGCGCTCCTTTATCCTCCAGCTCTGCTCTCACTCTCGCTCTTTCTTGTGCTCCTTTATCCGTCCAGTTCTGCTCTCACTCTCGCTCTTTCTTGCGCTCCTTTAACCTTCCAGCTCTTCTCTCACTCTCGCTCTTTCTTGCGCTCCATTATACTTACAGTTCTACTCTCAGTCTCACTCTTTCTTGCGCTCCTTTATACTCCAGCTCTGCTCTCACTCTCGCTCTTTCTTGCGCTCCTTTTTCCTCCAGCTCTGCTCTCACTCTCGCTCTTTCTTGTGCTCCTTTATCCTTCCAGTTCTGCTCTCACTCTCGCTCTTTCTTGCGCTCCTTTATCCTTACAGTTCTGCTCTCAGTCTCACTCTTTCTTGCGCTCCTTTATACTCCAGCTCTGCTCTCACTCTCGCTCTTTCTTGCGCTCCTTTATACTCCAGCTCTGCTCTCAGTCTCGCTCTTTCTTGCGCTCCTTTATCCTCCAGTTCTGCTCTCACTCTCGCTCTTTCTTGCGCTCCTTTATCCTTCCAGCTCCGCTCTCACTCTTTCATCTGCTCCTTTATCATTCCAGCTCCACTCTCACTCTCACTCTTTCTTCTGCTCCTTTAAACTTCCGGCTCCGCTCTCTCTCTCACTCTTTCTTGTGCTCCTTTAACCTTCCAGCTCCGCTCTCACTCTCACTCTTTCTTGTGCTCCTTTAACCTTCCAGCTCCGCTCTCACTCTCACTCTTTCTTGTGCTCCTTTAACCTTCCAGCTCCGCACTCACTCTCACTCTTTCCTCTGCTCCTTTATCATTCCAACTCCACTCTCACGCTCGCTCTTACTTGCGCTCCTTTATCCTTCTAGTTCTGCTGTCACTCTCACTCTTTCTTGTGCTCCTTTATCCTTCCAGCTTTGCTCTCACTCTCGCTGTTTCTTGCGCTCCTTTATCCTTCCAGTTTTGCTGTCAGTCTCGCTCTTTCTTGCGCTCCTTTGTCCTCCAGTTCTGCTCCCCCACTCGCTCTTTCTTGCGCTCCTTTATCCTCCTGCTCCGCTCTCACTCTCGCTCTTTCTTGCGCTCCTTTATCCTCCAGCACTGCTCTCAGTCTAGCTCTTTCTTGCGCTCCTTTATCCTCCAGCTCTGCTCTCACTCTCGCTCTTTCTTGTGCTCCTTTATCCTTCCAGTTCTGCTCTCATTCTCGCTCTTTCTTGCGCTCCTTTAACCTTCCAGCTCTGCTCTCACTCTCACTCTTTCCTCTGCTCCTCTATCATTCCAACTCCACTCTCACGCTCGCTCTTTCTTGCGCTCCTTTATCCTTCCAGCTTTGCTCTCACTCTCGCTGTTTCTTGTGTTCCTTTAACCTTCCAGCTCCGCTCTCACTCTCACTCTTTCTTGCGCTCCTTTATCCATCTAGTTCTGCTGTCAGTCTCGCTCTTTCTTGCGCTCCTTTATCCTTCCAGTTTTGCTGTCAGTCTCGCTCTTTCTTGCGCTCCTTTATCATCGAGCTCTGCTCTCACTCTCACTCTTTCTTGTGCTCCTTTATCCTTCCAGTTCTGCTCTCACTCTCGCTCTTTCTTGCGCTCCTTTGTTCTCCAGCTCTGCTCTCACTCTCACTCTTTCTTGTGCTCCTTTATCCTTCCAGTTCTGCTCCCACTCTCGCTCTTTCTTGCGCTCCTTTAACCTTCCAGCACTGCTCTCACTCTCGCTCTTTCTTGCGCTCCTTTATCCTTCCAGTTCTGCTCTCAGTCTCGCTCTTTCTTGCGCTCCTTTATCCTCCAGCTCTGTTCTCACTCTCGCTGTTTCGTGTGCTCCTTTATCCTTCAAATTCTGCTCTCACTCTCGCTCTTTCTTGCGCTCCTTTATCCTTCCAGCTCTGCTCTCACTCTCGCTCTTACTTGCGCTCCTTTATCCTCCAGTTCTGCTCCCACTCTCCCTCTTTCTTGCGCTCCTTTATCCTTCCAACTCCGCTCTCACTCTCGCTCTTTCTTGCGCTCCTTTATACTCCAGCTCTGCTCTCAGTCTCGCTCTTTCTTGCGCTCCTTTATCCTCCAGCTCTGCTCTCACTCTCGCTCTTTCTTGTGCTCCTTTAACCTTCCAGCTCCGCTCTCACTCTCACTCTTTCTTGTGCTCCTTTAACCTTCCAGCTCCGCTCTTACTCACACTCTTTCCTCTGCTCCTCTATCATTCCAACTCCACTCTCACGCTTGCTCTTACTTGCGCTCCTTTATCCTTCTAGTTCTGCTGTCACTCTCACTCTTTCTTGCGCTCCTTTATCCTTCCAGCTTTGCTCTCACTCTCGCTCTTTCTTGCGCTCCTTTATCCTTCCAGTTTTGCTGTCAGTCTCCCTCTTTCTTGCGCTCCTTTATCCTTCCAGTTCTGCTCTCACTCTCGCTCTTTCTTGCGCTCCTTTATCCTTCCAGCTCTGCTCTCACTCTCACTGTTTCTTGTGCTCCTTTATCCTTCAAGTTCTGCTCCCACTCTCGCTCTTTCTTGCACTCCTTTATCCTTCCAGCTCCGCTCTCACTCTCGCTCTATCTTGCGCTCCTTTATACTCCAGCTCTGCTCTCAGTCTCGCTCTTTCTTGCGCTCCTTTATCCTCCAGTTCTGCTCTCACTCTCGCTCTTTCTTGTGCTCCTTTAACCTTCCAGCTCCGCTCGCACTCTCACTCTTTCTTGTGCTCCTTTAACCTTCCTGCTCCGCTCTCACTCTCACTCTTTCCTCTGCTCCTCTATCATTCCAACTCCACTCTCAAGCTCGCTCTTACTTGCGCTCCTTTATCCCTCTAGTTCTGCTGTCACTCTCACTCTTTCTTGCGCTCCTTTATCCTTCCAGCTTTGCTCTCACTCTCGCTCTTTCTTGCGCTCCTTTATCCTTCCAGTTTTCCTGTCAGTCTCGCTCTTTCTTGCGCTCCTTTATCCTCCAGTTCTGCTCTCACTCTCGCTCTTTATGCGCTCCTTTATCCTCCTGCTCTGCTCTCACTCTCGCTCTTTCTTGCGCTCCTTTATCCTCCAGCACTGCTCTCAGTCTCGCTCTTTCTTGCGCTCCTTTATCCTCCAGCTCTGCTCTCACTCTCGCTCTTTCTTGTGCTCCTTTATCCGTCCAGTTCTGCTCTCACTCTCGCTCTTTCTTGCGCTCCTTTAACCTTCCAGCTCTTCTCTCACTCTCGCTCTTTCTTGCGCTCCATTATACTTACAGTTCTACTCTCAGTCTCACTCTTTCTTGCGCTCCTTTATACTCCAGCTCTGCTCTCACTCTCGCTCTTTCTTGCGCTCCTTTTTCCTCCAGCTCTGCTCTCACTCTCGCTCTTTCTTGTGCTCCTTTATCCTTCCAGTTCTGCTCTCACTCTCGCTCTTTCTTGCGCTCCTTTATCCTTACAGTTCTGCTCTCAGTCTCACTCTTTCTTGCGCTCCTTTATACTCCAGCTCTGCTCTCACTCTCGCTCTTTCTTGCGCTCCTTTATACTCCAGCTCTGCTCTCAGTCTCGCTCTTTCTTGCGCTCCTTTATCCTCCAGTTCTGCTCTCACTCTCGCTCTTTCTTGCGCTCCTTTATCCTTCCAGCTCCGCTCTCACTCTTTCATCTGCTCCTTTATCATTCCAGCTCCACTCTCACTCTCACTCTTTCTTCTGCTCCTTTAAACTTCCGGCTCCGCTCTCTCTCTCACTCTTTCTTGTGCTCCTTTAACCTTCCAGCTCCGCTCTCACTCTCACTCTTTCTTGTGCTCCTTTAACCTTCCAGCTCCGCTCTCACTCTCACTCTTTCTTGTGCTCCTTTAACCTTCCAGCTCCGCACTCACTCTCACTCTTTCCTCTGCTCCTTTATCATTCCAACTCCACTCTCACGCTCGCTCTTACTTGCGCTCCTTTATCCTTCTAGTTCTGCTGTCACTCTCACTCTTTCTTGTGCTCCTTTATCCTTCCAGCTTTGCTCTCACTCTCGCTGTTTCTTGCGCTCCTTTATCCTTCCAGTTTTGCTGTCAGTCTCGCTCTTTCTTGCGCTCCTTTGTCCTCCAGTTCTGCTCTCCCACTCGCTCTTTCTTGCGCTCCTTTATCCTCCTGCTCCGCTCTCACTCTCGCTCTTTCTTGCGCTCCTTTATCCTCCAGCACTGCTCTCAGTCTAGCTCTTTCTTGCGCTCCTTTATCCTCCAGCTCTGCTCTCACTCTCGCTCTTTCTTGTGCTCCTTTATCCTTCCAATTCTGCTCTCATTCTCGCTCTTTCTTGCGCTCCTTTAACCTTCCAGCTCTGCTCTCACTCTCGCTCTTTCTTGCGCTCCTTTATCCTTACAGTTCTGCTCTCAGTTTCGCTCTTTCTTGCGCTCCTTTATCCTCCAGCTCTGCTCTCACTCTCGCTCTTTCTTGTGCTCCTTTATCCTTCCAGTTCTGCTCTCACTCTCGCTCTTTCTTGCGCTCCTTTATCCTTCCAGCTCCGCTCTCACTCTCACTCTTTCGTCTGCTCCTTTATCATTCCAGCTCCACTCTCACTCTCACTCTTTCTTCTGCTCCTTTAACCTTCCGGCTCCGCTCTCACTCTCACTCTTTCTTGTGCTCCTTTAACCTTCCAGCTCCGCTCTCACTCTCACTCTTTCCTCTGCTCCTCTATCATTCCAACTCCACTCTCACGCTCGCTCTTACTTGCGCTCCTTTATCCTTCTAGTTCTGCTGTCACTCTCACTCTTTCTTTAGCTCCTTTATCCTTCCAGCTTTGCTCTCACTCTCGCTGTTTCTTGTGTTCCTTTAACCTTCCAGCTCCGCTCTCACTCTCACTCTTTCTTGCGCTCCTTTATCCTTCTAGTTCTGCTGTCAGTCTCGCTCTTTCTTGCGCTCCTTTATCCTTCCAGTTTTGCTGTCAGTCTCGCTCTTTCTTGCGCTCCTTTATCATCGAGCTCTGCTCTCACTCTCACTCTTTCTTGTGCTCCTTTATCCTTCCAGTTCTGCTCACACTCTCGCTCTTTCTTGCGCTCCTTTGTCCTCCAGCTCTGCTCTCACTCTCACTCTTTCTTGTGCTCCTTTATCCTTCCAGTTCTGCTCCCACTCTCGCTCTTTCTTGCGCTCCTTTAACCTTCCAGCTCTGCTCTCACTCTCGCTCTTTCTTGCGCTCCTTTATCCTTCCAGTTCTGCTCTCAGTCTCGCTCTTTCTTGCGCTCCTTTATCCTCCAGCTCTGTTCTCACTCTCGCTCTTTCTTGTGCTCCTTTATCCTTCCAGTTCTGCTCACACTCTCGCTCTTTCTTGCGCTCCTTTATCCTCCAGCTCTACTCTCACTCTCGCTCTTTCTTGCGCTCCTTTATCCTCCAGCTCTGCTCTCACTCTCGCTCTTTCTTGTGCTCCTTTTTCCTTCCAGTTCTGCTCTGACTCTCGCTCTTTCTTGCGCTCCTTTAACCTTCCAGCTCTGCTCTCACTCTCGCTGTTTCGTGTGCTCCTTTATCCTTCAAGTTCTGCTCTCACTCTCGCTCTTTCTTGCGCTCCTTTATCCTTCCAGCTCTGCTCTCACTCTCGCTCTTTCTTGCGCTCCTTTATCCTCCAGTTCTGCTCCCACTCTCCCTCTTTCTTGCGCTCCTTTATCCTTCCAACTCCGCTCTCACTCTCGCTCTTTCTTGCGCTCCTTTATACTCCAGCTCTGCTCTCAGTCTCGCTATTTCTTGTGCTCCTTTAACCTTCCAGCTCCGCTCTCACTCTCACTCTTTCTTGTGCTCCTTTAACCTTCCAGCTCCGCTCTTACTCACACTCTTTCTTCTGCTCCTCTATCATTCCAACTCCACTCTCACGCTTGCTCTTACTTGCGCTCCTTTATCCTTCTAGTTCTGCTGTCACTCTCACTCTTTCTTGCGCTCCTTTATCCTTCCAGCTTTGCTCTCACTCTCGCTCTTTCTTGCGCTCCTTTATCCTTCCAGTTTTGCTGTCAGTCTCGCTCTTTCTTGCGCTCCTTTATCCTCCAGTTCTGCTCTCACTCTCGCTCTTTCTTGAGCTCCTTTATCCTCCTGCTCTGCTCTCACTCTCGCTCTTTCTTGCGCTCCTTTATCCTCCAGCACTGCTCTCAGTCTTGCTCTTTCTTGCGCTCCTTTATCCTCCAGCTCTGCTCTCACTCTCGCTCTTTCTTGGGCTCCTTTATCCTTCCAGTTCTGCTCTCACTCTCGCTCTTTCTTGCGCTGCTTTATCCTTCCAGCTCTGCTCTCACTCTCGCTCTTTCTTGCGCTCCTTTATCCTTACAGTTCTGCTCTCAGTCTCACTCTTTCTTGCGCTCCTTTATACTCCAGCTCTGCTCTCACTCTCGCTCTTTCTTGTGCTCCTTTTTCCTCCAGCTCTGCTCTCACTCTTGCTCTTTCTTGTGCTCCTTTATCCTTCCAGTTCTGCTCTCACTCTCGCTCTTTCTTGCGCTCCTTTATCCTTACAGTTCTGCTCTCAGTCTCACTCTTTCTTGCGCTCCTTTATACTCCAGCTCTGCTCTCACTCTCGCTCTTTCTTGTGCTCCTTTATCCTTCCAGTTCTGCTCTCACTCTCACTCTTTCTTGCGCTTCTTTATCCTTCCAGCTCTGCTCTCATTCTCGCTCTTTCATGCGCTCCTTTATCCTCCAGTTCGGCTCCCACTCTCGCTCTTTCTTGCACTCCTTTATCCTCCAGCTCTGCTCTCACTCTCGCTCTTTCTTGCGCTCCTTTATACTCCAGCTCTGCTCTCAGTCTCGCTCTTTCTTGCGCTCCTTTATCCTCCAGTTCTGCTCTCACTCTCGCTCTTTCTTGCACTCCTTTATCCTTCCAGCTCCGCTCTCACTCTCACTCTTTCGTCTGCTCCTTTATCATTCCAGCTCCACTCTCACTCTCACTCTTTCTTCTGCTCCTTTAACCTTCCGGCTCCGCTCTCACTCTCACTCTTTCTTGTGCTCCTTTAACCTTCCAGCTCCGCTGTCACTCTCACTCTTTCTTGTGCTCCTTTAACCTTCCAGCTCCGCTCTCACTCTCACTCTTTCTTGTACTCCTTTAACCTTCCAGCTCCGCTCTCACTCTCACTCTTTCCTCTGCTCCTCTATCATTCCAACTCCACTCTCACGCTCGCTCTTACTTGCTCTCCTTTATCCTTCTAGTTCTGCTGTCACTCTCACTCTTTCTTGCGCTCCTTTATCCTTCCAGCTTTGCTCTCACTCTCGATCTTTCTTGTGTTCCTTTAACCTTCCAGCTCCGTTCTCATTCTCACTCTTTCTTGCGCTCCTTTATCCTTCTAGTTCTGCTGTCAGTCTCGCTCTTTCTTGCGCTCCTTTATCCTTCCAGTTTTGCTGTCAGTCTCGCTCTTTCTTGCGCTCCTTTATCCTCCAGTTCTGCTCTCGCTCTCGCTCTTTCTTGCGCTCCTTTATCCTCCTGCTCCGCTCTCAATCGCGCTCTTTCTTGCGCTCCTTTATCCTCCAGCACTGCTCTCAGTCTCGCTCTTTCTTGCGCTCCTTTATCCTCTAGCTCTGCTCTCACTCTCACTCTTTCTTGTGCTCCTTTATCCTTCCAGTTCTGCTCTCACTCTCGCTCTTTCTTGCGCTCCTTTATCCTCCAGCTCTGCTCTCACTCTCGCTCTTTCTTGTGCTCCTTTATCCTTCCAGTTCTGCTCTCACTCCCGCTCTTTCTTGCGCTCCTTTAACCTTCCAGCTCTGCTCTCACTCTCGCTCTTTCTTGTGCTCCTTTATCCTTCCAGTTCTGCTCTCAGTCTCGCTCTTTCTTGCGCTCCTTTATCCTCCAGCTCTGCTCTTACTCTCACTCTTTCTTGCGCTTCTTTATCCTTCCAGCTCTGCTCTCATTCTCGCTCTTTCATGCGCTCCTTTATCCTCCTGCTCCGCTCTCACTCTCGCTCTTTCTTGCGCTCCTTTATCCTCCGCACTGCTCTCAGTCTCGCTCTTTCTTGCGCTCCTTTATCCTCCAGCTCTGCTCTCACTCTCGCTCTTTCTTGTGCTCCTTTATCCTTCCAGTTCTGCTCTCACTCTCGCTCTTTCTTGCGCTCCTTTAACCTTCCAGCTCTGCTCTCACTCTCGCTCTTTCTTGCGCTCCTTTATCCTTACTGTTCTGCTCTCAGTCTCGCTCTTTCTTGCGCTCCTTTATCCTCCAGCTCTGCTCTCACTCTCGCTCTTTCTTGTGCTCCTTTATCCTTCCAGTTCTGCTCTCACTCTCGCTCTTTCTTGCGCTCCTTTATCCTTCCAGCTCCGCTCTCACTCTCACTCTTTCGTCTGCTCCTTTATCATTCCAGCTCCACTCTCACTCTTTCTCCTCCTCCTTTAACCTTCCGGCTCCGCTCTCACTCTCACTCTTTCTTGTACTCCTTTAACCTTCCAGCTCCGCTCTCACTCTCACTCTTTCCTCTGCTCCTCTATCATTCCAACTCCACTCTCACGCTCGCTCTTACTTGCTCTCCTTTATCCTTCTAGTTCTGCTGTCACTCTCACTCTTTCTTGCGCTCCTTTATCCTTCCAGCTTTGCTCTCACTCTCGATCTTTCTTGTGTTCCTTTAACCTTCCAGCTCCGTTCTCATTCTCACTCTTTCTTGCGCTCCTTTATCCTTCTAGTTCTGCTGTCAGTCTCGCTCTTTCTTGCGCTCCTTTATCCTTCCAGTTTTGCTGTCAGTCTCGCTCTTTCTTGCGCTCCTTTATCCTCCAGTTCTGCTCTCGCTCTCGCTCTTTCTTGCGCTCCTTTATCCTCCTGCTCCGCTCTCAATCTCGCTCTTTCTTGCGCTCCTTTATCCTCCAGCACTGCTCTCAGTCTCGCTCTTTCTTGCGCTCCTTTATCCTCTAGCTCTGCTCTCACTCTCACTCTTTCTTGTGCTCCTTTATCCTTCCAGTTCTGCTCTCACTCTCGCTCTTTCTTGCGCTCCTTTATCCTCCAGCTCTGCTCTCACTCTCGCTCTTTCTTGTGCTCCTTTATCCTTCCAGTTCTGCTCTCACTCCCGCTCTTTCTTGCGCTCCTTTAACCTTCCAGCTCTGCTCTCACTCTCGCTCTTTCGTGTGCTCCTTTATCCTTCCAGTTCTGCTCTCAGTCTCGCTCTTTCTTGCGCTCCTTTATCCTCCAGCTCTGCTCTTACTCTCACTTTTTCTTGCGCTTCTTTATCCTTCCAGCTCTGCTCTCATTCTCGCTCTTTCATGCGCTCCTTTATCCTCCAGTTCGGCTCCCACTCTCGCTCTTTCTTGCACTCCTTTATCCTCCAGCTCTGCTCTCACTCTCGCTCTTTCTTGCGCTCCTTTATACTCCAGCTCTGCACTCAGTATCGCTCTTTCTTGCGCTCCTTTATCCTCCAGTTCTGCTCTCACTCTCGCTCTTTCTTGCGCTCCTTTATCCTTCCAGCTCCGCTCTCACTCTCACTCTTTCGTCTGCTCCTTTATCATTCCAGCTCCACTCTCACTCTCACTCTTTCTTCTGCTCCTTTAACCTTCCGGCTCCGCTCTCACTCTCACTCTTTCTTGTGCTCCTTTAATCTTCCAGCTCCGCTCTCACTCTCACTCTTTCTTGTGCTCCTTTAACCTTCCAGCTCCGCTCTCACTCTCACTCTTTCTTGTGCTCCTTTAACCTTCCAGTTCCGCTCTCACTCTCACTCTTTCCTCTGCTCCTTTATCATTCCAACTTCACTTTCACGCTCGCTCTTACTTGCGCTCCTTTATCCTTCTAGCTTTGCTGTCACTCTCACTCTTTCTTGTGCTCCTTTATCCTTCCAGCTTTGCTCTCACTCTCGCTCTTTCTTGCGCTCCTTTATCCTTCCAGTTTTGCTGTCAGTCTCGCTCTTTCTCGCGCTCCTTTATCCTCCAGTTCTGCTCTCCCTCTCGCTCTTTCTTGCGCTCCTTTATCCTCCTGCTCCGCTCTCACTCTCGCTCTTTCTTGCGCTCCTTTATCCTCCGCACTGCTCTCAGTCTCGCTCTTTCTTGCGCTCCTTTATCCTCCAGCTCTGCTCTCACTCTCGCTCTTTCTTGTGCTCCTTTATCCTTCCAGTTCTGCTCTCACTCTCGCTCTTTCTTGCGCTCCTTTAACCTTCCAGCTCTGCTCTCACTCTCGCTCTTTCTTGCGCTCCTTTATCCTTAGTGTTCTGCTCTCAGTCTCGCTCTTTCTTGCGCTCCTTTATCCTCCAGCTCTGCTCTCACTCTCGCTCTTTCTTGTGCTCCTTTATCCTTCCAGTTCTGCTCTCACTCTCGCTCTTTCTTGCGCTCCTTTATCCTTCCAGCTCCGCTCTCACTCTCACTCTTTCGTCTGCTCCTTTATCATTCCAGCTCCACTCTCACTCTTTCTCCTCCTCCTTTAACCTTCCGGCTCCGCTCTCACTCTCACTCTTTCTTGTGCTCCTTTTACCTTCCAGCTCCGCTCTCACTCTCACTCTTTCTTGTACTCCTTTAACCTTCCAGCTCCGCTCTCACTCTCACTCTTTCCTCTGCTCCTCTATCATTCCAACTCCACTCTCACGCTCGCTCTTACTTGCTCTCCTTTATCCTTCTAGTTCTGCTGTCACTCTCACTCTTTCTTGCGCTCCTTTATCCTTCCAGCTTTGCTCTCACTCTCGCTCTTTCTTGTGTTCCTTTAACCTTCCAGCTCCGTTCTCATTCTCACTCTTTCTTGTGCTCCTTTATCCTTCTAGTTCTGCTGTCAGTCTCGCTCTTTCTTGCGCTCCTTTATCCTTCCAGTTTTGCTGTCAGTCTCGGTCTTTCTTGCGCTCCTTTATCCTCCAGTTCTGCTCTCGCTCTCACTCTTTCTTGCGCTCCTTTATCCTCCTGCTCCGCTCTCAATCTCGCTCTTTCTTGCGCTCCTTTATCCTCCAGCACTGCTCTCAGTCTCGCTCTTTCTTGCGCTCCTTTATCCTCTAGCTCTGCTCTCACTCTCATTCTTTCTTGTGCTCCTTTATCCTTCCAGTTCTGCTCTCACTCTCGCTCTTTCTTGTGCTCCTTTATCCTTCCAGTTCTGCTCTCACTCTCGCTCTTTCTTGCGCTCCTTTAACCTTCCAGCTCTGCTCTCACTCTCGCTCTTTCTTGTGCTCCTTTATCCTTCCAGTTCTGCTCTCAGTCTCGCTCTTTCTTGCGCTCCTTTATCCTCCAGCTCTGCTCTTACTCTCGCTCTTTCTTGTGCTCCTTTATCCTTCCAGTTCTGCTCTCACTCTCGCTCTTTCTTGCGCTCCTTTATCCTCCAGCTCTGCTCTCACTCTCGCTCTTTCTTGCGCTCCTTTATCCTCCAGCTCTGCTCTCACTCTCGCTCTTTCTTGTGCTCCTTTATCCTTCCAGTTCTGCTCTCACTCTCGCTCTTTCTTGCGCTCCTTTATCCTTCCAGTTTTGCTGTCAGTCTCGCTCTTTCTTGCGCTCCTTTATACTCCAGCTCTGCTCTCACTCTCGCTCTTTCTTGCGCTCCTTTTTGCTCCAGCTCTGCTCTCACTCTTGCTCTTTCTTGTGCTCCTTTATCCTTCCAGTTCTGCTCTCACTCTCGCTCTTTCTTGCGCTCCTTTATCCTTACAGTTCTGCTCTCAGTCTCACTCTTTCTTGCGCTCCTTTATACTCCAGCTCTGCTCTCACTCTCGCTCTTTCTTGCGCTCCTTTTTCCTCCAGCTCTGCTCTCACTCTCGCTCTTTCTTGTGCTCCTTTATCCTTCCAGTTCTGCTCTCACTCTCACTCTTTCTTGCGCTTCTTTATCCTTCCAGCTCTGCTCTCATTCTCGCTCTTTCATGCGCTCCTTTATCCTCCAGTTCGGCTCCCACTCTCGCTCTTTCTTGCACTCCTTTATCCTCCAGCTCTGCTCTCACTCTCGCTCTTTCTTGCGCTCCTTTATACTCCAGCTCTGCTCTCAGTCTCGCTCTTTCTTGCGCTCCTTTATCCTCCAGTTCTGCTCTCACTCTCGCTCTTTCTTGCACTCCTTTATCCTCCAGCTCTGCTCTCACTCTCGCTCTTTCTTGCGCTCCTTTATCCTCCAGCTCTGCTCTCACTCTCGCTCTTTCTTGCGCTCCTTTATACTCCAGCTCTGCTCTCAGTCTCGCTCTTTCTTGCGCTCCTTTATCCTCCAGTTCTGCTCTCACTCTCGCTCTTTCTTGCGCTCCTTTATCCTTCCAGCTCCGCTCTCACTCTCACTCTTTCGTCTGCTCCTTTATCATTCCAGCTCCACTCTCACTCTCACTCTTTCTTCTGTTCCTTTAACCTTCCGGCTCCGCTCTCACTCTCACTCTTTCTTGTGCTCCTTTAACCTTCCAGCTCCGCTCTCACTCTCACTCTTTCTTGTGCTCCTTTAACCTTCCAGCTCCGCTCTCACTCTCACTCTTTCTTGTGCTCCTTTAACCTTCCAGCTCCGCTCTCACTCTCACTCTTTCCTCTGCTCCTTTATCATTCCAACTCCACTTTCACGCTCGCTCTTACTTGCGCTCCTTTATCCTTCTAGCTTTGCTGTCACTCTCACTCTTTCTTGTGCTCCTTTATCCTTCCAGCTTTGCTCTCACTCTCGCTTTTTCTTGCGCTCCTTTATCCTTCCAGTTTTGCTGTCAGTCTCGCTCTTTCTTGCGCTCCTTTATCCTCCAGTTCTGCTCTCCCTCTCGCTCTTTCTTGCGCTCCTTTATCCTCCTGCTCCGCTCTCACTCTCGCTCTTTCTTGCGCTCCTTTATCCTCCGCACTGCTCTCAGTCTCGCTCTTTCTTGCGCTCCTTTATCCTCCAGCTCTGCTCTCACTCTCGCTCTTTCTTGTGCTCCTTTATCCTTCCAGTTCTGCTCTCACTCTCGCTCTTTCTTGCGCTCCTTTAACCTTCCAGCTCTGCTCTCACTCTCGCTCTTTCTTGCGCTCCTTTATCCTTACTGTTCTGCTCTCAGTCTCGCTCTTTCTTGCGCTCCTTTATCCTCCAGCTCTGCTCTCACTCTCGCTCTTTCTTGTGCTCCTTTATCCTTCCAGTTCTGCTCTCACTCTCGCTCTTTCTTGCGCTCCTTTATCCTTCCAGCTCCGCTCTCACTCTCACTCTTTCGTCTGCTCCTTTATCATTCCAGCTCCACTCTCACTCTTTCTCCTCCTCCTTTAACCTTCCGGCTCCGCTCTCACTCTCACTCTTTCTTGTGCTCCTTTTACCTTCCAGCTCCGCTCTCACTCTCACTCTTTCTTGTACTCCTTTAACCTTCCAGCTCCGCTCTCACTCTCACTCTTTCCTCTGCTCCTCTATCATTCCAACTCCACTCTCACGCTCGCTCTTACTTGCTCTCCTTTATCCTTCTAGTTCTGCTGTCACTCTCACTCTTTCTTGCGCTCCTTTATCCTTCCAGCTTTGCTCTCACTCTCGCTCTTTCTTGTGTTCCTTTAACCTTCCAGCTCCGTTCTCATTCTCACTCTTTCTTGCGCTCCTTTATCCTTCTAGTTCTGCTGTCAGTCTCGCTCTTTCTTGCGCTCCTTTATCCTTCCAGTTTTGCTGTCAGTCTCGCTCTTTCTTGCGCTCCTTTATCCTCCAGTTCTGCTCTCGCTCTCGCTCTTTCTTGCGCTCCTTTATCCTCCTGCTCCGCTCCCAATCTCGCTCTTTCTTGCGCTCCTTTATCCTCCAGCACTGCTCTCAGTCTCGCTCTTTCTTGCGCTCCTTTATCCTTTAGCTCTGCTCTCACTCTCACTCTTTCTTGTACTCCTTTATCCTTCCAGTTCTGCTCTCACTCTCGCTCTTTCTTGTGCTCCTTTATCCTCCAGCTCTGCTCTCACTCTCGCTCTTTCTTGTGCTCCTTTATCCTTCCAGTTCTGTTCTCACTCTCGCTCTTTCTTGCGCTCCTTTAACCTTCCAGCTCTGCTCTCACTCTCGCTCTTTCTTGTGCTCCTTTATCCTTCCAGTTCTGCTCTCAGTCTCGCTCTTTCTTGCGCTCCTTTATCCTCCAGCTCTGCTCTTACTCTCGCTCTTTCTTGTGCTCCTTTATCCTTCCAGTTCTGCTCTCACTCTCGCTCTTTCTTGCGCTCCTTTATCCTCCAGCTCTGCTCTCACTCTCGCTCTTTCTTGCGCTCCTTTATCCTCCAGCTCTGCTCTCACTCTCGCTCTTTCTTGTGCTCCTTTATCCTTCCAGTTCTGCTCTCACACTCGCTCTTTCTTGCGTCCTTTAACCTTCCAGCTCTGCTCTCACACTCGCTCTTTCTTGTGCTCCTTTATCCTTCAAGTTCTGCTCTCACTCTCGCTCTTTCTTGCGCTCCTTTATCCTTCCAGCTCTGCTCTCACTCTCGCTCTTTCTTGCGCTCCTTTATCCTCCAGTTCTGCTCCCACTCTCGCTCTTTCTTGCGCTCCTTTATCCTTCCAGCTCTGCTCTCAGTCTCGCTCTTTCTTGTGCTCCTTTATCCTTCCAGCTCTGCTCTCACTCTCGCTCTAAATTGCGCTCCTTTATTCTCCAGCTCTGCTCTCAGTCTCGCTCTTTCTTGTGCTCCTTTATCCTCCAGCTCTGCTCTCACTCTCGCTCTTTCTTGTGCTCCTTTATCCTTCCAGTTCTGCTCTCACTCTCGCTCTTTCTTGCGCTCCTTTATCCTTCCAGCTCTGCTGTCACTATCACTCTTTTTTGCGCTCCTTTATCCTTCCAGCTCCGCTCTCACTCTCACTCTTTCTTGTGCTCCTTTATCCTTCCAGCTCCGCTCTCACTCTCACTCTTTCTTGTGTTCCTTTAACCTTCCAGCTCCGCTCTCACTCTCACTCTTTCTTCTGCTCCTTTATCATTCCAGCTCAACTCTCACTCTCACTCTTTCTTGGGTTCCTTTAACCTTCCAGCTCCGCTCTCACTCTCACTCTTTCGTCTGCTCCTTGATCATTCCAGCTCCACTCTCACTCTCGCTCTTTCTTGCGCTCCAATATCCTTTCAGTTCTGCTGTCACTCTCGCTCTCTCTTGCGCTCCTTTATCCTTCCAGTTCTGCTGTCAGTCTCACTCTTTCTTGTGCTCCTTTATCCTTCCAGTTCTGCTCTCACTCTCGCTCTTTCTTGCGCTCCTTTATCCTCCAGCTCCGCTCTCACTCTGGCTCTTTCTTGTGCTCCTTTATCCTTCCAGCTCTGCTGTCACTATCGCTCTTTCTTGCGCTCCTTTATCCTTCCAGTTCTGCTCTCACTCTCGCTCTTATTTGCGCTCCTTTATCCTTCTAGTTCTGCAGTCACTCTCACTCGTTCTTGTGCTCCTTTATCCTTCCAGCTTTGCCCCCACTCTCGCTTTCTTGCGCTCCTTTATCCTTCCAGTTCTGCTGTCAGTCTCGCTCTTTCTTGCGCTCCTTTACCTCCAGTTCTGCTCTCACTCTCGCTCTTTCTTGCGCTCCTTTATCCTCCAGCTCCGCTCTCACTCTCGCTCTTTCTTGCGCTCCTTTATCCTCCAGTTCTGCTCTCACTCTCGCTCTTTCTTGCGCTCCTTTATCCTCCAGCTCCGCTCTCGCTCTCGCTCTTTCTTGTGCTCCTTTATCCTTCTCGTTCTGCTCTCACTCTCGCTCTTTCTTGCGCTCCTTTATCCATCCAGCTCTGCTCTCACTCTCGCTTTTTCTTGCGCTCCTTTATCCTTCCAGTTCTGCTCTCACTCTCGCTCTTTCTTGCGCTCCTTTATCCTCCAGCTCCGCTCTCACTCTGGCTCTTTCTTGCGCTCCTTTATCCTCTAGTTCTGCTCTCACTCTCGCTCTTTCTTGTGCTCCTTTATCCTCCAGCTCCGCTCTCGCTCTCGCTCTTTCTTGTGCTCCTTTATCCTTCTCGTTCTGCTGTCACTCTCGCTCTCTCTTGCGCTCCTTTATCCTTCCAGTTCTGCTGTCAGTCTCACTCTTTCTTGTGCTCCTTTATCCTTCCAGTTCTGCTCTCACTCTCGCTCTTTCTTGCGCTCCTTTATCCTCCAGCTCCGCTCTCACTCTGGCTCTTTCTTGTGCTCCTTTATCCTTCCAGCTCTGCTGTCACTATCGCTCTTTCTTGCGCTCCTTTATCCTTCCAGTTCTGCTCTCACTCTCGCTCTTATTTGCGCTCCTTTATCCTTCTAGTTCTGCAGTCACTCTCACTCGTTCTTGCGCTCCTTTATCCTTCCAGCTTTGCCCCCACTCTCGCTTTCTTGCGCTCCTTTATCCTTCCAGTTCTGCTGTCAGTCTCGCTCTTTCTTGCGCTTCTTTACCTCCAGTTCTGCTCTCACTCTCGCTCTTTCTTGCGCTCCTTTAACCTTCCAGCTCTGCTCTCACTCTCGCTCTTTCTTGTGCTCCTTTATCCTTCCAGTTCTGCTCTCAGTCTCGCTCTTTCTTGCGCTCCTTTATCCTCCAGCTCTGCTCTTACTCTCGCTCTTTCTTGTGCTCCTTTATCCTTCCAGTTCTGCTCTCACTCTCGCTCTTTCTTGCGCTCCTTTATCCTTCCAGTTTTGCTGTCAGTCTCGCTCTTTCTTGCGCTCCTTTATACTCCAGCTCTGCTCTCACTCTCGCTCTTTCTTGCGCTCCTTTTTGCTCCAGCTCTGCTCTCACTCTTGCTCTTTCTTGTGCTCCTTTATCCTTCCAGTTCTGCTCTCACTCTCGCTCTTTCTTGCGCTCCTTTATCCTTACAGTTCTGCTCTCAGTCTCACTCTTTCTTGCGCTCCTTTATACTCCAGCTCTGCTCTCACTCTCGCTCTTTCTTGCGCTCCTTTTTCCTCCAGCTCTGCTCTCACTCTCGCTCTTTCTTGTGCTCCTTTATCCTTCCAGTTCTGCTCTCACTCTCACTCTTTCTTGCGCTTCTTTATCCTTCCAGCTCTGCTCTCATTCTCGCTCTTTCATGCGCTCCTTTATCCTCCAGTTCGGCTCCCACTCTCGCTCTTTCTTGCACTCCTTTATCCTCCAGCTCTGCTCTCACTCTCGCTCTTTCTTGCGCTCCTTTATACTCCAGCTCTGCTCTCAGTCTCGCTCTTTCTTGCGCTCCTTTATCCTCCAGTTCTGCTCTCACTCTCGCTCTTTCTTGCACTCCTTTATCCTCCAGCTCTGCTCTCACTCTCGCTCTTTCTTGCGCTCCTTTATCCTCCAGCTCTGCTCTCACTCTCGCTCTTTCTTGCGCTCCTTTATACTCCAGCTCTGCTCTCAGTCTCGCTCTTTCTTGCGCTCCTTTATCCTCCAGTTCTGCTCTCACTCTCGCTCTTTCTTGCGCTCCTTTATCCTTCCAGCTCCGCTCTCACTCTCACTCTTTCGTCTGCTCCTTTATCATTCCAGCTCCACTCTCACTCTCACTCTTTCTTCTGTTCCTTTAACCTTCCGGCTCCGCTCTCACTCTCACTCTTTCTTGTGCTCCTTTAACCTTCCAGCTCCGCTCTCACTCTCACTCTTTCTTGTGCTCCTTTAACCTTCCAGCTCCGCTCTCACTCTCACTCTTTCTTGTGCTCCTTTAACCTTCCAGCTCCGCTCTCACTCTCACTCTTTCCTCTGCTCCTTTATCATTCCAACTCCACTTTCACGCTCGCTCTTACTTGCGCTCCTTTATCCTTCTAGCTTTGCTGTCACTCTCACTCTTTCTTGTGCTCCTTTATCCTTCCAGCTTTGCTCTCACTCTCGCTTTTTCTTGCGCTCCTTTATCCTTCCAGTTTTGCTGTCAGTCTCGCTCTTTCTTGCGCTCCTTTATCCTCCAGTTCTGCTCTCCCTCTCGCTCTTTCTTGCGCTCCTTTATCCTCCTGCTCCGCTCTCACTCTCGCTCTTTCTTGCGCTCCTTTATCCTCCGCACTGCTCTCAGTCTCGCTCTTTCTTGCGCTCCTTTATCCTCCAGCTCTGCTCTCACTCTCGCTCTTTCTTGTGCTCCTTTATCCTTCCAGTTCTGCTCTCACTCTCGCTCTTTCTTGCGCTCCTTTAACCTTCCAGCTCTGCTCTCACTCTCGCTCTTTCTTGCGCTCCTTTATCCTTACTGTTCTGCTCTCAGTCTCGCTCTTTCTTGCGTTCCTTTATCCTCCAGCTCTGCTCTCACTCTCGCTCTTTCTTGTGCTCCTTTATCCTTCCAGTTCTGCTCTCACTCTCGCTCTTTCTTGCGCTCCTTTATCCTTCCAGCTCCGCTCTCACTCTCACTCTTTCGTCTGCTCCTTTATCATTCCAGCTCCACTCTCACTCTTTCTCCTCCTCCTTTAACCTTCCGGCTCCGCTCTCACTCTCACTCTTTCTTGTGCTCCTTTTACCTTCCAGCTCCGCTCTCACTCTCACTCTTTCTTGTACTCCTTTAACCTTCCAGCTCCGCTCTCACTCTCACTCTTTCCTCTGCTCCTCTATCATTCCAACTCCACTCTCACGCTCGCTCTTACTTGCTCTCCTTTATCCTTCTAGTTCTGCTGTCACTCTCACTCTTTCTTGCGCTCCTTTATCCTTCCAGCTTTGCTCTCACTCTCGCTCTTTCTTGTGTTCCTTTAACCTTCCAGCTCCGTTCTCATTCTCACTCTTTCTTGCGCTCCTTTATCCTTCTAGTTCTGCTGTCAGTCTCGCTCTTTCTTGCGCTCCTTTATCCTTCCAGTTTTGCTGTCAGTCTCGCTCTTTCTTGCGCTCCTTTATCCTCCAGTTCTGCTCTCGCTCTCGCTCTTTCTTGCGCTCCTTTATCCTCCTGCTCCGCTCCCAATCTCGCTCTTTCTTGCGCTCCTTTATCCTCCAGCACTGCTCTCAGTCTCGCTCTTTCTTGCGCTCCTTTATCCTTTAGCTCTGCTCTCACTCTCACTCTTTCTTGTACTCCTTTATCCTTCCAGTTCTGCTCTCACTCTCGCTCTTTCTTGTGCTCCTTTATCCTCCAGCTCTGCTCTCACTCTCGCTCTTTCTTGTGCTCCTTTATCCTTCCAGTTCTGTTCTCACTCTCGCTCTTTCTTGCGCTCCTTTAACCTTCCAGCTCTGCTCTCACTCTCGCTCTTTCTTGTGCTCCTTTATCCTTCCAGTTCTGCTCTCAGTCTCGCTCTTTCTTGCGCTCCTTTATCCTCCAGCTCTGCTCTTACTCTCGCTCTTTCTTGTGCTCCTTTATCCTTCCAGTTCTGCTCTCACTCTCGCTCTTTCTTGCGCTCCTTTATCCTCCAGCTCTGCTCTCACTCTCGCTCTTTCTTGCGCTCCTTTATCCTCCAGCTCTGCTCTCACTCTCGCTCTTTCTTGTGCTCCTTTATCCTTCCAGTTCTGCTCTCACACTCGCTCTTTCTTGCGCTCCTTTAACCTTCCAGCTCTGCTCTCACACTCGCTCTTTCTTGTGCTCCTTTATCCTTCAAGTTCTGCTCTCACTCTCGCTCTTTCTTGCGCTCCTTTATCCTTCCAGCTCTGCTCTCACTCTCGCTCTTTCTTGCGCTCCTTTATCCTCCAGTTCTGCTCCCACTCTCGCTCTTTCTTGCGCTCCTTTATCCTTCCAGCTCTGCTCTCAGTCTCGCTCTTTCTTGTGCTCCTTTATCCTTCCAGCTCTGCTCTCACTCTCGCTCTAAATTGCGCTCCTTTATTCTCCAGCTCTGCTCTCAGTCTCGCTCTTTCTTGTGCTCCTTTATCCTCCAGCTCTGCTCTCACTCTCGCTCTTTCTTGTGCTCCTTTATCCTTCCAGTTCTGCTCTCACTCTCGCTCTTTCTTGCGCTCCTTTATCCTTCCAGCTCTGCTGTCACTATCACTCTTTTTTGCGCTCCTTTATCCTTCCAGCTCCGCTCTCACTCTCACTCTTTCTTGTGCTCCTTTATCCTTCCAGCTCCGCTCTCACTCTCACTCTTTCTTGTGTTCCTTTAACCTTCCAGCTCCGCTCTCACTCTCACTCTTTCTTCTGCTCCTTTATCATTCCAGCTCAACTCTCACTCTCACTCTTTCTTGGGTTCCTTTAACCTTCCAGCTCCGCTCTCACTCTCACTCTTTCGTCTGCTCCTTGATCATTCCAGCTCCACTCTCACTCTCGCTCTTTCTTGCGCTCCAATATCCTTTCAGTTCTGCTGTCACTCTCGCTCTCTCTTGCGCTCCTTTATCCTTCCAGTTCTGCTGTCAGTCTCACTCTTTCTTGTGCTCCTTTATCCTTCCAGTTCTGCTCTCACTCTCGCTCTTTCTTGCGCTCCTTTATCCTCCAGCTCCGCTCTCACTCTGGCTCTTTCTTGTGCTCCTTTATCCTTCCAGCTCTGCTGTCACTATCGCTCTTTCTTGCGCTCCTTTATCCTTCCAGTTCTGCTCTCACTCTCGCTCTTATTTGCGCTCCTTTATCCTTCTAGTTCTGCAGTCACTCTCACTCGTTCTTGTGCTCCTTTATCCTTCCAGCTTTGCCCCCACTCTCGCTTTCTTGCGCTCCTTTATCCTTCCAGTTCTGCTGTCAGTCTCGCTCTTTCTTGCGCTCCTTTACCTCCAGTTCTGCTCTCACTCTCGCTCTTTCTTGCGCTCCTTTATCCTCCAGCTCCGCTCTCACTCTCGCTCTTTCTTGCGCTCCTTTATCCTCCAGTTCTGCTCTCACTCTCGCTCTTTCTTGCGCTCCTTTATCCTCCAGCTCCGCTCTCGCTCTCGCTCTTTCTTGTGCTCCTTTATCCTTCTCGTTCTGCTCTCACTCTCGCTCTTTCTTGCGCTCCTTTATCCATCCAGCTCTGCTCTCACTCTCGCTTTTTCTTGCGCTCCTTTATCCTTCCAGTTCTGCTCTCACTCTCGCTCTTTCTTGCGCTCCTTTATCCTCCAGCTCCGCTCTCACTCTGGCTCTTTCTTGCGCTCCTTTATCCTCTAGTTCTGCTCTCACTCTCGCTCTTTCTTGTGCTCCTTTATCCTCCAGCTCCGCTCTCGCTCTCGCTCTTTCTTGTGCTCCTTTATCCTTCTCGTTCTGCTGTCACTCTCGCTCTCTCTTGCGCTCCTTTATCCTTCCAGTTCTGCTGTCAGTCTCACTCTTTCTTGTGCTCCTTTATCCTTCCAGTTCTGCTCTCACTCTCGCTCTTTCTTGCGCTCCTTTATCCTCCAGCTCCGCTCTCACTCTGGCTCTTTCTTGTGCTCCTTTATCCTTCCAGCTCTGCTGTCACTATCGCTCTTTCTTGCGCTCCTTTATCCTTCCAGTTCTGCTCTCACTCTCGCTCTTATTTGCGCTCCTTTATCCTTCTAGTTCTGCAGTCACTCTCACTCGTTCTTGCGCTCCTTTATCCTTCCAGCTTTGCCCCCACTCTCGCTTTCTTGCGCTCCTTTATCCTTCCAGTTCTGCTGTCAGTCTCGCTCTTTCTTGCGCTTCTTTACCTCCAGTTCTGCTCTCACTCTCGCTCTTTCTTGCGCTCCTTTATCCTCCAGCACTGCTCTCAGTCTCGCTCTTTCTTGCGCTCCTTTATCCTCTAGCTCTGCTCTCACTCTCACTCTTTCTTGTACTCCTTTATCCTTCCAGTTCTGCTCTCACTCTCGCTCTTTCTTGTGCTCCTTTATCCTCCAGCTCTGCTCTCACTCTCGCTCTTTCTTGTGCTCCTTTATCCTTCCAGTTCTGTTCTCACTCTCGCTCTTTCTTGCGCTCCTTTAACCTTCCAGCTCTGCTCTCACTCTCGCTCTTTCTTGTGCTCCTTTATCCTTCCAGTTCTGCTCTCAGTCTCGCTCTTTCTTGCGCTCCTTTATCCTCCAGCTCTGCTCTTACTCTCGCTCTTTCTTGTGCTCCTTTATCCTTCCAGTTCTGCTCTCACTCTCGCTCTTTCTTGCGCTCCTTTATCCTCCAGCTCTGCTCTCACTCTCGCTCTTTCTTGCGCTCCTTTATCCTCCAGCTCTGCTCTCACTCTCGCTCTTTCTTGTGCTCCTTTATCCTTCCAGTTCTGCTCTCACACTCGCTCTTTCTTGCGCTCCTTTAACCTTCCAGCTCTGCTCTCACACTCGCTCTTTCTTGTGCTCCTTTATCCTTCAAGTTCTGCTCTCACTCTCGCTCTTTCTTGCGCTCCTTTATCCTTCCAGCTCTGCTCTCACTCTCGCTCTTTCTTGCGCTCCTTTATCCTCCAGTTCTGCTCCCACTCTCGCTCTTTCTTGCGCTCCTTTATCCTTCCAGCTCTGCTCTCAGTCTCGCTCTTTCTTGTGCTCCTTTATCCTTCCAGCTCTGCTCTCACTCTCGCTCTAAATTGCGCTCCTTTATTCTCCAGCTCTGCTCTCAGTCTCGCTCTTTCTTGTGCTCCTTTATCCTCCAGCTCTGCTCTCACTCTCGCTCTTTCTTGTGCTCCTTTATCCTTCCAGTTCTGCTCTCACTCTCGCTCTTTCTTGCGCTCCTTTATCCTTCCAGCTCTGCTGTCACTATCACTCTTTTTTGCGCTCCTTTATCCTTCCAGCTCCGCTCTCACTCTCACTCTTTCTTGTGCTCCTTTATCCTTCCAGCTCCGCTCTCACTCTCACTCTTTCTTGTGTTCCTTTAACCTTCTAGCTCCGCTCTCACTCTCACTCTTTCTTCTGCTCCTTTATCATTCCAGCTCAACTCTCACTCTCACTCTTTCTTGGGTTCCTTTAACCTTCCAGCTCCGCTCTCACTCTCACTCTTTCGTCTGCTCCTTGATCATTCCAGCTCCACTCTCACTCTCGCTCTTTCTTGCGCTCCAATATCCTTTCAGTTCTGCTGTCACTCTCGCTCTCTCTTGCGCTCCTTTATCCTTCCAGTTCTGCTGTCAGTCTCACTCTTTCTTGTGCTCCTTTATCCTTCCAGTTCTGCTCTCACTCTCGCTCTTTCTTGCGCTCCTTTATCCTCCAGCTCCGCTCTCACTCTGGCTCTTTCTTGTGCTCCTTTATCCTTCCAGCTCTGCTGTCACTATCGCTCTTTCTTGCGCTCCTTTATCCTTCCAGTTCTGCTCTCACTCTCGCTCTTATTTGCGCTCCTTTATCCTTCTAGTTCTGCAGTCACTCTCACTCGTTCTTGTGCTCCTTTATCCTTCCAGCTTTGCCCCCACTCTCGCTTTCTTGCGCTCCTTTATCCTACCAGTTCTGCTGTCAGTCTCGCTCTTTCTTGCGCTCCTTTACCTCCAGTTCTGCTCTCACTCTCGCTCTTTCTTGCGCTCCTTTATCCTCCAGCTCCGCTCTCACTCTCGCTCTTTCTTGCGCTCCTTTATCCTCCAGTTCTGCTCTCACTCTCGCTCTTTCTTGCGCTCCTTTATCCTCCAGCTCCGCTCTCGCTCTCGCTCTTTCTTGTGCTCCTTTATCCTTCTCGTTCTGCTCTCACTCTCGCTCTTTCTTGCGCTCCTTTATCCATCCAGCTCTGCTCTCACTCTCGCTTTTTCTTGCGCTCCTTTATCCTTCCAGTTCTGCTCTCACTCTCGCTCTTTCTTGCGCTCCTTTATTCTCCAGCTCCGCTCTCACTCTGGCTCTTTCTTGCGCTCCTTTATCCTCTAGTTCTGCTCTCACTCTCGCTCTTTCTTGTGCTCCTTTATCCTCCAGCTCCGCTCTCGCTCTCGCTCTTTCTTGTGCTCCTTTATCCTTCTCGTTCTGCTGTCACTCTCGCTCTCTCTTGCGCTCCTTTATCCTTCCAGTTCTGCTGTCAGTCTCACTCTTTCTTGTGCTCCTTTATCCTTCCAGTTCTGCTCTCACTCTCGCTCTTTCTTGCGCTCCTTTATCCTCCAGCTCCGCTCTCACTCTGGCTCTTTCTTGTGCTCCTTTATCCTTCCAGCTCTGCTGTCACTATCGCTCTTTCTTGCGCTCCTTTATCCTTCCAGTTCTGCTCTCACTCTCGCTCTTATTTGCGCTCCTTTATCCTTCTAGTTCTGCAGTCACTCTCACTCGTTCTTGCGCTCCTTTATCCTTCCAGCTTTGCCAACACTCTCGCTTTCTTGCGCTCCTTTATCCTTCCAGTTCTGCTGTCAGTCTCGCTCTTTCTTGCGCTTCTTTACCTCCAGTTCTGCTCTCACTCTCGCTCTTTCTTGCGCTCCTTTATCCTCCAGCACTGCTCTCAGTCTCGCTCTTTCTTGCGCTCCTTTATCCTCCAGCTCTGCTCTCACTCTCGCTCTTTCTTGGGCTCCTTTATCCTTCCAGTTCTGCTCTCACTCTCGCTCTTTCTTGCGCTGCTTTATCCTTCCAGCTCTGCTCTCACTCTCGCTCTTTCTTGCGCTCCTTTATCCTTACAGTTCTGCTCTCAGTCTCACTCTTTCTTGCGCTCCTTTATACTCCAGCTCTGCTCTCACTCTCGCTCTTTCTTGCGCTCCTTTTTCCTCCAGCTCTGCTCTCACTCTTGCTCTTTCTTGTGCTCCTTTATCCTTCCAGTTCTGCTCTCACTCTCGCTCTTTCTTGCGCTCCTTTATCCTTACAGTTCTGCTCTCAGTCTCACTCTTTCTTGCGCTCCTTTATACTCCAGCTCTGCTCTCACTCTCGCTCTTTCTTGCGCTCCTTTTTCCTCCAGCTCTGCTCTCACTCTCGCTCTTTCTTGTGCTCCTTTATCCTTCCAGTTCTGCTCTCACTCTCACTCTTTCTTGCGCTCCTTTATCCTTACAGTTCTGCTCTCAGTCTCGCTCTTTCATGCGCTCCTTTATCCTCCAGTTCGGCTCCCACTCTCGCTCTTTCTTGCACTCCTTTATCCTCCAGCTCTGCTCTCACTCTCGCTCTTTCTTGCTCTCCTTTATACTCCAGCTCTGCTCTCAGTCTCGCTCTTTCTTGCGCTCCTTTATCCTCCAGTTCTGCTCTCACTCTCGCTCTTTCTTGCGCTCCTTTATCCTTCCAGCTCCGCTCTCACTCTCACTCTTTCGTCTGCTCCTTTATCATTCCAGCTCCACTCTCACTCTCACTCTTTCTTCTGTTCCTTTAACCTTCCGGCTCCGCTCTCACTCTCACTCTTTCTTGTGCTCCTTTAACCTTCCAGCTCCGCTCTCACTCTCACTCTTTCTTGTGCTCCTTTAACCTTCCAGCTCCGCTCTCACTCTCACTCTTTCTTGTGCTCCTTTAACCTTCCAGCTCCGCTCTCACTCTCACTCTTTCCTCTGCTCCTTTATCATTCCAACTCCACTTTCACGCTCGCTCTTACTTGCGCTCCTTTATCCTTCTAGCTTTGCTGTCACTCTCACTCTTTCTTGTGCTCCTTTATCCTTCCAGCTTTGCTCTCACTCTCGCTTTTTCTTGCGCTCCTTTATCCTTCCAGTTTTGCTGTCAGTCTCGCTCTTTCTTGCGCTCCTTTATCCTCCAGTTCTGCTCTCCCTCTCGCTCTTTCTTGCGCTCCTTTATCCTCCTGCTCCGCTCTCACTCTCGCTCTTTCTTGCGCTCCTTTATCCTCCGCACTGCTCTCAGTCTCGCTCTTTCTTGCGCTCCTTTATCCTCCAGCTCTGCTCTCACTCTCGCTCTTTCTTGTGCTCCTTTATCCTTCCAGTTCTGCTCTCACTCTCGCTCTTTCTTGCGCTCCTTTAACCTTCCAGCTCTGCTCTCACTCTCGCTCTTTCTTGCGCTCCTTTATCCTTACTGTTCTGCTCTCAGTCTCGCTCTTTCTTGCGCTCCTTTATCCTCCAGCTCTGCTCTCACTCTCGCTCTTTCTTGTGCTCCTTTATCCTTCCAGTTCTGCTCTCACTCTCGCTCTTTCTTGCGCTCCTTTATCCTTCCAGCTCCGCTCTCACTCTCACTCTTTCGTCTGCTCCTTTATCACTCCAGCTCCACTCTCACTCTTTCTCCTCCTCCTTTAACCTTCCGGCTCCGCTCTCACTCTCACTCTTTCTTGTGCTCCTTTTACCTTCCAGCTCCGCTCTCACTCTCACTCTTTCTTGTACTCCTTTAACCTTCCAGCTCCGCTCTCACTCTCACTCTTTCCTCTGCTCCTCTATCATTCCAACTCCACTCTCACGCTCGCTCTTACTTGCTCTCCTTTATCCTTCTAGTTCTGCTGTCACTCTCACTCTTTCTTGCGCTCCTTTATCCTTCCAGCTTTGCTCTCACTCTCGCTCTTTCTTGTGTTCCTTTAACCTTCCAGCTCCGTTCTCATTCTCACTCTTTCTTGCGCTCCTTTATCCTTCTAGTTCTGCTGTCAGTCTCGCTCTTTCTTGCGCTCCTTTATCCTTCCAGTTTTGCTGTCAGTCTCGCTCTTTCTTGCGCTCCTTTATCCTCCAGTTCTGCTCTCGCTCTCGCTCTTTCTTGCGCTCCTTTATCCTCCTGCTCCGCTCCCAATCTCGCTCTTTCTTGCGCTCCTTTATCCTCCAGCACTGCTCTCAGTCTCGCTCTTTCTTGCGCTCCTTTATCCTCTAGCTCTGCTCTCACTCTCACTCTTTCTTGTGCTCCTTTATCCTTCCAGTTCTGCTCTCACTCTCGCTCTTTCTTGTGCTCCTTTATCCTCCAGCTCTGCTCTCACTCTCGCTCTTTCTTGTGCTCCTTTATCCTTCCAGTTCTGTTCTCACTCTCGCTCTTTCTTGTGCTCCTTTATCCTTCCAGTTCTGCTCTCAGTCTCGCTCTTTCTTGCGCTCCTTTATCCTCCAGCTCTGCTCTTACTCTCGCTCTTTCTTGTGCTCCTTTATCCTTCCAGTTCTGCTCTCACTCTCGCTCTTTCTTGCGCTCCTTTATCCTCCAGCTCTGCTCTCACTCTCGCTCTTTCTTGCGCTCCTTTATCCTCCAGCTCTGCTCTCACTCTCGCTCTTTCTTGTGCTCCTTTATCCTTCCAGTTCTGCTCTCACACTCGCTCTTTCTTGCGCTCCTTTAACCTTCCAGCTCTGCTCTCACACTCGCTCTTTCTTGTGCTCCTTTATCCTTCAAGTTCTGCTCTCACTCTCGCTCTTTCTTGCGCTCCTTTATCCTTCCAGCTCTGCTCTCACTCTCGCTCTTTCTTGCGCTCCTTTATCCTCCAGTTCTGCTCCCACTCTCGCTCTTTCTTGCGCTCCTTTATCCTTCCAGCTCTGCTCTCAGTCTCGCTCTTTCTTGTGCTCCTTTATCCTTCCAGCTCTGCTCTCACTCTCGCTCTAAATTGCGCTCCTTTATTCTCCAGCTCTGCTCTCAGTCTCGCTCTTTCTTGTGCTCCTTTATCCTCCAGCTCTGCTCTCACTCTCGCTCTTTCTTGTGCTCCTTTATCCTTCCAGTTCTGCTCTCACTCTCGCTCTTTCTTGCGCTCCTTTATCCTCCAGCTCCGCTCTCACTCTGGCTCTTTCTTGTGCTCCTTTATCCTTCCAGCTCTGCTGTCACTATCGCTCTTTCTTGCGCTCCTTTATCCTTCCAGTTCTGCTCTCACTCTCGCTCTTATTTGCGCTCCTTTATCCTTCTAGTTCTGCAGTCACTCTCACTCGTTCTTGCGCTCCTTTATCCTTCCAGCTTTGCCCCCACTCTCGCTTTCTTGCGCTCCTTTATCCTTCCAGTTCTGCTGTCAGTCTCGCTCTTTCTTGCGCTTCTTTACCTCCAGTTCTGCTCTCACTCTCGCTCTTTCTTGCGCTCCTTTATCCTCCAGCACTGCTCTCAGTCTCGCTCTTTCTTGCGCTCCTTTATCCTCCAGCTCTGCTCTCACTCTCGCTCTTTCTTGGGCTCCTTTATCCTTCCAGTTCTGCTCTCACTCTCGCTCTTTCTTGCGCTGCTTTATCCTTCCAGCTCTGCTCTCACTCTCGCTCTTTCTTGCGCTCCTTTATCCTTACAGTTCTGCTCTCAGTCTCACTCTTTCTTGCGCTCCTTTATACTCCAGCTCTGCTCTCACTCTCGCTCTTTCTTGCGCTCCTTTTTCCTCCAGCTCTGCTCTCACTCTTGCTCTTTCTTGTGCTCCTTTATCCTTCCAGTTCTGCTCTCACTCTCGCTCTTTCTTGCGCTCCTTTATCCTTACAGTTCTGCTCTCAGTCTCACTCTTTCTTGCGCTCCTTTATACTCCAGCTCTGCTCTCACTCTCGCTCTTTCTTGCGCTCCTTTTTCCTCCAGCTCTGCTCTCACTCTCGCTCTTTCTTGTGCTCCTTTATCCTTCCAGTTCTGCTCTCACTCTCACTCTTTCTTGCGCTTCTTTATCCTTCCAGCTCTGCTCTCATTCTCGCTCTTTCATGCGCTCCTTTATCCTCCAGTTCGGCTCCCACTCTCGCTCTTTCTTGCACTCCTTTATCCTCCAGCTCTGCTCTCACTCTCGCTCTTTCTTGCGCTCCTTTATACTCCAGCTCTGCTCTCAGTCTCGCTCTTTCTTGCGCTCCTTTATCCTCCAGTTCTGCTCTCACTCTCGCTCTTTCTTGCGCTCCTTTATCCTTCCAGCTCCGCTCTCACTCTCACTCTTTCGTCTGCTCCTTTATCATTCCAGCTCCACTCTCACTCTCACTCTTTCTTCTGTTCCTTTAACCTTCCGGCTCCGCTCTCACTCTCACTCTTTCTTGTGCTCCTTTAACCTTCCAGCTCCGCTCTCACTCTCACTCTTTCTTGTGCTCCTTTAACCTTCCAGCTCCGCTCTCACTCTCACTCTTTCTTGTGCTCCTTTAACCTTCCAGCTCCGCTCTCACTCTCACTCTTTCCTCTGCTCCTTTATCATTCCAACTCCACTTTCACGCTCGCTCTTACTTGCGCTCCTTTATCCTTCTAGCTTTGCTGTCACTCTCACTCTTTCTTGTGCTCCTTTATCCTTCCAGCTTTGCTCTCACTCTCGCTTTTTCTTGCGCTCCTTTATCCTTCCAGTTTTGCTGTCAGTCTCGCTCTTTCTTGCGCTCCTTTATCCTCCAGTTCTGCTCTCCCTCTCGCTCTTTCTTGCGCTCCTTTATCCTCCTGCTCCGCTCTCACTCTCGCTCTTTCTTGCGCTCCTTTATCCTCCGCACTGCTCTCAGTCTCGCTCTTTCTTGCGCTCCTTTATCCTCCAGCTCTGCTCTCACTCTCGCTCTTTCTTGTGCTCCTTTATCATTCCAGTTCTGCTCTCACTCTCGCTCTTTCTTGCGCTCCTTTAACCTTCCAGCTCTGCTCTCACTCTCGCTCTTTCTTGCGCTCCTTTATCCTTACTGTTCTGCTCTCAGTCTCGCTCTTTCTTGCGCTCCTTTATCCTCCAGCTCTGCTCTCACTCTCGCTCTTTCTTGTGCTCCTTTATCCTTCCAGTTCTGCTCTCACTCTCGCTCTTTCTTGCGCTCCTTTATCCTTCCAGCTCCGCTCTCACTCTCACTCTTTCGTCTGCTCCTTTATCATTCCAGCTCCACTCTCACTCTTTCTCCTCCTCCTTTAACCTTCCGGCTCCGCTCTCACTCTCACTCTTTCTTGTGCTCCTTTTACCTTCCAGCTCCGCTCTCACTCTCACTCTTTCTTGTACTCCTTTAACCTTCCAGCTCCGCTCTCACTCTCACTCTTTCCTCTGCTCCTCTATCATTCCAACTCCACTCTCACGCTCGCTCTTACTTGCTCTCCTTTATCCTTCTAGTTCTGCTGTCACTCTCACTCTTTCTTGCGCTCCTTTATCCTTTCAGCTTTGCTCTCACTCTCGCTCTTTCTTGTGTTCCTTTAACCTTCCAGCTCCGTTCTCATTCTCACTCTTTCTTGCGCTCCTTTATCCTTCTAGTTCTGCTGTCAGTCTCGCTCTTTCTTGCGCTCCTTTATCCTTCCAGTTTTGCTGTCAGTCTCGCTCTTTCTTGCGCTCCTTTATCCTCCAGTTCTGCTCTCGCTCTCGCTCTTTCTTGCGCTCCTTTATCCTCCTGCTCCGCTCCCAATCTCGCTCTTTCTTGCGCTCCTTTATCCTCCAGCACTGCTCTCAGTCTCGCTCTTTCTTGCGCTCCTTTATCCTCTAGCTCTGCTCTCACTCTCACTCTTTCTTGTGCTCCTTTATCCTTCCAGTTCTGCTCTCACTCTCGCTCTTTCTTGTGCTCCTTTATCCTCCAGCTCTGCTCTCACTCTCGCTCTTTCTTGTGCTCCTTTATCCTTCCAGTTCTGTTCTCACTCTCGCTCTTTCTTGTGCTCCTTTATCCTTCCAGTTCTGCTCTCAGTCTCGCTCTTTCTTGCGCTCCTTTATCCTCCAGCTCTGCTCTTACTCTCGCTCTTTCTTGTGCTCCTTTATCCTTCCAGTTCTGCTCTCACTCTCGCTCTTTCTTGCGCTCCTTTATCCTCCAGCTCTGCTCTCACTCTCGCTCTTTCTTGCGCTCCTTTATCCTCCAGCTCTGCTCTCACTCTCGCTCTTTCTTGTGCTCCTTTATCCTTCCAGTTCTGCTCTCACACTCGCTCTTTCTTGCGCTCCTTTAACCTTCCAGCTCTGCTCTCACACTCGCTCTTTCTTGTGCTCCTTTATCCTTCAAGTTCTGCTCTCACTCTCGCTCTTTCTTGCGCTCCTTTATCCTTCCAGCTCTGCTCTCACTCTCGCTCTTTCTTGCGCTCCTTTATCCTCCAGTTCTGCTCCCACTCTCGCTCTTTCTTGCGCTCCTTTATCCTTCCAGCTCTGCTCTCAGTCTCGCTCTTTCTTGTGCTCCTTTATCCTTCCAGCTCTGCTCTCACTCTCGCTCTAAATTGCGCTCCTTTATTCTCCAGCTCTGCTCTCAGTCTCGCTCTTTCTTGTGCTCCTTTATCCTCCAGCTCTGCTCTCACTCTCGCTCTTTCTTGTGCTCCTTTATCCTTCCAGTTCTGCTCTCACTCTCGCTCTTTCTTGCGCTCCTTTATCCTTCCAGCTCTGCTGTCACTATCACTCTTTTTTGCGCTCCTTTATCCTTCCAGCTCCGCTCTCACTCTCACTCTTTCTTGTGCTCCTTTATCCTTCCAGCTCCGCTCTCACTCTCACTCTTTCTTGTGTTCCTTTAACCTTCCAGCTCCGCTCTCACTCTCACTCTTTCTTCTGCTCCTTTATCATTCCAGCTCAACTCTCACTCTCACTCTTTCTTGGGTTCCTTTAACCTTCCAGCTCCGCTCTCACTCTCACTCTTTCGTCTGCTCCTTGATCATTCCAGCTCCACTCTCACTCTCGCTCTTTCTTGCGCTCCAATATCCTTTCAGTTCTGCTGTCACTCTCGCTCTCTCTTGCGCTCCTTTATCCTTCCAGTTCTGCTGTCAGTCTCACTCTTTCTTGTGCTCCTTTATCCTTCCAGTTCTGCTCTCACTCTCGCTCTTTCTTGCGCTCCTTTATCCTCCAGCTCCGCTCTCACTCTGGCTCTTTCTTGTGCTCCTTTATCCTTCCAGCTCTGCTGTCACTATCGCTCTTTCTTGCGCTCCTTTATCCTTCCAGTTCTGCTCTCACTCTCGCTCTTATTTGCGCTCCTTTATCCTTCTAGTTCTGCAGTCACTCTCGCTCTTTCTTGCGCTCCTTTATCCATCCAGCTCTGCTCTCACTCTCGCTTTTTCTTGCGCTCCTTTATCCTTCCAGTTCTGCTCTCACTCTCGCTCTTTCTTGCGCTCCTTTATCCTCCAGCTCCGCTCTCACTCTGGCTCTTTCTTGCGCTCCTTTATCCTCTAGTTCTGCTCTCACTCTCGCTCTTTCTTGTGCTCCTTTATCCTCCAGCTCCGCTCTCGCTCTCGCTCTTTCTTGTGCTCCTTTATCCTTCTCGTTCTGCTGTCACTCTCGCTCTCTCTTGCGCTCCTTTATCCTTCCAGTTCTGCTGTCAGTCTCACTCTTTCTTGTGCTCCTTTATCCTTCCAGTTCTGCTCTCACTCTCGCTCTTTCTTGCGCTCCTTTATCCTCCAGCTCCGCTCTCACTCTGGCTCTTTCTTGTGCTCCTTTATCCTTCCAGCTCTGCTGTCACTATCGCTCTTTCTTGCGCTCCTTTATCCTTCCAGTTCTGCTCTCACTCTCGCTCTTATTTGCGCTCCTTTATCCTTCTAGTTCTGCAGTCACTCTCACTCGTTCTTGCGCTCCTTTATCCTTCCAGCTTTGCCCCCACTCTCGCTTTCTTGCGCTCCTTTATCCTTCCAGTTCTGCTGTCAGTCTCGCTCTTTCTTGCGCTTCTTTACCTCCAGTTCTGCTCTCACTCTCGCTCTTTCTTGCGCTCCTTTATCCTCCAGCTCCGCTCTCACTCTCGCTCTTTCTTGCGCTCCTTTATCCTCCAGTTCTGCTCTCACTCTCGCTCTTTCTTGCGCTCCTTTATCCTCCAGCTCCGCTCTCGCTCTCGCTCTTTCTTGTGCTCCTTTATCCTTCTCGTTCTGCTCTCACTCTCGCTCTTTCTTGCGCTCCTTTATCCATCCAGCTCTGCTCTCACTCTCGCTTTTTCTTGCGCTCCTTTATCCTTCCAGTTCTGCTCTCACTCTCGCTCTTTCTTGCGGGCGCTCCTTTATCCTTCCAGCTCCGTTCGCTGTCTTGCTCTTTCTGCGCCCTTTTATCTATTCTCAGTCCCGCCTTTTCCCATGTTCTTTCACCTCCCTAACTCTCGCAAACCCTCCTCGTGTCCTCCCAACAAAATGTCCATGGACTGCAGTCAAAGTCCTAATGGGCTGCATTTGGCCTGCAGGCCACACGTTCCTCCCACTGCTCTTCATAAATAATAGGTAGACCCAAAAACAATTAATTATGACCTTGGGCGGGATTCACCACTGGCAGATGCTGGAATCGGGAAACGCAATTCGGCGGATATAGGTTCCGATGCAAAAATCGGGGCGGGCTGCAATTTGACGCCAAATCGCAATTCTCCATCACCTCAACAGCGGGGTTAATGCGTACAGGAATGCACGTACAGTAGTTAGCGTTTGCATATCATTAGCAGGCCCGTCCTGGTATTCAGGGAGAGCGAGGAGGTAAGACATGGAGAGGTGCGATGGTGGACTGCCGGGCCAGTCACTGGCCAGGCTGGGTGAGGTTAGGGGAGGGGGAGCCTGCCAGGGCTGAGGAGGGCATGGGGGGGGGGGGGGGGGGCGAAGGGGAAACAGGCCACTTGGCCGGGGCGATTCCCCCTACAGAGCTGGGGCGATGCCCAGGCGAAGACTGCCATTACACGGCATGCAAGGCTGCCATCTTGCTGCGCACCCACTGATCACCCACCTTGGCCCCTGGTACTGCTGAGTGATACCAGCCCTATGGGGGTATGCACCATGCTAACATGTCGGCTTTTCACCCCCTGCAGACAATGTATATTAGAATTCAACCAGCAATGATGGCCTTCCTGATGTTCGCTGCAGCCCTGGGGAATGCTCTCTGGCTTTACGAGCTGGATCTGCTCGAGGAGAAGGAGTGGAGCGTGCCACGGAGGGACAGGAGGCAGCCACCCAGGACGGAGAGTGAGCCTCCCAGCAGGCCGAGATGGAGGAGCTGCCAAGCTGGCGCCGGATGAGGTCTCGTGTGTACCGGCACCGCCTGTCATTCGAGGACTTGCCGGATTGGGCAGGCCACCGAAGACTCTGGCTGTGCAGGGCGACAGAACGACATATCTGCCAAATCATGGTGCACCTGGCCTATCGAGGGAATAGGGGAGGACACCCGCTCCCGATTGCCGTCAAGGTGATGGTCGCCCTGAAATTTTATGCGATAGGGTCCTTCCAGACACAGAGTGCGGACCTGTCTGGGATCTCACAGACCTCGGTGCACAGGTGCATCCATGCATTCACAGAAGCCCTATTTGCCCAGGCGCCTCAATACATCCACTTCAATGTAGACCGAGCCCACCAGGATGCCCAGGCAGTGGGGTTTGCCGCCATCTCCGGGATGCCCCGGGTCCAGGGGTGACCGATGGGATGCATGTCCCCTTACGGACACCTGCAGATGACAGGCCGCTCCAGACAAATCAAAAGGGGTTTCACTCATGAACGTGCATCTGATATGTGACCATCAGTTGCGCGTCCTTCACCTCTGTGCCTGATACCCAGGCAGTGTGCACGACGTCTTCAACCCGGCACACTTGACGATTGCTGACATGTTTGAGACGCCCCTTCCAGCTGAGGGATTGGCTCCTGGGCGGCAGGCATAATCCAGTGCAGTCGTGGCTGATGACGCCAATCCGGAGGCCACAGACCGACACAGAGACCAGCTACAACGAAGCCCTTACAGCAACCAGGGGAGTGATCGAGTAGTGCTTCAGCCTCCTGAAGATGCGGTCCAGGTGCCTGCACCACTCTGGAGGGGCCTCCCAGTATGATGCTGAGAGGGCGCCCGCATTGAGCACAATACGCTCTGATCGCCTCCAGGTTCACCAACTAGGGGAGGGGGAAAACTGGTCAGGGGCCAGTAAGGTGTTTTTGGAGGCTCTTTGTCTTGGTTACTCTGATTACACTGTTCATTTACACTGTTCATACTCGGGAACCTGGAGAACTGGCCGCCTGCGATGCACATCTGCAGCATTTCACAAAATAGTTCCATCTGCCACATTTGTTACACTTGTTAGTCTTTGCCAAATGT
Source organism: Scyliorhinus torazame (assembly GCF_047496885.1). Classification (NCBI taxonomy): domain Eukaryota; kingdom Metazoa; phylum Chordata; class Chondrichthyes; order Carcharhiniformes; family Scyliorhinidae; genus Scyliorhinus; species Scyliorhinus torazame. Next base: position 37,959,902 of record NC_092720.1, on the reverse strand, counting down.
TGTTTTGTGAGGGATGGCTGCTGCAGTTGGAGCAGGTCCTGCCCTGTACCAAGGAAATCCCTGTTTCCCACCTTAGCTCTTTGCTGCTTCTTTCTGACTGCTTGTTCAGTGTACAAATGCTGTTGGCAGATTCCAAGGCTAAACCTTTCACACGAAAAGCTGCCTGCAGACAAGGTCACTGTGGACCCACACGCAATGTGATGTCCCACCGACTCGTTGGGCGTGTGCCAAACCCGCATTTCCTCGCTGGAATTTTTAACGGCGTGAATAGACTCATTGAACTTTTGGTTGGTTTAATTGAATGCAAGCCTAACCAGTACGATGTTCTTTACTGGCATAAATATGTGCTCAGCTTTTTTCAGCAATATGTCGGGATCCTCCTTCTCTTCCTCCATTTGAAAAACAAAGGAGTCGTATTTGTCAACCGGCTCAGGACCCAATAAATTTAGTAGAGTGTAGGCCTGTACCTCCTTTGATTTGTCCGCAGGCTGGCACAGTAGTAGGTACTCCAGTCTTTTTTGCATTATGTTCAATTGTCTGCAATGTTTTCATCAAACATGAACGGGTCGCTGCGGCGAAGACCCTGTGCCATTCTGCCGAGTCCTGACACCATGTAGAAGTGCCGGGTTCCAATAACTGGCGACCACGGACTAACAACAGTAGATGTTTATTAACAGTAACGGAACAGGTCTCAGGTGCGGTGTCTGTGCCCGCGCTCCAGGAGAACTCAAGTGCTCCCGACAAGTGACCCCCTTTCGTACCACATCATTCACGTGACCACCCAGCCTACAGAATCCATCGGCGGAATTTACACCTGCCACTATGTGTGGTCAATGTACTTCTAGACTTCATGGCTGGGATTCTCCAAAATCCCGGCTAAGTGTTGACGCTGGCGTAAACACCTGAGTGTTTCACGCCGGCGGCAATGGGTCCCTTGGCCCAAGGATTCAGTGGCCCACAGGGGTCCAACACGGCGGCGGAGTGCTCCACGCAGCTCCGGTAGCGATACGCGACCCTGCACTGCCGGCGCGGGTCCGTGCATTTGCGCGGCGGCCGTTTCCGGCCGGCACATGCGTGTGGTGGCCGTTTCCACGCACAGGTGCATCCATGCATTCACAGAAGCCCTATTTGCCCAGGCGCCTCAATACATCCACTTCAATGTAGACCGAGCCCACCAGGATGCCCAGGCAGTGGGGTTTGCCGCCATCTCCGGGATGCCCCGGGTCCAGGGGTGACCGATGGCATGCATGTCCCCTTACGGACACCTGCAGATGACAGGCCGCTCCAGACAAATCAAAAGGGGTTTCACTCATGAACGTGCATCTGATATGTGACCATCAGTTGCGCGTCCTTCACCTCTGTGCCTGATACCCAGGCAGTGTGCACGACGTCTTCAACCCGGCACACTTGACGATTGCTGACATGTTTGAGACGCCCCTTCCAGCTGAGGGATTGGCTCCTGGGCGGCAGGCATAATCCTGTATGGCGTAGCGTCACAGCGGGCCCGCACGGCAGGAGGGTCTGAGCTCTCACCGGGTGGTACCAGGTTGGAACCACAGCGGCTGAACTCGGCGGGAACCCAGCCGGTCGACCGCGGAGAATCTCCGCGGGGGCCTCTTTCAATGGCCCCCGGCCGCTGCCGTGTCGACCTCGCACGCGCAACTGGCGCCGATTCTCCGGTTGCCGGAGAATCACGGCCCGGCGTGATGGGAACTTTTGGCATCAAAGCCGATTCTCCGACCCGGTGCAGGCTCGGAGAATCCCAGTCCATGACTTCAAGTTTGAAGCTTAACAAAGAAAGCTGCAGAAACCAGTTTATCATAAGTGGGTGTGAACAGACCCTGCACCCCCATTGCATAGGAATGACTTCCAACTTTAAACCATTTTGGATGGACAATACTAGTTCATCAGTGATTAAAACTGTATTCAGCTCACAAGTTCTTTTATCCCAAAAAACAGAGATAAGTTAGTCATTCCACAAAGAACACAGCAAGAAACAGACGTTGTAAAACAGGCAGTAACATGCATGCTTTTTTACAAACTTAAGACTGCTACATCTTCCTGTTCAGAGCGCACGGGAACCGATATTTGACCTCCTGGAAAGTAAACCACAAGTAACCAATTTTGTGTTCTGCTGAAAAAGCCATCTCTTTGAGGGAATCCTGCTATGGTGGCTAATGGAATGGCCACCAAATGGTGGAGGGTAGAGTGCAGCAAATGAGGAGTAACTAGTGCTAAGCAGTGTAGAGCAGCGATGGTAAACCTAGGCTAGTGACTGGGCCACATGAGTGACCCTCTTTCATCTCAGATTGCAATATGGCATGCTCATTAACCATGACCCCCACGAATAAGATCAAATACATTTAATACACACCAAATGTTCCACAACAGGTTACAGAAAATGTTTAATCATTCATATGCGACTATTCATCAACTTCAAATGGTAAAAATAAAAGACCAATTACGATTTGATAGCATGCAGAGCTCCATAGTCAATGTTGTGCAGTTGACACACACCTCACTTCACTAGCCCTTGCTTTACATATGTAGCACTTTAGTCATACTGATGGGAGAAACACTACGCGGATGGAAACAAACGGTATCTGGTAACCCTGCACATGGGCACCAGGTGAGCAAAATGTCTCGTGGGCCGCACTCCATACAATGATGGGCACATGTGGTCCATGGGTGGTAGGTTTCCCACCATTGGTGTAGAGTATCTGTGCGGATTACTGTTTAGATGATGCACCACCTTAGATTTAATTTTCTTCCTTCGTTCAAACCGCATGTATTAAAAATCTTAGCTCAAAACTCGTTGTTTCAGAATTCATGCTGCAGGAAAGTTGCATTGTTCTCATCCCTTCAGGTAGACACTGGAACCTGAGGTCGCAGCGACCAACAGAGCAGAGCATTGTCCCATATGGGAAGAAGAGTTGAGGAAATGCTTAAAGGGGAAAGGATGGCCCCTTTGGTCTGAGATTTGTGCGAATGAAGAGTCAAGTCCTGGTAGTATAGGACAAACTTGGTGGGACAACCTAACCGAGATACACAAGAAGAATTTAGGGAAAGTTCGTAAGCCGATGTCAATCGTGTCCTGTCTGGCACAGTTGTGAGGCACAGAGGAGGTTGTGAGGACGCTCCGCAGACAGCTTGTAGACAAAGAGGAGAGGAGTGAGGGAAACGTTAGCAAGTATGAAAAAGTTAATGAGCAACTTCGAGAGCAGCTAGCAATAAAAGACAAGGAGATGGCTGATGTCAAACGGGCACACCAATCTTGTCTAGTTCACCAAAGTAGCTTTCAGACACAATATGATAAGGCCTACCAAGATACACAGCGCGCAGTCTTGGTAAAAGAGAAGGAACAACAAGTAGAACAGTTAAAGAAGCAATGCGCAGACTTAAAGGCAGCTTTACGAGCACTGCACAGTTCCACAACGGAACAAAGGCAGAGTTTGGTAGACCACGCCAAATGCAGGCAGCAAATTTCACGGTTACAGTCACTGCTCTCATTGCAAAATGGTTTCAGAGACACCTTGGGACCAAATTTAGACCAGGAAGATGGCCCCGATTGGCAGGAACTCAATGAAACTGCCTATAGGTATGTAGAAGATACTGAAAATCACAATAGAGCCCCCCAGGCCCCGAAAAGGAAAACACCCGCACCACCGACTGCACAGGCAGCACACAACCCCATGAATCCAGTCACCACGCAGCACAAGTCACTGATTGACGACGAACCCGATTTTGTGTACACTACCCCATTACCCATCACACAATTGAGAGATGCCTGCGCCAAAATTGAACCATTCCAACCCACAGCAGATCCACACCATTTCTTTGAGCAACTAAGATTACAGACAGTCATGTACGGTCTGGACGAACCGGAGGAAGTGAAACTTATAGTGATGAGCACTACCCGATCCACAGAATGTAGGAGGAGGAAGCCTCCAGGACTTGAAGGCAGCTATGTTAGATGCAATTGGTTATAATAGAGGAGATCCTATAGAAGGTCTAAATCGCTGCATACAAAAGAAGGGAGAGCATCCGACTGCATATGCAGGTCGCCTTTGGATCCATTTCAAAGCAGTATTTGGAGATTTAGTCCGCGCACACTTAAAGGTCAAAAACACAATCAAATGGACCCGTATTTTAGTCTCCCACGCCACAGAAGCAGGTAAAAAAGCCTGTGCGAATTATGACCCCTCAGACGCCACACATAACGAAGTGTGGGTTCTGAAGAGACTTTCTAGAGCTTGGGAACAATCCCTACATAAAAAGGCAGAGCAGGAAAGAGCAGAAGCAAACATGAATCCAGTAAGGACGCATCAGGACCCTGCATAGGTAAACGAAGGCAGACATGACGGACCGCACCAGAGAGTACAGGGATGCTCTAATTGTGGACAAAAGGGACATTACGCCCGTGAATGCAATGCCCCCCCGAACCAGCAACGGAATCAGCAAGCGAACGGCCCACATAGGAACAATGCCAGGCCTCTACACAGTATTAGTGCCCGCCCAGACAATTCGGCCATAAAAATAGCACAGATTGACAGAGTTCGGACTCCCCAACTTGGGTCTCCGACACACTCTGGGACAAGTCAGGTAGACCAGTAGTCACAGGCACAGTCCAGGGACACCCCATAGAATTCCTTTGGGAACAATGTTTCACCGAGACAAATGGCCCACTGCAGACACTATCACTCTTAGCGGATTTACACGACATATCCAGCAAGGATATATTACGGTCCCCGTAGATATCCAAATCAGAAACGTAACTCCATTAGCAGCCCCCACCGTTGCCACGAGTCCCGAGACAATGCTAAAGCAGGGACTACAGTCAAGGTATTTTACAGTACTGGCCATCAATGGCTTCTGGTCCATTCCATTAGAAAAGAATTGCCAATATAAATTCGCCTTCACGTTCCAAGGACAGCAATATACGTGGACATGCCTTCCACAAGGTTTCCACAACTCCCCCTCCATTTTTCACTGACAATTGGCAAATGGATTATCCAAATTTTCCCAACCCAAATGCCTCATTCAGTATGTGGACGACTTGCTCCTACAAACTGATACCAAGGAAGAGCACATTTCGCTTGTTTCTGAACTCTTAGGTCTCCTACGCTCAATTGGATGTAAAGTGAACCCGAAAAAGACCCAAATCCTAAAAGAAAAGGTCTTATTTAGGCACAGTCATCACGCATGGAAAGAGAGGGGTAGAGCAAAAATGGATTGATTCGATTGTTAAATTGCCCTTGCGCCATAATGTCACTGCACTATGGTCATTTGTAGGACTGGTTGGTTACTGTAGGAACCATATAAATGGTTTCGCCACCAAGATAACCCCACTTTCCGAGCTCCTAAAAATGAACGCCCCTTGGGAATGGCTTCCATAGCATACGGATGCCATTGATGCATTAAAATGTGCCCTAGGTACAGCCCCCGCTTTACAGGTACCAGACCCACACTCACCATACGCCAGAGAAGTAGCGGCCACCGACCGAACCCTATCGGCCGTACACTCCAAGAAAGGCACGATCGTTTAGGACATGTAGCCTATGCCTCACAAGCTTTGGACCCTGTGGAGCAAGGATTTTCAGCCTGCAAAAGGCACTTGCTCGCAGCTTTTTGCGCTGTTTAGTACTTTGCATACATCACAGGCCTCAACCCCATAACATTCTAACCGAGCACACCCCAACGCAACTACTGTTAGATGGTAAGTTAAAGGATGGTTCAGTTAGCCAGATTAGAGCAGCGTGTTGGACCCTACTCTTACAAGGAAGGGACATCACTGTAAAATGGTCAAAGACACACACATTTTTAGCAGATTATTTGCAGTATGCAGGAACCACACATGAGTGTGAAATCATCACAGCCAGGCACAACACAGGACCCTTTATTCCTAAATCGCTACCCACAAAAGTAGGCATCAGACCGCAGAGAACCCAGCCCACAGATAAATCTTTAAAAATTTACGTAGATGGTTCCTCCACCATTCATAATGGAAAAAGGATGACAGGATGTGGTATATATGTGGAAGACGCGCAGGGACGCGCATTAGAGGAGATATCACTAAAATTACCAGGACATTTAGGATCACAGGCAACCGAGTTGGCAGCCATCGCATATATAGTGCAGCACCCAGATTCTTTCCTGACCCCCGCAGATATATATTCGGACAGTTTATATGTCTGTAACAGTTTGACAAAATTCCTGCCCCTGTGGGAATCTAGAGAATTCATATCCGCCGACAGTAAACCCCTACCCTCAGCGCCATTACTGAAGCACATTCTGGAAACAGCTACAGACCGCAAATATGGCATAATAAAAGTTAGAAGCCATCATCGTTTGTCCTCACCCGGTAACGTAAAAGCAGACGCCCTAGCAAAGGCAGGATCACGACACGGTCACTTTTGGCAACCCCCCGAGAGTGCCCCAGTACACGCAGTCCAGGTCTCACAGGCGAATATTCAAGATTTAGCACAGGCCCAAAAGGCAGACGACACTCTTCAGCGAATTTTAAAAGGTAAATTCCCAGCCACCAACGACAAATTCAAGGACACACTGACGGTACAGGACGGAATTGTATTAAAGAATGGAATTTATGTGGTCACCACCCAGGACAGGGACCAGATTATTTGTCAATTTCATGACGGACACAGACATCAGGGGATAGAAACCACCATTGCCCACTTCAGACCTTTGTGTTGGTGGCCCAATTTAAAAGCAGACGTCACACATTACATTGAAAATTGTTTAATTTGTGCTCAGAACGACCCAGATATGCCAGGAAAGGTCAGTTAAGACACACCCGCCCTGTTAATGGCCCATGGACAAACGTACAGCTAGATTATATTGGTCCCCTCACCCCCGCACCCCCCCCCCCCCCCCCCCCCCCCGCAGAAATGGTTTTAAATATGTGTTGGTGGTGCTCAACACCTTCACAAAATGGGTGGAAGCATTTCCCTCCAGGACAAACACGGCTAAGGCAACAGCCAAGATTTTAACACAGCAAATATTTACACGCTGGGGACTCCTCCGCAGCATTGAATCGGACCAAGGTTCGCATTCTACAGGAAGAGTAATGCAGAATGTTTTGATGATTTTTGGGATAAAACAAAAATTCCACACTGCCTATCACCCACAATCCAGCAGCATTGTGGAACGTATGAACAGAACCCTAAAAACGACTATCAGGTGTTGCTAACTTTTGGTTGGTTCTTAATTTGGCTCTATTTAATCACGTTTGCTCAAGAGTCGACAGGTATCTTTCGACACCGCCACAAGGTTCAGAACCGAATACTGATCAATGACTCGATACACCAGTTAGTAAGTTCAAAAGCAATGCTCATTTATTTACACACAGTCAAATCTACTCATGCATAACCTCTACGAACTAAACTATCACTATTACTAAAGCCTATACTTAGCTTTGGGCGCCCACTCAGTCAGAGGAACAATGGCCGTTGCTCGGTTCTGAGGCTGCTGGGTTGAGCTGTTTACAGAGTAGCAACTAGGAGCGTCTATCTCGTAGCGTGCGTTGACTTGGGACTTACTTGGTCTGATGCAGCTGCTAGGCAGGTCTCTCTCTTCAGTGAGAGCCAAAGCCAAAGGAAGAAGATTCTCCCTTGGGTGATACCTCATATACTGCAAAGGGCTTCGCGCTCTTTTGGGCAGGCCTTGAACTTGGCCTCAACTAATTGGGTCTTTCCCAATCATCTGTATCGATTTTCCTCCAATAGAGGGGTGGTTCCCTGATCGCTGGGCGTGTCCTGGTGACTGTCAGTCTGCTTTGTCTTAGCTTCTTCTGGCGCCGGGGAGTCTGTCCTAACATTGTGTATCTAAATGTTTCCCTTTTGTCCCCGGAGATGGCTCATTAGTATGTAAATCGTTTGGTAGTTTCTGTCCTGTCTGAGCGTTTAAGGTTCTAATCAACAGACAGAGCTTGCACATGCTTGTTTCTTAGCATTGTCCAATTTTCCCTGCATTCTTTGCGGGTGTCCATTTTGTAATCGGGACGTGGCCATCCCAGATGGCTACACGGGAAAATAGTGCAACAGCACAACACTATGATGCACTATCAATTATTACAAAGACGAGAGTAGAGAATAATCGAGGCTTTATTGAGCAGAGATGTGTGGCCTCCTGCAGCTGCTCCTAGAATGGGAGCAGCTCCGGTGTGCACACACATTTATACGCCGCCTACTGGGCGGAGCCAGCAAGCAGGGATTTAACCCTGTACCTTTAGTACACGAGCCTTACCGTATTACATCTAATATACAGTTACTACGTCTAATATACAGTTAGTGGCGACTACCGCACTACATGGGACACAGTTCGCCCATTTGCACTTATGTTATTAGGAACATGGTATCAAGTTCCACAGGCTTCACCCCCCACATCCTTATGACCGGATGACCCATGAAAGGAACTGAATATTTATTAGGACTTGATTTGGCCAGCCCCACAGTCACCGCCCTCACCGACGAAAAAGCAGTCCAACAGCTAATGAAAAATGTTAAAGCAGCCCAGCAGGCTGCAGCTGTCCGACTTGGCGCTAGAAAAAAGCAGAGTAAGGTCTGCTTTGATACAACAGTACACCCAGTAGAGTATACAGTCAGTCAGCAGGTGATAATTTCCCTATATAACCCCAGTTCATTCCTCTACCCTAAATTTGCAGGACCCTACTCGATTTCAGATAAAGTAAGCCCCTCGGTGTATAAAATTAAGTATCCAAATGGAAAGTCAGGATGGTTTCATACAAACCAGCTTAAGGTTTATGGAACCCAGTGCAGCCACTCACACCACGTCTCCCTGGCAATAGCAGACGACTCCACCCGCCCACTGACAACCTAGCCCGACCCTCCTCCAGCTAGGACAGCACGTCCACAGTCCCGACCTTGTCCTCGCCCCCAGGAACAACGTTCCATCTTAAACTTGATCCGGATGATAGCGACAGCGCTCCAGACCTGTTTGAAATCAATGACCAATGGCACAACCGCCAAGGCCCCAGTCGCTCCAGCCCCAGGAAGCCCGACCAAGATATGTTTGGCTCCTCATACCCCCGTCCATTGCCACAACCAGAGCTACCACCCGACAACAAGAATTTGCCCTTTGCTGCCACCGCCCCACAGGACAAGAAACAATGGCACCGTGATAACTCTTGTCGGTTGACAAGGAATGATGATTTGGAACCCACGACGGCCCACGCGGCCACGGCACGAAAACGCCAGACGCGAGTTTGGCAACTGGGAGATGATGATGACTCAGAGTCTGACTCCCTCCATGGTAATCCCTGTACGGCGCTTTTTGAAATGGAACCCTGAGGTGTCCAGATGATGAGAAAAAGGAACCGATTTACCGTGTCCTATTGTTTGATGGAGCCTGCCCACTTTTATTTCTTGAATTTCTTGATGCAGTTTCTTCTTTCGGTCTCAGATGTTTTACTTAATGTCGCCCTCCTGCTAAATTTCTTGATGCAGTCATGATTACTCGTCTGCACATTCTCGGAGTCCATATGTTACAAACTCTTTCCGCTCGTGTAAGGTCACCCAGGCAGTGGAGTAGCGGCATTAATCCCTGCCCTGCCTGAGGACCCCATATGTATTCGGTCAGCCAAGCTCGGGCAGTGGAGCAACGGCACTGATCACCACCCTACCCAGGGATCTCACCCATTCTTGCCCTGCCACTGCTCATACGCACCCATGTTTCCATCACTGATTTGGCAATTTAAAAAAAAACTCTTTACTGTCTCTGGCAGGTTTTTGTTTCCCCTGATCTGTTATTTTTGCATGTGGTTTAAAGAATGCCCTTTGCCACAGCCTCTGCACTCAACTTCGGTCGCTAACCCCAACTGCCATTTACATGTTCAACACACTTGGTTGAAACAAAATTTGCTGGTATTACACAACGCATCGACCACAAGCTGCACTTTAACAGAATGTTCTTTTCGGATATCTTGTCTCCAAAATGGTTGGTTTAAAAAGAAAATGAGGGAGTCACACATGGTGACAATTCGAATGGGGAATTGATATTAAGGAGAAACGGACAGATAAATGAGATATTAAACAAAGGTAATAACAGATATTATACTTGCACCCCCAGGAATATACGAGAATTCAAAGAACAATATTGTGACAATAAGCGATTTTCATTTCATTTCATTCATTTCACAAAAGACAAGATGAAGACAGAACTGATGACCTCCATCATGGTCATCGTTGGATCACTGCAGTTGCGCACGTCGACGACCCCTGTAACTCACACCACACTGGCTCCAAACACAACCATACCTCATTATACCCCTAGCCCGGACACCACACCTCACACTGAAATAAACACTGATACTCCCACATGGTGCAATAACATCATAAAATGGTATTCCCTCTCATACACGGTAGAAGCCCTATTAGTTATTGCAAAACTCTGCAGTGTCGTTCAAACACTGAGACTTCAAAAATAGCGAAGGAGAGCCTCCCGCTCCCCGATATATACTCGCCGAGCCCCCTTTGTTGGGCTTCAACAGACCCCCACATTCTTTTTGAACACTTTCTGATGAATAAAGTTTTCGTTTCGGTAAATGTTATAAGTTAAGTAGGAATGTGATGCTGCTATCGTTTAGAACTTTTGTAATGTAATATAAGTTGTTTTTGGTTATTAGCTAGCAGCATAAGTGTAGTTTAGGTAAGGACAGTTAGAGGTTCCCCTTTGAGTAAGTAAGTTAAATGTGGAATGATTAAATGTTTTATAGTGCCCCTTTAGAATTTATGAATGTGTGATGTAGTAAAAACTTAGGTAAATGCTCCAATACATAGGACAGAGTAGTATAGAACCTGTCCTTGACCAAGGGTATCTGGCACCCCAAAGAACAGATGAAGGACCAGTATTGTGATCTACCACGCTTCGCGTTTAGGATCAAGAGGACTGTAGCCATCTGGGATGGCCACTTACAAAGTAAACATGGATACTTGCAAAGACTCAAGGGAAATATGGCGAATACAGGATTCAGGCAAACTCAGAGCCTGAATGTATATTTGCTGGCAGAGAACTAGACAATATCGAAACCCCCAGCCGATTTGCATTCTAATGACCCATTTCCCCAGGACCAAGGACTGGTACTCAGGTATCAGATACAATTCCAGACACATCGGCGCCACTCCCTTTACTCAGGAAGCCCAAACAGCCAAGGTCAATGACCGCTCAGGCCATGCCCAGCCATCAAGGCACCCATCCCTTTATTGGCTCAAATCGAAGGCAGTGATCGAAGCCTGCGAGTTATTGGGTCCCAAATGAAGGACCGCCCAAAAGAGCGCGACACCCCAAAGGGTAAAGAGAGACACTGCCATGTGTTCGATCTCTTTTGGCCCTGGCATACCGGCACTCCTAGGCCCGGCCTATACCTGAAGCCAACTGCAGCACCATGACCAGGAGCAAGTTCAAGATCAACGATCGCTACCAGACGAATGAGCCCAGCAAAACCGAAGTTACTTCTCCAGACCCAGCCACTCCAGGTCCGAACAAAGGCCTTCTTCCTCTGCCAAAGCCGGGTGCCTGAAAGTTAAGTACAGGTTGTTGTAGTGTTAGGTGTAGTTTAGCTTGTAGTGTTTTTATGTTGCATGTGTGAGTTAATCTTGTGTGTAAATAAACCATTATTGAACTTGAACTAACTGACTGGTTGTTGAGTCTTTCATCAATATCCGGTTGAACCTTGTGGTGGTATCATCTGATACCTGGCGACTCTGCAAAGCAATATTATTCGATATTAAGAAGGGCAACATTATTGGCGCCTCCAGTGCAGAATTGGCAACAGTTATTAGTGACGCTAGTGGGATGGTATTCCACTCATCAAAATCGGCAGCAGGGGAAAACTGGTCAGGGGCCAGTAAGGTGTTTTTGGAGGCTCTTTGTCTTGGTTACTCTGATTACACTGTTCATTTACGCTGTTCATGCTCTGGAACCTGGAGAACTGACCGCCTGCGATGCAGCTGGTGGCTTAGATCTGCAGCATTTCACAAAATAGTTCCATCTGCCACACTTGTTACACTTGTTAGTCTTTGCCAAATGCTGTTTTGTGAGGGATGGCTGCTGCAGTTGGAGCAGGTCCTGCCCTGTACCAAGGAAATCTCTGTTTGCCACCTTAGCTCTTTGCTGCTTCTTTCTGACTGCTTGTTCAGTGTACAAATGCTGATGGCAGATTCCAAAGCTAAACCTTTCACACGAAGAAGCTGCCTGCAGACAAGGTCACTGTGGACCCACACGCAATGTGATGTCCCACCGACTCATTGGGCGCGTGCCAAACCCGCATTTCCTCGCTGGAATTTTTAACGGCGTGAATAGACTCATTGAACTTTTGGTTGGTTTAATTGAATGCGAGCCTAACCAGTACGATGTTCTTTACTGGCATAAATATGTGCTCAGCTTTTTTCAGCAAAATGTCGGGATCCTCCTTCTTTTCCTCCATTTGAAAAACAAAGGAGTCGTATTTGTCAACCGGCTCAGGACCCAATAAATTTAGTAGAGTGTAGGCCTGTACCTCCTTTGATTTGTCCGCAGGCTGGCACAGTAGTAGGTACTCCAGTCTTTTTTGCATTATGTTCAATTGTCTGCAATGTTTTCATCAAACATGAACGGGTCGCTGCAGCGAAGACCCTGTGCCATTCTGCCGAGTCCTGACACCATGTAGAAGTGCCGGGTTCCAATAACTGGCGACCACGGACTAACAACAGTAGATGTTTATTAACAGTAACGGAACAGATCTCAGGTGCGGTGTCTGTGCCCGCGCTCCAGGAGAACTCAAGTGCTCCCGACAAGTGACCCCCTTTTGTACCACATCATTCACATGACCACCCAGCCTACAGAATCCATCTGCGGATTTTACACCTGCCACTATGTGTGGTCAATGGACTTCTAGACTTCATGGCTGGGATTCTCCAAAATCCCGGCTAAGTGTTGACGCCGGCGTAAACACCGGAGTGTTTCACGCCGGCGGCAATGGGTCTCTCGGCCCAAGGATTCAGTGGCCCACAGGGGTCCAACACGGCGGCGGAGTGCTCCACGCAGCTCTGGCAGCGATTCGCGGCCATGCACTGCCGGCGCGGGTCCATGCATGTGCGCGGTGGCTGTTTCCGCGCTGGCGCATGCGCGTGGTGGCCGTTTCCGTCCGGCGCATGCATGTGGTGGCCGTTTCCACGTCAGCGCCATGCCATATAGCGTAGCGTAACAGCGAGCCCACACGGCAGGACTTAGGCCCCCTCCAGATTGCGCCCACCCGCCGAACAGTAGCCCCCGATCGCAGGCCTGGCCGTCGTGCAGCCCCACCCCCGGAGTCTGAATCCGCCCCCCCACCAGGACAGCCACCGCGGCCACGGGTCTGAGCTCTCACCGGATGATACCAGGTTGGAACCATGCCGACGAAACGTGGCCGGTTGACCGCGGGGAATCGGCGCGGGAGCCTCTTTCAATGGCCCCCGCCGACCGCCACGTCGCCGGAGAATCACGCCCCGGCGTGGCGGGAATTTTCCGCATCAACGCCGATTCTCCGGCCTGGTGCAGGCTCGGAGAATCCCGGCCCATGACTTCAAGTTTGAAGCTGATCGAAGAAAGCTGCAGAAACCAGTTCATCATAAGTGGGTGTGAACAGTCCCTGCACCCCCCAATTGCATAGCAATGACTTCCAACTTTAAACCATTTTGGATGGACAATACTAGTTCATCAGTGATTAAAACTGTATTCAGCTCACAAGTTCTTTTATCCCAAAAAACAGAGATAAATTAGCCATTCCACAAAGAACACAGCAAGAAACAGACGTTGTAAAACAGGCAGTAACATGCATGCTTTTTTACAAACTTAAGACTGCTACATCTTCCTGTTCAGAGCGCACGGGAACCGATATTTGACCTCTTGGAAAGTAAACCACAAGTAACCAATTTTGTGTTCTGCTGGAAAAGCCATCTCTTTGAGGGAATCCTGCTATGGTGGCTAATGGAATGGCCTCCAAATAGCGGAGCGCAGAGTGCAGCAAATGAGGAGTAACTAGTGCTAAGCAGTGTAGAGCAGCGATGGTAAACCTAGGCTAGTGACTGGGCCACATGAGTGACCCTCTTTCATCTCAGATTGCAATATGGCATGCTCATTAACCATGACCCCCACGAATAAGATCAAATACATTTAATACACACCAAATGTTCCACAACAGGTTACAGAAAATGTTTAATCATTCATATGCGACTATTCATCAACTTCAAATGGTAAAAATAAAAGACCAATTACGATTTGATAGCATGCAGAGCTCCATAGTCAATGTTGTGCAGTTGACACACACCTCACTTCACTAGCCCTTGCTTTACATATGTCGCACTTTAGTCATACTGATGGGAGAAACACTATGCGGATGTAAACGAACGGTATCTGGTAACCCTGCACATGGGCAGCGGGTGAGCAAAATGTCTCGTGGGCCGCACTCCATACCCTGATGGGCACATGTGGTCCATGGGTGGTAGGTTTCCCACCATTGGTGTAGAGTATCTGTGCAGATTACTGTATAGATGATGCACCACCTTAGATTTAATTTTCTTCCTTCATTCAAACCGCATGCATTAAAAATCTTAGCTCAAAACTCGTTGTTTCAGAATTCATGCTGCAGAAAAGTTGCATTGTTCCCATCCCTTCAGGTAGAGACTGTCAGCCCAATCCATGGGATATTCTCTTTTAATTTAATACCAATTCAATCCTTGCAAAATTAATGTAATACAAAATACTTTCCTACTGGAATTTACAATCTGGCATTTATACATCACGTTCACATATTTAAAATGTTCATTCATATTGGTTCTCCTACCAGCAACATTCTTTTAATTTATTTTAAAACATTTTAGGCTTTGCACATGCAACATTTTGCGCCTGTTCTGGTCACCCCCCTTTAGGCAGAATAAGGGTTCTCAGGAGAGTGGAGAGGAGTTTTTCCAGAATGCTTCCCGGGATGGCATATTTTAGCTACAATTTTAGGTTGTTGAAGCTGGAGTTTTTCTCCTTGGAGCACAAGGGGTTGAGGGGAGATTTCACAGAGGCATATGATGTCAAGGGGCCTGGGGAGAGCATGGGGGTGTCAAAGGATCTGGGACGAGCATGGGAGAGTTCAGACAAAGGATCAGCCATGGTCATATTAGATGATGGAGCAGGCTCGAAGGGCCGAATGGGCTAACCTTGCTCCTATTTTGTATGTTTCTATTATGATAATTTGGATAAAGAAGACAAAGAAAAACAGCTCCCATTAGCTGATGATACGGGGACTAAGGGACACAGTTTTAAAGTTTTGCGCAAGAGATGGAGGGGGAATCCCTACAGTGCAGAAGGAAGCCATTTGGCCCATCAAGTCGACACAGATCCTCCGAAAGAGGACCCCACCTAGGCCCACACCTCTAGAGGAAACTGAGAACACCCGGAGGAAACCCTTCAGACACTGGGAGAACGTGAAAACTCCACACAGTCACCCGAGGTCGGAAACAAACCTGGGCTCTTGGTGCTGTGAGGCAGCAGTGCTAACCACCGTGCTACCCTTTCTTGTGTATGTGAAGAGGAACTTGCATTCTGCGGCAAGTGACAATGACCTGGGGGCAGCATGGTGGCACAGTGGATAGTATTGCTGCCTACGGCGCTGAGGAACCGGGTCCAAATCCCAGCCCTGGGTCACTGTCCGTGTGGAGTTTGTACATTCTCCCAGTGTTTGAGTGGGTTTCACCCCCACAACCCAAAGATGTGCAGGATAGGTGGATTGGCCTTGTTAAATTGTCCCTTAATTGGAAAAAATAATTGGGTACTGTAAAAAAAAATGTTTTTTTAAGATAATGACCTGGATCTGGAGGGTGGCGCTAACAGAGACGGTTAATGATATCAAAAGGAATTGCATGGGCCCTTAAAGTATGGGGTTATGGGGAGTGAAAGTGGAAATGGGACTCATTGGTTTGCTCCACGGCAGGCCAATGAGCAAATCCCTCCCTCTGTGCTGTGAACGACTGTATGTTTCTCTTCACTACTGTTGAAATAATACAAACATGTTGTAATGCTGCATATAGTTTGTAGCATTATTAACGGTTGGGAGTAAGTAACAAGGTTCTAATTTACTAACATTTAAGTTTGTCGACGACATACTGTTTTTAAAAAATCCAGTATTTGTTCATTTATTCAGGTGATTTAAATCCAGAAATTCACCTCAGCTTTATAATCATTCTTATCATATCTGATATATCACATATATCACCTTCAATAAAACGATTCCTAGTTTGGAAATTCTCACATTATTCTCCTGCAGCCACATTAAGAGTATCATGACACAATATCAGATCATATGATTGCCAGAAGCATTGCAATAAAGAAATTATTTTATTATCCTGAAGCAAAGCAATGTTTATATATTTTACAGGCAACACAATCTTTGTCCTATTCTTCATTGAAATTAGGACAAAATCTACATGATATTTTCGTCTTTCATAGGGTACAGGAGTGGGTCATAAGGTCCCTTGAGCCTGTTCGTCATTCACTGAAATCATGGCTGACCTGCATCTTAACTCCATCCATTTGCCTTGGCTCCATATCCTTTACCCTTGTCTAGCAAAAATCCATCAGTCTCATATTTAAGATTATTGAGATACCATCCACTGTTTTTTGCTATTTTGACTCTTCTACCATATCAATTCATTTAAAAATTCTAAAAACCTTAATCTAAATACTTGCTGTTGACTGCCAGTAGACTGAAGGGGCAGTATTTGGTTGGATTGAATTTGTCCTGCTTTTTGTGGTCAGGGCATATCTAGGCAATTTTTCTCGTCATCTTGTAGATGCTTGTTGTAGTTGCATTGGATCAATGCTGGTTCTCGAGCACAGACCTCAGCACTACAGCCGGGATATTGTCGAATCCCATAGCCTTTGCTGTTTCCAGTGTGCTCAGCCGTTTCCTTATGCCATGTGCAGTGAACTGAATTGCTGAAGACTAACATCTGTGATGCCGGGGTACTCAAGAAGAGGCTGCAATCAGAGGCGCTGGACTCTGCCGTCATTGAGGACGAAGGTGCTCCCTGATCCTCCCTCGCTGGTTAGTTGTTTAATTGTCCATCATCAAACACAACATGTGGCAGAATTTCACAAATGTTATCTGAACCATTGGTTGTGCGATTGCTTAGCTTAGAATATATCATGTTTTTTTCCTCTGGTTGGCATGCATTAGTCCTGTGTTGTAACCTCATCAGCCTGGCACCTTATTTTTAGGTCTACCTGGTGCTACACTTTCATCA